>NC_141308.1:1416666-2125000 GCF_037954325.1 Fistularia commersonii
GTTTTTATTATCACATGGACTTTTTTTTTCTTTTCAAATCTGAATGTTCTTTTCATAAACCAAAGGAATTAACAAAGGGTGCCACACAATGAAACCTCTGTTATTGAATATAAAGTAGATAGCAACCTTTTTGTTCTGTGGGAATGAAGCTTTCTGCAACCCTTTATAAACACCTTTGAAATTCAATTCCAACAATGAAGCTGCTGTTAGTGCCACGGTCAAATTTGCAATAATATATTTCAAAGCAACATTGGAAATAAGTAGTACCGCAAACAGTTGTGAAAAAGGTTTATATTGTGAATCTGGCCTGGAAGTTACTTGTGCTTTGTTAGCTGGTGTGTTCTTGGTCTCAGAATGCTCTCTGTTGGGCTACAGCAGGAGTACGTTATAAACCCCCAAAAATCTCTCTCCATATATATATATATTGATATATTAACGGGTATAGCTTGTTATCGGTGTTCACTTGGCTTTTTATCATCACCAGCAAAATACCGTAAATTCTTTTTGGGCTATCGAGCTTCATGCCACCAAAATTTTGCCTCATCACATCGAATCAATGAAACTGCTGTGAAATTCTGCGGCTGTTCTATTCCGACACTAAAGAAGACGACATTAAGAGCAGGAGGAAGACGAAGAAAGCGATTAGCTAGCCGGTGCGTCTTATATTCAAGTGCGCTCAATAGTCCTGAAATTAGTTTCATCTCTTGCAATATAAGTTTCCCTGAATGGTAGCTGTATATCAGCACAAACCACTACTGCTAAGGTGGTGCCTTTAAGTAAAAAAGACAAGGCAGTTTCCTTTGAATAAACTACTGCATTGACAGATTGGTTTATGTTACATTAGTGTATGTTTATATAATCATAATTGTTACTATCTTTCTTTCATTCATTCATATCTGGACCCCGTATCCTGCACACAGCTGTCACTGTGGGGTTAGGTACACCCTGGACCAGTCAGTCACAGGGCTAGATATGGAGACATAAGACATGGTTATATGGTGCTTTTTACTCTTTCATGGTAATTTATGCATAAATTAAGAAGCCATATGAAAATGGGTGGATCCTCACTTGCGTCTTTCCAACCACTGGTGATTGCTGTCATACGCAAAGACAACAGCAACCTGGTTGCACAGTGGAAATAAACCGGCATTTCACGTTGGCAAGTATAAACAACTGGAATTTTTCATCTTAACGCCGGTGATAGGGTATACGAAACCCTATGTTGTTCCAGGATGATCAACGGCCTCAGAGATTGCTGAGGCAAAAACTCAGGGCTGTGAGGAGTTCGGGGAGACCATGTAGAGCGACTTCTGGTTGGCGTTGAGGAGATTCTGGTCCACCATCTGACGGCTCAGGACGGGGAAGCAGTGCTCCATTAACACTGTGTACAGTGGTGGGAGCGGGGCGCTGCTGACCTCAACTCAAGACATAGACCTGGCTCTGCCAGGGCTGCCCTTTGTCACTGATTCTATTCATAACTTTTGTGGACAGAATTTCTAGGCACAGCCAGGGCGTCAAGGGGATCCGGTTTTTCCAGATGATGTGGTTCTGTTGGCGTCATCAGGCCATGATCTCACGCAGCTCTCACTGGAACAGTTCGCAGCCGAGTGTGAAACGGCCGGGATGAGGATCAGCACCTCCAGATCCAAGACCATGGTGCTCAACCAGAAACGGTTGGAATGCTCACTCTGGGTCGGGGAGAGTGGAGGAGTACAAATACCTCGGGGTCTTGTTCACAAGTGAGGGAAGGATGGAGCCAGAGAGCGACAGGCGGATTTGTACGGCATCTACAGCGATGAGGACTCTGTACCTGTTGATCTACGTTCCCACCCTCACCCATGGTCACGAGTAGTGGCCAGCGACCGAAAGAAGAAGATCGCAGATACAAGTGGCCGAAATGACTTTCCTCCATAGGGTGGCGGGACTCTCCTGAAGAGATAGAGTGAGAAGTTCGGTCATCCGGGAGGAGCTCGGAGTAGAGCCGCTGCTCCTCCATATAGAGAGAAGTCAGATGAGGTGGCTTGGGCATCTGGTCAGAATGCCTCCTGGATGCCTCCCCAGGAGATATTCCGGGCTTGTCAATCTGGGAGGAGACCACGGGAAAGACCCAGGACTCTCTGGAGAGACTATGTCTCCAGGCTGTCCCGGGAACGCCTGAATACCATCCATGTCAGCTAGATTCACTGCATCTGGCAGATGTATGCTGACGACATAAATAGATAGAAGATTTGATCTGAGGCTCCGTTTTGTCCACATAAGTGGACATAAGTACTGAACTTCCTGATTAGTAATTATACTCCCCCGTTCTCAGTCGTACGAGATGGCGGACAGAGAGATCCTTCCTGCCCTCAATCATCATGGGAAACGTGTGGTCGCTTGCCAACAAATCCAGGCTGCCAGGAAAATTGGCAGCCCTCGTCGACAGCCAGTATGTCTACAGGGAATGCAGCATGCTGGGCCTCACAGACACCTAGCTACAGGTGAACACACCAGACAGCGCCATCAATCTTACTGGCTTCACACTGATATGTGCAGACCAGGGGAGGAAGAGCAGTAAGAAGAGAGGAGGAAGGCTTGGTGTCTTCATTAACAGTAAATGGCGCAATCCATGGTCATATCACCATGAAGGTCTGTGTGCACCCCTGATGGTGGTAGGACTTCGCCCCTACTATGAGCTCTGACGATGGATCTGCCCCCGCCCTCCCCATACCTCTGCTGGAGGCTCCATCAATACCTTGCCTCCCCTTATCCCTCTCTCCCTGCCCAAAAGCAGCATCTTTGGACAGCCACCCCTCACCCCACCATCCCTTCTCCTCTAACCCAGACACAACCTCACAGGATGGCTGCAGTATGTCAGGGATGGCTGTGTTTCTGAGGCCATGACGTACAACACAGGACTGCCCCAAGGTACTGTCCTGTCTCAATTCCTCTTCACCCTCTTCACCTCTGACTTCTGGCACAACTCAGTTTCTGTCACCTCCAGAAGTTCTCTTCTATCCTTGTATGCATCAACAAAGATGATGATGAGGAGCAGAGAGGTCTGATTGTGAGTTTTGTTGCATGGAGCAACTGGAACCACCTCCTACTCAACATTTCCAAGACCAAGGAGGCTGTTGTGGACTTTGGGAAGAATCGGAGGAGACATATACAGTACCAATCAGCATTGACTGGGACTTTGCTGCAAACGCTGGTTGTAACTCACCACAAAGTCACACTTTGCAAAGTGAGGTTGAACACTGTGAAATCTTCAAGTAACAGGAAATAAACAACTAATTTTGGGCAATAACGCAGATGGGGATTCTCAAGTAACTGTTGAGTTTCAAACATAGGGGCTAGAATATCCAAATGTTGTTGTTTTCTCTCTCTCACTACCGACAACAGTTCCTGCATAAGTCTATTTATACAGCTTTTGTCCTGCACAGAGATGGGTCCACTCATCATACAATCTCCGTGACAGGCAGCGTTTTAATCTGTCATTCTTTTAAGTGTGGAGGAACCAGAGGGTATGTCATGAATCCATATTTAACAGCAAAGAGGTTCCTGGTATGACTCCTACTGGGAGCCTTTTTGTGAGGAATTTGCCTGTTCTCCCCGTGCCTCGTGTTTGCGTGGGTGACCTCCAGGTTCCTCGCACGTTTCAAAAACAAGCGGGAGGTTAATTGAAGACTCAAAATTGCACCCTTGAGTGAATGAGAGAGTGAATGATTGCAAGTCTCTGTATCTGCCCTGTGATCTCCTGGCGACTGGTCCAGCATAAACCCTGTCTCTCACCCTCTGACAACTGGGATGGCCTCCAGCATTCCCAGCAACTGAGAGCAGGGTAACAGGTACAAGTCATTGATGAATAAATGACTGAGTAATTCACTAAAATTGTTTTTCAATCAGTGCCCGGAGACACCCAAGGTGTGGTGCAGGAGGTAGAGCAACCATCTTTGGAACCGAACATTCCTGGTTTGATTCCCGGCTCCTCCGAGTGTGTCGAAGTTCGTTTCATTCTGGCTGATAGTCTTCTATCATATTGTACCCCTGACACTTTTCTCCACTCATTCCAACCTGCTTGAACCTGTTTCTTCACCTCTTTTTTCGCACTCTCTGCTGCTCTGGACTACTGACCCTAAGTACTTGAAATCCTCCACCTTCTTGATCTCCACTCCCTGTAGCCTCACCGTTCCACCCAGGTTCCTCTCATTCACACACATATACTCTGTCTTGCTGTGACTAACCTTTATCCCTCTCCTTTAGAGAGCATACCTCCACCTCCCTGGATTTTCCTCAACCTGTTCACTGCTCTCACTACAGATCACAATGTCATCTGCAAACATCATGGTCCATGGAGATTCATGTCTAACCTCATTTCTCAGCCTATCACCACTGCAACAAGAAGGGGCTCAGAGCTGATCCCTGATCTCCACCTTTAACTTCTCTGTTACCCCTACAGCAAACTGCACCACTGTCCCTCAGCTAGCATGCATGTCCTGCACCAGTCTAACATACTTATCTGCCACACAAGATTTCCTCATATAATACCAAAGCTCCTTTCTTGGCAACCTTGTCATATGATTTTCTAGGTCAGCTCCCCCTGGCCTTCTCTGTAGTTCTTTATCAGCATTCTCAAAGCAAATACCACATCTGTAGTACTCTTTCTCGGCATGAAGCCATACTGCTGTTCACAAATTCTGACCTCTGCTCTCGTCTAATTTCCACTACTCTTTCCCATAACTTTATTCCTTTATAGTTGCCAGAATTCTTCGTCTCAATTCTTCAGGCATCTTCTCACTCTCTAAGATCCAGTTGAATAATCTAGTCACAAAGTCTACCACTGCCTCTCCTAGTCACACACCTTCCCTAGTATATCATCAGGACCAACTGCCTTTCAACTCCTCTTCAATGCTTTCCTCACTTCACTTTTAATAATCTCTGCTACTTTGTGGTCTACAATAGTCACCTCTTCTACCCTTGCCTCTCTTTCATTTTCCACATTCATCAGCTCTTCAAATGACTCATTCCATCTTCTCACCACTCTTCCAGCATCTATCTATCCGTAATCGCCAGGTTTTGCCAGCCTGTATAGATAATTCTCTCCCTCCTTACTGTCCAACCGAGCATACAACTCATCAAATGTCCTCTTGTTTTGCCTTTGCTACCTCTATCTTTTCCCTACGCTGTATCTCCCTGTACTCCTGTCTGTTCTCTTCAGTCCTCTCAGTGTCCCACTTCTTCAAACCACTTTCTCTGTATATACTTTTGCACTTCCTTATTCCACCAACTCTTATTCCACCAGTTACCTCATCTACTTTCCTTCTAGATGATACACCAAGTACTCTCCTACCTGTCTCCCTGGTAACATTAGATCTAGTTGTCCAGTCGTCTGGAAGTTCTCCCTGACCACCCAGAGCCTTTCTCAACTCCTCCCTGAAAACCATACAATACTCCTCCCATTTCAGCTTCCACAACTTTGTAAATTATAATTATAACCACACTATATGAGCTGGAATAACAAAACCCCAGCTCAAGGATGCCGGGTTGCCACCTCAGCCATGTCGCCCCATCTCACTCAGCCGGCCCTGCCCATCACAGCCATCTGGCTGCCAGAGTTTTGGCAGAGCGACCCAGCTGGTTGGTTCCAGCTCTCGGAGGTGATTTTGCACCTGCGTGGAATTTCGATGGAGGTTGCCAGATACTTCCTGGTCGCCGCAGCACTGGACCAGCAGACCACAAGGCGGCCCATGAAGTTGTTGCGTGACCCTCTGCAGTATGGTAGATAGACCTCGTTAAGGGATTTCCTGCTCCGGAGGTACAGTCTATCTGCCACGGGCTTTTCTGTCTTCTTGGAATTGGCCATTCTGACACCCTGTCCGACATTACTTCAGACTGGGGTCGGCAGTTCATGTCAGTGCTCTGGTCGGTGCTGGCGGGGTCTTTGGGGACGAGCGTGCACCGTACGACGGCGTACCACCCTCAGGCTAACAACTTGTGTGAGTGGTTTCACCAGTCCATCAAGGCAGAGTTGAGGGCTGCGCTCTCAGGTGACAACTAGGTAGACCGTTTGCGTGGCTCATGCTGGGGCTGCACTCCGCTCCTAAGGATGACCGTAACTGCTACGACTTCTAGGGGAATTTCTGGCCAAGAGAACCACTCTGCCCCCACGTCCGTTCGTGGATCTGGTCACGCCCCGAGGCTTGCGTTTTCCAGGCCCCTTCCACCACTGTATCCCACAGTCTTTATGCCAGCGGAGCTCATGTTGGCTCGTTTTGTGTTCAGCAGGCATGACGATCACCGCTCGCCTCTGCAGCCCCGGTGCAATGGGCCGTTCCAGTTGCTTGAGGCAGGCCAGAGTTTTGTGTTGGATGTTGGCAGGCGTAGGGAATGTGTCACGCTGGATCAGTTGAAGCCGGCATAGAGGGTGGTGGGGTATAGTTATGTCTCCTTTCCAGGTTCCCCACCGGGGTCGCCCTCCCTCCAGGCCTCCAGCAGGACCTCCGCAGTTTCAGTGACTGGTGCCTCCTGCTGTCGTGACCAAGGGACACCTCAGCCGTTTCGGCAGGCTCATCAGGACTCCCGTGAGGGACTAGTTGTGTTCCCAGGGTCCCTTTTGGGTGTAGCCTCTCCCCCTACGGCACTGGGGGGGGCGTGGTTAAGGCGAGGTTAATTAATACATTTTCATAGGCTTCTTAATTAAAATAATACCTTTTGGATGCAGAAACAAGTTATCAAATACTGTATGTTTTCCCTCCGTTTAACCAGCTTCATAACAGACATGTTGCAGCAGTAATGACATGTCAGAAAATTATATGGACTTCTCATCATTTGTTAGGTGTAAGATTTAAATGAGGCCAAACTTGGCAGAGTCTGTGTCCCAGAGAGTGTAATGTCAGTTGATAGTCTAACACATGCTGTGAACAAGACCCCACAAAACATACAAACACGCGCACAGACACACACATTGTGTCGAGAAGGGTGAGATGGTAACAGCAGTAGGCATTTTCAATTAGCCACCTGCCAAGACCACGTCTGTGACAAAATGTTATGGCTCAAGAAGCACAGGTACCCTCTCTCTCTCTCCTTCTCTCTTTGCCACACACACACACACACACACACACACACACACACACACACAAATATTCAATATACAAACACAAAAAAAAACCCCACAACAATGGCTAGTTAATACGCTTTCTTGTTAGCAAGCGAGTCTGTCACTTCAAGGTGCCTGAGCTCATGTGTAAAAGCCTCTGAGTGACCTTGGTGATTGTTTATGCAGTATGGATCAGGATTCACAGATGAGGAACTTTGCAGTCTTGTAGCTTTTTGGCTAACTAAGTCTATGATCCCTGCGGGAGAACGAACCAGGTTTTGCTCCATGGATTTGCTATGTCACAGGTGGCAGATCTAAAGGTCAGAATCAGGGTCATTGCAGCCAATTTTCCTCAGCTTTACTATTCGCACTGAAATACTGTAGGCCTGCTTCATTCATCACCATTGGTTTAATTTGTCTCAGTGTAGCACAATACAACTCTAGATGGATGGACATTAATTCAGACACTTTGATGGCATATTGATTATTCTCAGACAAGTTTCACTTTTTTAAAATTTTTCAATATAATCGAGATTTAAAATAGCATATTTCCTGCTATTCTAATACCAAATTTCTAATGCCCAATGGTACTTCAAGCTATTTTCATATTCACAACTTGGTCTTTCTGATCTGAATAAAAGCAAATCTCCCAGAACCATTTCAAGCAGCTGCCATAGCTGTCCAGGTGATTTAATACCCCCTTTACAATTAGTAAAACCTTTCTCAAGGTAGCTCAGTTTGATGATGATGATGATGAAATTAGTGTTTTTCTCCGCCAATCCTCAGAGCATTGACATGACACTGTTCCTGTACATGAATGCAGGAACACACAGCTAAATGCATCTCCATGAACTGGACTGTAAACACATGCTACATGTAGCCCATGCTCATAGAAATGTAAGTAGAGTCTCCTTATGAACTGATGTGATGCATGCTTTCCAAAATTTATGAACAAGAGGGATCTACGTTGTCTGTAGTTACTAACATGATATTGAGGTGGCAGTCTGCTGTCAGCCCCACCAGTGAGTAGCTGACAGCAGTAAAGTTGCTAATGAATGGTGACTTAGCTTCTGAGACAGGCTGGTGAATGAAGATGATGATTAATGCCGCATGTTTTATCCCCTCCTTTGGTCTACTGCCTCATGCAATACTGCCACATTCCATCACTGCTTTTAGAGTCACATACTTTTAATTTACCCAGCTTTCCAGTTGTTCTTATTATACCTGAACTGTTCTTTATCGTATTTGATTCTCTTTTGTCCTCTCAGTTGTTGAAAAATGATATGATGTATGATAAATATAGAATGAGGGAGAGGACTGTTGTCTTGCAGTGATCTTCCATCTGAATGAACCTCAATAGACAGTGATGGCATGACAAAAGAAAAAAATAATAGTTTGTTCTCACTGAGTCATGACCACTACCTGTCAGCGGAAACCATTGTTGTTCGTCAGTGAGACAAAATGCTAACGAGAAGTGGGGCAAGTAAGAAAATGGACCAGAGGGGAAATCAGAACTCCGTGCGTCTCCCACAAGGCTCCCCCTTAATGTGATTTAATGTTCACCTTTTAAGCAAAAGAATAAATCTGACCTTTAAGCTGGTGCTTCCTTATCAACACTGCAATGTCACCTGCACAGCAGAGCGGAAGTACTTATATGGCCACAGGAGCTGCAACAGAGGCTGAAAATGTCAGTATTAAGACCTGGAACACTCAAACTACCTGTTGTGTCAGGAGGGCTGCAGGAACTCTCAATAACTGGTTGCATTCTCAAACTGTAGGGGACCGAGAGATGCATCAATGATGTTTAATTTGGTGGTGAGAAAGAAATTTGAATTGCTGGGGTTTTGAATGAAGACATTTATGCAGGAATTCGGTGGGTGTGGTAGGGACAGAAAAGCGGGCATTATGCCTGAAGAGATGAGTATGAAAAGAAGTAATTGGCGTGCGCAAAAATAAAAAGCAGGGGCTGGAAGTGAGCCACTGGTGTGACGTATTCAGTCCCGTTCTCTAGCTCTTGCTTCAATCTCCAGCTTTTTCTGCAGCAAAGTTGACTAACCGCATCCTTGATGACAGCCCCAGTATAGGTCCCAATTGCCATTCTACACGCACGCACGCAAACATGCACGCATACATACAAAACCACAGTGTTGGATAAAGCTGTGCCTAGCTGAGTCTGGCACTTATTCTGCTTCCATGCTTGTCTTTTCTTTGATATTTTATATAGGGAATTCTAGGTGCTATAATTAATACTTGGTGCTCACTACCTTATTAACTCCAGGCAAAGATAATGCGGTTACTGCAGCACCTCAGAAAGTGATGTGAGCAAATATTGGTTTTTAATGTGCTTATAATGCGTGTGAATTTGGGGGAGAATGAGGTGCAAGAAATTTTGATTAGCTATCCGACGACCGAAGCATTCCAAACATCAATAAAGATCATTCTAACTAATGGCTGCACCTACATCTTGTAATGCTGAATATTGGCTGTATTTTCAGTTCCTCATCTGTAGACAAATACGAAGTCTAACCATCAACAATAAGGGCAAGGTAATGCCTATATATTTAACATATTCACCTCATCGGCAGGCATTCTCCTTCTCTCCTTTGTATCTTACAAGTTTTACAAGCAACATGTGTGCGCCAAGACACACACACAGCACATATGTGGATGCAAAAAATATATATACCGGACAGATAAAGAGCAGAGCAGCCTTGATGTACAGTTTTATCCCTGCAGTCACTCATGAAAACCCTGCAAAGGTGAGAGACCAAGGCCAGCAGCTGTCTCACAGTCAATTACATTAAGATTCAGTGCCAAAATAGTAAACCAAGCCAGCATGTGCGAGTGATGTCATGCTGTGGTATAATGGCACGAAGGCCACTGCACGACATGACACAACACCCAATGACTCTGGGATTCATTTACTCCAACTGCAGGAGTCGAAAAGCAATGACGAGGAATAAGTTGTTCATTGCTAAGGGAAAGCATGTCTAGCTTTGTTTTGGTTTGTTTTGCATAGACATAATCACCACAGTGATTAAAGTTACAATATAGTTACAATAAACAATGTTCAATATTGGGGTAACCCAAAGTAGTTTACTGATATAATAGCGGGCATCCTTCCAGTCAGAAGGTTGGTGGTGCAAGTCCAAGCTCCTCCTGTCTGCATGCCAAAGTTACATTTTTTGGGTTATTTTGCTGTCAGTGTAACCGCCATCAGTCAATATTGAACTATATGATACCTCTGTATTTGGTTTTCTGTGCTATCTTGTTAGATTTTTCCCTTGACCTGACTGACAAATAATTGGTAAAAAATTAATGACAATGGTGGTTGTGAGTGTGTGTGTGTGTGTGTGTGTGTGTGTGTTTGTGTGTGTGTATGTATATGTGTATATATGTAAAGTAAAATGTAGAACAATATGCAGAAGCTCAGGCTGGGAATGTATCAAAGACATTCTCCTAAAAATAACAGGAAACTGGATTGTTGAACAATGTTGCTGACGACTGCTAAATGCCAAAACCCATAATTTCTTATTATCTAACAGGCACAAAATCCACATTACTTCTCACCAATGCTTGTCAGTGTTATAGCCAAATAGCTGGAGCATAAAATTATCTGGGAACATTCCCAAACTCTCCCGGCTTCAATCTTTTTCAGCCGTCCAGGGGAAATGCATTAGGACCAAGATTAAGACCTCAGAAAAAAATGAAAGTGGGTGGCAGCAAGAGGGCAGTTCTCAGAAAGATGAAGAATATAATGCATGGCGGGAGAAAAGTCTCCTGCCAAAAAGTAGTTACATCATCATAGGTCAACAAGTTAAAGTGTAATAATGACAGAGATAAGATGATGAGGCAGCAGGGGGGAGGAGGTGCAGTCCAGATGTCTGTTCTTAAAGATAAAAATGACCTCAACAGGCAGCAAAGACTAAACATTTGCAACAACACGACATGCCTTTTGTGAGGAAAATGATAAAGAGAATGGTCCATTTATGTGTGTAATCCAAATGCGTAGAAGAGTGATAGTGGAGATATGCATACAGCTTGAACCGATGATTTTGTATAAAATAGAAGAACCACATTATGTCACCTCAAGCATCAATTGCTCAGACAAGTGAGGGCTTCTTCGTAAAGAATTGCGGAGTCCTTTCCCCGTCGTTGCCTTCATTATTCTCTTCTCCTCCTCTCTTTTCCTGTATATTATGTAACCTGAGCTAATAACCACACAGCACGTGATGGCAGCATGGACAAATAATAAAAAAATATGGTAAATGTAGAAAGACAGATGTACTGCACGTAGTCGAGGACAGATAAGAGATGAGAGCACAGCGCAGGAGGAAAAGAGCATCAGGAAGGAGTGCGGTGTGAGAACAGTTGCCATGAGTCGCTAAAGGAGAAAAAACAAAACAGGAGGCAGCAGAGAGAGCAAATGACAAAGTGCCAAGACACAGCAGTGAAAAATGTTTAAGAAATATAGATGCAAGAAAAGAAGATGTAAAATGCAAGACTTGGAAATCATGGTTTGATGGAAATGAATTGAAAGCAAGCAATGGAGAGCAAGGCATGAAAGTGAGAACACAAAAAACACTGAAATGGAGGATGATGTGGTGGACATGTAGCGTTATAATAATGTAACTGTTCACATGAGAGGAGCCAGAGAGAGACTCTCCTCACTCCAAGGCTCTCATCATCAAATAATCATGGGCCGAGCACTCATCAGCTTCATAAACCAGCAAACTGTGACAAACTGTGACATTATCTAAACATAATGCACAGCAATCAAATGGGAATTGGGCTCTTTTTTGAACAAGAGCTCTGTCTTGTTGCAGGGTCATGGTTGGTTCTGTGGCTGGGACAATTATGGACTGTACTTATGCATGGTGGATGACGTAGATTAAATGTGAGTCTCTGTGTGCGCACGCGCGTGTTGAATTTAATCTGCATTGGAACACATGAACTGGAAAAACTCCCAATGGTGGGATTTGCTAAAATCTCCTGCTCAGCTTATTTTGCCTGCTCAGCCATTTCCTCTAACCATCCTGCCTCTTTCTCATGAACTGTTAACAGGTGAAGTGACTGTTTGTTTTCCGCTCCTTTTTTATAGGAGAAGTGATTTTGCTCGAACGCATTACCAACCATAATAGGCATGGAAAACATGCCCCTACACGTCATGAGAAAATGCATGCAGCAGTAAAAGCCATGTTTGGCCTAAATAGACCTCAGTATAAAGCTCCAACGTACCCGTATTGGAAAATTGAATTACAATTGAAAATTGTCGTACAAAATTGAAATTACAACAAATTTCTGTGTTGAGTGTGGCCCTGATTGGCTGCTAGGTAGTAAAGGGCGGATCTCCCCAAACCCCAAGCCCCTTGTCACATGTCTGATGAAATCATCTTCAGCCTCCTCATAACCCGTTACCCTTCATTTTGTTTTATTTAACTACAAAAAAAGGGACTGGCATTAGTCACTGACATTAACAATCACAGTTGTTAGCGCTTCAGCCTCACAGTACGAAGGACCCTGGTTCAGTTCCAACAAGGGATCCTTTCTGTGTGCAGTT
Organism: Fistularia commersonii; assembly: GCF_037954325.1. NCBI lineage: Eukaryota > Metazoa > Chordata > Actinopteri > Syngnathiformes > Fistulariidae > Fistularia > Fistularia commersonii. The sequence continues at coordinate 1,429,302 of NC_141308.1, forward strand.
TGCATGTTCCCCCCATGTCTGCATGGGTTTCCTTCAGGTTCTCTTGTTTCCTCCCAAAAACATGCAGAAAGAAGAAGAAAATTGGGATAAATTGAGTGAGTGAATGATTGCTTGGCTGTATATGTGGCCCTGCGATTGACTGGTGACCAATCCCGCCTCTCACCCGATGACAGCTGGGATCGGCTCCAGTATCCCCCGCAACCCTGAGTGCAGGATAAGCGGCAGATGATAGATGGATCTTTCTCTGAAAGTTGAATATCTTTGACATGCTGCCTTGTGGACTTGATTTTCAAACCAATTAACTAGTGAATTAACTAATTGCAACTAATTTAACTAATTATAGGGCCTGATCAAATGTGTGCTACAGCATTTAAAATTCCAGTTCCACACCTTGATCCAAGATCCATGATCTTAATTCTGCCACCTGCTGCCTGGCTTTGGGTCAGTACAAAAGATGCTTACCCGCCTGCAGCTTTACGATGTTTCTGGAGGAAAGCCACGATTTGCATGTTGTTTACAGACCTACTGATGTCAGCTTTCATTATATCCATACAAATGTCCATATAGCCATTTACCACTCCGAACCAAAATACAGAATACCCGTGTATGACATGATTGTCCCCAGACAAGATAGTTTGACCCACATGTCTGGTTCGGGGTCCCATTTTTCACACATTAAATACTACCATGAAGTATCGAGAACCGAGGAGTAAGAAGTCAATCCATTATATGTTATTTAAAACGCTTCATCACACATTTGTAATGAAACAAATGCTAACATACCTCAGACTGGCAGGAAACATGGAGACAACAACGCTGCTTTCTTGTTGAAAATAAAACTGTTGCAAAATGACAAGCTTTTAAATAAATATGTTCAGGGGAGTAGCCAAGGCAACGTGCAGAGAATGGTGGTTTGGGTGTCTGTCAGCACTCTCACCAACTCCAACATGATTTAATACTGCAGAGATGAAGGAGGGTGTTGTTTTTTTAGAGTCAACATCATTAAATGTTCCTCTCAGCTCAAGTCAACACACCAGAACTATGTTCACCTCTTTTACTGTGAGTGTGTTTTAGGAATGAAAGAGGATTTACACAATGCCCATCTGCTCTTTGCCTTCATGTATAAACTAATATAGGCCAGCAGTTAGTTATTTGTTATGCCCCAATGGTTCAAGTAAATCCAAGCATGGCTGGACACGATGGCTCTCTAAGGTGAGAGTGCTTCTCAGAATACTCTTTCATTAACTAGCTCATCTTATTGTCATGCTGGTCACTGAGTCATTCAGCACATCCCCTTTGCGGGTACCATGTTTTTGAGACAGCTAGAAACAGCAAGAAAACAGATTAAATGACAAGCACTGGACCTGTTGGCCACAATTCCACGTCCCCTTTGATTATTGTATCCCATTCTAATACTTCTTGCCCTGTTAACTAACTTGTTTATGTGTCATCTATGCCTCTGCCAATTACTTTAATTTGTGCAAATACAGATATTATAGTATGGGTTCAGTAAAGGTATTTTACAGATCTGTTCTAAGCTTGATTTCAGGCTTTAACCTACTGTGTAGGGCTGATGACTGCGAAGTCCCCAAATTGTAAAAGGCATAGAGACCGCTAAATATTAACTGGTCTCCGTGGACTTTGCCTCTGGAACAATTCATCCAAACACCACCATGATAAATTCAGATAATAGTGTCTATATGTAAATAACTTGCTTCGATTACTCAGAGTGGCAGCGCTGTACTCATGAAGTCTAACCAGTCCATCTCTTTCACCATTTCACTGTCAGTGGATGCACTTCAACTCACTTTTTCATTTTCTACAGCATTATATTTTTATTCAGTCATATTTTCACATTTGAAACCAGCAGAAAAAAAGAAACACATGCTTCTGAAACAGAAACATGTGTACCTGCTAATTTATTAACCCCATGAAAAGACTTTTAAATCCACATATAGTTTTGTGCATGCACACAATTCCTTGGCGAGTTTTACAATGGCGTATGTGCATAACTGGTGCAGGTGTGCGACTCTTTGAGCAAGAATAAATGCAAACTCAAATGTTCCACAACAACAGCATTAAAGACTAACTAACTGTCTTAGGCACTCCATATAAGAGATGTGGAGATAAGATGAGAAATAGAAAGGATAAAAGAAAGGATACCAGATTAGAATCTGCTAGGGTAATGTAGAAAAAAATATTGGGCATCCATAGAATAGGGAATAGTTATAGAAAGAGTCATAGAATATGTTGGGAGACCAAGATGTTAAGAGACAAAAAAGTGGAACCAAGCAGTGAGGCTGAGTAAAGGATAAAATCCTGGTGATACAAAGATGCAGTGGAAGATATGCAGGTCTGCTAGCCCGCAGCACACCAAAAGCATCATGAAAAAGGGCTGAGGATTCCTACTCATCCTTCAACACAACTGAAATCAGATCAGATAGAGGGATTTTTAGATAAAATGGAATGTAATAGTGATGCAAGGTAGTATCTAAAATGTTATAAAGTAGTATCTGAGATGTACATGCTGTGCATTAAACTACACAATAAATTCTAAGTGGGTTCATAACAGTAAACACAGCAGAATTTAATGTCTTCAAAACAGTCCAACTCCTGTGCCTTGTACCAGGGGCTTTCAAGTAACGTGATGTGACTCTGTACCTTTACATTGTGGCAGGTTTTGCCAGAAAAAGAAATCCATTGTCATTTTACAGATGTAACGTCATCATTGTACTTATTGTTCAGTAAGACAAGATGAGTCATTTTAAGCCAGCAGTTTTAGGACTGCAGTATTTCACTGTAATATTGCAACAAAACAACAATTTACTGTCGACTATAATCAAAACCATTTAGACCTACCTTTGAGAGCGAAACTTTATATAGGGTTAGTGGCCACAGGAGGCGTGGGAGTAGTCCAAACTGCATGCACCAGAGCTTTAGCTTGCCCGAAGGCAGGGTTCTGTCAATGTTCTCCAGGCCGCTGGCAACCTTCTTCCTGAGCTGCTCTATTTGCTCTTTATCCTTGAGGGAGGCATCACACCAACGACCTCGGCTCTTCAGAGGCTTCTCAGAGACTGTTGGAATGGGTTCCTCACCAATGTAGAAGCGGTGGTCTAACAGTTTCCCCCTGACAATGGAAATGCTTCTGGACTTGCTCGGCTTGATCTTCATGCGAGCCAGCTCGATGTTATCTTGGAGCTCGCCTAATAGTCGTACTGTACAAGCCTTGGTTGTGGTGAGTTTTGTGAGGTCATACAATGAAATTATGGAAAGAGTGGTGGAAACTAGACCAAGAGCAGAAGTCCACAATTTTGAATAGCAGTATGGTTTTATGCCTTGAAAGAGTACTACAGATGCAGTATTTGCTTTGAGAATGCTAAAAGAGAAGTACAGAGAAGGCCAGAGGGAGCTGCATTGTGTTTTTGTAGACCAAGAGAAAAGATAGGACAGGGTGCCAAGTGAGGAGCTCTGGTATTGTATGTGGAGCCTGGAGTAGCAGAGAAGTATGTTAGACTGGTGAAGGACATGTATGCTAGCTGTGAGACAATGGTAAGGTGTGCTGTAGGTGGAACAGAGAAGTTCAAGGTGGAGCTGGGACTCCATCAGGGATCAGCTCTGAGCCCCTTCTTGTTTGCAGTGGTGATGGACAGGCAGACAGATGAGGTTAGACAGGAATCTCCATGGACCATGATGTTTGCAGATGACAATGTGATCTATAGTGAGAGCAGAGAACAGATTGAGGAAAATCTAGATAGGTGGAGGTATGCTCTGGAAAGGAGAGGAATGAAGGGTAGTCGCAGCAAGACAGAGTATATGTGTGTATGCGAGGAACCCAGGTGGAACGGTGAGGCTACAGGGAGTGGAGACCAAGAAGTAGGGGTCAACAGTCCACAGCAACAGAGAACGTGCAAAAGAGGTGAAGAGAAGCATTTAAGCAGGTTGGAAAGGGTGGAGAAAAGTGTCAGGGGTACAATGTGATAGAAGACTATCAGTTATCAGAATGAAGGGAAAGGCGCACAAGACAGTGGTGAGACCAGCGATGCTGTATGGCCTAACAATGACGAAATAACGGGAGGCAGAGCTAGAGGTTGCAGACATGAAGATTCTAAGGTTCTCTTTGGGAGTGACCAGGATGGATAGGATCAGAAATGAGTCTATCAGAGGAACAGCACATGTTAGATGTTTTGGAGAGTAGATCAGAGATGCCAGACTGAGATGGTTCAGTCATGTACAGAGGAGGAATTGTGAACATGTTGGTAGACGGATGCTGGAATTGGAGATGCCAGGAAGGAGGTATAGAAGAAGACTAAAGACATAATTTATGGATGTAGTGAGAGAGGATATGAAGGTAGTTGGTATGAGGGTAGAGGATACAGAGAATAGGTTTAGATGAGGAGGGTTGATTTGCTGTGGTGACCCCTGAAGGGAAAAAGCCAAAAGGAGAAGAAGACCGGGACCAGGGGGTCCTGACTGAATACTTTTTCTTTTAAAATATTTATCCATTGCGTATAACTGCTGATGTCTGAGTCGAAGCATCACTAATTACTCTGTTGTTTGAGCAGCAGCAGGTAGATATACAGGTTAATTCACTACCTGTTGCCATCTAGTGGAGGAGCATTCAATTGTTCTGCCTGTCACTGCATGCTGCCCAAATAGATAGGCATACAGCAGGGCAAAAAAGTATTTAGTCAGCCATCAATTGTGCAATTTCTCCCACTTAAAGAGAGAGGCCTGTAATTTTCATCATAGGTACACTTTAACTTTGAGAGAAAGAATGCGGAAAAAAAAATCCAGAAAATCTCATTGTCTGATTTTTAAAAAAATTATTTGCAAATTATGGTGGAAAATAAGCATTTGGTCACACACAAAAGTTCATCTCAATACCCTTTGTTGGTAATGACAGAGGTAAATTTTTTTCTGTAAGTCTTCACAAGGTTTTCACACACTGTTGTTGGTAATTTGGCCCATTACTCCAAGCAGATCTCCTATAGAGCAGTGATGTTTTGGGGCTGTCGGTGGGCAACACGGACTTTCAACTCCCTCCAAAGATTTTCAATGGGGTTGAGATCTGGACACTGGCTGGGCCACTCCAGAACCTTAAAATGCTTCTTATGAAGCTTTTCCTTTGTTGCGCAGTCAGTGTTTTATGGATCATTGTCCTGGTCCCTTTGCAGCCTCAAAGCCTGATGTTTCCACCGCCATGCTTCACAGTAGATATGGTGTTATTTGGATGCAACTCATCATTCTTTCTCCTCCAAACACGACAAGTTTAGTTTTTACCAAAAAGTTCTATTTTGGTTTTATCTGACCATAGAACATTCTCCCAATCCTCTTCTGGATCATCCAAATGCTCTCTAGCAAAATTCAGACGGGCCTGGACACGTCTGGCACTGCAGGATTTGAGTCCCTGGCAGCGTAGTGTGTTACTGATGCTAGCCTCTGTTACTTTGGTCCCAGCTCTCTGCAGGTCATTCAGAAGGTCCCCCCGTGTGGTTCTGGGATTTTTGCTCGTCGTTCTTCTGATCATTTTGACCCCACAGGGTGAGATCTTGCGTGGAGCCCCAGATCGAGGGAGATCATCAGTGGTCTGGTATGTCTTCCATTTTCTAATAATTGCTCCCACAGTTGATTTCTTCACACCAAGCTCCTTACTTATTGCAGACTCAGTCTTCCCAGCCTCGTTCAGGTCTACAATTTTGTTTCTGTTGTCCTTTGACAGCTCTTTGGTCTTGGTCATAGTGGAGTTTTAAGTGTGACTGTTTGTGGTCGTGGACAGGTGTCTTTTATACGGATAACCAGTTCAAACAGGTGCCATTAATACAGGTGGTGTATGGAAGACAGAGGAGCCTCTGACAGAAGAAGTTATAGGTCTGTGAGAGACAGAAATCTTGCTTGTTTGAGGTGACCAAATACTTATTTTCCACCAACATTTGCAAACGAATTCTTTAAAAATGAGACATTGTGATTTTCTGGAAAAAAAAAATCACATTCAGTCTCTCATAGTTGAAGTGTACATATGATGAATATGACAGGCCTCTCTCATCTTTTTAAATGGGAGAACTTGAACAATTGGTGGCTGACTGAATAAATCATTTTCGCACCAATCAGGTGAAAGTGGGCATTTTTCATGGCACACCTGATAAACTCTCATGGCACACTAATGTGCCACGGCACAGACGTTGGGAAACACTGCTTTAAAGGATCAGTACATCGACGGTAAAGTAATATTTGCATACAGACCTTTATAGTCTGCCTTATTTGCATGTCTTAGAGTCATCCAGCTCAGCAGTGGGCACTATGATCATATAAATGCAGTCATTACACTGCTGGCATAATATCGAAGCTCCGGTCTCTCAGACACAGGCTATTGCAAGTAGGGGGAAAGCCACACTGCACAGCATACAAATCTAGGTCTTTTCTACTAGTGCTTTGACCAGGGCCACTTCCTGTTGATGGCATTAGGAAATCAGATCACTCAAGAGAAATCATGCAGTCCGTTCATTAAAAGTATCTGGGATGGCAGCACCTGAGCTCGACTGCAGTAAATGATAAAATAATTTACAATTTAAAAAGTACACGGTCAAAGAAAAGTTGCTGTTTATGTGCAGAGTAAAACATTCATGGCATGCAATTCACATCTGGTTTGGCTGTTTGATAAAGTATTTTATTCATTTTTTACACAGTGCTGGAGGCATTTATAAGTTACAGGTTTACATCTCATTACTCTTGATACACAAACACCAGAAACTCCTGTTATAATGGCCTAATGGAAATTAAGAAGCAGAACACAAAAACCAGATCACAACATCAGTATTTTCACATATTTGAAGGGCAGCACAGTGTTACCACAGCAGAACTGCAGCAATAGTATATCACGGCTGAGAAAAATACTGGGACAAAAATGACGCAGTCGTAGTATTATTAGCAAGCTGACAGGGCATTCCCTGCTCAAAGCTATGTGATGATGGCTTAATGACGCCATTCAGACTCGGACCACGGTACCTCTCTCTCTTTCTCTCTGACAATCAGCTCCCAAATGCAGTGTCTGGTGATCTCACACAAACAGGCACACTCACACTCTCTTTGGAGTGCCCAATACTGTAACAGACTGAGAAAATAAAAGACTTACTATCACAGTGACTTATTTATACATGTGTTCTTAAGCCTGCAATATGTAAACAGATTTAGATAAACATGAGATCCCACAGACATTTGACACAAAATCTATACAATAGTTTGAGACCATAGAGATGACTTGTCCTTTCTGGTCAAGAAAGGACAAGTATTCAAGTGTCACGTCACTGATACAGAGATGCGTCCATGACAGTTTCTGAAGAGGCTGAGCAATTGGATACACGAGTGTCCTCTGATAGGACCTAAATGCCCGATCTTGAGTCAGCAATTATCGCACTGAGGAAGGAAGCAATAATATGCATATACTTGTTCAATGCTCAAATCTTTAAATGAAGGACATCTTTCTGATCTTATTCAAGCCTGATTTCAAGCTCGATACCGTGTAACAGGCTTATTCATATTATATGAATCACTCAGTTTATTATTAGTTGAGATGTAGATCCTATCAGGTCCATCCATCTTCACAGATTGGGTATAGGTATAGATCAGGTATAGATTCTTTAGGACAGAGTGTATAAAGGCCACGACGAGGAGACTTTTTATGCTGCATCATGCGACAATTGTCAGAGCTGAGGAGGCAAGCCTCTGTGTGCATGCAAAAAAGAGGGATTAAGAAGTGAGCTCACATGACATTTCTTTGAGGTCGACACAACGGTTCCGGGAGAAATGCACAACAAGCTACGAGATGACAATTTGGCTGCAGATGCCCCTCCCATCAGCCACTCTTCCTTCCTACCCCTTCTCTCTGCCGGGAGGGAAGAGGGGTGGGAAAAAGGGTAATGTGATGCAGTGCAGACAGAGGTGGCTGTGTGAATTCAAATTAACAATATATTACTGATCTGCAGTGCTCAAATGTTAAAAAGAAAAAGCTTCTAATGAGACAATTGCCTGGTAGCATACGAGGACATGTACAATAATACTGGACTGAAATGGCATTAAATGCAATAAAATGCATGCTTATAAGTATGTTTTAGATGGTTGACACAAGAGGACTGCTCCCAACTTGACGCCTGATTCAAACAAAATTTTAGGATTCTAAGATTCTATGCATTTGTTTGAGAGCTGGAGCTTAAAACATTCAAAAGAAACAAAACATTAATTTCACCATGTTTTAATTTAAATCCTCGAACGGTCCATCACAAGGGGGAAGTTATTCCAAGTGTTGAAATCATATTTTGAATGCAGTCGACCAAACAATGTCTTTATCATACTCATTACTTCCGGTGATTCGCTGACATCGCACTGAACCATTTAGTGGTCCCACATGAAAACTCTGGAGATTTTCTGTGGTGGCAGTTGGTGATTTGAAAAGTAAGATCTTAAATCCAAAAGGTCAAGAAAACAAACCCACCTCCATTTGAGTTGTCTTAAGCAACATCAAAACAAAAGAAATGGTACCAAAGTAGAGTTAGAACTTGGGGATGCAGCTAAAAAAACACTTATTTCCATTATTTGCAAAAAATGTTTTTTTTTTTTTAATTGTGCAAACCTTCATATATACAGCTGGCTTGAACCTATAGCCAAGTCTTCCTCAAGTCTTCCTCAACTTCTATAAAAACCATTGCATTTGTAACAAATGCATCACCATACTGTTTGAAAGTTGATTTCTAATGACAACAGTCATATATAATGTCCATGGGTAGAACTTCAAACCAATAAACACTAGCTCTTTTGGATATTAGAGTCCATTGTAGCCCTGCCTCTACTTCTTTCCTAATTGGTTTAAAATTACTCATTTAGTCAAAAATAATATAAAACTGCAATATATATTTTTGGGCCATCATTTATTGGCGCTAATACAGCTCTTTTACGCTGCCCAAACTTTTGGAATAAACACTATAGAAGCAGCATTATTCTTTTCAATTACATTTTCTGTTGTTGTCTAATAACCTGTATTTCAAACGTACCAACAGAAACATTGTGTTTCCTAAAACCGAAAATAGTTGTTTTGACTGAACTCAAAACGGTACTGGACATCACATTTGCACTGTGAATTTCAAGATGTGAAAGCTTATATTGTTCCACACAGAAAATTTTATTTGATTACAGATTCTAATAACTGAACCAAAACCTATGTTTCACATTGACATTTTTAACAAGTATTATAGTTATTCCACTGTTTTGGGGAACCTCAGGATTTTGAATAGAATGAAGCTTCTCTTTGCGCCAAAAATCTGTCAAAACAGTCATCATAGCAACAAGGAGTAACTGATACCGGATCTTTCTTTTGTCTCTTTTTGATGGGAGAAAAAAAATCAAAGAAATTAAAACGTCTCATCGCACCAAATCATGTGCTGACAAAACATGAAAAACACTCCCACAACCTACTAAGATAATAGAATAAAGATCCCTTTATTGGTCACATTCAGTTATTCAAACAGCAAAACATCACTGACATTTGACCACTGCACTTTACCAATCATGGATGAACCATGAGTAAAAGGGAGCCACTGAGCAGCGCCAGGGGAGCAATTAGCCCACATGCTCAGTGATCTTACCACATCTCTGAAAAAAACTTTTTTTTTCTCTATGTTCCTCTTGCACACCTTTCATTTCCACTTCCACTTTACAACGCACCCGCTTACACTTGACTAAATGACTAAAAGACTAAAATGTATCCACATGTAGTACATATTTAATCAAAATAAGTGACAGGTCACAAAATGTATAATTTGTACTGCGTGGAAGTGAGTAATAGCCATTCCGCCCCCTTTCTTCCAACGGCCATATGATTACCATAAAAGACTGAGTCAGGAGATTGTGTGTGTGTGTGTGTGTGTGTGTGTGTGTGTGTGTGTGTGTGTGTGTGTGTGTGTGTGTGTGTGTGTGTGTGTGTGTGTGTGTGGTCACCCGAGCAGTCCACATGCACAAGCTCTCCTTCAAGGGCAGCCGAGTCATTGAGAAGGAAGACTAAAACCCCTTCAAATGCACACACACACACACACACACACACAAAATACATCTCCAGTGTTTCAAACTTGCAAATTCAAACACACACATAGAAAAAGATGCACGCGGTGAATTTGTGTGCATGTGCAGACAGACAATTACTCACATACCCAAACACAGCCAACAAATTAACACAAACACACACATAAATAATCACAGGTCGAAATAGATTTGATAATAAGATATCTTGAAATTGTTTCAGAACAAAGAGACTCCCAGTGCAACATCACACCCCCGGTGACACACAGACACACACATGCTCTCGCTCTGTGCTCTATTTATCAGGGCCAGGCCCATCGATCATCCTAGCATGGTTGCCTCGGTAACCCTGTTATTATTCAAAGCACGAAGCACCAGCTTGCACAGAAAACTACAGATGTGTGTGTGTGTGTGTGTGTGTGTGTGTGTGTGTGTGTCAGTCAGGTAGGGGAGATTCCCATTGGCTCATAGACAAAAGCAGCCTCTCATCCAGATACTGTTCTTTCTGATCTGACCTGATTGCTTACATTATCAGAGGGAACACAAAAAGATGTACATATTCATCACTCTGAAGGGACACCGCCGCCAAGCAGTGGCACCCAACAAAATATGACATGTCTATTTAATATCTATCCCAACGAAAACCCCAATTATCCTCAGCCCTCACTGCTCCCTCCCACATGTGACTTTCATTCAGCTTCCCCTCTTTTCAAACCCGGCTTTTCTGGTTTTCATTTAGCCAGCACCCCTATCTGCTCACTCCCCCTCTTATTTTTCATTCACATTCTGCGGCTCGGAGGCTCATTCATAAACAACACCACTCCTTACAGCGGCAAAAAGTAGGGAGCAGAGGAAGAGAGAGGAAAAGGAGGGGTGGTATGGAGAGAGGGAGGGCGGGTTGCCCCTACTGACTTACTGACTGACTGCTGCACAGTGAGGACTCCCTGAAAACTGCGAACAACCAATTCAGATTTTGAGAAAAAGGGGAGGGTGAGGAAGAAGAGAAAGTAGTGAAGATGGAGGATAGAGGATATCAATCCACATGCCTCAAACGTCACACAACCACCGCCTCTGTTCTCATTTATTTCAGTCATCGACCGCTGCGGCCGGTCAATCCACCCGGCCATCAATCACACATCACACCTCATATCTCGCAGCAAATATACATCACTTCTGTTTGTGTGAGGATGTGTAAGGATGTGAATCCAGAAAACAACATAGGAAAAAACAACAGCTTTACTACCGTTGATCCAGGTTATCCCTGCATTACCTCATACAATTTCATTCCAACCAGCAGCACCAGAACCATGTTATTTGACTGCCAGGTCATCTGGAACGCCACCATCCCATGGAACCATACAAATAGTCTATCCTGATGAATGAATACCAGCATTGTTTTCTTTGATCAACTGTCTGAAATGCTGGGGTTGCTACAAAATATGGGGGGGGCAAGCCAATTAGATCAAACATGTGCCGATTCCAGCTGCGACAAGAAGGAAGTGCTGCCATGAGGAGGAGTGAGGCCATATGAGGCCAAGCCCTGTCTCTGGCTCTATTTCTCCTCTGAAATTGTGCCATGCAACCTTAATGCTGTTGTTATTTCAGGTGTGAAGAAGAAGATAAATAGATTAAAACAAATGAGTGCCTGTTTAGATGTGAGTGTTGAAATTCCCAAAAGATCTTATATCAGTTGGATCTTTTAACAGCTGCTGATACATCATTCTGTGTTGCTGACAACTTTTTATCCCATCAGCAGTTTGTACCTGTGTGTGTGTGTGTGTGTGTGTGTGTATAAACGTTTTTAACACTGCCGAAAAAAACATGTCAAAAGACAGCCATGATCCCTTAACAGCGTAACTAAATCGTCTTGCTCAGCCTACAGGCTCCCCACATGAACTCGAATAAATTTAATTTTCCATCCCCCATTTTTATGACCCTTATCAAACAGACTTGTTTGACAGGAAAGTCTGTAAAAAGGAAAAGGTGAAAGAGCCGATGGAAAATAGGGAAGTGAGAGAGTGGTAAGTGGTGACTGAAGGGCATGACAGAGGGAGTGTTGGTGGGGGGTGAACGAGCATGACCTGGCAAGTCAGGAGAGATGGTGACAAAGCAAAATGTTGAGAGCGGTCAAATTGTTGTGTGTGTATTGTAACGTCTTTATAAAATGGACAATGCCATCGTGGTCAAGCCAGTGGGACAGGTACGGCTCCTACAGCTGACTCAACACTTATAAAATGCCTGTTATTTTACATTTAGAAAATGAAGGGATACTTACATACTTACATAATGGCAATTGCTGAGCAAAATGGATGAGGGAAAAACGTAGGATGAGATGAAAAAAATTGCCTCTATAACGTCTGAAATGGTCACTGCTCCTGAAGTTATAGGTCTATGATAACTTACGATCACCAGTTCTGATTTGTGCTGACATTATAAAGTAAGCATATTTTATATGAACTACTATGTAACCATAGTTACCTGTACATCTTACAATTAAGGGCAGTTGTAAAAGAGGTTTTAGAGAACCATGAATACTGAACAATTTTAACAAGCAGCTTAAAAGCCAAGTCTTTAAATTGTTTTAGTTTAATATGTTTTTCTGTTGGGGATTTAATGGTTCAAACAGCTGTTTTTGTATTTGGGTTCACTTTGTTCGATGATTTATGCTCTCTCTGTATTTTGTTTTATTTCATATTTGAACTCAAATATTATGTCCTGGACTAAGCCTGACCCTATTCAAAAGAAAAAAAAAATATGTCGTTTCGTATGTTTGCTTTTTCAGTTTGGTTTGCTTAGCTAAACCTGAGCAAAGCTAATGCCCTTTTTGGCCTCAATTCTTACCATGTTTTCTTCATGTTTTCATCAGGTACAGTATTGACTTACATACCTATCACGAGCAGATGAAATTTGCTTAAAAGACATTCCCTCAACTTTAATTAAAAAGGCTTTGGCTATGCCTCGTAGCTAAACCTATATTTGATATTCTGATACTATAACAAAGTAACTTTCAATATAACAAAAAATAGGATATGTTTAAAGACAAGTGGACCACCAAATGAGTGCAATGATCTGTCCATTTTGTGACCAGGTACATAAAAATCAAGCCTGGATCCATGAATCCAACCAACAGCTGGTCTTATGCCTCCATTATAATTGTCACAATATATACCTTAGGTTAAAAGGTGTCTGAACACAAGCTCAAAACTAGTTATTTACAGCCACACACATACACACCATTGCAACTATTTCAAATCCATATAAAAGTGGAAATATGCTAGTCTGATTATGTTATTTTCAAGACAAGCTAGTGATTCCAACACTTCCTTGAATTATAGGTTATAAGCACATTTATCAAGCACAACAGATAAAAACGGTCCCCTTGTCATGATAGTAAAGATTTGGAGACCTGTTGTCGTCACCTTCATTCTAAATATGCAAAGTATTGTCGTAGGCTGACAGAAACCCGTGGGATTCTTTGTAAATGTCTCAAGCCCACACAAAGGAGGAAAACAGAGCCATTACATCATCACCCACTGCCTTGGGGAGTAAAGCATGAGCACTGTCCACTCGGAAGCGTGGGGTCATTATATCAGTGGCAGTGGCCTGGAGCAGAACAAAAAAGGAACTGGGGTTTTGTGGCAGAAGGCAACTGGACCGTGTGTGAGCTGATCATTTTGAATTCTCTGAAATGTTGCTGACACACACACACACTCACACTCACACGGGTCAGGTAGAGGGTCAGTTTGATGCAAAGCCATGACACAACACTACCTCGGGCCTAATGCAGCCAGTCCAGTCAGTAATGAGGAAAGTTATGTCACATTACAGGCCCCTGTGGGACACAGTGCTGTACGCTCATCTTTATTGTTAAAGCTCCAATACATCTGATTTTTCAGCACGATCTTTTCTCCTTGCAGTGGACATATCATTGAACTACCACATTTCAACTTATATCAGATTCTTCACCGCTTTGCTGCAGGTTATTCACATCATTGATCCCAGAAGTATGCACCAGAAATAAATGTTGGTGACATTCGCATGATCTCGAGACTGAAATGACAGGGATCATTATCGTAGTGCAGTAGCTGTACAGCAATAACAAGATGATTCACGGCAAATACAGATGGATCTTTAGTTCTTTGACACTACACTCAGGAAAGGAAAAAATACATTTGAGTGGAATCTTTACATAACGTGCAGATTCAGAGGTTACAAATGCAGCCAGCGGTCATTTCAAGTTTTAACAAATGCATAGCCAAAATTTGCCCATGGATTCAAAGGATTTTTTTTTTCAATGCAGTGTGTTGAAAAGTGATGCGACCGCAATGGAACCTACACAGTGCATGGCGTTGAACACAACAGTTTAAAATGTTTCCTCCTGTAACAATAGATCGATTTCCACTGCTTGAACAGATGGATAGAAGCTGACCAATGGGCTCAACGTGCTTTTGGACAAAAATAAATGAGTCTACCTGCCCATTTTTCTATCAATGTTGATCACAGGTGGAGCCGATACAAAATATGGGGTAATCGTTACATTGCTTTTCACATGGCAGCATCTTCCAGGGAGACTATTGATTGAATGTGGTGGTAATGTTTCTTAGCTGTAACTGAGGAAGAGACAGTGATGATAAGGACTGAAACATTGAAAACATTTTTAATAGCAAATATCCTGCCACTCGCACTTTTTCTAGAGTGACAATCCTCACGACAGTAAAGCCCACACATTCGTCATTGAAATCTTTAATTTTTGCTTCGAGTGACCCTACTGACACAACTTAGCATGTGGTGAAACAATGTTGTTTGGAAATACATTTTGATCGACAATGAGGGCTAAGCCACAAAGACGTTAATTGCTGTCGATCAGCCATTTGCTATGTACAAAAAAGTTATGAATCAATTTTTTATGGGTTTTTCTTCTTGTGCTTCCTTGACGAAAAAGAATAAAAAAGTATTCAGCAAAATGCCAGAGAGAAAATTAGATTCTTCCGGATCCCTTTATTTGGCAGGATTATCATTAAAACAACTGTATCCATGCAGTCATAATTGGTAACCGATGAATGAATAAATAAAAAGCAGTAGCGAGCAATAGCTGAGAAATAGGTCTGGGTTTAGGTCATTTCAAGATCCATATTCTGCATGAAACTGTACAGAAGTCTAAAAAAATAACAGAGGAAAGAACAGAATATGTAACAGACAACTGAACTTGATATCAAACAATAAAACTGTCACCAGCATGCAGAAAATAGTTCTGGGTTCCCTCATCCATGCATCCATCCTTCCTCTCCTCCTCTATCTGTTGTATAAATGACCTTAATGGACCATAATTACCTAAATCTGAGACAAAAATGAGGCTCAAATCTGATTTGTTATTTACCCTATCTCTCTACACTTAGCTGAACATCACACACAAACAGCACTGTGGCGCCTCAAACCACTTACTTACATCTTCTCTTCTTCCCCTCCACCACGTCAAGCAAGACTCTCGTTCCCATATGGTGACACTAATTTATTGTGTCATTTTATATGAGCCGATAGTCTCTTTGGATTTACATTCATGACAAATGAGGGAAGCCGGGTTGCGTGTGCGACCATGGCAGGCATTTGTCCAACTAAGCGTGATGATATTTAAGTGCTTTTTAGAGCTCTTCATGTCCATACAACACGTGACAGCGCACGCATCTTTAAAGTACAGCATAGCTTCTCGACATAGAGCTCTCTGCGTGCGGGGGTTGTGTTGGAGACTGCGACACGTGCTTGTGACAGAAACGTGTGTTTTCATGATTCGGTGAGTAGAGGCAGAGATGCCCTTTGAGGATGCGAGCTCTCAAGCGACGTACAAGCTCTCCTTTAGGTAAGTCAGCATAAAGCAGCCGTGTGGCCTGGTGTTGCTTGCTTGCTGCAGTGTGATGCAGAGAGGATATTTCATATATCAGACTCTGAGCCCACTCACGCCTCTGCTGTAGGTGTGCCTGTGACGCACACTGAAAAAGTGAGGCTGCATACTATCTGCATTTGTCTGTCAATACTCTCACATAGAAATCTGATTCCTTTTTTGACACCGCAAGGTATCAAAGGAGCGTGATCCATCTGGAGTTATTATAAAGTTGCTCGCATATTAGTGCTTTGGTCTTGCTGCAGCAAAACATAGCATCCTTTTGGTTTAGCAAAGAATACCACAATTCCGATATCCCTGCAAGTGCCCCCACCCATCTACCTAGATACACACACACCTACATACACATTGACTCACAGTCGAATGCTCCTGTCACTCCCTGACACCAATTTAACAAAACCCCTGACATGCAGACATACACACGTTGTGCATGCATAAACAAAGTTCTCAGGACAAGGAATGGAGTGGACCACCACAGCCCTCTATGCCTCTAAAGAGGTATAACAGCAAAATAATCAAACACTGCAGCTTAGATTTCAGCACACTTGAAAAAAAGGAAAATCCACATACACAACAACTATCTCGTTGATATGGCATCTTTTTGATAGTGCCTATTTAGTTCAATTTAGTGTTGATCTAAAACATTAATTAATGTATCCTCATCAAAATAGGTTACACTGACGGTAGTTTGAAGGGTCATTTAATGGATTGGATGGTTAGATTTTTTTAAATGCAAATGTAAAGGTACTCTATGAATAAACATCTACGCTAAGGTGATTTTTACTGAAATGGAAGGGCTTCCAAAGTGAGAGCGATGAAACATGTTTGTCCCTCAGACATGAAGTCAACAATTTAAATCAAGACATTGATTGAACTTTAAACAACTTCTCAAACGAGCAGCTCTAAATTAGATAGTTAATAGTTTTCATGGACCCATTTTTTCCTTCCAGCATCTTCCCTTGGCCTGCATAGGCACTGACTTAGAAAAGAAAGACACACGCACATCTGCTGCCCGATTAGGGATGGGTGCTGGATTAAAAAGAAAAAATTCAACTTAGTGGAGTATTAAAAAAATCTGCACATCAAAAATGCTCCAAAAAGAAAATAAGATTTATTTCACATAGAAAAACAAAACAAAAGCAAAGACTAGGCTCTTCCTCAGATGCTTCGATGATGTGATGCATCGCTATTGAGACATGGAACGCACAGTGCAAGATGGGGATTTGTTTTTCTTATGAAACAGTGACATCTTGTGGACATTTGTGATCGTATCATAATAAAACCACAAAGTTTAACTCACCAGTAGTAAAAAGACAAGTGTTTGTCATTGTTAAAATCACAATGAAAAAATAAAAACCATATTCCATTTCCATTACAAGATGGAATATTTTCTAGGCTTTAGAACTTGAGAATTCACGTCGCAGAATTTAAGTAGGAATGGTTTGGAGACTATTTTCGCTCCTTTAGATTATTAGAAAATGTAAAAAGAAAGAGAACCTGAATGGCTTGTCTATATTATTCCTTTGTGTGGGTATCTGTGTGGATAAGACTATCACAACAAGCAACGAAAATTTTAAAGCATTTTAGCGTTTTTGGAAACACCAGGGTGACGGGAAAACGTCTGTTTAATGAGCAATAGCCAATGTTGACCACAGCCACACCACACAAACCTGCAACTAACTGTTCCTGCTCAATTCCAGGTTAAAAAAATAATAACAATAAATAATTGCACCCCAAACCACAGCCATAAAATTCCCAGCAACCCCCAAATCACACAGAAAACAAGGATCAACATAAACCCCTACATTCGTGACTCGCCATAGTATGTATATTAGCAATGGACTGGACATACGAACCAAGAAAGACAATGGAATCTTCTTTCTTGATGTATTTTTCCAAAAGATGTTGGAACTCGGAGAAGCTACCCAACCAGTCGTAAGATTGCTCAGTCTTGTATCTTTTATCCCAGTTGTCAACTGAGAGTTGTCTTCTGGCAGGTGATCCATATTCCCTGTGACATAAGAGAGTGAATACTGATCAGACAGAATAACACACAGATTCTCCAAGGTCCCATGTTTACTGAACACCTTGATTCCCAATCACTTAAGTTCAAACAGTTTATCCCTCAGCGCTAATTGATATTTTTACAGAATTTGAACACCTTCTATGAAATTGCTGCTAATATATTGTGGTCATCAGAATGACACAGAGAGGAAAACTATTAATTAACTAACAATCATAGTGGAAATGAATCCACAAAACTCAATTGATTCATATGGATAGGAACTAGAGAATGTAGATTTTAAAACCACTAGAGAAAGGAAAATTCTGAAAATGACAAAGCCCCCATCACTGGAGGCTTACCAGTGACCACGCTCAGACACAAAAGGAACAACACTCTCATCTTATTGAATTGTTCCCATGACATACATCTTAGATGAGTAGATCCTTGGCCATGGAAACAAGCATCACACCATGCAGGATAATTCACATCACCCCTGTCATACACTTAGACAGGTAAATGTAGAAAGTTGCTTAGGTGTATCCAGAAAGTGGCTATATTTGCCAGTCTTGGTTTAAATTTCCAGAGATGCTGTGACAGGTACAGTACAGGCTCCAGCGAGCTCCACTTAAGCACAGCTGCGGTGTCAAATCTAATACCATTAAAAATGAGATGAGCTCCTTATTTTCAGACACTTTCTTGATGCCGCTAGGTTAAAACATCATGAAAAAGGTATTACACCTTTCTGTATAATCCTTCACACAAACCAACCAACCAGATAATGTCAATAGCATAACCCTGACGATAGTTAAGGGTTAACTCACCTAAGAAGTACTTCTTTTATCATTATAAGGGTTATATCTTATCGAGATTTCCCACTATTTGACAAATACTTGCATCACATTTTGCATTTTAGTGCACGAGTCTTGTCGAAATCTACCGGTCTTGGCAACTGGACTTGAATTTCTTCACTGGACCTGAAGAAATTCAAGTCTAATCGCTAAGACCAGAAGATATCAACAAGAAATCACCATGACCAGGACGTCTGACAACCTCCACAGACAGTTAGTGCACAATATGTGCCATATCCTAAGATTTAAATTTAGAGTCAGAGAAACTTTAGTTCTCCCTGAGGGGCAATTGGAAGGCACATGGGTAGCAGAGCATGCTAGAACAGATCCAACATCTATTCATAAATAAAATAACAGTAAGGTAAAAATAAAAGTGAAGTTAAGTCCACCATCTGTGATTAAACTATACATCTGTGTAAATGACTGTACATGTGTGCAAATGACAATACATCTGTAAATCACTGTAAATCAGTACAATGGGCAGAAGAAAAACTGTACATTCTGTCAGGGTATCACACCTGGGTCCAATTTGTAATCGGCGCCAGCTGCAGCAGATGCTGCTAATCAAGATCCCTATAAAGGGCTCTTACAGACCACTGCAGAACCCTGCCACGACCAGACCCCAACCCTGCCACAACTGGACCCAGCCGGCCGGTGTAACATTGGACCCTGACCCTGCCGTGACCCTTCTTGCCTTCACCCCCCTGCCTGGGGGCCCATCCTGCCTGCAACCCGTCCTGGTGAGACCCAGCCCTACGCAACTCTGTCTCGGGGCCGGGGGCTTACCAGCGACACCCTACCTGCCGTTTCACATAATAAAGCGCTTTCAACCCAGATTCTGCTCTGAGGTGTGGTTCCCTGCCCGAGTGCGACCCGTGACACATTCATGTGATATAACAGGAGCAGCACTACACGAAGGGGTGGTGAGGAGCTGTTTGGAGCTCCTCACCACCCCTCCTCTTGGCTTTGCAGCCTAAGCAACTTAAATGTCAGTGACAGGATGTGGGGTGGATCCTGAAGGATTCTATAGGCTGTCCTTATTGTTTGTTGGCTGTGGAGGTTTTAGCCAATGATTTTAGGGCAGACCCTGGCGGTTTCTATCTTGTAGGGTAATTGAGCAGAACCAGTAGGTAAAAGAGAAGGTCATCAGACTCTTAGTAAAGGAGAAATAGAACATGGTCAGGATGGTACTGCACACGTTAAATGACCGGCTGTGGCAGTCGCTGCCGGCGGCCCCTGTCTGCTGAAGAAGGCAACTACCATGGCCTTAAACTTGAGGCAGGAGGCTTCGTACCAATTTGCAAAGCGGAAGGCTGGACCGCGGTGGAGTGAGGGACCAGACAGGAGGACAGTGTGGTTGGCAAACTTCACAAAGTGGCAGTTTATTTGGGTGAAGCTGCAGTCAGGTGTGTAGAGGATGAAGAGCAGTGGAGATAGCATGCAGCCTTGTGGCAAACCAGAGGAGGCGAAGAGGGTGTCAGAGAAAATGTTCTTAACCAACACCCTCTGCCATCTATTGGTGAGGAAGAGCAGATGAGACCGGATGAGTTGGTAGGTGAAGTGGAAACAGGTGATCAGCTTCTCAGCCAGTATGTGGGATTTTAGGGCATTGAAAGCCGAGGATACAAGTGCAAACTGGAGCCTGATTGTTTTGAGAAGTTTCCAGGCGTCTATGGATTGAGTCAGTAATGACTATCTTGGCATCATCTAGTCCTCTGCCTGTGCAGTCGGCAAATTGGAGATGGTCAACTAGAGGTTCCGTTACTCTGGTGATGTGGGTTTTTACGATTCTCTCTAGGCCTTTTATCACCAGAGGGGTGAGAGCCACAGGCCAAAGGTCGTTCCCTACCTTTTTCAGGACCTCTGATGTACCTTTTGTAGGACAGGAATTCCCCAATTGGGTGCTTCCACAGCTTGGCCGCTGTGCAGCTAAGCACAGTGTTGAAGGGTTCGACCATAAATGTTGTCTGGACCAGGCGTGTTGATCTTAGTTCCCCTGTGGGTTCTCACCACCTCCTGTGTGTCGAAGCCGAGGGCAGGGCTGTCCAGTTTGAGAGTCTGATGCCTCTAGCTGGGTTCTTTTTTCACTCTCAAGCCTTGTGAAGAAGGAGTTGAGGTCATCGGGTGATGATATTGTGTTGCTACCTGAGATGTGCTTTGGTGAACGACTGGAGGAAACAGTGTTCAAATATGCCATCTATCAAGCTGAGTGGACGTTCCCTTGTGCTCCACCTTGTTCTTGTATTTCAGCTTGCCAGTTTTGATGGCGCATTTGATTGTATTGCAACTTATCAATATTAGAATCATTAGAATCTCTTTCAGCTCTTTAGTCACCCAAGGCTTGGTGTGTGCAATCATGGTGACTTTTTTTTTATTAGGGATGATGCTGTCTACACAGAAGGAGATGTAGAATGACACCACCTGCTCACCGATGTTCCTGGACGAGGATATAAGGTTATACCGGTCCATGGATCCAAAGCACCCTGAAGTCGGTCAATGCTGTCTGGCGTCCACTGCATGATGATTTTTTGCCAATCTATCTGCTCTTCTTGCCAACGGTGAGAAGACAGAAGAAAGCAGTGTAGAGCTGTGATCAGCGGAGCCAAAAGGGGGAGGGGCAGCATTTTCGTAATGTGAGGCCCATGAATCAGGTCATGTCTTGCATATATTTTGGTTTTTGGTGTAAAATTTTACAGATAGGAATCTTTTATTGTAAATATTGGTGTTGGTGATTTTGAGACTGCAGCTACCGACAGAGCATTTCACACAGGTTATCAAAACCTTTCATAATAAGTTAAATAATTGTAGTCTACAGGGTTTCAGCCACATGCATATCAGAACTATCAAAGATTTCAAATTTTACCTCATCAGAAAGTTCTGAGCTTGAATTGCATTATTCTAAATGCTTTTGGTCAAGATTTACATCTTGTTGGACACTCATGACATTCGTGACTTCAACCAATGAAAAGTAAGAAGGTGTTGTTTTGTTTTGGAAACACTTTACCCATATTGCTGGAATCCCAATCACAGAAAGTTACTTCTGGGATTCACATCATGCTCAGGCTCAAGCGCAGAACTTCTGTGACAACTCCACGTCAAGTTCTCAAACTTTCGAAACAGTTTGCATTGTGCCGCACCACACACACACACACACACACACACACACACACACAAAACAAAATTTGTTTTCTAAAGAAACTTACACACTTCGCTGAGAGAACAAAGACCAAGTATCCAACTTCTAAATCACGTGGCGTCTATGTGTGTCAGCTGCTGCGGCTGTTTCTGTGTATTGCTGGAACTCTGTCCACGATTTAAACCTGAGAGATGACGAATTAAAGTTTCAATTTAAGTTGGACACCGCATTAGAAAACATCTTCTGTGTTAAACCCAATGTAAAGATGAACACAATCAGAGCAGTGGCCAACACAAAGAACGGCTCATTAAGAAGAACTCTCGGTGCATTCGAGTGGCTGTACCCTCCGGGGAAGTTTTCCACCCACTCTTCAGAACAATTCCAGTTTTGGTTTCATCAGATGCGGTTGTATATAATGAATTTTCCATACAAATTGACCCACTATTTTGTCTTCCAAAGCAAAGCACATTAGGTCTGCTATTCATATTGGTCACATAACCTATAGTACTTGATAGAACGTTGAGTTTCAAACCAGAAAAGTCGTGACAAGGTTATTGCCTTGTGAGTATTCGCCTATTGTTGGTGCTAAAGAATCAGTTCTAAATCACCATGTGGTTGCACTGCAGATATTACCTACATATTACATAGCAGTTAAAGAAAATAATAAGATTTATGGCAATATTTAAAATTCGTTAGTAGTCATCTATGTACGATTATGTAACAGTTCTTTCTGAACTTGTTCCTGTTATAAGTTTAACCACAGTAGACGCTTTAAGCTCTTATTTTGAAGCCTTAACAGAGGGCAGAAATTACAGATGCAGTATTTGCTTTGAGAATGTGAATAGAGAAGTACAGAGAAGTTCAGAGGGAGCTGCATTGTGCCTTTGTAGACTTGGAAAAAAACATGACAGGGTGCTGAGAAAGGGACTCTTTCTCAGCACCCTGTCATATGTTTTATGTATGAGGAAGTCTGGAGAGGCATGGCAGAGAAGTGTGTTAGACTGGTGCAGGACTTGTATGCTAGCTTTGAGACAGTGGTGCGGTGTGCTGTAGGGGTAGCAAAGAAGTTCAAGGTGAAGGTGGGACTTCATCTATGATCAGCTCTGAGCCCCCCCTTGTTTGCAGTGGTGATGGACAGAATAACAGATGAGGTTAGACAGGAATCTCCATGGACCATGATGTTTGCAGATGACATTGTGATCTGTAGAGAGAGCACGGTTGAGGAAAATCTAGAGAGGTGGAGGTAAGCTGTGGAAAGGAGAAGGATGAAGGTTAATCGCAGCAAGACAGAGTATGTGTGTGTGTATGATAGGAACCCAGGTGGAGCGGTGAGGCTCCAGGAAGTTGAGATCAAGAAGTTGGAGAATTTCAAGTAGTCCAGACGGTCAACAGTCCAGACCAACGGAGAGTGTGGGAAAGAGGTAAAGAAACAGGTTCAAGCACGTTGGAAAGGGTGGAGAAAAATGTCAGGAGTACTATGCAATAGAAGACTGTCAGCCAGAATGAAAGGAAAGGTGTACAAGACAGTGGTGAGACCAGCGATGCTGTAGGACTAGAAACACTGACAATGACGAAAAAAGATAGATAGGATCAGGAATGAGTCTATCAGAGGGACGGCTTATGATAGATATTTTGGAGAGAATGTCAGAGAAGCAAGACTGAGATGGTTGGGTCATGTACAGAAAGGGAAGGTGAATATATTGGTAGACGGATGCTGGAATTGGAGCTGCGGGGCAGGAAGTCTTTAGGAAGACAAAAGAGAAGATTTAAGGACGTGGTGAGAGAGGATATGAAGGCAGTTGGTATGAGAGAGGAGGATACAGAGAATAGGGTTAGATGGAGAAGGTTGATTCGGTGTGGCGACCCTCAAAGGGAAAAGCCGAAAGGAGAAGAAGAAGAGAGTGGAAGCGTGGTATTGTGGTGGATACTGGGTAGTGATGGTGTGAAGACAGGAAAAAAAATAAAGACAGGAATGTTGCCTGTGCGACATTGGTGTCTCTGCCTTTGGTAGTTTGCAGTCGTATGCAGTGTAGGCAACTTTCACATATCCTCGGTTAGAATTAAGATAATGTAATACCCATGACGACATTACACATTTGGACCAAGTTGTGAACTATAAGGCCAAATGCTATGGATTATGATGTTAAAAACTGAAATCTTAGCTTTTTATTTATTTATTTATTTATTTCTATTTTGTTTGTGTATGGTTGTCTGTATGTTTGTTTTTGTTTGACTGATGGTTTCTCTTATCCGGAATGCATGACGAAGCGGCTCTGTTTAGTCAGGAGGTGATTATGAAAATACAAATTTTATTCAAGTTGAGAAAGTAACAAAATTATATTCAGAAATATATTATAAAGCCAACAAATAGTCGTGGTACCGAATAACAGTATAGTTTCAAGAACTCAAAATCCAGCTAAAGGTCACATATTCGCCTGGAGCAAGTAAATGGAGACTATTAAGTGTAGATACAAAGTGTTACAATATTTAAAGCAAAGGAAGTGAAACTTGCGACCAGTGTAGGATGAATAATTTCATAGTAAGAGCAAGTAGTAGCTCAACAGCATGTAGCCAGGCGCTTTGAATCACTTTGCTTTTACTTTAGCATCCTAAGGAGCAGTTTGCTGGTTAAGATCCCAACAACAAGGATAAACATCATGACTAGCATAGTCAGGCCCCGGCGCAATAACAACTGTTTCGGTCGCCATCCCAGAGCATGGTTGGTGTTGTAGTCCAGACCTGGGAAGTGTAAATCCCCCTCCTCATTGCACCTTTGCTCGGATGAAATGATGCTGATTGGGGAACCACCTGAGACATGAAGAAAACGTCCTGATCAGATCTTCAAAACTGTTTAGTTGCAAGTTCCATGAGTGTTATACATGAAAAAGAACTTTATTTACCCTTGATCTTCATGTCCAGCATTTCTCTCCTTTCTTTGTCCTGGACTCCTGCTTTCACCATTGCCTGAATAGACACATTTATTCAAGTCCAAAAACTCCACATTGTGTAAAATAACCTATATACCGGTAATGTTCACTGACAGGGTTAGAATGCATATGATGACATTTACAGAATCGTGTGCTATATTTAAGCCTAGAGTTTCTTTAGAAAACAATACATGTGGATAATGCCTCACCTCTTCTGACACCTTTCTCCAATCAAGTTTACACAAGAAAATGATAAAGAATGCTGATTGTAGACTAACACAGATGAGAAGCCCCAGCCAAAGTCCTGCAACAGAGACGACTCCTTCAAAATTGTTTCTATGTGACTTCAACAGTCGACGGTGATGTCAGCAGCTTGGTCGCTCTCACCTACAATTCCCAGTTTGCAACCAAACATCATGGATACCCCAATGGGAATGCCAATACAATAATATCCCACAATGTTGCAAATGGCACCAATCTTGGATTTTCCTGCTCCTCGTAACACACCTCCTGTCACACCCTGCACACATCAAATATAACCATAAAACACCATCTGCCGAGCAGATTGATATTTATTCACACCTCTAGCATACTTACAGCCAAGGCATCTATAGGGTGGAAGAGCCCAAATAGCATCATGATATCAGCAACCCGCTGAACAATTTCTCTAAAGGATACAGGAAATATTTTATATTGTGATTTAAGCACACCTTTAAGGATAATTGTTTCACTTACATACTATCAATACAGACCGCTCCATTGTAAAGATGTGGCCAACCAAGTCTTTACATGACGTGAGAATAATTCCAACAAGGCCTGAGATTGTAACTGCATAAAAAAATAAAAAAGCATAGATGTCAGCTACTAATTTTTGAAAAATACAGTATCAGCTACTTCGAAGGGGTTTTTCTGTCTGTCTGTTGGTCTGTTGTAATGGCATTGTCTGGTCCTGGAGAAACATTCTCTAGAACATTGGTTTGGATTACACTGGTAGATAGAATATAGTCTTTTGTCTGTCGACAGATAGACGCTGGGATCTATGCGGGATACAGTCACAAAACTCGTCAATGGCTAAGATGAAACTGAAGATGGGCGTTGTCTATCCTGTGAGTACGGAGTAATCAAGAGTCTAAAATTGCACTTCCAGACTACTCTTATGTAATATCAGAGAGGTCGCGCTTTATGTATCTATTTATTCATTCACCATCTGTATCGCTTATCATGTCCCCCTCTGGGCAACTCTACAATGCAACTGCTACATTTCTTTAGACTGTGAGACCGGAAAACTCTGACATATGTATGAATCTAACTATCTATCTATCCATCTATCCATCTATCTATCTATCTATCTATCTATCTATCTATCTATCTATCTATCTATCTATCTATCTATCTATCTATCTATCTATCTATCTATCTATCTACCTATCTACCTATCTACCTATCTACCTACCTACCTACCTACCTACCTACCTACCTACCTACTTACTTACTTTGGGAGAAAAGCAAAGAAGCAAAAAATCATTCTTGTTTCTGTCATTTGGTTTGAAATTGCTCCTTACAACTTGTATTTGATTTACCTTTCTTTCATAACAGTAAATCCCCAAAAAGTGGGTTATTGGGCAATAGCCTCATGTTGTACTACTCACATGTTGCACTGAATTTTTGATGAATACTAGTTTTGTGAAAATGTATGGATGCATTCATGCATGCATGTTTCTTCTTACATGCACAGAGGATGGAGACCTTGCTAGAAGACACAGCCTGCTCCACGTTTCCAGCACCAAGCGCATTCCCCACCCGCACACTGGCAGCCAACGCAAATCCCATTGGAAACTGATAAACAGGAAAAATCCAAAATTCAAATTCCTGCAGTGATGCATAACAGCAATCATTATTTCAGTAATGTGCCGCTTTTAGAATTCTGATTGCGGCAAAACAGGGTCATGCCAGAATCGCAACTCTCAGTCATCAAACACAAATAAAAGTAGCCAAGAGTGTTAGGAAGTGTAGTTCATATAGCAGGCCAGATTAACTTGAAAAGCAGTGTAGCCAAAAGGTTACATCACATTTAAGAAAGACAAAATGGCATTTCATGGTAGCAGTACCATAAATGTGACTGAGACCATCTGATAAGCAACCGACTGAGCTCCGAGCTCCACCTCACTGATTAGACCCGCTAAGAATCCACCAATTTCAAAGGTCCACCACTCCAGACAGAGCATAGCCATGCTGGGTACAGCCACTCGTACAAAACAATTCCATTCCTGCAGACAATCCAGTGACCAACCTAGAGAAATGGAGTTAGAAGAATTCTGAACATTATGAAATACCATCTTTTTTGCAATAGATTGGAAACTCTGGAAAATTGTGAACTCACCAGACCATGTTGCAGCATGTAATCTCATCTTGAGGATGTAAATCAACAAGATGACAGCGAGGGAGGAGTTCGAAATAGCATTTGCTGCTGCAGATCCACTATGGTTGAAGGCACATTTAACCATCAGTTCAAAAGGAAAAAGGGAAAGAAAGACAGACAAACAGTTAGGCGTTCTATTTTTCGAATGCAAAACACAATCTCACATATTGTTGTTTTTGTCTATCATACTCACATGACACCCAGATTTAGTTTGTAGAGGAGAATGTAATTGAAAAGAACATTGACAATGTTTCCGATGCCCCCGGTTATTACCTGAGGCCAGATGATACCCTGGGAATGCAAGCAACGTACACTCGTCAGTGAGCCTGATGAAAAGTTGAGTTCTGTGATTTTCAACTTGGGTTTGTTTTCCATCTCAGTGGCTCTAAAATCTCAATCATCCCGAAGAAATAAGATCTGATAGATTACTGATCAAGAAATCATTAACAAACAATAATTAAAAAGAGTAGCCGGAAGCATGTCTGGTATAGCCACCAAAAGGATCAAATGGTTGTAAATATTTGTAAATACAGTAAATGTAAATATATTGTGGCTTCCCAGGCAACCTCTGGGATATGACTGGTCAAGTAGTCAGGGATGCAAATGAGGCAAGAACTCGGTTACAGACCAAGTAACTGTTATAACTGTTGAAAGAGGATTTGCTTTATGTAGGGGGTTGCTCAGTTATGCCTGTGTTCTGTTGTCATCCTATTGTCAATTTTTGTCAACTGAAGAAGCTTATCGGATGAAGGTTGAAACGTCTTCAAGTGAAGATATTCAAGTCCAGTTGACAAGAAGGAGGAATTCCTATTTTCAAAGGTCAGTTAGACTTTAGTTAGTGTTTAAAACCAAAATAAACCCAATAGCCGTTGTGTAAATTTAATGGCTAGTCAACATTTAGTGAGCAACGGGAAATGGACCGGCAAAATAATCAAAGTTTTCATTTACCCTTCTGTTTGTTTTGTTTTTTCTGTTTGTTTGTTTATGTGTCTTATTGGTAAATGGTCTCAACTTAAAGAACGCTTTCACACCTTGCCATTTAAGCTAAATAATAGTGTGCACTGTTCAGTTGTTCAAGTCGCATTAAACCTTTGTCGGTTTTCAAACAAATTCCAAAATGTAATATCCAAAAAGCTGCAAGAACCCATATTTAAGATGACCGAAATTATTCATAGTCAACATTTGCATATCACTGTACCTGGTTCTGTAAATATCTCCCCAGCAGCTGAAACATGAAGGCAGCCTGGAGAGAATGCAGTGACAAAGAGGGAACTATGAATAAAGCACTGGAAAAGGACAGCATACAGACACACCTTAGGTGATTTTGGAGGTTCACCGAAATCCTGATATAAAGAAACGCATGCTGAAGTGGAAGACACTGACACCTAAAACTTGATTTTATGCTTTTTTACTGATGCCAAGTGAGGTCTTGCGAATGATGTGGGGGTTCTTAAACTCCTGCGATGTCAGTGCTGTTCCAAAGTAGCAAGAACATTGTGAAACTCTAAAAAATTGCCTGGATATTTTTCTATAAAGGTCCCAAAAACAAACAGACAACATTTCAAGTAACTGAAAAGTGCATTTTTTTTTTTGTAATTACTAAAGCTATATATCTACACGTTGGGTTTGTTTTGAAGTACATGTAAAAAGGCTTTTGAAATGCAGTGTGATATTAAACTGCCATCTTTTTATTTTTTAATGATTTAGTCATTTACTCATTTATTTTATCTTTTATGATAGTTTCCCAGGGCACGTTACCATCAGCTGCTGCCAAAGCTACAACCAGCTGGTTGAACAGAATAACCAACGCAGTGACCAAACAGAGAATGCTGCACGTGGAAAATGTAATGGTTGGACATGCTAATACCTGATGGCAGCAATAGACCAGCAAATACATAATTTCACAGTGTCCAACTTCAGTCTGTTTGTGTTTTGCAGTTAAACAAACCATAAATTTCAACCCACTTTAACAGCGGCAGCCATTTTGGGTTAAAAAACTGTCTCCAGGAAAGCCTTATACAGCGTCAGGCATGTCTGCTCACAGTTCTTGCATTAAA
Organism: Fistularia commersonii; assembly: GCF_037954325.1. Lineage (NCBI taxonomy): Eukaryota > Metazoa > Chordata > Actinopteri > Syngnathiformes > Fistulariidae > Fistularia > Fistularia commersonii. Next base: position 1,458,652 of record NC_141308.1, read on the forward strand.
TCACCCCTTTATTGGAAACTGGATCTGATTGGCTCAGGACGGTCAAACCCATTAGAAATCGGGCTGAATGTGAAGGGTGCCAGACAGATTTCTAGATTGAAACTGAACTGAAATTGGCAGTTTCATCTAGCTGCCAGGCCACAAAATCTCACTATTTTGATATATTTCTAGTAGATTCCTGTCGCTGATCCCCCAATCTTAAAGATGAAATGGTGCCTATGAATAAGAACAGGGCTGAATTGTGTGATGGTTAAGGAAACAAACTCACAGGCAGAGCAGGCATGAAGATGTGCACATACAGCTGGGAGAGTCTGGAAACATCAAAATAAGTATTACCACATGGTTTTTGAGAGGTATGGCTTGAAAGTACAGTCAGCGAGCAAGCTGCTGACCTTGCGACCTCTGGGCTTTGTTTGAAAGCGAGCAGAATGACCTCGGTGTTCATGAGAATGGCCCAGCAAGGGAGGCAGGCCAGGAGGAGGATCAAAACACCTCTTTGGAGAATAAGTCCAACACGCTTCATGTTTCCACTCCCATAAGTCTGGTAAAGAAAGTCAGATGGATAAGGGGATTGGATTATTGAAAGGAAAAAGCAGCCACGCCCAGAGAGATACACCGAAAGAACTGAGATAAAGAACAATTATTGGTGGAAATATGAGCCATTATCCAAGATTTTACCTGGGATATGAGTGAATCGCAGGCTGAGGCCAAACCATTTCCAACTGATATTCCAGTTACATTAATGACCTGTATAAAAAAACATAAAATCCTTGTGAATCTGGCTCATGCAACAATAGATGCCAAAACATAAGCTGCCTCAGTATGACGTTAAAGAGAACGGCGGCCTGGCAAAGACAGAGCGCTCACCGCGGTTGCCAATGCAACACTTGCAAGCTCGGTTTCCCCCAGATGACCGCAGAATACTGTGCTGACAAAACTGATGAGGAAAACCATCAACTGTGAAAGGAACTGAAAACATCGAAACAACTTTTATTTTTCATAGGAAGGTGGGTGGAAATCACAACCTACATCACGATACAAAACATTTTCTTCATGGAATATTACCATCTCTGCTTAAACATCTCAAATCATGCATTCATTTCCTCTTCTCATGGCTCAGTAGACAAATTCAGAAAATACATTTTATTCCCAACTCTGCGGTCACATCTGTGTATTACTTTCATGAAAATGTGAAAATCAAACGTGGCGCAGGTTAACTGATAACTCAGTTAAGTGAGTTTTGAAAAGCCCCGTAAAACTGACCTCAATACGGTTGGTTGTATTATATCGATCAGAAAACAAATAATACCAACTGAAAAGGTTGGAAAGTCAGGAGATAATAAATCCTCGTACAAACACTTACCATCGGCCCGGCTAGTTTGAAAAGTTGAATTATTTCTCTCTTATAGTCCACTGGAAGCCAGTCCTTCAAGTACCTCAGAAACCTTCCACTACAAGTAAGACACAGAGCCTTGCTGCTCACAGGGGTGCTGTCTGGATTCTGCAGCTTGATTCTGTCATTGCTGCCAAAGTGAAATGCAATATCATCCATATCTATAAAAATTAACACTGGATAATTATTGCTCTGTGGTGCAAGTGGTGCAGGTTAGCCTGCTTTCCTTCCCCTTACCTCTGGGGAATCCTTCTTGTGATCTGTAGTCGACTGGGAGGGCTTTTAGAAACACGCCCCCTCATTTTACCAAACCTCCACAATCATTAATATACTCTATGAACTCAGATGACTCAATCTGCTGGGGTGCAATTTTTAACATGATTAACCTGTCGCTTCCCACATGAGACTTCAGTTTATTTTCTCCCCTAATTTCAGTTTCCGATTGAATTTCGAATGCAGTTGTTTCAAATTAATTGAGGAAATTATAAAGAAAGAAAAAAACTTTCAGAATAGTCCCAAAGCCATTTCCTTGGTTTCACCTGTCTCTTCTCTATTGTTTTTCACTTTGTAAACAAACAGAAAAACCAAAGATCCACTTCAAAGTGCCCAATCACAGCACAGATAAAGGGGAAAAGCAAGAATACCCTCAAATTAATATCATTTGTTGTCATTTCTTCTTTACTCCAATTTGGTTTCAGTACATTTTTGTGGATGTTCTCAATTATCCATGTTGTGGTGAGTTCTTGTCAAAATCTTCTGAAGAAGCCTCTCAGTCCAGAACTGTAGAAGCCTCTTGACAAGGGGTGAAACATCTTCCAGTGAAGAAATTCAAGTTCAGTTGCCACAACAAGAAGATTTTGACAAGAATTTCAGTACATTGTGCTGTTTGTTTTATAATTTGTAGCTTTACCTTGTTCTGTGTTCGTCCTCGTTATTTAACCAAAATTGGAGTTCCAAGACCCTACAAGGGTAGTGGCAGGTCTTAACAGAGCCAATAAAATGGCGTTAACCAGGCTCTCATTTGAAAAGCCCTGTTTGCTTAAATACTCATTAGTCCAAAACTCTTATTATTATAGCAGCACGCACCCCTGTTGAAACTTTTCTAAGCACAAAACTGAATGCTGGTGTTTGGAAAGGTCATCATAAAGCACCAGGATGGTAGAAGCAGTTTGAACTTCAAGAATTTTTCATGAGTGAATCTATGTATGCTTAACACCATAGCAACCACAGTGATAATCCTGAGGTTGAATAAAAACCTGCCAGAGGATTCTTCCGCACAAGGCTGACCAGAGTGAGTAATTGGGAGGATGAGGATGTTCCCATATTTTCTCCGATAATAAGACGAAACAAATCCAGTTAACGTCACTAAAAAGTGAACGTTAAGTCTCCAACATTTCCAGAATTGCTGGGGAAGTGAATGGTGAGTCACAACACAACAATCCTGCATACTATTTGACAGCGCTGTGCTAGGAAAACATGCAATGAAGGAAAATTCGGAGCTTGACTTGATCCCAGCTGTTACCTCAGGGTGCCAAGAGCTGCTGGAATGTATATAGGAATAGATTTATTAGATTGCTGCAGAAGCCCTGATACACAGTCATTGTACTGTCATAGTTATTCTAGAACTTGCATGTACATTGTGGTAGCTTGTAATATTTGTTTCATGGTGTGTAACATATCTCTTCTTCTTCTTCTTCTTCTTCTTCTTCTTCTTCTTCTTCTTCTTCTTCTTCTTCTTCTTCTCTCCCTTTCAGCTTCTTCCTTCAGGGTTGCCACAGGGAATCAACCTCCTCCATCCAACCCTGTTCTCTGTATCCTCTCACACCAACTAACTTCATGTCCCCTTTCACTACGGCTTCTTCTTTTTTGGTCTCCCTTTGGACCTCCAACCCCACCATCCTTTTACCAGTACATTCACTATCCCTCCTCTGTACATGACTGGACCATCTCTGTCTGGCTTCTCTGACCTTCTCTCCAGAACCTTCAACATGTGCTGTCCCTCAAATTGACTCATACCTGATCCTATCCATCCTTGTGACTCCCATAGAGAACCTCAACATCTTCATCTCTGCTACAGCCAGTTCTGCTTCCTGTCCTTTCTTCAGTGCCGCTGTGTCAGAACCATACAGCATCGCTGGTGTAACAACTGTTTTGTACACCTTTTCCCTTTCATTCTGTCCCCCTGACACTTTTCTCCACCTCCAACCTGCTTTAACCCATTTTTCCGTTGCTCTGGACTGTTGATCCTAAGTACTAAAATCCTCCATCTTCTTGATCTCCACTCCCTGTAGCCTCATCATTCCACTTGGGTCCATCTCATCACTCACATGTTGCATTATATAATTCATTACCTGGTTTTGTAGATGAGCTATTTTGTATTCTTAATTAATTTGATTATGTGTGTGCACCAATTTAAGACCACCTTCTCTCACTGCAAAATCTTTATCCAATCCAGACTCTCCAGCAGGTGGTGGTGATTTCTTACAAATGCTGGATCAGAAAAACTTAAGAATTTTTTGGAAGAACTAAACACTGTAAGCTCATCTACAGACAGCCGTAGATGTTAATGTCAGTGAGAATTTATAGTGGGCCTTCTGTCAATACGCTGGCATCGGGATAAATAGATCACTATTTATCTCCCCGCGGTCACAGTTAGCACAATTTATGTGACGACTGCTTTTCCCTGATGAGTTTTTAATGCAAGTTGTTTTGGATCCACAGGGATAACTAACACAATTTCAAGAAATTCATTCTTTGTGATTTACAGGGGAAAGAAAGCCGCACGACAGTGCAGCGGTTAGTGCTTCTGCCTCACAGCAAGAAAAACCCTGGTTTGATTCCCACACGGAGCCTTTCCGTGTTTGTATGTTCTCCCTGTTTCTGCGTGGGCTGCCTCCCACACTTCAAATTCATGCAATGGACTGATGTATGAAAAAATTGGAAACTCACTGGGATGTGTAAATGAGAGTTAATGGTTGTATGTCTCTGTATCCCATATCCATCTGTGGCCTTACGATCAACTGTCAGCTGGACCGGGGTTTCTATCTGGGTGCCAGCGTCACATGATAAACAGTAGATAACAAATGAAAAACATAGTGTCGAGAACAAGGTGGTCATTTCCAAATCTTGTTCTGCTTTCGGTTCCTTCAGGGAAATCTCCTCTCCAACACATACTACCCTCATGTCCCCTTTCACGACACCTAAAAACCTCTTTGGTCTTCCTCTCGTGCCAACAGCAGTATCCATTTTCCAATATATTCATGACCTCTACTCAGTACATGTCCAGACCATCTCATTCTGACCTCTTTGACCTTGACTCTCCAGAGCATCTCCTGTCCCTCTGATGGACTCATTCTGTATCCTACCCAACCTCCTCACACCCAGAGAGAACCATGACTTCTTCTTCCCTGCCTCCCCCAGCACTGCTTCCGGTCTTTTCCTCAGTGCCACTGTCTTTAAAGCATTCAGGATCCCACCACTATCTTGTACACCATTTCTTTCATTCTAGCTGGTACTTCTTTATCTCCCCTGACACTTTTGGAACTCCACCTGTTCCAACCTTCTTGAACCCCTTTTCCCACACTCTCATTGTCTGGCCTTTACCTAAATACTACTACTACTACTATTACTTCTACTACTACTACTACTACTACTACTAAAAAAAAATAAAAATAATAATAATAATAATGATAATAATAATAATAACAATAATAATAATAATAGTATTATAATTCTACTACTACTACTACTACTACCACTAATAATAATAATAATAATAATAATAATAATAATAATAATAATAATAATGATATAATTCTACTACTACAACTACTACTACTACGACTACTACTTCTACTACTAATGATAATAATAATAATAATTATAATATGAAATATCTATACAAACTGATTAGCTCCTCACTTGTGGTGATTGTGTTTAGAATAAAAACAGCCAGCCATCTCCTGTGGCCATTGTATTTTTTTTTATTAATTCTTGTTTTTTTTCACACCGCATCACAATTATGTAACGTGTCCGTGCTCTGGCGGTGCAGCGCGGTTAGTGTGAACGGGAGTGCGGCTTCAGATCCGAATTACGCAAGTTGGTTGCGTAAATGTTGGGGGGGGGGGGGGGGGGATGCGGAGCTTTTTTTTTTTCTCTTTTTAAATTTATTTATTTACCATCTCTCCACAAATTTCTCTGCAGAGTGGGAGCTCAGTCCCAGACCACGTGAGAGGACTGTTCGATGACGGTTGCTGTTTGCCGGCGCTCCTCCGCCGCTGACATGGACTCGCAGTTTCTCACGCACGGACGCGGAGAGTGTGCGAGTCCAAGCTTGAATGTAGTAACCTTTTGATCTCTCCTTTAAAAAGAAAAATTGTTCTTCTCTCTTTCACAAGTCAAACAGTTCGGTGAGAGGAGGAAGAAGCGGTGGAGGAAGAGGAGGAGGAGGAGGGTTGAGGATGGCTTGGCCGTGCATCAGCAGAGTGTGCTGCCTGGCTCGGTTCTGGAACCAGTTCGACAAATCGGACCTCTCCGTCCCGCTTACCATCCAGAACTACTCGGATATCGCCGAGCAGGAGGTCCGATCCGTCACCAAACAGGTCTCGGTTCCGGAGCCCGGAGGAGCGAGCGGCTCCCCGCGGGCGCACACGGGTGGCCCGGGGACGCGCGGATCCTTCAAAGCGCGGAAGGAGCCCAGCTTCAAACCCCGGGAGGACTACCACCCGCCCGGGGAACCCTTCCCCAGTGTCACCCAGTACAAACAGGATTTCAAACCTTGGCCCATTCCCAGGAAGGATAACTTCCCGTGGATTAGTAACGGCGGCAGCAGAGCGGACAGTGGCTCCGGCATCCCGCACGACACTTCCCACGCACCGGCGGGAGAGGAGCGGGGCAGGGGGCACAGGTTGGCGGAGCAGCAGGTGATGGAGGAGGGAAACACCAGTTCTTACAGGTAGGACACTTTCCACATTTCAGCATAACCCAGAATAATCTTTATTTTCCAGAGGATAGAAGTAATCAATAATTCTCTTAGATAGTACATGGGAGGGTATGAATATTTGATTTTTGCTTTTAATACTAATAATATTCATGGCACTGGGGGTTCAACCTTCTCGGCCTGCGGCTCCTGAAAGGGAAGCGATGATGAGTCGTATTCTTGTCCTAAATGTTCTTTGAGGAGAGGAACGGAGGAAAAAAGAATCATCTGTATTTTTGCGCTCATTCAGACAGTTCGCTCGCCTCGATGTTTGATTCCAGAATTTTTCCAGCAATCACGAGTATTCATCTATGAAAGCATTTTCTGGTCTCAAAGTACCCTGATCAAAAGACGAGAACGCAAGAGCGAACCATGACACGTTATACTTTGACCTTTTTATCAAAATTTGGATGACGAAACTATCAGAACAGATAAATCCTTATCTGTCATAACACAGATGCCCTATACAGGATGGATCAGAACCCACTGTTCTTCCTGTAGCAGGCTCCTCAAGACCTTCTACCAGTCTATAGCACCCAGCGTGGTCTTCTTCGCGATAGTGTTCTGGTGAGGTCAACAGGGTCAACAAGCTTGTGAGGAAAGCCCATTCTGTGGTGGGACTGAACCTGGACCAGGGTGGGGGACAAAGTGGAAGCTATCCTTGACAATCCTTCCCACCGAGCTGTGGTTGATGGCTGAGCTCATTCAGCCAACGGCTCATCCTGAACCGAACGCTTCAGATGCTCCTTTGTGCCCACGGCCGTCAGACTGTATAACAGCAATCTGGACGCCACACAGCTCTGATCGGCCAGAGGTGCATCTGTGCTGCCACGACCTCACTACCTCTCTTCCACACATGTTGCGGCCTCATTCTGTTTTCTATTTTTATCCTTGTCTTTGTCCTTTTAATTCTCTCCTTTATTTATATCATCCATCCTCTTCCACTTATCCTGCACTCGGGTCGCGGGGAATTCAGGAGCCTATCCCAGCTGTTATCGGGCGAGAGGCGGGCTACTCCCTGGACTGATCTCCAGTCAATCGCAGGGCACCATAAATAGACAAATAATCATTTGGTTTTTCCAATTAACCAATTAACCAATTAACCAATTAACTGCATGTTTTTGGACTGTGGGAGGAAACAGGAGAAACCCGGGGACACGGGGAGAACATGCAAGCTCCACGTAGAAAAGCTCCTTGGTCAGAATCAAATCAGAGTCCTTTGTGTTGTGAGGCCGAAGCGCTAACCACTGCGCCACCGTGCCGCCTTCTTTTATGTATATTTCTATTTTCTAATTTGTGAATCGGTACTAAAGAACTCTCATCAACAGCCATCGCTACGTTGCAATATCTGCTCAGGTCAGATACTCGTCAAAGACAAGTGAACTGAATGTGTGTCCAGCCCACTGTGGGGGTAGTTTATACAATAATCAAGCTGTTAATATATGCATTTATTTATCATCTACATTTTCTGCTTATCAAAACCAGACGTGATTTAAATGTCCTGTGCCGAGCCGGATTGGTCAAACCTTGTGGTTGCCCTGCCGCTCTGCCAGCCAACTGATGCACTTTTCTTATTCCAGGCAAGAATACAAGCCATGGACGGGGATGAGACCAGCAAAAGGTGCAAGAACTCCCCCCCCTGCCCAATACTGCAGCCCGGGAACAGAGGCGAACCACATCCCGCCCAAGACAAGCTATCAGGCCGCCTACAGTGGAGAGATCCATAGATCTATAGGGCTGAATCAGGCGGGCAACATTATCAGCTCTGCTAGCAGCAACGTACACCCTGTCTCTGTGCCCCAGCCCATCCCTACGGCCATCCAGTCTGCCTCCACGCACAACCCCTCCATTCTGCTGCAGAGATTCCACCCCGAGAGAATGGAGCTTGGTGGATCGACCAAGAGCGAGGTGAGCACCCAATACCACCGAGCTTTCGGATGTGGTCCGTAGGGACAGAGGGAAGCAAAGTCAAGGGCGCTCTCCAGTCCTGACTTGTAGCATGCTACAAGTCAGAGTTCTCCAAAAAAGAGGAACGTGTTTTAACTGCGGCACGAGACCCTCCTGAAAGTCATCTTCACCGCTTTCTCGGGTGACCCGGAGCTGACGGGGCGCTTCCGAGTCATGATGCAGCATATCCATATCCTCCCAGAGCAGTTCAAAGTGACCCAGCTGTTTAAAACAGGCCATGTGCTGGATTAGGTAATACTTTACTGGTGCTACTCTCATTTTGTTGACCTCAATAGAGCTGTCTGTGTGACGAGCACAAAAATGTAAGGTGTACCATTACCAATCTGATCTCTCGACAAATTTACCGAGGTGTTTGATGTTATTCTTGCGATTGATAACATCTTCTATTTAGTTAATGTATTAGTTGACATCAGATGTTTTTTTAAATCAATTTTATTTTATTTTACTTTATTTTATTTCATTTGCTGTGGCATTAAATCCACGTGAACAGCACAGTGAGATTCAACATATTTGTCAAAGTTAGTTGGTGTGAGAGAGGAGGATACCGAGAGGGTTGATTCGCTGTGGCGACGCCTGAAGGGAAAAGACGAAAGAAGAAGTCTTTGCCAAAGAAATGCCCGGATTAGAGCTTTCTGATATTGAGGAAAGAGAGAAATTTTAGGGAATTTGGAATTTATACACTGAGCAGGGACAAACTAAGTGCACCAAGGTGAAGGGATTTTTATCGCCAGCTTAGTTTTCATCGCTGCACTCGGGTTATTCCAGATTACTGTTGACTAAAGCGGGTGATGTTTCCCCCCCTTTTTTTTTCTCTTCTCCCTGATTGCCGGCACTCAGCAGAATCGAGCCTTAAGATATTAAACCACTTGTTTTCTTTTGCCTTTGTCTACGCTGATTAGAAGTTATTATAATATTATCAACTCACATACAATGTCAGATTTTGTTTTTTCAAGTGCTCCAACTATCCAGGTGGAAAGTGATTAGGAACTTTGTCTCATTCATAGTGAATGTACAGTATATAACCCCAACTCCTCGGGACTAAAAAGTGGCATTAGATCACATTGTCATTCATTTATTGTCTATGTTGCTTATCCTGAACTCAGAGTCACGAAGGGGCCGGAGCCTATCCCAGCTGTCTTTGGACGAGAGGCAGGTTTCGTCCTGGAGCAGTTGCAGTCAATCACATTCTTACTCTCATTCACATATTTGGGTATTTTTTGGGGGTCTCAAGTCCTATAATCTAAACTGCATGTTTAGAATATGGGAGGAAACCAGAAAACGTGGGAGAATCCCACGCAGACATGGGGAGAACATGCAAACTCCACCCTGTGGGAACTGAACCAGGGACCCTCTTTTTGTGAGGTGCTCACCCCAAAATTCAAAGGATTTTGAATTTGCTCTTGTTCTTGCCTCACAGATCTGAGATCTCTCTCTCTCTCTCTCTCTCTCTGCTGAGCAAGTCCAAATTGTGGAAAATGAGTTCCTGCAGACTGCAGTGTCAGGACTCAATATTTATGCAAAATCTGGCCTTATTGTAGTCATAAAGTGTTTTAGGTGCTAAAATCAAATTAACTGTTTAATTGGCTGAAGGTTTGATAAAATCTAATTAGCACGTACTGATAGGAGGCCAAGCCCAACACGGCACTGGCCCTGATCTCCCTGTCTCAATTCTCCATAAACTGAATTAGGATTTGTCAATATGGCAATAGACCATTAAGTGTTGCAGCCAACTTTATTTTTCCATTTCCTGCACACGTCCTCAGAAATCAACCACTTTCTCTAGAGTTTTCAGATTGCAGTTGCTTGACAAACATAAATCTTTCATTTTGACCCTGCAATGCTTGGTAATGTTCATGAATTCGGGAATAACAGCATGAATAACGGGACGTTATGGATCCCAGGGTTGAAAGGATTTTGTCGAAACTCCTGCTCCAGATGTAATGTTGATGTGATCACAGTCCCAAGATCTCGTGTTAACTAACCTCGTTCCTGTCCCAGTAGAAAATAGACCAGATATGGGTCACATTTTAGCACTGTCTGAGATGATTAGTTTGTGTAATATTCTCTTTTAAAGTACACCCTAAAAGATATTTGGGGGGGGGATTGGAAATCTGTTTTGTGTTTCAAAAATGAGTTCTGCATTTCTTTTGAGTAACTTACCAGGACAAAGTGAAATGCGGCAGTAAAAGACAAAGCTCTTTTCTTCTGGGATGAAGCTCTATTAAGTTGTAATATGCCCGTGTGATGGTTATGAAGCCGCAGAGGGAGATGTCAACGGTAGGACACATACTCCATTAATATCACTGGCCCAGTTGGAGTTAGAGTTCATAGCCCACATTGAGATGAGCTGACAGGCACACATGCATGCTTAGTGTGCACGTTCATGCTGCAGTTTGTCTGTGTTCATTAATCATAATACAATCTGCTGGTAAAACACAGCATGACATCACGCTAAGTTTATTTTAGATAATCCGGCCCGGTCGCCAGCAGCCCACTCACAGCAAAAACTCATTACAGACTTGACCCACCCCCACCACAACACACACACACACACACACACACACACACACACACACACACACACACACACACAAACACACACACAGACAGAGGTGTCCAACTAAAAACTTTGGATCCATCCTACACCAGCATGCATTACACGTGCTTTACGAGGGCATTCTTATAATTACCACCAGCTGAGCGGTCTTCCTCATGTCTTGCATGTTGCAAAACAACTAATTCTAATGGAGAGGTGGCTTTCGGTCGTCTAAAATTCTTTGATTAAGGCCAGAAAATGTGGATAAAATCAAAATCTGCCTCTGATTACAAAGGAGTCAGGCAGCCATGAAAGCCTCATTATAGCTCGAATCAATCAGGGAAATTGCGTGCTCCCTCGCGCTCAAGAGACACAAACCCGCTGGGCTGATAAAAGCTGTCAGTTGGATAATTTGACATAAAGGATGCTTTATAGGTGAGGTTCTATCTTGAACTCTGTGAACTTGCAGACTGAGGCCTGGTCAGCTGGACAGGATTTTTTTTTCCAAGGGAATGACCCAGAACAAAACTAGAATCTGCTGAGGGTAGTGTGAGAGGACTGCCGGATTAGAAACACAACATGAAGAGAAGAAACCTCGCATTGTTTTTTTTTTATAGTTCATTCAAAGCTGCCTCAGATTAATGGATGGAGCTCATGGACAACCATGAAGATGATGGACGTGATGTTCAAGAGGGGAATGACAATACTTTCAGTGACTTAAAGCTTGATGAAAGGGATTCCTCCCAAGATTGACTTTATGCCCGTCAACCTGCCCCCTTCATGCCTTCAGACTGTTTTTTTTTTCTCCCTGTTTCTTGTCCCTCACTGGGACAACAGAGGAGTGTCCTGTGCCAAATTGGCAGGGCTCTGTCCGAGAGGAGAGCGTATAAGGAGGCGAGGGAAGGGTTAGGGTGAAGGGTAAAAACAAAAACAGCTAGAAGTAGATAGAAAGTAATGAGACACATGGTGTGACAGATACTGTTTGCAATAGAGAACGGGAGTGCAGGAGGATGCATCATTTGATGGATTATCCGGTGAAGTGTTACTGTATGTTGCATAGGGTTGCACTCTTCTTTGACACCAATCTAATTTAGGAGAGAGGCGGACCTGGCTGGTACACAAAGTAGACGAGACAGATTTTGTGTATTGGTGGGAAGCTCTGAATACACTTGTGCGCACAAAGACGTGCAGCCATCTCTCATCACTCACAGAGAGACCACAGTTCCTCCCAAAGACTCGTCCTCTGATCGTTGGATAAAAGGCTCCATTGCTTTGTATGAGATTAAACCTGGCTCATTTTCAGGAACAGCTCCAATAATTGCTTGAAAAAATAAAAAAAGAATACGGGGAACTTCTCCTTTACGGCCTGTATTTATTCTGGTAAAGCTCAAGGAGCAAAATAGGAGCTAAGTACAAGTAGCCTTCCTAATTACTGTTCTCTAATTTTAGTGGGAAACATTGTGTTTATAATCTGTTTATTTTCTGTTTGAAAATGTACTTCATTTTGTGTGAATACTGCAACTTAAAATGAATGAAACAAACATGATGAACATGTACATAATAGAATCCAGGACCATTACTGTACTTTTGACCAAAAACTGAGAGCGAATGTCTGTTTAGATTCTCAAAAGTTAATGGATTAAAAAATATTTACCCATGTAAGATTTTTGAAAGAAATATATTATGGGTAAAATGCCTTGCTCTAATTGACTTCCTGCATTCTGGAACCCATGCGGACATCAGCAAACACTGCTGAAACTGAAACTGCTGCTTGAAGTTGCAAATTGTTTGCATGGTTGTTAGTCGAATCTGAACAGAGACGGAGCAGACGCTGCTTTTCCGTAACTTTCGCAATTCGTTGTGCCATTTCCTTGTTAGCGACCACATCATAACTGAACACGAGTTACTGAACTTACCTTGTTCCATTTGCAGCCATATGTGTCCATGTATTGCACATCCTTCATAAGGTCTATGTGGGGCACTTTGATTCATGAGCTGTAAACCATACTCGTCAACATTTTTCTCATCCCGTCATTCTGAAAGAAGTTCATCTAGGTTAACTATGTTGAAAGCATCTCATTCACAGCAAGACTTATTTGTCATGGTCAAAGTTGGCTTTTCTGTTCTTCAGTTTGCATCTTTCTGTAAATTCCCTGCTTTTGCAGTATTTGACCACAATAGGCCCTTCGCCTGTATGTTCTTGATTTTACTATCCATTGTTTTGTTTATTTAAAACTGGAACTCCTTTTGAGATAATCAGTCTTGCAATGATCTGGGGAATGGAATGCAAGCATTGAATGGAGTTGCTTGAATGAAAAATGTCTCCTATTAAGTCAATGGATATCCAGTAGCTAGATGGATATTTTCGGCTCAATATCGGCTTTTGTTCACTCAAAAACCCATGTGGTGATATAGGGATGGCGTGGCGCAGGAGGTAGAGCGCTTGTCCTTGCAACCAAACATTCCCGGTTTGATTCCTGGCTCCTTCTAGTGTGTCAAAATGTTATTTAGCAAGACACTTAACTCCTTACTGCTGCCCTAGTGCTGATAGACAGCAGCCAACTGCGCATGGTTAATCCATGATGGGCAGAGAAGCAATTTCCTCATGATGGATTAATAAAGTATAAAATTAAATATATGGACAAAATTCTTTGAAAAAGATCCATTGTCAGTGATAATGATTAGTGAGTACTATTAAGGTCTGATACTTGAAGGTTGTGTAGCGTTTTATTTGGAACTTTTACATGATCTGACTGCTCTGTCTACTGCAGCCGGGAGCCCAGCTAAGAGGGAAACACTGTTATTGTCCAGTTGGCCTAATGGGTTTTGACAGTGCAGTCCAACCAGTCCACTCTGATGTCATGGGTTCCAGCACTGCAGATGCCCTTTCTATTTACGTTATCACTATGAAAAGTTCATCTCGTCCTCTTTCTTTTTCCTTCATCACAGGAACATCTGGTCAGGACCAAGCTCCCCCCAAATCCGTCCGCTGTCTTCCAAAGTGGATCGAGAGTCTTCAACATCTGACAGCAGCTCATATTCCACTTTTGCCGGCACCACAGAGGGAATGTTTTCAGTTTTTTTTCAACAGCACCAGAATCTATGCAAGGGGGATGTACAGTGAAGCCAGCAGAGTGGAGGCAGTGAACAGAAGTCACTTAAGACGGGCCCTTAAACTTTGCTCTGTCCTGTTCCTGTTGTCATGGAAATAAATATGCATGTTAATGAAATAGTTTTCAGACTAGCTTGAATTGCTTTTGGAGTTAATCACAGCAAATTGGCTGCTCTGTGTGTGTGTCACTGCATATTATGTTGCCTGCGCCAAGATGTGTGTGTGTGTGTGTGTGCGCGTGCGTGCGTTTTAATGAGAATTTTGTCCTTTGTTGTTGATAGAAGTCTGCTCGAGTTGTATCAGTTTAGACATCAAAAGGAAAATAGTAATTATTTCTTTAACTCAATTTAGTTTAGAAAAATAATTTAGAATAAATCATGTAAACAAAATTACAGGATTGTACAGGACTGTACAATTAAATAATAGGTTAATAGCATTGTTTCTCGGTTGCATTTTTTTCCAAATAGATGAGTACCAACAAAGCACAGGTAACCTCCATTTTGGAAGGAAATGTAATATTCTATGAAAAAAATAAAACTATCTCATTGAAAAACCATTGACAGTATTTGGTCTTATTTTTAGATTCTAACATATACTAAATGTGATGACAGAAATGAAAAGTCACATGGCTGTTTATGTACACGTTGTTGTGTCTGTAATTGGTACATTGATATCTAAGCTAAAAAACTTGATTTTAGTTAAATATTTTGAGCAAATATTGCTGCCAATAGAAGGCCTCCAGCTCAGGATTTCTTTTTGACCATTTCTATTGTTTGAAGTCACTAAGACATGTGGAAAAAAATAAATGTAGCTTTGGAAAAGGACAGTTGTACATAATCATAAAAAGAAAGAATAAAAAAAGAAATGTTGTCCACACTTTAGCTTAACATGTTGGCTGAAAAACAAAATCACCAAACAGTGCATGCGAGAAACACACAGCTTGAAAAGGAACGGCTTTGGACAATTTCTTTGTTTATTACAAGAATATTTATAGTATTTTTGGTAATCACAGAAACATGAATATACAATGCTTCTACACTATTTTGGTTCAACAGGCATCACAAAACACTGGCCCAGACAGGTCCATTCATTCCAAAATTCAACACATTAACATAATGCAAAGCTTCACAGTAAGCAGAAGTAACGCAATCTCAGCTGACACAACACAAGCGTTCAATGGTAACCACACACATTTACACAAACACTGCTGTCGAGGCATTACTGTTTGCATGTATTGAAACTTGATTAAAAAAATAAAACCAGATTTGAAAACAATTTCTTATTGGTCATATAAATTTTGCACATTTAATACATTTTTACAGATTTTTCTAAAAGCACTCCATCCTTTCTTTACACTAAGTTAACAAGAGAGATTAGAAACACTGTCATTGATGACTTAAATTAATGAAAAATTGTTCATAGCATAATAATTCATGTGAATTATTGATGTGAATTTCAGGGATTGCAACTTGAAATCAGTAAATATGAGTAAAGATCCACAGACAATCATGATTACTAGCATGATTGTATTTCAAAAGCTCTTATTACATCCCTTCCAGGTAACACTGCAGTACATCAAATAATGCTCATTACAACGGATCCTTGGTTGCTATGGCAATGACAAGGATTTGTGCTGCTTGGCCAAAAGTGCAGAGCACATGTAACTATGAATGTGAAATTCTAATATATAAAGATGTCTGCTAGTGTTTACAAACCTGTAAAATGGAAACTTCCAAGGTGAACTGAGTCTTACACTGAGCTGATTGGATGTGGCAGCCGGGTGACAGCTGACTTATTTCATTATTTAGCCCTGCAAGAGCTTCGGGCTTCATTTCTCCACGATTAGCTGGCTATATGACAGGAAACACTTTATCATGAAATGTTCTTGTCATGAGGTAAGCCAGAGTACATCTGCCTCTCAAAATCAAACACAAGTCTCACAATGACACTTAAGTCAAGATAGTGAGACAATGGTGTCCAAACACATCAAGGGGGTGTGAATCATTTGTGCTGTTGCTTGAACAAGCGAGATGAGACCACTATAAGAATGCTTATGAATACAGTACACTAACTGTAGAACCTGAGGCAGGAGGACTAGAATCATGGCGGCAATTTTCCCCCAGCTGATGCGGGATCTACTTTGCTTCAGTTGTCCTTTGCCATGAAACCCATATGTGCGTTGGTGAGGAAGTCACAGGTGGGAATGCTACACACTGCTTGGTGGATGTTCGTGGCTGTGATTTCCCTCGGAGCTCTAAAAAATCCAGTTAGAACAGCATTAGGAAGTCGAAGTGGGAGTCTGGCCCATCAATGATTGGCTTTTCAATATTTATTGCAGTTCATCAGTCTAATTCTCTGAAACACTTGAATTCCTGTTTGCCGAATATATGCATGGAGAGGGCTGTCTTGTTATTTAACATCCTGCAACCTCTGCAATGTACACCTTTAAATCCCATAGATCAACGATTTCCTTATCTGCTGCACAGTCACCCCACAACATGCAGCTGATTGTTAGAAATTAAGACAATTATTTATGTTCTAACATATTTATTGTAAATTATATATTCATGAAAAAATCTGTCACTGCAAACTTAAAAAAATTAAACATATTTTGGGTGTGACGCATTAGATGAAAACTGGAGCACTAAGCTGGTTGCATGTTAGAGAGAGATGAGGGGGAAAAAAAAGAGAGACTGACCTGTTCTGAGGGGATTTGGCGTAGGCCCCAGCCAGAGCCTCTCGCAGGATGTCACTGGCAAACTGTTCAGTTGCCTACAGTGAACACAAACACACACACACACACGTTGCAGTGAAACCAACTCTTACTTGGAGTTCAATGTGAAAGGTTTTATACTGTAAGACTGTGTGTCTGCAGCAAGCTAAGTTAAATAGATTTTATCTGTTGTGACTAACCTTAACAATCATTGCTTCAACAACTGGAGCAAATAGATTCTTCTCCACCTCGACTGGTTGGAAGGTGACCCCAATCTGGCAGGTACAAGTGTAAGAGTTCTTGCATAAAAACGGATGGTGTTGCGAAACTTCTATTGATGAACAGCAGCACTCGTAATGTTTTCAACTGATTGATTAGCTATTTCATGCTTTAAGAAAGGTTAAGATAAGACATGCAGTATGCACCCCTGCAGGGAGGAAATCTAAATAATGTGTACAAGTTGTAGTTCAAGCTGTGACCCTTACTGACCTGCTGAGCAGCTTCACTGACATATTGAGAAGACATACAGGGCCCCAGGAAGAACTTGGGCTCAGTATCTGGTTCTGGTTCCTCCTCTTTGACCTTTAATTTCTGGCATGGCGGACTCACAGTAATTATGTCCACTATTTCATCATCTGCGTCCTCTGGTTCAGTCTTCAGCAGAGCTTGCATCTGCTCTAAACGCAGCATCAAGTCCTCACAGCTACTTATAGTTGAGGGGCACTCTGAAAAGATTCACATTTAATTTTAGCACGCAATTTCATCAAAAGCAGCATCCTAGCAAAGTGCAAAACAGAATTTTCCTCAGATCGCTGGAGTTTGATGTGGGGCTGAGGGTTTACAAGAGATGACAAACTTGATTGGTCTTACTGTCAAGATATTTGTGAACGAGATAGAGAGGCAATGAAACTGCAAAACAAAACTGATTGTCTGGGTCAAGCAAGTCCATGACTCACTCAGCAAAATAGCTTTTTTTCACCTCTGGATAGAAAACACAAATTTACAGAGAACTCTTTTTGAAAACAAAAAAGGAGCCCACAAGCTACCATCACAAATGATAGCAAATACATTGTTGAGCTATCAGGTAACAGAGGATGGACTTCTCATACACTGACCGCCTGGGGCACGGAAAGGGAACTGGTTATTGCTTTAGTACTGCTAAAGACATGGAAGATTACATGGGTTGATAAAGCTAGAGTGGCCGATTCCCCGGAAAAAGCCACAACACCAGAAATTACAAGACAACACTTGCCAAGCTCATTGTCAATCTGTGTTAAGATGTCCTCAATAGATTCGTCATTTTTGCGTTGTGGTTCTGGGTCAGGTGGTGTATAGCCCCGCTGCCGGCACCACTGCACCACCTCTCTGGTTTTTGGCGGGGTGAGGGCTTGCAGGCGAGGTGAGTGATCCAACACATCCTGGATAGCCCGCTTTACTGCAACTGCTCGCTGAAGCTACAGACATATCAGTAACAAATATGTAACTTGTAGAATAGATTAAAAACTCTAAGACATTTTTGTGCATATTTATGCTTATGTCTGATGATATATGAAGCAATTTAGTAGCCTAAATAATCTGGTCTTCAAAATGTCGGTCATCTAATACTGGCAGCATGCGTCAACATGGGAGGATTTAACATGTATTGCTGATACAGGATGAAAGATTTGTGGAGCTCTCAGCAGTGCAAAGCAAGTGTTCAAGAAACGTCGCATCAAGCTAGCACTTCACACATAACTAAGTACAATGGCAGACACCGAGAGTTCTTCAAAGAGTAGCATACATTACAGATTTATGACTTGGTGATAGTCTAATGAATTATGAGATATATACATAATGTATCAGTAACATTAATGAGTCAGCATTCGAAAGCCTGATAAGCATACCAGAAAGCATGGGCTCCTAAGCAACAGTTATTTGGAGTTCTCATTTGGTGCTTTTTAAAAATGATTCAACAACAAAAAAGCATAAAGCTATAGGCTATCAACCCATGTAACCACAGCTATATTGTTCAGAGAGGCCAGTAAAAAAGGAACACTCCCAATGTAATACAAGAATATAGCATAGCCTGGTCGAGTAACTGGTTTTGCAAAAGATACTTGAAGTGGCAATCAGCAGTTTTAAAATCATAGTTTGTTGTTATGGATTGGTCACTTTATGTTATAGTGATTAAACTTGATAATACATAACATCTCATGCATAACATAATAAACTGCTGACAAATACACCCTTATCAAGATTTGATTTCTAATCTATTATGTATAAATGTTGAATCAGTATTGTTTTAGTGTCAAGTATCATTTCATATTGTGTCTGAAAACTTAGTAATGACAACATTTTGATACTGAGACACAGCTCGACCAGTTGGGAAGACAGGACTTGTCTTGTCTCGTCTCTATGCTTGGAATCTGGCATCGAGCAGATTCAAGAATTAAAAAAAATGCAAATTATCATGAAAGATATAGATGCCCTGAGCAAAAAAGAAAGCTAAAATGTGCCAGAGAAGCTAAGATCTTCATGATCTGTGTCTTCAAGTCTTCAAGATGATAAGACATGAACAGTGCTTTCAACTAATAAATCATAGAATATATCCCCTTAATTTCCTTTGGGATCAATCAATAAAGAATCTCTACTCTACTACTATATCCAAGATTGCACTAGTGTAGAACTTCATTATTTTGTTTTACCGTCACCGTGAACACATACAAGCACAGACTCACACATACACTAGAAAATCACCTCTGATGCCCTACGCTTTCCAATGTTCCAGGAATAATACTGTTCTGTTGAAGAGGCACAGAATGGATGGGAGTCTTCAGCTAAACAGAGAACCAAAAAAAAAAAAAAACGAACAGTTCGATACAACACAACTGGATAGTTTTAAATTATACAAATGGGAATGAAAAACAATGACTTACACTTATTTGGCACAATTAGAGAGAATTTCTTCACCACAGCTGTCAAAAGCTGCATCATAGTCTCGATATGTTCCGTACTGGGGAGAAAGTAAATCATATTACACAGTTTGCCTCAATAAAATGTATCTGAAACAATTAAAAAATGGAGAAGCTGGGAGAAAAGTTAAATAGTTTTAAGGGGAAAATGATTTCTTCTTCTTATTAGGTCTGTCATAATTATGATTTCAGCAAATTTCGTAAACATAATGCTAAAGATAATTTTAAAGCATTTCCACTTCTGCTGTGTCAGAGGATCTCTGTGTATTAAAGTCCATAAGTGGCTAATCCACAGGCAGAGACAGCAACAGGTGAAGATATGGCTGCTTAAGACAAATATGTGTTAAATCAAATGTTTACACATTGGTGTAAAGGCTGTATTCCTAAATGTAAAATGTTTAAACTTCAAGAAAAATCAGAGAGAATTGAGAATTAAGATGAAGATTTATAACCTAAATCAATAACATTATGTGAAGTTTTCTGAGGTGCCAAAAAATTGCAGAAATTGCACTTGGAAATACACAGGGGTTACGCTTAGTGTTTGGCAGAAGCTGAAGCAAAAAGGTTAACATAAAAAACATGACATCCCCGGATCATGTGTCAAAGACATTTAACTACTTGACTTTGTGAGGAGAAAAAACGCAGGATTGCAGCATGAAAAAAGCAAAAGATGCAACATTCCATCTGCCAAAATGCTATGACAGCCTTGGGCAACAAGGTGAAGGATGACAACCAAGAGTAAATAAAGACGATGTGATCAAGAAAACATTCTCAAAATATAAGCTGATGGATAAAACTCTGAAACGAAGAGAATATCCAAAAAGGTATTCTGTACCCTGCAGAATTTGTTCATGAACGGTTATATTTTTCATATTCATATATTCTAGAGTGGTAAATGTTCACTGATCATTATGCGACAATATTACAAATCTGATGAAGTAATCTTTAAATTACAATATTATTTGTCGTAATAGTTCCTGCAACAATAGGCTAAGCGAAAAGTAATTATCCTGACAGGCATTTCTAAAAAAGCTCAATCCAAACAGACAATGCATTTCCAGGAATCCGGTAATGAAAGGCAAAGAAGTCATCCGTACTTGATGAGGTCATGCATAGAATTATCTGCCCCGTGCTCCTGTTTGACGGTGGTGGCTGCAGTAGCAACATGGGCAGCTGTAGAAACAAGGGCAGTCACCGGGGGTGCTGGACCAGCTGTCACAGCTGTACCAAGACATGGCTCTGTTTTGACTTGTAGCAGCAGAAAAAAATGCAGAAACAAATGTAACGTAACAATTAATTTCACTCATGAAAAAGTATTATAAGTATATATTATAGATTACAAGTATACTATTAAGTATACTGATTACATTTATTTCCTTGCATTTATAGATTACAAGTATACTATTAAGTATACTGATTACATTTATTTCCTTGCATTTACATAAATGTATTGTTTTAAATGCATTTATTTTTTGTGTTTTAATTGTCTCATTTATAGTACAGTGTTTGAGCTGAGAAAGATGAGAGAACTGTTTCTGCAAAGGATGGTAACTCATACATCACAAACTATCAGATTGGGAACAACTTTTCACTTGATACGTGACAGTGACAGAATGAAAGAAAATGGAATTAGTGATTGAAAGAGTAGATGAAGTTGGGGTGGATCCCTCACCTTGTGCCAGAGGCAAGGTAAGAGAAGGGGAAGCCTGGCTGGAAGGAGTTGGAGAGGCTCTAGCTCCAGCTGCTCCATGGGTGGTGTGTAAGGAAGAACTGGAGACTGAACCTTTAGGCATCACTATATAAAGAATAAAACACACAACATGGATGCAATACATGAAAGGATATTATAATTAAATGAAAAATTAGAGGGGAGAAAGTGGGTCTCAATTTGAATGCCTGTTTCTAAAGTCAATCTATTCAAATCTATTCTATCATCTTACAAATTTAAGTCCAGTTAAATAAAGCTTCTTTGGAGCTATTCCAAACCAAAAACTGTCAACAAAAGTGGAAGGATATTCCAGTAAAACGAGTTTATTGTTGTTTTGCTTGAATACCGCAGCTAATGTGTGTGTGAGTGTATATATATTACATATTTATATAATATAGTCAATATTTTATCTTTACCTTTCCCAACAGGCATAAGTATGGTCTGCAGCCCCCCAGACCCACTACCAACGCCCAACTGCTTGAGCTGGTTCGCAGGAATGGTCAGGACAGTCTGCTGGGAGCTTGAACCACCAGAGTGGATCTTAAGCATACCTGATAAAAATAATTTTTTATACATTTTGATGTATGCTTGAGATAATTTTACTTGTAAGCATATTCTAGCTGACAAACGCGTCAGTGGGGGTACATACAATGTGTTTCTCTTTACCTACCTGATAAAGACGCACCAGTTTTTCCTGCCATTCCACTAACCAGTGAAGCTGCTGTGACCAATGAGGGACCACTGCTTTTGGGGCCACCTACCACAGCTCCCACCCCTGTACCCTTAGACATGCTGAGCAAGGGCATGTTGGGGATGCCTTTGGTAACAGGTACAGCAGAACCAGCAGCACTTTTTGTCACTGCAGTGGGGTTACCAGTACCCTTCACTAAGGCAGTTACAGCAGTCTTTGAAATGCCACTGCCAGCAGTAGCACTGGCATTCTTAGCCACACTGATTACAGCTGCTTGGTTGGCTGCCATTAGGAGCGACTGATGCTGAGGTGTAGACTTGCCACTATCGGTAGCCTGCATGGGACACAACATACAATTTCTTACAAATAACACCCAACACATGAACCTTTAAGTTTATAGCTTAATGCAAATACTTTTATGACAGTGAACATCTTTGAAATGTAAGACTGTTGAACATCTTGAGCTGTAACATTCAAATTTGTGAACTTTCCTGACACTTGCAGCAGTGTCCATGTTTTCTTTTTCCTAATGTAATGCAACTCCCTCACTGAGTGGTACCAACCAGGTCACTGATTTTATGAAATTCCTAAATACAAAGAGTCCACTCCTTTCACAGAGTCCTTCAAATTTCAGTAAGCAATCGTGATAGACCTATTTTTCAACTTCTCTGGTGCTCTTTATTTCTTAAGTCAATAATATCTAAGCATTGAATGAGTAAGAAAAATAAAATGAAAGTAAGAGGACTGAAACTA
This sequence comes from Fistularia commersonii, assembly GCF_037954325.1. Taxonomy (NCBI): domain Eukaryota; kingdom Metazoa; phylum Chordata; class Actinopteri; order Syngnathiformes; family Fistulariidae; genus Fistularia; species Fistularia commersonii. The sequence continues at coordinate 1,481,455 of NC_141308.1, forward strand.
GCCTGTTGCTGACTTGCTGCTGCTACCGCACTAACAGAACTTGGGGAGGAGCTAGTAGCTGTGATAACGCCGCCTGTCATCCTCAGTGTAGTCGTCCCTGGCTTGGACATGTGGCCTGATGCTGCTGTGACTGTCTTAACAGACCCATCAGACATCTTCACCTGTGTACCCTGAGATCCGCCCACAACCTGTCAATCCAAAATCCACATAGAAAAAAGTAAAGGTAAGTCAGACAGTGTACTGAAGTTCTACTGTATCAATCCATCCATCCATTATCTACCACTTATCCTACACTTAGGGTCACGGGGGATCTCAGCTGCCATTGGGTAGGAGGCGGGGTACACCCTGGACCAGTCGCCAGTCATTCGCACGGCCACATATACTAACAAACAGTCATTCAGTCTCTCAATCAAATATTAGGGAATTTTCCCAATTTTCCCTGACTTAACCGTCTTCAAGTTTTTGGACTGTGGGAGGTAACCACAGAACACGAAGGAAACCCACACAGACATGGGAAGAACATGCAAACTCAACACAGAAAGGCATTTCTACTGCATAATGTTCTAATTTAAAAGAATATAACTTTTTTTAATGCCAACTTTTTTTTTTGCCAGAAGGCTTCAAAATTACATTAAAGTCCCTACTAACCATGATATCGATATTATTGTTGTATCAGGTTTCCTTCCTGCAGAAAGGGGAGGAGTTATATAGTTTGAGGGCCACAGGTGCGACAGACCTCCTGTGGCGTTCTGTAGCATTCCTCAGTGGTCTCAGTCTACAGCCGAAAGTACTCTAGTAAGGTCTCCAGTATAGCATTCAAGGGGTGAGAGGTGTTGTCCATGATACTGAGCAGCTTCCTCAGCATCCTCCTCTCATACATCTCCACTAATGACTCCAGTTCTACTCCCAGAATGGAGCCAGCCTTCCTGATGAACTTATTGAGTCTGTCAGCTGCCTTCGGCCTACTGCCCCAGTACACTGGACACCACCATGTGATCACACAAATACTGTTTAGCAGATCTATCTAAACAACTTAAAGATGTACAAACAAAGTTGAAGTAACCAACAACAGCTCAAATCAAGAGTTCGGTTGCTTATACTGACCTGAGCCAGTATGGCTGCCTTCTGTCCAGCTGTGACCCGGATCGCTTGCTGAGTGACAGTTGTAGGCGACGATCCAGCATTACCAGACAAACTGGAACCCCCTTGTTTCCCAGAGCTTTGTGATGCTTGGCCAACCAGGAACGTGCCCTTGATAAAATCAAAATAAGGGTAAACAATGAAGTTGGACCAAGGAATATAATCTGATCCCAAAACAGGGGTGTTGTATTATAGGTCCAACAAGGTGAACCGAATAGCACAGGTCAACAGAAACAATTTAATCATTAAATAGTTTCTGTAAATAATACGCTTACTAAATGCGTAGGCTGTACTGCTCTGAACATGTCACAGTACGTGCCATGAGTGTTTTTAATTAAGAAGACATCAGGATCTATCATTAGTAGGCCACAAAATAGTCAGGAAAAAAGACACTTTTTCTAGGAATCTGTCTTTGAATCTGTTATTGCATTGGCCACAAGATGAGCAATATTCAAGAGCCCACACTAAGAAATTGAAACATGCCTTATGTGCAGAGCTTAACAAGACAGTATAAAATTAGATTAATATTTGGCCAAAGGGTGTTTGCTCACAATGTATGTATTAATACCCACCTGTGGTGTCTGTTTGAGGATATAGGATGTGTAAGAGAGATTAGATGGAAGACTCCCTGATGACGTTGAGGAGGGTGTTTGAGACCCCCCTGTAGCTGCTGATGAGCTGCTCTGAGATAGCTGACCTAAATTACAGAAAAACACATGGTGTTTATTAGTTTGTTGAAAAAAACAAATAATTTCTTTTCCATATTACTTCAGATAAATATAAGATTCCCTTTGAATTGACTTTTTTCAGGCTCAAAGTAATTAATATTCACTGGAACTTAATATTTATGTCTTATATCAGAGTTCTTTAACTACTTGATCTTACCTTTGCAGAAGGTTTGTGGCTCTTGATTTTGAATACAGGCTGTGAAAGTGGGACTTCACAATCCTTATAATGTTTAGGCCTTTGTTAAAAAACATTTATCTTAAATATTAACCCATAGCAACAATTATTTCAAAATATTACAAACATTTTCCCTTGCTGCCAAGCGGATATTTTATGTTTTTGTTATTAGTGCCTTTTCATCCATTGGAAAATTGACATTTGAGTTCTAAAATATTCAAGATAGGAAATGTATGCCATTATACCAGTTATTTGAGATCTGTGGATTGAATATTTTATTTTCCAGAACTGATGTGATTTAAAACTGGATGTTTCAACAAGTATCACATCAAAATGTTCCACATTTGAAGTTAGACCTGGAGACAACACAGGAGTGCCACACTGAGATTAAGCCACAAGTCTCTCTAACTCATGTGTCAAACTCAAGGACCATAGGCCCAGTATACGATTATATCCGCCCCTTGAGGTCATTTTATATAGATACATTATCATTAATAATGGCCCGGCAATATGAAGCACTGATAACACACAAACTACTGATCCCATAATGCAGCTGCCTAACCAAAAACTAGGGGACCTGGAAACATTCCCGCATCAATTAAATCAAGCTTCTGTTGCTATATACCACCCTATTGTAAAGTAATGGCGAGGCTAGCCCCTCACATTGGCGAAGAGAAAAGTTGATTCTGAAAGCAAAGTTTTTCAAAGCCGATGGGAGGCCGAGTATATGTTTACTGACATCGCCAGTAAACCTGTGCGTCTCATTTGTGGAGCTAATGTGGCTATAATTAAGGAATTTAATCTAAGACTGTATTACAAGTTAAAACATCAGGGTAACCTGAAAGACCTGAATGCAGAGCTAAAGATACAGAGAGTAGAAGAGTTAAAAGGAAAGATCTGACATTTCAGATGTTTTTTCACGAGAGCAAAATCACAAAGAGGGCTACTGTGAAAGCAAGTTTTATTGTGTTCTTTCATTGAAGGAGAGTTTCTGAAGAAATGCACGATGTAGGTCTCTGATGTCTTATGTCCAGACAAAAATCAGATAAGGGCAAATGTAAGCCTGAGTAGAAATACGGTTGCAGATCAGATTTGTGAGAAGTCCACTAATTTAAGAACACATTTTAGTGAAAAGGGCAGAGGCTTTGTTCCATACGCTCTTGCTGTGGATGAAAGTACTGACATGACTGACACGGGACAGCTGCCCATCTCCATCCGTGGGGTGGGCTCCATTTTGCACATTACAGGGGAAATGTACAGTAACTAGGATAATTTAGACAGGTTATATTTTCATGGAGAGCAAACTATTTCAAGTTGTTTAAAGTTTATTTATTCTGGAATAATATTCCTGTCAGCTTATACACTACCCCTAATACTGAATCAGGTATTAGCTTTTCTTTGTATGTGTTTTTACCACACAGAAGCAAAATGCTTTGAGTTTGGAATATCTTAATAATATGATTGTCCAAGAAAAAGCAGCTTAATTACTGGAAGCTGAGATACTTAGGAGTATTTTAACAAAATAAGCATCCAAAAGAAGTTTAACATGATGTAGCATGTCTTACTAGAATTGGAGGCTCTGAGGATGGCTCCCTGTGGGATCAGAAGCAGCTTGCCTTTCCCTGAGGGGTTCTTGCTGTTGGTGGTAAGATAAAGTTTAGTGCCTGGTGGCAGATTGGCCAAATTAGCCAGGTTATTGGCTGGCAGCTGAAGGGTCGCCATTACTAAAAACAAACAATAAGAAAAAAACTGTTACTTATACACATATCATACACACGTGTAAAGTACTGACAATGTCTTTTGTTAATACTCTTTTGCTACAATATCATCATTAATGTACAACTCTTTTGTGAGTGGGGCAGATGAAAAGGGGTGCAAAGCTGACCTCCACTCTTGCCGCTTGAACCGCTGATGGCTTTAGCGCTGGCTTGTTGGCCAGAGATGCCACTGGCTCCACTGACAATTGCTTTTGCAACTCCCTGAGCCAAGACCTGCTTGCCACCCATTACTTTAGAGACAGAGGGGTTTCCTTTTGCAACCAAAATCTGTCCACTGCTAATGGCTACTTGTTTTACAGCAGACTGAAGTGTTGAGGTGACTGGAATACCTAACACCTAGGAAAATCAGGAGTTAAAATATTTAACAAACATCAATACTAATAGAACATTAATTGTGCAAGAATCAAACCAATGAGTGATGTGGAAGAAACCAACCTTGTTAGTTGTGGCGCCACCTGCCTGTTTCTGAGCTGACATGGAGATCATCTGACCTCCTTTTACTGTAACAAACTGGTGTCCTGTTGTAGCAGCTGCTTGCTGTTGAGTAGTTACTGTGGAAACCATCTGCTGCTGCTGCGTAGGAACTTCCCCTGGCTCTTGCTTAATAATAACCTTCAAACAGAAGAAGGCACACGGACGAATGGATCAATATTTTTATATTTTCGGCTCGGAAATAAGTGACATCTGTTCTTGAAAGGAAAAACCTACAGTGTTTTTGGCAAAATCACATATAAACATTTTTTTTCTCAATTCTAAAACCTCACCTTTAAGAGACATTGCATGTAATAAAAGATATAGCGGTTCGGGGATTTTGCAAGTATGAAAAGGTGCTTTCTGTGAAAGGCTGAAGCTGAACTGAAAAATATTTCTAGAAAAACCCTTCCTGTTTTCAGTGTGATCCTATTTGAAAAGCTTGCCAAGGCGCTCACTTCTGCTGAAGTTGAACTTAGCTAGCCATTAAGATCACACTGCTTTGTTAAAGACACAGATTAAGTTAATTGTTACATATACTGGAAAGAATGCCATTAGGGAAAATGTTTAGTTATATGAATTCATGTTAATTGTAACATTATGAAGACTACCAACTTTCATTCCTGATGAGAGTAAGGTGCCAGTATGAACTTTGGGAGCTGGAGAGCGGGTTCCTTGGCCAGCAGACTGTTTAGCCGAGGGGCTTCCTGTGAAATAGATTACCCATAAATGTTGTAAGTAATGGAAGAGATGACAGTTGTTGGGATGACAAAATAGATTTAGAACACTGGCTGTACTGCATTACTCAGAGCAGGGCAAAACTTTTGTTATCCAACTATTGCATTAAAATTGTTTCTACTGGAGGTTGGTGAATCAGCCAGTACACCCACATCAGATAATCCAGCTAAATAACAAAAAATGAAAATAATTCCCAAGTCTTTCAACCCAGCAACCCGATCTGCTTGAGCTATGTATTTGTGGAAGATGTGCAGGAGTGGCTAAGAGGACAAGAAAATTAAGTGAGCGAGAGAAAAGGCCCTTTAGTGGAATTGGAACCAATACTGCTGGGGTGACAAATGCAGCCTTCTCAGTGTGCAAACGAGTCCTACTTTCAAGCAAATTTTCATCTCAGCAGAGAACTGCATATCTGCACATTTTGTTGATGAATAAATGTCTGCACATGCACCAGATAAATACAATTAAAAGAAGAGGCACAACACAGACGTGTAGACATTGGAACAAGCAAAGTACATGTGCACGCACAACACACACATAGCTGTCATCCAATATGGGTCATTCTCACAATACCACTATGAGAAAGAGGCTGAGTTGTCATGGTAACCTAGCATCCAGAATATATTCTGCTAGCTCATCACACATCAGTTTGTTGGTAAAAAAAAAGGAAAAAAAAAAAAGATTATAAAAGAACAAAAGGACAGGGGGTTGGACATATAGTAGTTCTATAAGACAGAGGGCAAAAGAGGAAAAACATGAGAAAAACGTTAAAATAAGGAGAGTAAAGAGGTGCATGAAGGGTGTTTTTTTTTTCAACTTATCTGCACGCATTATTTATTTTTATTCATATATGCATAAAATATGATATATCCACGCATATATAATTTTTATTCAACGTGATAAGCAAAGACTGAGCTTCTCTATGTCACTGCAGGCCCACATGTAATTTCAACCACTTTAGTAATGTGTAGAAAACATATACCTGTACAGGCAGGAGATGAGGAAGCCATACCAATCATCTGACCAGGCCTGTCAACGATGATATAAGGATTGTTGAGAACTGAAGAGGTGGCCTGTTTGCTGTGAACAGGAGTGGAGCTGGTAGGTGTACGGGGCAGTGGTGAGTGGCTTGGGGTGGAGATTGGAGACCCTGGGGATGAGAGGGTAAACACATTCAGCTCAGAATATCTGTCTGTGGGTGTTTACGGCAAATACATACATAAAAACTTAAATTAATGGTTTGTGAGGATTTAGCTTACTTTCAGACCTGGTATGAGGAACCGACGATAAATAAAAACGAAACAGGTTTACTATAAACATTAAATGATAAGCCCCATTTTGCCTAAAGGACAAATTAACTTTAAAATCAGAAATGATTAATTACATAGATAACATATATTACACACAATGTATGAATAACTGTTAAATCTTTATGATAAACATCATAATTTTAACTCTTAATGACCATCAAGCCCATCAAATCTTACAATTGGATAGAATTGGATTTTGCTCAAAGCCAACTCAAGTTATTCTGATCAACTGCCAAATTATAAATATATACATACATATCCATATATGTATGTATATATACATATATATATGTATCTATATACATACATACACACACACACACACATATATATACATATATATATGTGTGTATGTATGTATATAGATACATTGTATGTATGTATGTATGTATGTATTTATTTATTTATTTATTTATTTATTTATTTATTTATTTATTAAAGGCAGGAAAATTGTGCCTGGACAAATCCTGTAGTAAATTTTGTCCATGCAGCCTTTCTAAACAGAAGTTGTATTTTAAGTGATTAAACTGAAAAATTAGACAGGGTTGTGATCTCAAAAATAACAAAATTACGGCAAATGATATAATGAAAGGCCACTCAACGCAGTTACCTGAAACTATTTTGCAGCTCATTGTGATTGGTTGGAATGATTTTCCCGGAGACTCGGATGGGCTAGGTGGTTGTCCTTGGGAAACAATCTTACAGCTTGCAGTGATGGGTTGGAAGGCTGAGTTGCCATGGGAACCCAGAGTAATTCTGTCACTGGCTTTAGGTCTCGTAGGGGTGCGTTCGCCCACAGTGAGACCAGAGCTAGAACCTCCAGATCTTCCCATCTCTATTTTCATGAAAGCTGGAGGGAATTGATGTGAATTTCTGTTACAACCTTTTGTGGACACAAAATTTGAAATGCAAAACAAAGCTAATGCTGTCAAAAAAAAAAAGTTTCCTGGTCCAACTCTGAGTACTAGTCTTAAACTTGTACTCAACTTGTACAGGAAAAAATAAATAAATAAGGACTAGGTTAGTTTGGATTTTAAAACTATTTGATATAATGAATTATCATGGCATCATCCTCTCTCAATAAAGGTTGCTTGCTAACTGAGAGTATTTCATGGAGCTAGCTTCCAATCTCACAATTCTCCCTCGCTAGTATATGTTGTGACTGAACAAACTTTGATAGGTTCTAATTATCAAAGAGATTCTAAGATCCTGTCTGCTTGGGGTATGTATAAATATATACAAATAATAAAATACAAAATAGTACATACTAAACTAATCTTATATTTTGCAAATGCATTTGTACATACCTTTGTCTGAACTTGAATCATACGAGACAGGAGAACTAGAATATCCGTAAGTCAAGGCTGGCGTCGGGCTTTCTGCCCCATGAGTCACCTTAGAGGAAGATGGCTGTGAGATATAGTCCGCTCCAAGAGAATTCCGATGAAGCTCCACATCCACGACCTGGAACAAAAATAGATTACCGTATCTTAGACTAAAGTGTTGAGTCATTGGAATAAAATAACTAAACATATATTCAACTTACAGTTTCTGCCCCAAGTGTCTGCAGTCCAGTATATGTTCTGTCAAGCTACAGGAGAAGAAAACACAGGTTGAAACAATGAAACAGTAATGTTCTATATTTAAGGAAATAGTTACAATTACAAATTAATCACACAAGCGTCTTTGAGAAAACAAACAACACAATTTTGTGTTAAGTTTGAGACTTGTTTTAATAAGAGGTTAATATATGGATCTTTTCCTTTTGCCTTTTCCCTTCTGGGGTCGCAACAGCAAATCAACTTCCTCCACATAACCTTATTCTTTGTATCCTCTTCCCTCACACCAACTAGCTTCATGCCCTCTTTGACTACATCCATTAATCTTTGGTCTTCCTCTAGACATCCTGCCTGAGACTTCCAAACTCACCATCTTTCTACCAATATATTCGCTATCCCTCCTACTGTACATGACCAAACCATCTCATTCTGGCTTCTCTGACCATATCTTAGAAACATTCAATGCCGTGTCCCTCTGATACTCATTCCTGATCCTATCCACTCTCGTCACTCCCAACGAGAACCTCAACATCTTCATCTCCACTACCTCCAGCTCTGCTTCCTGTCTTCTCTTCAATGCACTTTCTCTAAACCATACAGCATCGCTGGTCTCACGACTGTCTTGTACGCCTTGATATTCTTCTATCCCACTTCTATTGTACCCCTGATACTTTTCTCCAACTCTTCCAACCAGCTTTTTGAACCTGTTTCTTCACCACCACCACCACCCCCCACCCCACCCCACCCCCATTGGTCTGGACTGTTGAACCGAAGTACTTAAAATCCTCAACCTTCTTTTTTGCCAATCTCTGTAGACTCATCTTTCCACTTGGGTCCCTCTCATTTGCACACATATATTCTGTCTTGCTGCGACAAAGATTCATTCCTTTCCTTTCCAAAGCATACCTCCACCTGTTCACGGCTCTCACTACAGATCACTATGTCATCAGTAAACCTCATGGTCCATGGAGAATCCTGTCAAACCTCATCTGTCGGCCAGTCCATCACCACTGCAATCAAGAAAGGACTCAGAGCTGATCCCTGATGCAGTCCCACGTCCACCTTCAACTTCTCGGTCACACCGACAGCACACCTCAACACTATCCATTATTTCGCATACATGTCTTCCACTGTCACGCATCTCACATACATGTCCTAGGAGAATACATAGATCGAAGTAGAAAATAACAGTGCCTGAGGTAAAGACAAAACCAGTGGTTGTATATTCTGTGACACTCTCTGACCTTCAGCTGGTGGATGATGTCAATACGTTTGTTGCGAGGGTCTTTGAAGTGGATCTGGATCCTCACAGGAAACTCACCCCAACCACGACGGGTTAAATGAAATGGAGGCTCACTGAAAACAGACAGCTATAGCTTTATAGGACTTCATGAAAGTACAAATTATGAGGGTAAATATTTTTTAAAAAGTGTACATCACAATGGGTTAAAGAAAGACAAGACAATAAGCTGAATGAAAGACAATAACCTCTCATCCTGGTACAGACTGAGTTAAGTTTCTTTAAACAAATAGCCCATTACTATATCTTTGAAGCATGAGGTTTTCATCTTCTCATAATAAATATTGATGTAACCCAGACATGGAAGGGTGAATGTAAGTGTTTGCATTTTATTCGTTTATTCATGGCTTTGAGCAGACCAGTTCTTTCTATTGTTACTTTCATCAACATTATGGATGAGAGGGAAGTCCACAGGGAGCAGTGACCTGTGAGAGGCTCACAGTGAATGAAGCCTGCGCCCAGCAAAGGGAGTTTGCATGCTGCACCAAGCAGCATAAATGCACTGTATGTTAAAATCATCAGGAGGCAACAGCTCGGGATTTGGAATAGGGACAGATAAGAGATTATTTATTAAAATGTCACAGGCACATTTACAGCTTCGGGCACTTTGGGGGAATAAAAACGGATATGTGAACAAATCCAGTTTACCTGATGTAGGGCAGTTAACTATTTTGATGCCTGTCATTTCAACAAAGTCTCAGAATTCATTGCACTGAATTCAATGTCTAATTTTAAAATCTGTTTTCCACCTCAAAATTTATTAATAATTTTTTGAGCATCACAAAGAGTACAGTTGTCATTATAATGCACTGTAGTCCAGAAAACAGTGAATAAAACTACAATTTAAAAAAAAAAACTTCCAACAACTATGAGGTATTAAAATACATTGCATTAATTTATAATGATTCTCCTTTTGAAATATTTTGCTGTGTCTCATATGCATTGGAGCCATTATTGAATCTGATATCTCGTTTTAATGCATATGAGAAGTTAGATTTAATTAATTTTGCTTGGTATGGGGTTTCATATCCCTTATGACCCTTCATGTTGGAATTGCAACACGGAAAGTCCACTTTAGGAAAAAAAAACAGGCTCAATTAACAAGCAGACTGTTGAAAATACATATCTGGTAACACATTAATTGACTTTTTATTTGCAAAGATTTAAAAAGTTACTGAACAGTTGGTTTTAGCTCAAACAAGCCTTTGTTGGTTAAAAACCAAAGGTCTTGTACAAACAAAATGAGACTTAACTAAAATGATATCATCACAGACCTTAATGTCTCATAGTTCTGGTTCCTCTAAAATGGTTCCCTCAACAAACTGTGTTATACAACTGTACACACCTTAGTACTTTGAGCAATGACAGGCCCTTTAATAAACATGTTTCTCTTACTGACTTCCCGGTTTAAGTGATATAGGTGTGCCCAGTCTTAGTCATGCTCCAGTTAACTTGTCATCTAACCAAGTACACAACAACCCAGTCAATAACAAATGACATATAAAAGGGAGATAGAGCAAATTACTGACTTGCACTGATAACTTCTAAGATCAGAAGTAAGCACTGTGAAGCAAACTTCAGTGGAAAAGGTTTGTCCCTGTCCCTTTAGCTTCAGGAGGACTGAGCAATCCACTGTTCATATTTTGGATTCTATATGTATTTTAAATAATAAGAACCTTTTTATGCCAAACATCTGCTGAAACTCTCACCACAGTATTGTTGATCTCAAAACAAATAAAAAAATTGCACAAACCTGACTTCCACTAGATCATTGGGTTTGTAGCTAGGATGCAAGAAGAACCAGACTTTCTTGACAAAGTGGTCAATGCTGGGTTCCTTTCTGGAGCCCCTTACATAAACCATCCATTTGTGGGTAGACTGGTCATTCTCTTCCCGCTTATCTGGGGGTATGTACCTAAGGGGTGAGATATAGAGGACAACGGCAACAAGCTAATGAATGTCACTGTACAAATAATTAACAGTATTTAAGATGCATAAAGAAGCAAAAATACATAACATCTGCTGATAAAACTATATTGTAAGACTTTAATAAATATATGGATAATTTTAAAACAGATAGATTGTTCTGCATTAACAATAATGAAATTGAAAAGGCACTTAAGATGAGCCTCCATGCATGTTAAGTTATTTGCTCTTGTAAAAAGACATATTTCGGAGTTAACTCAGTCAGTGAACTTTAGACAACATACATCTCTGCAGATAGTTTGCAGGTCATTAGAAAATGATATTGCCTTTTAATCTCCTCATGTACACTTCAGTGGATGCTGTACACTTCAGTGGATTCAGTGAGTAAATAAATTACATGTTTACTTAGTTGGGGGGGGGGGGGTCACATACTTGGACACATTCCCTACAACGATTGTCTTCTTTGCATAGAGTTTAGATGCCTCATCCCCCATGGTGTGGTAGGTCACTCGCTGCTCTGTTCTTGTGACAGATAGCACACCAAATGTGTCCTACAAACAATAATTGGGGATATTAGGAAAAAAATATATATTTTAAACAAATAAAAGCATACAACACTGAGGGACATTCTTGATATGTCAGCCTCTGTCACTGTCAATTTAAATACAGATGTTCAGCAGATCTACCCCAACATTTAGTGAGTGGACCAAGGTAAACGCATTAACAAATGCATGATAACTCATCCTGTAAAAATCTGGCATTGAAAATAACATTCTCCAGAGAGGTTAACTACCTTTCCCATGTTACGGCCTGGTCTTCGTTCATGCTTGTTGCTGTCCTCTCGCCATACTCCCTCTGTATCTCTCTCAAGTCCATCTCCGTGCTGCGATAGGGACTCAGACTCTGAATGAGCCAAAGAATGAGTCTCAGAGCCCTGATTTACAGGTGAGGAGGAACGTGACGGAGACTCAAGGAATCGTCGGATGGCTGGATGGTTCAGCACTGCAGGGTCACTCTTAGTGGCCTGGTAGGGCACAGAGCAAAAGTGGTTGGTTGTAAAAACATTTAAACACTTGAACTTGAATAATGTTGGTACTGCAATTACCTCTTGAAGCTTTGTCATTCCAGCATTGGCATAGTAATTGGCAACAATGCATGCCCGCAATTTGTCCATCATCCACCTGGCTTCATTGAGTCGCTGAGGAACAACGGATATAGCAGGATGAAAAAAAGATCTTGTTTACATTTGACACATTTGAAGTGTGACTGAGTTATGGTCTATACCTGACTTATCACATCTATCTCATGCTCTTTGTTCTTCATCTCCAAAGAAAACTGCTCGTTGATGATGGCTTCAATTTTATCTATCGTTGCGTCTCGAGCTGTTGGAGCAGAAACAGAGGAAAATCTCTCAATCCGGGAGCCCAGGTGTGCACAATCATCTTATATTATTTTAACATGCACAGCAGGTGTACAGCCAGGGGCTCAAAGAATGAACTTACCATTGCATTCAGCCGCTTTGTTTCTCTTACTATTTTGCACCAGCGAAATGTCCTCATAGTCGGGATCGCTGCCTTCAAGTTTCCTTTTAACTCCTGACATGGTTTGCTGTATGGGCTAAAAATAGCTGACGTGTAAACAAACAGAGACCGCTACTTAATATCAGGGCTCCAATGCACAGCAGCGATACTTGGCATCGAATTAGCCAGCCAACCACAACTGCAGTGTACAGCTTTTGCCCACAGCTAACTTTAGCACTACTAGCTATGCTAATTTAGGCTAGCCGTCCACTTTTCATGTACTTGGCACCATGCTTAAAGAAAGTACGCCTTAAACAGTGTTAAATTGAAAAATAAGCAATGAGTGTAAAACCGTATGTATCCACTACTATAACTGCTGCTCAGTTCAGTTAATCCGTGCCCGACGTTCAGACAAACGGGCAACACTAACGCTACCAACCGCTTGCCAAGTTAGCTAACGTTAGCACACATTTGAGAACGCCGATTCAATCGACATTAGAGTGTAATGTGAACTTACTGGAGAGCCCTGTGGTGTGCAGGAACTTTTCTTTGAAATGCGTGTGATTTTATTCAGCGGCAGCTATTCCGTTGCCGCGTTACGTTTTCATCTTACACACTCGTGTTTACTAAATTGCTAAATCTCGCTGAACACAACCAAGCTTAATAGAGTAGTTGAACTTGCAGTCCACCAGAACAGCAGCCAGGTGCCGCTAGTTCCACAAAACAGTAAATAATTTGGGCTCATAGCATTGGTAATAGAGGGCACAACCTGCATTGTGCCTTATTTTAAGGTTGCTATGGTGCAGGGTTCAGTATCATCTTTCAAGCTGGATCTGACCACGGGTAGTCAAAATAGCTCAATCTCAACAAAATAGGATATGAATATGATTTAATCATTGTTCAAGCTGAACTGTATGCATTAAACCAAGTAATTTAATCCTGTAGTGGCCTCTATTAGGGGGCGTTTGAGTGAGGGTGTACTAAAAATTGATAAAAAATACTGTAGCGTTTTAGTCAGGGAAACACCCAGGTGACTGTAAAATGTTTATTTAATGAGCAGTGGCCATACAACCCTGCAATAAAACTGGTCCTGCTCAAATCCAGGTAAAAAACCCCGGAATTGGTTGCACCCCAAACCATACCCGTATCATTCCCAGCAACTCCAAAATCACACAGAAAACAAGCATCAGCATAAACCCCAACATTCATGACTCACAACAATACTAACAAAAAAAAGGAGATAAGCTCCCAGCACTAAGTGTCTGAGCAAATCAACAACATAGGTTTATGCACCAAAATGACCTTTGACACAGTGTTTGGGTGTGTTGAGTATGGTGTATTGGATGATATATTACAAAATTTAATTGTCAGCATGGTTGAGGTTCTAATAAACATACAAATCATAACTTGGCTTCAGGAACAATATGTTCAGGAGCTGCACAGGCCGGCTTAATTGTAATTAAAATATTTTAGATTTCATGCTTTTGTTTATCAACTACATTCATTGATTTTTCTGTTCCTCTCCATGCTGACTTATAATTTCATGCTTGGTTGAAGATGCCAACAGGAACTAAATATCAATATGCAAAAATCTATCTAATCAAGTCTTGTGAAATTAAACCATAACAGGTATTTATGTCCATGTACTAATACGTGTTTCCTTAATCTCTGTTGAATGTTAAGGTGAAAATCACATTCCGTAGACAACCTTCTCAGATAAATACACCAGATTTTCTATTGAAAGAATATGTTTATTGTTTATTCCTTTTAAACAAGTAAGGTTTTACACATGAGCATATTGCAATTGTGAAAAAAACTGAAACATTTTAACAAGATCTGAGGAGAAAGACACATTAAAATATAATGTAATACACACAATAATAAAGATTTGTAGAAACAAACAAATAAAAAAAAAATCCCCAACTACCTCTGGATGTTTCTTTATTTTTAAAGGCACATAACATAACATCTGCCCATTTTCAACACACAGTTTACACAGGGCTATCACTTTTTGGATTTAACAAATTCCACTTTCACAAATATCATTTTCTAAAGGCTCAGAGTTAAACTCCTGAAACAAACAGTTCCACAAATAAATCACCGCAGCAAGCTAAAAGAATAAAAAAACAGTGAAACAATAACAAAACAAACAAAATCTGACAGAATCTAAAAGGCAAACAATACAAATCAGAGTCAAAATAAGAGGGTAGCGTAATGCCCCGTTGAGAGTAAATACTCTCAATGGGAGAGTAAATAATGGGAGAGTAAATACTCTCAATGGGACTGACACACACAGGTACTAAAATAATATTTTTTCAGCAATCTTTCTCAGATATTTTATCACATTCTTGCCCCAACCCCCAGCCTCTCCTTGTTGCCCCACTGAATGAATCTGCAATAGGAGTGTTAGGAGGTCTCCTTCTCTATTACTGCACTGACACTAGTTTATCTCAAGCTACTGCCACCCCTATTTGTTATCAGGGAGAAAATAATTATGAAGTTGACGTGATGTCAGTGAAGGTTCTCAGTTATCCATGTCATGGTTCATCATAATCAAATCTTGTCTTGGTAACTGGCCTTTTTTTGTCTTTCACCTCCCATCTGAGAGAATTCTTCATTTCGGAAATGAAGTTCAGTCCAGTTGCCACATCAAGATTAGACAAAGAATGAAGTAATGCACTGCTTCTCTCTGCATTGTTCTCAACATTGTGCTATTGTCGCAATCTCTGGGCAACCAAATATACAAATATGCCAGATATTGTCTTACTCTGATATTATGCTGTCATTTTTTTTAATATAAAAGAAAATTAAGACATGTGTTTTTAATCTAAATCTGGCTACACAGCCTTGTGTACTAATATTTTTTTTTTCTGAATTAGGCATTTTAAAGTAGTTGTAATGCTTCAAATTTGGAAAATGTATTGTTTTACAATACAATTTATAATCACAATATTCCACAAATCTTTTCAAGTCCAGGGAGAGAAAGCCATAGATAAACTAGTAGTAAATCAAATGTTATAGACTGCCTAATATTATGGAACTTTAAATGGGGCGATTATTTGAAACATCTGCAAAAAGAGACCCATAGCAGGATGCGGCCAACATTAGGAGTTTGACATACTTTTTGACTATCTCTTCCAAATGTCATATGAAAGCAAAGAAGATTTACTGATACAGTAAAAAACAAACAAACAAAAAAACATAGTAATATAATCTACATTTGTCAAGATTCTCTCAAAGTGCACAACTGGGGCTCTTAGTTTCAAGAAAACACATCATGCGACTAAGGAGATAAAAGTTAAATTCAAGGTACACAAGAACAAGTTATATTCACAGCAACATGTCTACTCTATCATTACCTCTTGTAAAAGTTGACTTCTACTGACCACAAGCCATATTATGAAAACCTCTTCCTCTTCCAGGATTCTTGGCTCTCCATCACAGAGGTGCAGCTTTCCAATACATGCTACCTTAGCTGGCTAGTGAACACATACACACCGAGAGGTATTACTGGTTACCCCGAGTTAAGAGTTTGTTTGCAAGTGTAGAGGTGTGGGGCACCAGCATTAGTTAAAAGTTCTGCTAGCAGAGACAATTCTGCAATGCTGATCCCTTAGGCCAGAACTCTCACTGATAAACCTCTGCGTTCAGCTCATCCACAGTCATAAAAGTCATAAGCAAACACAGAGACTTACTTGCATACCACTGCAAAGCAGTCTTTGAGTTTGTTCTACAAAGACTTCTCACATCTACAAACCAACCTGCAAGCATAATGAACTAACATTGACAGGACTACATCAATCAGGCATGTTCGACTACAATTACACATAAAAAACAGCACAGAAAAGCATAATTTAAAAATTAAAAAAATAATTGAATTAATGTCAATCATAAAGTTGCAAAGTATAGCTCACAAGTCCAGAAGTTGAGGAGGCAACATAGCTGGAATGGAAGGAAAACGAATATAGTAGTTGATAAGGCATGTCAGAACAGAGTAAACCAGGAAACCAAGGAAGTTCGGGCAGGTGTGGGCATACTGATTGCCCCCCTTGCCTATACATGGGGTTCAACCCGGTGGATGAGAGGGTAGCCTTCCTCTGTCCTCAGGTGGGGGGACAGGCTCTGACTATTGTTTGCGGCTATGCACCTAGCAGCAGTTCAATTTACCCGACCTTCTTGGGGTCTCTAGAGGGGCTCCTAGAAAGCTCTCCTATTGGGAACTCCCTCTCCCTCTCCCTCTCCCTTTACTGGGTGACTTTGACGCTAACATGGACGACAGCTCGACTTGGAAAGGCGGGATTTGGGAGGAATGGCCCTCCAGATCTGAAACTGAACATTGTTTGGTTACTGGACAGCTCATCACAGATTGTCTATTATAAACATGTTCAGGTACAAAGGTGTCCTTATGTGCACTTGGCACCAACGCACCTTAGGCCACAGTTCTTTGATCGACCTTGTGGTCGTGCTGTCGGATTTGCGGCCACATGTCCTGAACACTTGGGTGAACAGGGGGCGGAGCTGTTAACTGATCACCACTTCATAGTGAACTGACTCCAGAGGAAGCGGGAGGGTGCCGGTCAGACCCAAATGTAACATGAGGGTCTGCTGGGAACGTCTGGCAGAGTCCTCTGTCAGAAGGGGTTTCAACTCTCACCTCCGGCAGAACTACAATCACATCCCAAGGGATGCTGGGGACATTGAGTCCGAATGGGGCATGCAGCTGTAAGGCGGTCGGTGCCTGTTGGGGCGAGAACCCTCTGACCCGCTTTCTGGATGCAGTCAAACTGCAGAAGGAGTTCTCACAGGCCTTTCTGGCCTGTAGGGCTCCGGAGGCAGCTGACAGGTACCGGCAGGCCAAGCGGAACACTGCTTCAGTGGTCATCGAGGCAAAAACTCATGTGTGGGAGAAGTTTGGGGAGACCATGCAGAACGACATCTGGGGCCTATGAGGAGATTCTGGTCCACCATCCAGCGACTCAGGAGGGGGAAGCAGTGCTCCATCAACACGTGTACAGTGGGAGCGGCGTGCTGCTGAACTCAAATCGAGACGTTGTAGATTAGTGGAAGGAATGCTTCCGAGACCTCCTCGATCCAGTGGAAAAGGCTTCCAAAGGAAGCAGAGCCGGGGTACTCTGGAGCGGACCAACCTATTTCCCTGACTGAAGTTGCGAAAGCAGTAAAATAGCTCTTAGTGGGGCCTTGGGGGTGGAGAAGGTATGCTCCAACTACAGAGGGATCACACTCCTCAGCCATCCTGGTAAGGTCTATTCAGCAGTGCTGGAGAGGAGGGTCCGCCGGGTCGTTGAACCTCAGAACCAGGAGGAGCAGTGTGGTTTTCGTCCTGGTCCTGGAACAATGGACCAGCTCTATACCCTTAGCAGGGTCCTTGAGGGGGCATGGGAGTTTGCCCAACCAGTGTACATGTGTTTTCTAGATCTGGAGAAGGTATTCAACCATGTGCCGTGGGCAATCCTGTGGGGACTGTGTGCTCCCGACTGTGGGGTACCGAGCACCGTTTTACGGGCTGTTTGGTCCCTCCATGATTGGTGTCAGAGCTTGGTCCACATTGCTGGTTGTAAGTCTGATTCATTTCATTTCTTTGTATGGTCTGTCGTGGTGAAGAGGGAGCTGAGCCACAAGGCAAAGCTCTCAATTTTCTGGTTGATCTACATTCCCACCCTCATCTATGGTCACGAGCTGTGGGTGGTGACCGAAAGAAAGAGACTGTGGATACGAGCACCCCAAATGAGTTTTCTCTACAGGGTGGCCGGACTCTGCCTTAGAGATAGAGTGAGAAGTTTAGCCATCCAGGAGGAGCTCAGAGTAGTGTCACTGCTCCTCCACGTAGAGAAGTCAGATGAGGTGGCTCAGGCATCTGGTCAGGATCCCTCATGGATGCCTCTTGGTGGAGGTATTCCGGGTATGTCCATCTGTGAGGAGGCCACAGGGAAGACCCAGGACATGCTGGTGGGACTGTGTTCCTTGGTTGGACTGGAAATGCATTGGGATCCCCCAGAAGAGCTGGCCCATGTGGCTGGGAAGAGGGAAGTCTGGTCTGCTCGGGCTGCTGACCCCGCGACCCGACTTTGATTAAGTGGCGGAAGAGGGATGGATGGATGGATAGTAACTTTATATCAACATTTGGTGCTGACAAGAGTTTTTTATGTAATCAATAAAGTCCATCAGAGGCAGGGATTTAAGGAGGTTGTTATTCTGTCCAGTTATAGAGAAAACAGGTTGTTTAAATCGCAATCTGAATCTAATAGTTAATTATCAATTTTCTGCTTTAGGTTAGTTTCCTCTTTAGGGAGTTGTTCTTACTTATTAACCTTGGAGAATTCTTATTTTTGCAGTTGAAACAAACACATATAAAACACTTGTAATTTAAGCAAATAATTCCTTGGGGCTTCAAAATATGATTTCTTTGCTAGGGAGGCCTAAGATCCTCGTCATAATTAACCATTGTCATTGACTTGGGTGCCAATCAATAATTTTTAAATATTGTGGTTACAATATACTGCCGAGGCTTCCCCAAATTTCAAATCCAAAAAATCTATCTTGAAACTATAAACCGCAGTACCGTAATTTCTGGACTATTGAGCGCACATCAATATAAGCCGCAGCGGCTTGCCGATTGCTATCTTGGGCTTCCTCCTGCACACTAAAACCGTCAAAGTCGTCTTTGGTGTTGAATGGACTCAGAGTTTCACGGTCATTTCATCATTCCTATGTGGTCCAATCTGTCTGATGTGACAAGGATAAATGTTTTAGGGGAGTGAAAAAAGTCGCCGATTATCGTCCAGAAATTACAGTAGTAATCAATTGTATCTGCACATGTAACAGAATTTTCAAAATCCTGTTCAACACGATTTACATCTCCCCAAGCCAGCACATTTCTTATGCAGGCACTATAACACAGACCTGTCTTATTCAGCACTCTCAGTATTATTCGTGTAATCAATCACTGAGCTTTTCCATAGGAGGACAGAGCCTATATACAGAAGCTAAAGAGGTTCACAGCACCACACTGAGTACTGCTACAGGATGCTGTGAAAAGAATGCTGTTGACGACACTGTATACTTGAATAGTGTCTGTTTACATATGTGATGTGGATTGGATGAACTTGAATCTACAACGCTTGCATTGTTTTAGTGTGTTATGGTTATGGTCTGTAATACTTTTCATTGAAACGGTGTATGGTTACACAACCATGGTAGGAGATTGGCCGTGGCATTGCTGCTACTCCTGTGATGATGCCTGATGATGGGTCATAGCACAGGATGGTGTCCGTCGCTTCACCATTTTCTCCTCTGCCACCAAGGATGAAGATCTTACCGTTACACACAGACATCCCACAGCTCTCCTGAAGGAAGAAATAGAAAAAAAATAAACCTTTCTGACCTGCTGTTGAACAGCTCAAGAGGTCACTTACTGATTTTTACTTCTAACCTGTTTGCTGAATGTCTGTACAACATGAATCCAGTAATCTTCTGCAGGGTCGTAGCAAAATATGGATTTGGTAAGACCACCACACACGTATATCAGGTTGTTGAGGGACACTGCTGTGATACAGCGCTTGGCAATGGGTATGTTGGCCCGAAGTAACCAAGTGTCTGTCTCAGGATCATAGCACTGGACCTGTGACATAAATTTACATGAAGACTTGGGAAAATTAAAAAAGAGACAAATATAATGTATGACAGGTTGTAAGAAAAATAAAGGAGAAAATGAGAAAGCATTACGGCTTAGACTTTGCTTTTGCTGACAATTCATTGGGTTTACGTGCCTAATTCTTGAACTTCACTTCAAAGTAGTATTGCTATGAAGAAATATAATTTAAAATGTAACTCATTATAACAATACAGGCACATAGTATAAATCAGGCCTTGTATACTCAAGAAATAAAGCTCTTGAAAGAATAAAAATATAATTAATTTAATAGGTATGGCCACCTAGACTGAGGTTCATAGTGTCACTTGAAGTTGGAAAAAAAACAATATGATTGTTTATATATTATTTAATTTATGGAAGCACGTTGTCTGTCACACAGTCGGTGTTGGCATGGAAATTATATGTGGATGCTGTTAATGCAGAAAAACACTGGATATGGACAAACCAGACCAGCCAGTTTCAGACAGCCATCACACATCAGTACAATTCTGCCATTGAAACAATGGCTGTACCAGGTTTTGTATCCTCATGCGCAATACCTATCATGAATAAGCATTCATTTAATAATGCTTTCTGGTCCAAAAATAGCTGTTCAAACAACTCACTGAAAAGTTTGGTCATGGGACTTTGTTGCATCTTTTGAGGTAGCAATTACAAAAAAAAAAGTTATTTGAGACAAAAGGCAACCTAGTAATCTCAATAAAACATTTCGTGTTTTGTTCCCACCTTGTCTGAACAAGTGTTGTCATCTGGACCTCCTCCAATGACAAACAGCTTGCCGACACAGCTCGCCACGGCTGGGGAGCTAACTGCCTCTTTCATTGGAGCAACCTCTGTCCAGCGGTTTGAGAAGGAGTCATAGCACTCTACACTGCTGAGGCGGCTCTGGCCATCATAGCCACCCACAGCATAAACCTGAAGGCAGACAAACAAAATACAATTTGGAATCATGAGTTGCATATGTATGTTGTGTTTGACAAAAAGCAAGAATAAAAAATCTGGGTGAAGTAAATTGAGAACAGTGAATGAACATATGTGTGTGAAAATAGGTAAATATGTAATGCGCATTTTGTGCGTAATGCATATTATATGCTTAACTACAAATATTTTTTTCAGTTTAATGTAAAGACACGTTGCAACCCAATTGTCGCAATGTTCAAGGAAGCCAAAAAAGTGCAGTCGTGTGTTGTATAGGAAGTCAAACCTACACCACAAAAATAAACAAACATTCACAAATATGTGGCATGAAATTTAAAAACTGCCATCTGCTGACTCATCGACCAGTGCTATCAACAAAAACAATGTGAAAATAATGGGAGGCAAAACAGCCGGGCACATGAACATTTGCAGGAAGTGAGATCACTTCTTGGCTTTGAAGTTATTTTCCCCTTTAAAGGATAAGAAAGAATACATTTGAAAACAAGATATGCAAAGCACAAGGCAGCATTAATGGTAAAATGCTTATTGACAATGTGGTCTTGCAACAGCAAGACTAGGGTGTCAATAAACAACAGCAACAGTAAGCATTTAGGCTTTTCTTGTCTCTCCACAATGAGCCATAAAGATGTGGCAGAAGGGGAGGGGTAGTGAGAAAAAGGGAAGTGGTAGTTCTGCCTACTTCAACTGAAAAAACAGAAAAAAAACAAGAGAAATAGGAGCCTATTTGTTCGTTCACAATTCAGGTAGAGTCAACATCTAACAAAAGCAATCAAGAGTTTGGCAAATCTACATATCAACTGTTGATCAAGCTAATTAGTTCACAAAGAGGAATGAACAAAAAACAAACCTGGTTTAAGCAATAAAAGAATTAATGTTACAATCACACAGAAAAAAAGAAAATTATTGCTATATTCAAAGACTTGCTGTTTAAAGTCCTTTGCTAAAAATGCATATTATTCCGGTAAACCCTGCATTCCAACAGTCAGAAAAAGAGAATGTTGGCATCAGCAAAAATGATCACACAGATAATGTGAGTGTTTTGTCAGACCTGGATGTGGTTTCGGATCTGACTTTTCCAAACACTCGGGGACAAAATCAAATTAATAAACCATGTGTGTGTTAAAATGTAGCTGCACGACAGCTTATTTTGATGTACCTCTGTTTATAATGTACTTTAAAAGCAAAATTCCCTAAACAACATTTGAAATCCAAAAAGGATGGGCCAGCAGTTGCAGAAGATGGAAGTGAAATTAGTTCACGTTAAAAGTCTTGACTATTACTAATAACTCATGAAAGGTTAATATGTCACTCCAATCCAGTTACTTAAAAATATGTTGCTCCTCTGGGCTTCCCTTTTTGGAAATTTGTAACGCTTGCAGTTGAATGAATTATAGGTTGAACACAATGCTTGTAATACTCACTCATTTAGATTAGGTGCTTCCATTGTGTAAGCATGATTTACTGCTCTCAGTAAGACACCGAATGAAAACTTTAATGATGAAATGCAAAGATTCACAAAGTTTGTATTTTTCAAATTTATCTGAAGCATCTCCATATAACTGAAGAGTGTATAATAGTAGTCTGGACGGCACACGACACTGACCCACCGGAGGTGCATCTGTGCTATCACTATCTCATTACCTCATTCATTCATACATGTCAATTATCTATTTTTATCCTTGTTGCTGTCTTTGTCCTTTCAATTGTCTCTTTTATTTACATTCATATTTTTTGTTATTGTTACGCTGCTGTGACAAAAGAATTTCCTCTATGGGGATCTATAAAGTATTATCCTATCTTATGACGGTGAAAGATAAACAAACTGGAGCAAATAGAGAAAAATAAAGTGATACATCATGACTGATGAAGGCAGCTGTGCCCGACTGCAGACATACCAGGAGACGGAAAACATGTTGTGACCTATTTTTGGTTTCACACTATAAATACACGACCAGTCCAACAGAGCATTTACAAGCACTGTACATACGTGTGTGTGTGTGCGTGTGTTTTATTTTCTTATTTTGCATAGCAGCTTTGAAGGTGTAATGGAAACAAATTGTGGGTCTGCACAGGAAACAGAGATGTAAGAACTGCAACAGGGGGATAAACATCAGTGGTATTTTAACACATGAACAGGTTTGGAAATCAAGGAGAAACGAGAATCAAACAAAAACAGATTATTTCAGTGAATGTGCAATGTCTAATTAATTCATGTAAAGTATACACAATATGCAAAGCCGCAAAAACCCATGTCCCTTACTTAGAAGAGTAAGATACTGGCACACATCCATTAAACTCCCATTGCCCTTAATTTAGAAGCTGGCAGTGTGCTTCAAACTCTAAATAGCTCAAGCACAGGAGTAGTGATCAAGGATCAGTCATCAAGACACACAAGTCCATGAATATATAAAAAAATATAATCCAAATTTTATATTTGGGAACATAAAATACATCCAAATTATATATTCCTTGATGTATGCATCACCAGGCTTTGACTAGACAGTTATTGACATTTATATTAAGTATGGAAGTATGCAACCTTTCGAATGTAAAAATGTGAGTGATTATGTGTAGCACTTGTATGACACATTATTGCATGTACTGGAACTTGAGGAAAAAAAGGAGATCACCACTAACAATAGGCTATAGTGATGATGGACTGTCTCATTCATTAAAGCACTGACTCACAGCTTTACACCAAAGTAAGGCAAGTACATAAGTGTATGGTTGCGCTTCTTGTGACGTGTCTTCATTCCATTTCATGAGGCGGAATACATGTTTTGATAAAACTACATTTCTATATAGGAGGATTTCAGGTAAACTGCATGATTGTTTCCTAGTTTTCCCCTAGAAACAAAATTTGTGTGAAGTTGACTTGAAATGAATTTTATTATCATTTCAAGCTTGTCTGAAGAAATATTTTGTTAATGACCAAAATGCCTGTCCACCTTGAGGATGTAACCTACCTTGCCCAGTAGGACACCCATCTTGTGTCTCCAACGGCCTTTGTTTAGAGAGGCCACTCTGATCCACAGGTTTAGTTGTGAGTTGTACATCCAGACATCCCTGCTGTTTATACGACCACCTGAAAATACATTAAGTAATATCATAAACACTCTGTCAAAAGCTACAATATTTATGCATATTATGTAGATATCCGACAACTCGGGCAAGTGCTATTAAATTATTTTTCTATTCAGATCTGACCTGCTGACAACACAACCTTTAAATAATGTTTAAATGTTAGCGAAATTATCAGCTGGGGCCTAGCTGATAATTACCAATGCCCTAGCAGCCAGGGCATTGGTAAGAATTGCATCAACATTTTTATTTTGAAAGCAAAACAAATTGGCTCATTTGATGCTAACAAAATGACATAAGATCTCAACTTTTATGTGATGCATATAGTGCACTATGATTTTTTTTCTACAAATAACAGTGTTCGGCAGCAGATCCAAAAGATTTCAGCGTGACACAGACAAACTTTAACAAGTCTTGACAAGAGCTGTTTACTCATAATAACCTCCCATGCAATAACCACCTGACGACTAGAACCCCCAGCCCGTTGAGTAAAAAATGTGTTTTTTTTACAAACAAGGTGAACACAAGATAATTTTCTCTAAGAAACATATATTAGTGTGATTGTAATTTAACGGACACACAAGACACTATTCTGGGCTCATGAGTAATGTAGCAGGTGTTATAATAATAACATATAATAATGTAATAATATTAGATAAAGATGTATTTTTTTAATCATCAGAGAATCATAATTCAGTCAGTTATATTCTGGGATGACAAGGATACCAAAATGACTTGAGCACATAAATAGAAGGATCAGTGAGGATTTGTGTTATTTCACACCATGGCTTAATAAGTTAATGACATGGTGGTAGTATCAGTTGATAAGGCAAGACAATGGAATTATTCAAATCCTTTTTCAAACAACCACACCATCCTTTATTGCATTGAGCTTCTCACTTAAAAACCTGTACTGTAACATGCTAAAATAAAAGGTTTCTCAATTCATAAGATGTGGGCCTAGGAATGTCTGCTATTTGTCTTAAGTGTTTTGTTTTGAAGGCCTGTGTGTGGTTATGGAGCAATGATGAAGGGACAATGATAACAGGCCAGGGTAAACATAGCTGTCGCAGTATTTTTTCAATACAAATGCAAACAAAATGTTTTCAAGTATTGTAAAAAACTAGAGTAAAAAAAGAACTGCTGGGGAATGGAAGCAGGCTTCTCTACAGTAAAAGTTTCCTGATCTTCCTCACAAGTTATCGAATGATATTAGCCCATAGGGCTAATATTAGACCTATATTAGCCCTACCAATTGTTTGGTGGGGCGACATGCAATTTTAAGTTTCAACACAGAGATGACAGGCTACAAAGGAAGGAAGGAAATTTTTGGCAGGGAAACGCCAGACAGTCTGCTGCCCCCAGGGCTTCTGTTTTATAATGACGGGCGTCTGAACCTAGAGACCTGGTTTTTAAAAAAAAAATGGTGGTCAGGTTCAACCAGCTCAGTTTGAAAGGAGAATTGCCCCCAGTCCTTGTTCTTAAAATTTACTAGAAAGCTTGAAAGTGAGAGATGGCTTTTCTTGTCTATGTGGTCTAACTATGAGATTTTATGTTTTTTCTCCCTCCAAGAACACATTCATTTTTCAATTTTTTTATGACATCACATTAAACCAAGAATAATATAACTTGATGTTGACTAAACTGATTGAGATTGCTCTGGCAATTTTGATGTCTCTTGCATTTGTACCCAAAGTGACTGTTTTCAATGCAATGGATGAGGACAGTTACCGGGGGCCTAAGGCTTGGAAAGTATGCACCATTTACGGCTCGTCCTATTTATGTACATGGCTTACTTCAGCTGTGCTAGAGGCTGAAACTCTCAAGGAAAATTACAGAAAGTGAGGAAAAGTATAGAAGTTCAAAACATCATAGAAATGTAAGAGAAGTTAAAAGCAAAAATAGCCAAAGAAATAGGATTAGCTAGTGGCAGGCCCAAATAAGGAAATGGGTTACTGAAAATGTACATGTTCAAGATTTGCAATAATACTTCATGGTTGCATATTTGTGAGACTGAAATATGGGGGAAGTGTATGCTGACTTTTCCAGAGAGTCCTTGAAGGCAGATGGGGAGCACACGTGAGGACTTGGCAGAGTGAGAACATAGAAATGCATTAACACAGTATAGTCTCTGCTGAGGGGGACTATTCTGTTTTCCTCTCTTCCCTATTTGCTTCAACATCTGTTTTTGGCCTGTATTTTATTGCAGGTAAAAACCATGAACGATGAACATTCCATTAAAATTTTTAACCTATGGTGAAGATAATCACTGGGAATACTTTTTCCCCACAGAACTAAGCCCGATCCATACTAAACTCGTAAAATGATTAAAGTAATAGTCTCAGCACCTCTCAAACAGATCGTTCATTTTGAAAAACACTGGCCCTGCTGGAGTCCAAGTTGAACTTTAGAGAAACAAGAGCAATTCCCTGAACCGGTCACCAGTAAACCACAAGGCCAGATAAGATCTTAAAACAATTAACTCTGTCACTGTCACCAAATGTTTTTGGTCTGGGGGAATCCTGGAGAATCCCAGCAGAGCCAACAGAGAAAGTTCACATTCAGTCCCTTAAAAGAAAACATCCTTCTTGCCTGTAAATGAGACTGCGAACCTATGAACTACTATGATGTTTCAGACAGATCAAACCCTAATTAAGGATTTGTAGCAAGGGGTTAACTTGCTGGCTGATCAGTGCATAGAACTAATACTTTCATTTGAAATACTAATCAAATACAGTGAATTACAGAAAGCAGAACAGTCGAATGAGATGGAAATGGTGATTACCCTGATGATTGGCCAGGAGTAAGAGAGAAATACTGTGCTGGCCAACAGGGGACATTCTCTGTACTGGAGAGAGTATCCAGATGTTGCTCTCATATTTTCCAATGACTCAAATACACTTGTGCTATAAAAATATCTCAAGGCAGAAGACCAGCATTGATTTTTCTGCCACTCCACTGGGTAATTAGTTTGTAAGTCAAGCCCACCGAGAAAATTACATGCTTTACAAATGCAGCACTTTTTACTTTCAAGTGTTTCATTTGTGTAGAAGGCAACATAATGTACAAATATATGAGGATCTGATCTAAGTTTTGGAATCAAAACTCAATTTGGACTTTGAAGGATACAAGCCGATACGAAATCAAGATTAAGTTATGAGTCATTTTGAAATTGCACCACGTGATCGGAGTTAGATGACTTGGACTGGAGTCAAACTCGAGTTCCAAATTAGATAACTTCAGACCGAAGTTCAAATTAATCATAAAAGCTCTTGACACAAGACTTTAACTGACCACGACTGACTTGAGTTTTGATCACTATCATTAATATCAATAGTTTCAGACAGTTGCGATTTGACTGAAACAGGCATATCTAGATTTGGGACTTGACACAGGTCTTGAGTGTAAAAACCAATCAAGGTACTTCTAAAATAATGAACTGGTCACACCTCTATTTAAAAAAAACTTCAATGAAAAGACATGTAAATGCAGTTATACTCGAGCACCAGCCCAATATGTTTATACTCTTATCAGCTATAGATAAGAACTGCAAGTAAAGAATGCAGTGGGTTCCTACCTGACACGAGAATGTCATTGCGGAGAGCACAGACGGCATACTCTGACTTGGTGAACTCGGGCAGTTTGGCCAGTGATTTCCACTCTCCTGTTACTGGATCATAGCATTCAGTGTAGGGCAGGTTGAAGCCCCCAACCCTTTCACAACCCCCCACCACAACAATCACCTCTGAGTAGCCGGTTGACCTGAATAGAATGAAAAAAGGAAGGTCAGGTGGAGGGAGATCACAAACATCGTCATAGTACTTCAGTATTTGGCTTTTAAAATTGGATGCTGTGGATTTGAGCACTTCCTTACTTGGGAAATAATTAAGTGCTGCACTCACAGATATTGCCAGTATATATTTTGGCCAAAATTTCACCACTGGATAGTGCTGGCAGTGCAATTCTGTCTTTCTTTTCTTTTACAAGAACTTCCTCGGCTGTTAACTTCGCAAGATGAAGCCTGTTGTATACATGCTTGTATGTGTCTATGTAACAGTTAAGTCCTGGACCTGTTTAGCCTAATATGTCGGTGCACGCAATGTTATTTACATGTCATCAATTACCGGTAAGTTCTTCCCAATAGAATAAAGGTCGAGGCAGCAGTGACTCACAATTGGGAGAATCTGGCATCTGTTATGAGCAGCAGAGAATTAGGCCTCAGGGCAAACTAAGCCAGCAGTAGAAGGAATTGCCTGCTTGGTTGACGGATCCTGCCTGGCTACCTACACAATACACCTGACACACTCGTCACACAGCCTTATTCTTGACAATTGGCATTGTTCCACTGCCTCTCCATTGAGTCAGCTACACAGGACAACTGCAAAACTGTTATTTGCTGTAAAGCTGACCGCAGCGATATCGGTTTCTAACTTTTTTGTAATGCTTTGCCTCGCTTCTGCCATATTATTAGAATATTATTAATAGTTTATGAATGTGTTAAACTTATTTCTGTGTGACAGTGCCATTTTGTCAGATATTTAGTGCCAACACATAACAGTCAGGTGTCTTAGATCAGTGGTATGAGAACAAGATTCCATGTTTCGTGACAGTGAATAGTGTAGTTTTTTTTCTTATAAGGGAAGAAGTCTGTGGATGTCATGTCTTGCCTCTTTCATTGTATTGTGAAATTAGAGCAACAGAACACTGATCTGTCAAACCTAAGCTTGTCTGTTCAGCAGAAAAAACCCCACTGTATCTCTGTTTCATACAAACAGGTAAATCTGCAATTTTTTAGCTTACTCGGTTCACCTTTCAAGTTCTAACGTTTACATCTGAAAAGTGGAACATAACTTAAAAAGCTGTAGTTCTTATTTCACTCAGACCCTGTTCTCACAGTGGAAATTTATTAAAAAACAGATTAAATAAGATTTGGATTCTTTAACAATGTAAAATATATACATGATTCAAACTACATGAAAGAAATCTCTCAGATTTAATGAAAAAAATACATTTACCTAGAACACTTACCATCCAAACAACATCATATTATGGGTTATTCACTAAATGTCTGTGGTCCACTGAAGGAATAGGAACCAAAAAACCTGCTTTTCTAATTACCTGCGTGGCTGGGTTCTCGGCGACATCATTTCATTCCCCAATACATGATAGCGTCTAGCCTCATGGAGAAGATGGTAGCACTCTGGAGCATTCTGGATGAGGGAATCTCCCTCCACTGTCTGGACAAAGTAGTTGGGATGCAGAAGGGGTAGACGAACGTGTTGCAGCAGAGATTTCAGTATGGGTTTTCTGTGCTCCACACTGTGATATACCCATCGCATTACT
The DNA here is from genome assembly GCF_037954325.1 of Fistularia commersonii. Taxonomy (NCBI): domain Eukaryota; kingdom Metazoa; phylum Chordata; class Actinopteri; order Syngnathiformes; family Fistulariidae; genus Fistularia; species Fistularia commersonii. Next base: position 1,511,132 of record NC_141308.1, read on the forward strand.
GCCTCAAACACCACTTCCTCTTTACCAATGGACAGCTCATCACTGTCAATGTACTCTTCCAGCTCTTCCCTGCACAGGTCGATGAACTCCTCATGTTGAGCCACTTCTGCAAAGTTTGCAAGGGCATAACTGCGGCAGCGGCTGGCTAGCTGCTTCAGGGAATGGGCATCAGCAAACCTCTGGATACCCAGGCAGTTGCATGGGTCCAGTTGGTCCTCCAGAAACTTTGCACAGGCATCACGCAATGTGGTAATTTGGAAGAGACTGGAGGTCTCGAAGAGAAACTGAACATTCTCAGTTGTGATCTTGGCACGCCCAGTGTAAACATAGGTGAGGAAAGAGTCCATTGCCTCGGCCAGGATGCCATTGATCTCCACCAGCATTTCGCGGCTCTCTCGGTGATCATTGCAGAACATGGCTCTGAAGTATGAGGAGCAGGCGGAGAGCACTGCACGATGGCAGGGGAATTCACGACCCTGCACACTGATGACCACATCGGTGAACAAGCGGCAGTCACGAAACTCATTGAAAACCTGTAAGATGCCCTCTGAGTGGGATGAGCCAGAGCAGAAATCTAGGACATCCTGGCTGGCTAAAGTCTTGGGGTCAACATCAAACACCTGAGAAACACATTTTTGAAATTTGTAAAATATGCACGCTTGCATTTGTGTTATTTAAAATGCTGCAAGATAAAAGACATGGGCTACACACATCCAGCTTTGTAGTCATACCTTTCGCTTTACAGCTGGTGATTCTCTGATCCCATGGTCCTCCCTGTTCATCCGTCGACCCAGAATCAAAACCATTGCGGCCACACACTGTAGATCCGCTCTTAACTTAAGTATAACCTAAAATGAAGAGATGCACTGCTATTGGTAAATATAAATTTACAACATATACTATTGTGTACAATTTTTAAAAAGGATGTTAGGTCAAATGTTGTAGGAGGGTAAGAGGCAAGATCACACAGTCAAACAAGACAAACAAAGCATGCAAAAAAAAACCACAAACAGCATGTTCAGGAAATAAGGAGATATGTGAGTGTCAAATGAATATTCTAAATCCATGGTGAAATGCCATAAAACAGAGTTGACGTTTCAGGGTATGAAATCTGAGCTGCACAAAAATTTGCATGACACTTCCTCTAGCTCATCACTGAATAACAGTTGTGCCCTGAGGCACAACTGACCTGATGAGAGACGAAAGAAACACAAGTAGGAAAGATGTTGAGCAACAGTTAGATGGGCCAACCTACTTGTCAGTCAAGTTTGTTTTGCAGGAGAGGGGGCGGAGGAATTTCCACCAGGGAATACATAATCATTGTTTCAACGGTGCATGCTCTGATAAGAGATAATCACATTCTGTTTATGATATACGTGTGGATTTCAGAGGAATTGTTTCTGGATAAAAACCTTAAGTAGTCGAAGGGATTAAGAATTACAATGTGTTCAAAAACACATGCACTGTAACAATAATATATCAGAAATCATTCTTCAATGGTTGAGAAATGTGTTCATATCGTCACTATTTCTACAATTAGACACGGTGATTTTAAGCACAAGCACTGACATAGTATCCAGGAAATCAAACTTCACTTGAGAGGTGACAATTTGTTCTGTCAAAGATACAAAGTATTGGGTCCAACGTGGTCACAATTTTAGGTTGTTTCTAACAATCGGCACCCTGCAAAGGCTTTTCACGTGTGTTATTTGCCAGTGTCGTCAGCAACACCTCCCTGGCGAAGGGCAGGTTTGAAAAGAGCTCCGCCTCACGACACACTATTTTCTAAAGATTAATTTTAACAAAATGAACTTACACGAAAGTCAACTAAGAATATGACATAAAACACTGCATTCAACCAATGTATTTATCAAAATATAGTTTCTGCCATAAAATATTCATGTGATCATACTGCTTTATGTTTGGTGTTATGATTGTGTTTACTTTGTGTGTATCAACCATAAACGGGAACGAAACAGAAGCAAGTCAATTATTTGAAGTCACTCAAGAAAGTTGTTATTTAGAATCATGCAATCATTGAAGTGAGATGAAATGAATGTATATGTACGTAATAAGGCAAAGTTCCAAAGAAACACTCGATAGACGGTGTTTGTTGACGGTTAGTCAGACAAAGGGGAAAAGCCTCGTGACGACCGTTAACCCTTGATATAAAATGTACCGTTTGTTTACACAATGTATTTTCGATAAGTTACTATTGAAAACTTGAAAAAAGTAAAACATATCGAGAATTGGGGGAAATACTTACCCGGAGAAGGAGATTCTTGACTTTTCCCTCTTTACAAGAAGTGGCAGAAGCAAAAAAAAAACAAAACAAAAAACAAAACAAAAAGACTAAAGAACATTAACCATTCTTCTGAAAATCAACCAAAAAAACTTTAAAGTAACGACCGTCGAACAGTTATGGGTCATACTGTGTGCGGTTACACCGCCGCGACATTTTGTCTTTTGGGTGACTTGTTAGACAAAGCGCTGGGACAGAAACTAGCTAACTGTAAACACTGAACCCGTATATAGTTGTCAGACGGAAAAAAAATACCATTCTGCCCACTGCAGCCACACGGCTGGTTGATGGTGCATTGTGGGAAATGAAGTTCACACGACCCTCCGCTTACCTGTGAGCGCGGAGAGAAACAACAAGTCCCAGTCCCCCCCTTGCTCTCCACGTGGCTCTCCTTTGTTTGCAAACAAAGTCGTGGTGGAGGGGAAAAAAACTCGTAATAACAAGTTGAGCAACGCAGGAAATAAATGGTGTGACACATCCGATAGGCAGACACCACCACGATATTTACACATACATTTGTGTATAAACAAACATCAACATAAACCCCAACATGCGTGACTCGCTATAGTATCCACATAGACACGCATACATGGAAATACAAAGGTGTAGGGTAATAATTACATCGTCAAGCAAGAGTTAACAACAGATGAATATGTTTATAGGTGTAATATGATCCCACTGACTTTTGAAAACAAGGTGAAACGTTTGGCTTTATTATTTATCAGGTGAGTGAGGAGGAGCCTGATTAACAAAGGAAGTCACAACGTTTTTTCTTTTTTTTTCGCTCATGCAAAATATTTCTGAGAGGTTCCAGCTGAATTCCAAGAAGCGCTTCACTCCTCACCGGGACTTTACTCACGTGTTTACTACAGCGTGGGTAAAAACGTACAGGTTGTTTTTTAATGTAAAAGTTAAACGCAAACACATCTGTCGTCAGCAAAAACATTCAGTGCTGTATTTATATACCCTTTACATGAAATGTTTCAGGCAGTGGTGAACTAAGTACTCATTTTCCCTCTTACATTAAGCTCTCTAAATGAATGTACTGTTGGCGAAATGATACAGAATTTTGACATTAAGTGAAAGAATTGGCATCACCTAAGCAAAATATATGTAGGCTTACATAGACAAATAATATCCTGGATTATCCGCAGTGAGCTACATATGTTTGGTAAGTTTGGTTTAAAAAAAAAAAAGGAGAAAAAAATCTATAAATTCAGTACATGTGATGTCACAGTGTGTTGTCACAATGCAGAATTCTACTGTCAAAAAAGAAAAAGAAAAGGAAAAACAATATTTTTCTGTGAAATTGAGTTGTGTTGAAATTTTAAGCAGTCAAATGCAAACATTCAAGTTATACATAAGTATCCCATCTCTACTCAACTTCACCTGAATTGACTTAGTAATCCTCCAACACCGGATGGTGACAGACTCTGTCACCAGAAAGCCACTCAACATTTTTTCAAACAATCATTTGTCTATGTCTAGGAAGTCCTACAGGGACAATATGTCGGTCTGGTCCGCACCATCAATCATCCTAGCAAATGAGGGAGATCTACAAATTATGATACCAGACAGGTTGTGAATCAGCATCTCACTGGCAGGTAAAGGAGACAGAAGATGTGACAAGGGATAATAAATTCCAAAGTCACAACACCATGTAAATTAAGAAAGAAAATTAGTCAAATTATCAGACTAATGTACTTTATTTTATTGTAAATCTGGAACTAGTTGCAAATCACGGAACACTAAGGCTAGAATTTACACATTAAACAGATGCAGACAAAATATTTGAAAAATCTGTTATGGGTTTTTTCTTTAGTCTCTCACAGAGAAAGTTGTGTGGTGGAAATATGCTTAATAGCAGCTAATGAGAAGAGAAGATGACAAGATGTGTACATCTCTGCCATTTGACAAATGAGTGTGTCCCTCTGCTGTTGACTTGTTGCAACAGCACTTTGACTGAACATAACAATTGCAGAAATAAGTGCCCGCAAGAACAGGCTCTTTACTCACCAAACCTTCGTCAATAAGGGATGGTGCTTTTTCCACCCGCTTAATCTGTTAGGTTGCCAAGTCATTCGCGTAATGGTTAATGATCTCCTTCTCGGACATCCAGTTTTATACAAACAGTGGCTTCACGGCAAATAATGTTGAGTGCTTGGTGACCATGGTCATAAAGCTGACACACTAAAGCAGGTTCTTTGAGGCTCTTATTTTCAAAAACAATGATAAAATACACATTTTACACACAGATGGTATGATAAAAGAATTCCATGATTTAATCATGGTTTACCTGAATACTAATACTTTTTGAGTTACATATTCAGACAACGATTTGTATATATGAAATTCAGATAATCTTCGGAATCATGATGATTTATTTTCAGTTTGTCTTTTGTTTTTGTGTTTTTTTTTCAGTGGCAAATTACACAGACAGAGTAAACGTTTTTTGTTGTTGTCACAATTGAAAGATGAAAATCAAGACATCTGCAGAGAATTTGCATCAAAATAAGGTTTTTGCTACTTTTATAGAAACCATTTAGACCAAGTACACAGTTAAAATTGCACTTTGCCAATTGTGTTTCCACTTAATTTAAAATCAATTTTACCGGATTGTTATTAAAGTTGCGAGAATATCATGTGGAATGTAACATTTACAATATGTGTGTAAATCAACTAGAAAAACAAGTAAATACCTTAAAAATTGAAGAAGAAAACCAAATAAAAAGACCAAAAGGACAAAAAGAATGGGAAAGGGATAGTAAATACTCTATATTTACCATATTTGTTACAGAGTTGTACATATGAAACAAACTGTATTTGAATGTGGGTGTGAGCCATGTGCTTCAGTTTCCTAAATGTGAATTGTGAAAGTCTTGCATCCCTAGAAACCTTATCTTGAATGTAGGCTCATGAACTGATAAATGTGAAACCCCTCACCGCACAAAAGATGATAAAGTGAATTTAATGACAATATTAGCTGAGTATTATGCAAGTTATGACACTGTGATCTGGCTGAGTCTCCTGTGTGAATGCAGCAGCTGTCTTAGGGTGTCTGAGATCTCTCTATACCTCAGACCATACAGGTAGGGGGCAAAGGCTCTGGGCAACAACATAAATACACACATATTGACTGTGCTGACCCACACTCGAACATCCTGACTTATGTCTTGTCTCTGAAAAAGGAAGAGCTCCAGGGTGAAAACAAAGCCGGGGGCAAAGTAGAGCAGGAGCAGAACCCCATGGGCCAGCAGTGTGACACGAGCCCTGGAGTAACGGCTCTGCCAGATACCCTGGGTTCTTGTGATCATGTAGAGATGAATGTAGCAGTAAAAAATTAGTATGGCACAGATGAGAGCTGCTACAAAAAAGTAGGTGTGAATCCCCACCATGTTTTTGATCTGAAGCAAGCCAAGAGAAACCAGAACCAGACAAACAGACACTTTCTCATGAGGATTTCCCCTTTCCAACTCCATCAGGATCACTAAGGAAAATGGGTATATGGCTGCCAGGACCCAAACCCCCACCAGGATGCGGTGGGTGCGAGCAGTTGGAAGAAGGTCATGGTAACGGAGTGGCCAGCGCACCGCAGCAAATGTGTCCACCACCATGAGCGTGACAGTGAGGATGGCACAGCAGTAGGCAGTGATGGTGACTGCGGTTAGAAGCTCACAAAGCAGCCAGGGGATCTCAGCCTTCAAAGCATTACAAACAACTGTGGCTAAATTGAGGACAAGGAAGAGCATGTCTGCTGTCAGGGTGTTGGCTACTAGTAGGTATCGCGTCTCTTGCCGCAGGGCTCGTGACAGAAATATGCATGTCAAGAGAACAGGGTTCACTAGCAAGGTGGCCAGCGTGACCACAGTGGTGGGGATGAAGAAGAGGTCTAGATGCCATCTTCGTAGGCCCTCAACCCACTCCTGCGTAAGGTTGGAAATAACGGTGGATTGCCTCATTGCGTTTTTGTAGTTAGAATGGAACATAAATGCTCAGACAGGGGTTGTCTTGTTTTGCAGGCAGGATTTCTCCAGCAGCTTCCTGGGGGTGACGAAAAGAGTTGTAGTAGTAGGAGGTTTTCAAATTATATGTACAATGAATCCACTAATTATGAGTGCCTCCACCTCCTACTTTATATGTAAAAAGAGATTTTTTTGCAAGAAATTCGTCACTGCATCAGTGATCTGACCATAAAATACACAATTGATTTCTTTCTTGCTTGAAAATTGTTGTACATATGCAATGGAGTTTAGGAGCTACTTTGCTGATTTTCATGTTTTCGTATGTTTTTTTTGTTCATAAGTGTGGCACTACATCTACCATCATATTAATAGAACATATGACAATCATAAAAGCAGTGTTAAAGTCATCATTATCTCAGAGCATTATTTTTTGAGTTGATTTTTTTTTTTTAATGAGAGCTGAACTAATTCAGTTTTTTCTCAAACTTCCTTGTTAATATTGACAAGGGAATAATCTGTATCAGGCTACCTACTGCAATGATGGATTTGCTTTGTTTGAGATTAGTGTTTATAAAGCCATCGTCATCGTATATTGCTGGCTGGGCTAAAAGGTTCTATAAGGATTATTGCATATGTTTGGCAGTCTTAATAGATGGGACAAATTAAATTTCACTGCGGCATCGCCTTATGGCATTTTACATTAGAAGTAAGATTTATTATATACTTGCTGAGAGGAAACACATCTTTGTGATATTTAGTGCAAACAAAGAAATTGACTCTGTGTATGGATACAAAAAAAGATTTTTTTTTATATTAAATTTATGAAGTGATTAAAAATGACATTAGACTCTAGCTGCAGATGGGATGAAACAATTTCCAGATTATAATCTAGAAAAATGTGGCTTTAAGGTAATAGATTTAATACCACTTCCCACCCACCCCAGGATCTACACACACCTTACAGTAAATACAATCTATAAAAATCAAACACTTGTCATGAAAAGGGAAAGAAAATCACCACTTAAGCTGACCTATTGACAATCTATTGATTGGCCAAAGGTAAGATTTCTTACCTCATGTCCAGAACAAAGAAAGCAGTCTGTTTTGTGCATCCATTAGGTTTAATGAAAAAAAAAAATCAATGGGTGTTTTGTCCCACTTGAGTCACTGCTGCCCTTATCTGATGTACTTTGTTGACTCAAACAGATGATATAAAGATGCTCAAAGCTACAACCACTTGGCCATCACGTAGTAACAGGGTGGCGCTTGCAGTTCCCCTGCTACTTCTCATGTTTTTTCAGCCCCAAAGTGCAGAGGTTCTAAATATATATGTATGTATATATGTTCTGTAAGAACTATTAGCAAACTTAGCCATGCTCAATCATTTTAGTGAATATATATCATTTTAATTTTCACTAATCCAAAGATCAACATTATACCTCCATAAGTATTTTAATTCATGAGTGAACATTTAGACTGGAGAAAAAATATATTGTACACACATTTTATCCACTTCATACCTGACCTTAGTTACAGTATAGTAGTCAGTCAGTTATTGCTCTTAACCATTATGATATTTTCACCTTATCCATGAAGCCTCTTGGATAGATACAAAGGTGCGGTTCAATAATCTCCTTTGACACACATGGGAAAACAAAAAGGGGAAAATTAAACATTATCTTTGTGTGTACATCTCAGACAGAACTTATCTAGTTCTCAAAGAAGTTTGCTTAGTCCTTCTTCACTGTCACTTGTTTTTCCTCTTCCTGTAGCTATTCTTGCCTGCAAACTCCTCATCCTCCTCTTCCTCTTCCTCTTCCTCTTCCTCGTAGTTCCAGTCAGTTTCTGTGTTGCTATGCTCTGCCAGCCATTCCTTAGCTATTAGTCTCTGAAATACATCATACTCCTCTGCTGAGGCGTTGGCAACGTTCATGAGGAAGGTCTCCTGGTCAATGTTGAGGATGCTTTCCAATTTGGGGTTGATTATGCTGGTCTGTCCTTTCTTATCAGGAGTTTGGTACAAGCCCCTCCGCTGCAGGAAGGAGTGTCGACAGCGCACTTCATTTAGGGTGAAACGGAACAGCCTGGACTTCACCATCTCTGCCTGTTTGACACCCATTCTGAAGTAGACATACTGTGAAGAGGATGAATCAAGGGTTATTACAGATGAACGATGAGGAAATGATGTTTGCAATGGGATACACAAGAGTTCTAAAAATAAAGTAAATAAAATGTGGGTAGATTGTAACAAAAACCTTTTTAGAAAATTGGAATTAATCAGAATTCTGCAGATAAAGTGTACATGGCTATAATACCATTCCTATTTGATAGGAACTGAATGATGAAAATGAAATGGCTTTGGCCTATTCAAGAACAAAGACTTTCTTCATACACAGGCTGCTGTGTGTTCACAGGTACTGTTGCTGCTGACACTGATTATAGATGGGGAAAATAAAACTTTGCCTAAAACTGCAAAAATAGCCACAGGGTCCCTTTTCTGCATGGGTTTTACAATAATTTTGCATCCATACAATGATCTCCAGCTCTCACTGAAACGGTTCATAGCCGAGTGTGAAGCAGCCGGGATGAGGATGAGCACCTCAAAATCTGAGACCATGGTGCTCAACTGGAAACGGTTGGAAAGCCCACTCCCGGTCAGGGAAGAGGTCCCGCCCCAAGTGGAGGAGTTCAAGTATCTCGGGGTCTCGTTCACGAGTGAGGGAAGGATGGAGCGGGAGATCGACAGGCAGATCAGTGCGCCGTCTGCAGCAATGCGGACTCTGTACCGGTCTGTCGTGGTGAAGAGGGAGCTGAGCCCAAAGGTGAAGCTCTCACCTATGGTCACGAGCTGTGGGTAGTGACCGAAAAAACGAGATTGCGGATACAAGCGGCCGAAATGAGTTTCCTCCCCAGGGTGGCCGGACTCTCCTTTAGAGATAGGGTGAGAAGTTCAGTCATCTGGGAGGAGCTTGGAGTAGAGCCACTGCTCTTCCGCATGGAGAGGAGTGAGATGAGGTGACTTCGGGCATCTGGTCAGGATGCCTCTGGGACACCTCCCCGGGGAGGTGCATGTCCATCTGGGAGGAGACCATGGGGAAGACCCAGGACATGCTGGAGAGACTAAGTCTCCAGGCTGGCCTGGAAACACCTCGGGGTCCCTCCAGAGGAGCTGGACCATGTGGCGGGGGAGAAGGAGGTCTAAGCCTCACTGCTCCGGCTGCTGCCCCCGCCACCCCACTCCTGATATGCAGGGAAAATGGATGGATGGATGGATGGATGGATGGATGGATGGATGGATGGATGGATGGCTTCTGTACTCAGAAGGGCACATTCTTAAAAAAATATTGAGGTTTTATTTTACAACACAACTAGGGTACGAATAAAATGTGTCTGCGACAAAAATTCTGTTCAAATTTTCTGCCAACTTTGCGGATGAACTCTGTCATCATAGCGAAGAGTAATCTATCAAATACCACATTTTTTGCAAGCACTTGCGACATTGTTTGCTATGTGCTCTGAACACATTGCATACACCACTGTATATACTGTATCTTGAAAGTAACACTAAGAACTTCAAGAAAAAACACAAGAACAAAAACATCAGCACTATCAAAATTAGTCATTTGATGGTCAAAATAAAAAGCCACACATTAGTGTGTATATATATATATTCACACACACATACACACACTTATTAAAATTCTGCATTTAAATCAAACCCATTCAAAATACCTGCATCTTTTTTTAGTTCGGAGTTGATGTCAAATAATAAGATAAGGTACTCCTTTTATTAGTCACACAACAAGATCATTGCAGACGCCAAGGCAGAGGACACATGTGCATGTCCAGTACTGTCCTGTAATGCAACATATGAAAAGTAAAAGCCGTAATTCTCATTGACGATTTAATAACTGCAGTTCTCTCGCTCTCTCTCTGAATAGACAGGATTTGTGATCCAAAAGCCCTTTAGAAGCTTGTTGTCTTTTACAGATACTAAGGGCTCAGGAATGGCATTCTATTATGTTCTATTAATAAATCTTCAATACTCAACGAGAACAGCAATTAAAACTATAAACTGTAGCTCTCCTCTTACTAAACAGTATATTTCTATCTGGCTGCCGCCACTTTTTCAGTATCATTCAAAAAGACTGTTCTTTCAGATCAAGCCGTTACTGTTAAGTAAAATGTAATGTAAAAATATTTGAGTTTTCCCAAAGCTCCTGAAAACACCTTTAAATTGTTTTATTGGCCACACACACATCATAGAAACTAAAAGAAAAAAAGCAGACTAAAAGTTGCCTCTTGGAAGCTCAAATTGCATTTTAGGTTAATTCTGTGAAGTGACTGATTTAGATTTGCTCGATGTCTTCTTGAGAATTCTGTAAAAAAAAAATTCTCTCATGATATAACTATATGCTGGTATTGATCGTGATCAGAATGATGGCAAAATCTTCTGCCAGGGTTTTGTGTGGGAATACGTTATGGTGGCTTGTTATGTAAATGTGAGAGTTGATTGGTGAAGTGAAGAAATTCAGGTCCAGTTGCCACGACAAAAATAATTCACCATTGACCTGGATGACTGAGAACCTCCACAAACATGCTGTACCTAAAACTTTCTTCTTGTATTCGTTCTACCCTTCTTCAGAGGATTGGGGAGGCGAGCAATGTTGAGGCCTTGCGCTCCACAGTGGATATCGAGCACTCTCGAGTCTGTGATTGACAGTTTGAAGAAGAGTACCAGCCAGTTAAAACTGTTGGTAAGGGAACCTTTGGTAAAGGTGCAACTGTTGGGTAGACAACCCCATGTCGGGAAGAGTCAGCCAGGAGGTTGCCATACTGACACGGATACAGCACCACAATATTGTCTAGGTAACTCTGCTGTGACATCTGAAGACTTGATTTGCAAGATTTATGAAACAACAATCTAAGGTTTGAAATTGCTTTCCTCTTTCCTCTACAGAATTATGTTCTTGTTTCGTTAGGTGTTGGAGGTTTTTGAGAATGGGAGTTACTTTCAGATGGTAATGGAGAAACATGGAGATGGCTTGGATCTTTTTGAGTTTATTGACAGGCAGCCAAGTTTGGATGAGCCCTTCGCTGGCAACATCTTTAGACAGGTTTGTAAAAGATAAAAAGAAATGTAATATGTCAAGATTCCTATCTATAGACAAATTGGGTGAAATGTAATGCAAAGCTTGTTCATGAGATTTCGACAAGAATTCACCATGACCTGCATGACTGAGAATAAGTAAGACAGAATATCCGTTGTTTCTTTCATGAGTTAACTGCTTGTGTAGAATCCTTTAAACCATCACTCCAGTTTAATGTTTAATTTTCATTATTATCCGTGCACTAACACGTGACTGACCTGATTGGTTATCTTGAAATTTTTAAATACAGATTCACTACTTAAAAAAAGTTGCTTTTTTTTTTTTTAATCAAATAGCTATACATATATATATATATATATGTGAGTCCAATTCAACTGGAGGTCGAAAATACCAAATCCATTCAATACTAATTTTCACTGGACTGAAGAATATACTTGGTTTATATCCCTACCTGAAACTTGTACTCCAGTTGTCCCAGGTCACTATGAACAACGGATGGACAGTCTTGGATTATATCTTTGACTTGGTGTACTGTAAACAGACACTTGTCTTTGAGAAACGTCACCACCTGTTTTATCGTCTTCACAGACGCGGTCAGGATAGCTGGGTAATGGGCAACCACTCTCTGAATACTTCCTGTAGGACGCAATAACATAAATCCATTTGGTGTTCTGCAGTAAAAACTGATTTTCAATTTCTAAAAGACTCATATCTTACCTTCACCTAAGCCCAATTTCTGCAAGTTGCTTATACGCTGCTGAAGTACTGATTCTTTGATGGTGTAAATGTCAGGACATTTCATCAGTAGCTTCAACACACTCTGCGGGTTGAGGCCCAAGACAAACAGCCTTGTAAGAGTCGAAAGGCAATGCTTGGCTGCACCTCTTGTTCTGGCCTTAGACACAGACTCCAATATCTGCTCTGCCTGGGTAACTGTAAATCCCAAATTATTTAAACTACGCAGAGACAGCTCTTCGGTGACATCGGTCATTATTTGAGCTGGTTCCTGCTCTGATGTCAAGGTAGTTTGGCGAATTGAGGAACACAAGCACCTGCATCGGATGCACAAAGGTTGCAGAAGTGATCGTCCAGACAGCAACGATCCATTTCTAAAGGCATTTGCATTTCTCACAGTCCATCGAAGAACCTGCATTGGAACAGAGGTCATATTATGTGATTTACTCCACCGATTTTGTTCCAGTAAGGACAGAATGCCCAACAGTCTGAAAGTAACAAGGGACACTCGTTATTATGGAGAAATGCCAGTTGAACTTGGCAGTTTGGATGCTAACTAGACAGAGGAGAAATTACCCAAAATGTTTTTGAAAGGCTACAGTAACGCAACATTAGTAAATATTCAGACTACTATAAAAGGAGCTTTCGGAGTCATAACACAATCAGGGTGGTGCAAACAAATAAAACAAGTAAGTATTTTGACAGATTTACCTGACGCGCAGCGAGACCGGAACCCATGTCTGTACGTCGCCCAAATATGTCCGTGCTTGAGGGGGATATGGATCAATGTTCCGGTTTACGCTTTAATGGAACATAAATGGCAGTTTATATTGGCTTGATTTGAGAATAGAGAGCCACTTGACATAAATTCATACAAACTTCAGCTTGTAACTATTAAATATTTTATACCGAATGCATTTTAAGACAAAATACCAAATTTTCTGGGAATTATTTTGGGCAAAACATTAGGACTTTTTTTTTTTTTTTTGTACTATGTTCTACAAGATTAAATACAATTAATTATCCCTCTATCCCAGGGGTCGGTTGCCCACGGCCCCCGAGTCGCATGCGGCTCTCATCCTACTGCGGCTCCGAGCGGCTGGGGAAAATAAATTGCTAGTATTTAATTGAACTGTATTTTATTTGAGTTAGTTCCTTTTTTGATGCTAGTTCTAAATTGGAAGATTATGATGATCTTGAAATATTAAAATAAAATTATAATGATTATTTTTCGACGCTCAAAATAAACGTCACACTCGCGGAAGCCGGTATACCCGCCAGCCGGTAGAGCCCCGATTTGCAGATGCTGTGCGCAGAAGACCCATTAACCAGGTAAATATTTATGAAGATATTTTGCAAATAATTATTTTTTGTTTACTGACGCAGTGATTTTTTCCCAATTTATTTTTAAAATCCAAGTCAAGGCTCCACAACACGCTCTGAAAGCCCAAAGCTCAAAATGTTCAAAATGTGTTCAAAACATAAATAAAATTAAAATTTCTCTGCAGCACTTTGTGGATTTCATATGCAACGCACTACACACTTTTTTATACAATGTGTAAAAGTAATAAAAAGCAATATATACAGTGGTACCTTTATTTTATACGTCAAAAATCGCGGCTACCAGCGTTTTCTTTTCCGTTTAAACCGGGTCCAAATGGCTCTTTGGGTGTTACAGGTTGCCGACCCCTGTTCTATACATCATCTAGATTTATTTTTTTGACAATTTAGGCATACAGATAGATGACAAAGGTTAACATGCACCAGACAAGAGTTCTCATCCATCAACATAAGAAAAAGAAAAAAAAAACTGAAGGAAGAATGTGCCGATCCCTCTCGTACCATTTCAGCAACATGCAGCATTATACTGACAATTGACAGTTTATTGCTCGATTGCTTTCTTACTTTTTTAAAGTATTGTTTTCTATTCTACAGTAACTAAATGGTTGGTATTCCAGCTTATCTGTGTTTTCATTTAGTTCTGTCAGGGTCACGCTTCCAAGGTTAATGAACAAAACATTCATTACCCTTGAAATACACAGAACAGTTTTTGAACATAATAAATCCAACATCTGGATAATTATTCATGTCATGGTGTCAGCTGAAACCCATACATGTACAATGTGTTTTTCTTGTTCATATTTCCTCTCCTTATCAGTTTTAAACAAATTTAAATAAAATATAACAGGATACAAATTTATTGTAAAATATTTATTGTATATAAAAATATTGAAAATATACTTACAATTTTGCTAAAACCTTTCAATTGTAAAATATAATAATAAACACATAAAACCAGGTGACTTCAAGGTAGGAAAAAAATTCAGCATGGAGATGCACAGCAGATGGACTTATGTATATAAATATAAATTTATCTATTTGGGAAGAAACAAATCCTGCAAAATTCTAAGAATAAATAAACCTAGTTTATGGCAAAAAAAACAACAAAAAGTAAAAAAACATCTCCTGCATCATGATCTTTTCCCCACGGTAGACACCAGTAAGTATAGTTCCGAGATCTGGTAGCAAGTATTATTGGTGTGGCCTCCTCCTTCCATCTATCAAATGTTGTGGTACATTTCTTGACAGACAGTAGGGCATGACTTAGTTTACATTCAATCAATTAGATACTTCTGAAGCTCTGTTTCTAGAGCCACCATTGACAGTCTCTCATCCTCGTCATCATCTGGAAGCGTCTCATCACCTTCATTTGGAAACAACCCTTGCATGGCATACACTTTAGGACTTGATTCTGGGGCTGAGCCTGTGAAAAGAAGCAGCTTCTTAGGGCATGAAGTTGAGTTTGTTACCCACCTTTGTGAAGGAAGCTGTGAATACAAATGACTCATTTCCACCTTTAATAAAGACAATAAAAGAACCATAAAAGATCCCAGTGTATGATGTGGTCTTGCTAGCGCTGCTGCTTGATACTCAAATATATATGGCAAATAAACAAGCATGAAAGGTCTCAGTGTGAATGTTCTCAGCATGACACAGGATCAAAAGCAAAATATCAATTAAAGGCAAGAACATTTCATGAGGGGAAACATAATAATCATAGTGCAGATATAGATATTACTTTTGGGGCTCTTTAAACCCAACAAGTAATAACGTTCTAAGGTAAAAGTGTGTGACATTACACATAACATGTAAAAGCCCCACTGAAACATTTGCATAGTCCTTAGTCATTAATTTCTCTTTTAATGCATCTCTTCAAAGTTTCATGCACAATATCCTTTTTTTTGATCATGATCTTGATGGCTCCAATAAAAAGGGTGACAAATATTAAGAACATGTAAGTTATTGTATTTCCCACTTAAAAAAATGGTATGTTATACATTTGCACTTTTCTGTAAGCTAACATTTTAATGACATTCTTGGCGTTACTGCCCAAACAACTTGACACTCAAACCAGTTTGACAGTTGTTTGAATTCCAGTAAAAGGTACCCCCAAAGACCCTAAAAAAATCTCACAAGGGCTACATAGGAAAGGAGGGCTTGTATTCTTTACAAAGAATACTCACTATAGGTCTGAGGTGAAGGGCACACCTCTGTCCAGGTGTACTCTGCCAGGGAAATGGGCTGGCTGATCCAGGACTGTAGTAGCAATTGGTCCAGAGTCATTCTCTGACTGGGATCAGGGTTCAACAGTCCACTTAACAAACCGTGCAGTTCTGTCAATACACATATTAAAGAGTCGTAAAAATGTTATCAGAAACATGCCCGCAAAAAGCTGGGAAAAGGCAAAATTACAACCATTGCAATCAACAGAAAACATCAGTATACCTTGAGAGAGGGGAAACGGGGGCCTCAGCTTGGCATCCAGAATTTCCTCCACACCGCAGAAGGGGTTCTCACTGAATAAGAGAGTGTAGAGCAAAACCCCCAGAGACCACATCTCAAGTTCTGGGCCCTCATAGCTACAGAAATGGGATAATGACAGTCATTAAGGGACCATTATCGAAACAGACTTCAGCTTATGAAATAGAAAAACGGTTGTAAATGTTATTTATTACATTAATATTTATTTGCTATAGACCTTTCTAATTTAATCATTGCTGTATTACTAAATGTCTTGTATGGCCTTCATCGGTTGGCCGGTCATAAAAATGATATACCTTTGGAAAATCCTGCTCAAACACTGTGCTTTTGGGATCAATGGGACGGGTTGTTTGAGCACAAGGAGCATTACTTCCTTTCAAAACCAATCATAAAAAAAACAGACCTTTTTTGATATTTCTGTCTAAAACAAAAAGATAAAGTCTTCTGATATGTACATACGGATTTCCTCTGAGAACCTCTGGGGAACAGTACTCCAATGTGCCACAGAAATTGTAAAAGAGCTTCTCTGGACCCATCATGGCTGCAGATCCAAAGTCTATCAGTCGGATGTGGAAACACTTATCAATAATGATGTTCTCATCTTTAATGTCCCTGTGTAGGATGTTCTTAGTCCTTAGATAGAAGACAGCTGCCACTAACTGAAAAAGACAGAACCTTCAGTTAAAATTTGAATAATTTTAAAATTTCATAATGTCAGAAATGTGTACAGAGATTGAAATCACAAAAAGGTAACAAATGCTGTTTTTTTTCTTCTTGTTGAAGCAAATGATAATACTGTGAGGACAATTTTTTTATATTTTGTGGAAAAAACAATTATCATTCATGAACAAGCTTTGCATTACATTTTATCCAATTTGTCTATAGATAGGAATCTTGACATATCACATTTCTTTTCATCTTTTACAAACCTGTCTAAAGATGTAGCTAGCTAAGGGCTCATCCAACCTTGGCTGCCTGTCAATAAACTCAAAAAGATCCAAACCATCTCCATGTTTCTCCATTACCATCTGAAAGTAACTCCCATTCTCAAAAACCTCCAACACCTAATAAAACAAGAACATAATTCAGCAGAGGAAAGAGGAAAGCAATTTCAAACCTTAGACAGTTATTTCATAAATCTTGTAAATCAAGTCTTCAGATGTCACAGCAGAGTTACCTTGACAATATTGTGGTGCTGTATCCGTGTCAGTATGGCAACCTCCTGGCTGACTCTTCCCAGCATGGGGTCGTCTACCCAACAGTCGCTCACTACCCTGGCTTTGCTAATGAACTTCACTATGGTCTGTAAAGTTGGAAATTTCAACGCTGAAATTGCCATATCTTTTATTTAGAAATAGATTTTGCTTCAGTCCATCAGTAAGACTCTTACCTCTTGTCCATCCCTGCGTCTAACTGCCTTCCAGACAAAACCAAAGGCTCCTTTACCAACAGCTTTAACTGGCTGGTACTCTTCTTCAAACTGTCCATCACAGGCTCGAGAGTGCTCTAGATCCATTGTGGAGCGCAAGGCCTCAACATTGCTAGCCTCCCCAATCCTCTGAAGAAGGGGTGAACGAATACAAGAAGAAAGTTTTAGGTACATCATGTTTGTGGAGGTTCTCCATCATCCAGGTCAATGGTGAATTCTTTTTGTCGTGGCAACTGGACTTGAATTTCTTCACACAAAGACCATTCATCCCTTATCTGAGGCTTCTTTAGTTCTAATGGCCTGTGGGGAGTTTCAGAATATAACTGCCAGGGTTTTGGCCAGGTTTAGGTTATGGTGGTTTGTTATGTAAATGTTAAGAGTTGATCGGCAGAAATTAGGTCTAAGGGGGTTGTCATGCCAATGTGGTTGTCATTCGTTGGGGTCCAACAGCAGCTTTTATTGGATTGCTGGATTGTACTGTGACCAGGTAAAGCTAAACAAAGGAGTGAAATCTGGTGATTACACGAAATGAGGCTCATGTGGAAGTTACCAGGGGCTGGTTCTGGTGGTGAATCTTTCCTGGCTGTTTGGAGGGTGCAGATGGGCCTGGTCCGTGTGTGAAAATATGTTTTGGTTTTGATCCCAGTATGGCATCATTTATTTGTGAAAGCTTGTGGCTGAGGTCACCTCCTCTGTTCAGAGATGGTTCTTCTGTTTTGACGAAGATGGCTTCTTTGTCTCCTCTGTTGAACCATCTGTGTTCTCTGGCCAGAATACGGACATTGCTGTCTTCAATAGAACAGCCCTTGTCCTTCAGGTTTAAGTGGACCACAGTCTTGACTTAAAGTGGTGGGTCTCCTGTGTTTGGCCATCCAATTATGCAGAGGTTGTTTGGTCTCTCCAATGTAGACATCATCACAATTCTTAGTGCAAGTGACAGCATACACCACATTCTTGAACTTATGCCTGGGTGTTTTATCCTTGGGGTGCACTGTTTTTTATTGTCTCAGGGTGTTGTGGGGTTTGCAATGTACCAGTATTTGGTGTTTATTGAACACCCTTCAGAGTTACTCCAAAACACCAGCAACATATGGTATGAGAATGATCTTTCACTTGTTATTGTATTCCTCCTGTTCGATGTTCCTGCGTCTGGTGGTTTCTGATTCGGCAAAGGCTCAACTAGGCCAGCCACAGGATCTCAGGGCTTTCCTAATGTGTTTTACCTTGGTCTTGCTGCCCTCTGCGTTTGATGGGATGTTCTTGGCCCGATGGTGTAGAGTTCTGGTTACCCCCACTTTGGGCTCAAGGGGGTGGTGTGAGTCGAATCACGAGTCACTTGCACTGAGGATTGTGATGACATCTACATTGGAAAGACAAAACAACCTCTGCACTAATGGATGGCCAAACACAGGAGAGCCACCACTTCAGGACACTGCAGTCCACCTACACCCAAAGGACAAGGGCCATTCTTTTGAAGACAGTCCATATTCTGGCCAGAATAGACAGATGGTTTGAGAGAGCCGTCAAAGAAGCCATCTTTGTCAAAACAGAAGAACTATCTCTGAACAGAGGAGGGTACCTCAGACACAACCTTTCACAAATAAATAACACCGTACTGCGATCAAAACCAACACAGATTTGCACAGATAGACCAACACGATCTGCACCCTCCAAACAACCAGGAAAGATTCATCACCAGAACCAGGCCCCGGTAACTTCAACATGAGCCTCAGTTCATATGACCCAACAGGTTCACTCCTTTACCTTTTGACATTCCAATCCAGGTAATCCCACAAAAAGCTGCTTTTCTGTCCCCAATGAATAACACCAGAATTTACATAATAACCCCCTTAGACCTTGTTTCTGCCGATCAACTCTTACATATACATAACAAGCCACCATAACCTAGGCCCACCCAAAACCCTGGCAGTTATTTTCTGAAACTCCCCACAAGACGTTAGAACTGAAGAACCCTCTCAAATAAGGGATGAAATATCTTCATTTGAAGAAATTCAGGTCTAGCTGCCACATCAAGAAGATTTTGACAAGAATTTTGGGTACAGCAATAAACTGTGCTTCCAAAATAAATCTAATTATTAATCATTATAAAATAATGTTAAAGCAGGAGATGAGGAGAACCACCAAGTTGTCACCCTTTAAGCCACTGACCTCACCAAGGCTGACTCCTGTTTTGGTGTGTGGAGATTGATCTGTGTGCAACAGTGTCCCCTGTTGACCAAGCCGGCTCAACCACACACAGATTATAGTACTTCCATCAGTGAGGTTTGTCCTGACCACATCACACTGCACAGCTGTGGACACATTCAAAATTATTCTTCTCTAAGTACCTAATAGTGTTTTCAGTCAAGAAATTAGACACATTTTCAAAACTATGAGTACTTACCTATTCTAGTTCCATCTCTGTGGTAGCCACTTCCTTCATATCGTCCATCCAGTATTTGTGCAGTGTCTGAGGAGAATGTCTGTTCATCCAGCTTTTGCTTCTTTGGTGTAGACGTAGCAGCCGATTTAATCCCACCTTCCATGTGCACACAAAATTCCTGCTCTTTTCCTTTATGAATGGAAGAGAAAGCATCCCACTGGTCCGGCTCGCTCTGTTCCTTTTCTGTTTGCTGATTAAATGAACAATTTTTAGCCTCTCCATCAGCATTGGGAGTGTTAACAGCATCCTCCTCCCTGTCAGAGTCTACCACACAAGGAGAGGGTGTACGGAGGAGCTCAGCTGTATCGCAGGATATGATGAGGTGCTGGTGATCACCAGAGAGAAGCTCGATACTGCCACTGCCATTCAGATTGAGGTCACCAAAAGCTTGAGTCACCAGATCCCCATTGCTGTTGATGTCCAAGTAACAGCTGGCTGAGTTTTGCTTTGACATAGAATCCTCTGCTACACATTGACCAGACCCACCGGGCCCTCCAAACTTTTCACAAAAGCCGGAGGAAGACCTGGGAAATTTAGAATAAATAACAAAACTGAACAGGATCCAGCACTTGTGTAGAACTGAAAATATGCATTAAAGGATTCTTTTTCATTTACATGGATTGAGTACTATTGTTCATTTGGATCGATATCTCTAGTTTCAGAATACCATATTTGGGAGCAAAGATACAACCATGCAAAAATTCAGTCAAAGAAGCTTTTCTCTTGCTACAAAAAACGGTTGATAGCTCGAACTATGCTGAACCACTGTTGCCCTTTGACTGACAAGGTTGGCATGAAAAAAAGGAATTGAAGTGTTATTCCACTGATGAAAAATTCAAACTGTGTTTTCTCATATGTATACATATGTCACCACAGTAACTGTATGAACTACGTTGTACCAATAACTGCCTTTTTGTCTGGGGAAATATTGAAATTTGGGATTTAGTTTCTTTTCCATCATAAAACAGCAGACTGCTGGAACTAAAGATAAGAAAATGTAAGTGAGTGAATTAAAAAGTCAACTTGAAGAAACTATCACAGCTCAAAGCCTATGGGAGTTGACATGTCAGGCAAGAAATATCTGCAATTTGACTTAAACATTGTCATTTCTTATATCATTATACCAAATGAAAGTCATTTTCAGAAAGGTAAATTAAACACATTTGTACACTTGTTAAAAACGCAAATAAGCAATTAGTACTCAAAGAAAGTTTGTACTACAAGTAGAAATCCTTAGCTATGATATTTGAATAGAATAAATATTTGAAAATTCTCTAAATAATATAGTAGTATTTGCTCCTTCGCCTTAGAAAGAGCAGGAATCAGACGCATTACATTTCAATATTGCGATTATAAAAGAATTGGTAGAAATATCTGGTGCTGAGAATATCTACTTGGGAGAAAAAACGCCAATCTCTTCTCTCACCTGCTCTCCATCGAGATGACCTCAAAGCTCGAATCTTGGAGGACAGAAGGAGGTGAGCAATGATCTTTGCATACATCACTAGAGACACCACTACCCTTTCCAGTGCCATTTTCCTTCCAACAGACATTTTCTGGAAAGAAGAAAAAAGTACACTGTACAAAATGGTGGTTTGAAACACTGCCCTTGCCATTACTTCGTATATGTGTACATTTTCGAGAATGAATGTTGTCCATTAAAGTTGAGTTCACAGAGAAATATGAAAAATTTGGTAAACATGTAATATGAGGATGTAAAATTAACTACATTAATGAAAATATAAAAGGGTGCCACTATTAAAAATACCTGGGAACAGCTCAGTTTTAGGATATGTTTCCCTCTGACCCTGACTGCCAAGCACCTGCTCAGGGTTGTGTTGAGGTGGCTCAGAGACAATTGGGCAGCAAGTGTCTGCCCCTGGATGTTCGACCCAGGCAAAGGTCTTCAGAAGTGCCTGAGTGGTATCTCCAGTATCCAAATGACTGATGCAGGGTGCAACTTGGGCTGCCTCCCCCATCAGCTCTGCAGTGTCACCAGGCCTGTAAAAATAATCACTTGAGTGAACTGAATTAGTGCCATCCCAGGTTCAAAGTAAATGTGTGTGGTACAGAAGAAAAGAACCCATCTCTGCAAAATGATAAAGCAACAAAGTATGTCACTAAAATATTTATGGATATGTATGTGTATAGTAAAGTGAATTATAGGATGATTTTGGTTGGAGGACTGGCACCTCTTAGTTATTAAAAGAATATTAGGGTCCTTGAAAATCCCAGCAATCTCAAATGTAGATGAAGGACAGGGAGAAAACAGATTTGTGTATAATGCATTTAGTTTTCTTTAAATTAATTTATCAATGTTTTTTTTTTTTTTTGCATAAACACTTATTAGTACTTCAATCAGTTTACTCACGTCTTACTCCAACGTGGTTTCTAACCAGAGAGGCTATTACATTATATGTCCAACAGATGGCGAGGGACCCCCTTTTAACAATTTAATTCACGTTACAAATCATCCTCCTGTGACAAAGTCCATGTTTACACATTTTCTGCATCTTCATTTATTGCACTCTTATCCTTCTGCTGTTCTATTATTAATTCAAATGTGTGTTTTTCTTCTTGTAGCAAGAATGTGCATTTCTATTTTTGTAATGGAACTTATAGATGCCCAAAGCAGAGAAGGCTACTACTTACACAAATGCGCGAGTTGATGTGACAGCTGGAGGAGACAGAGTAGACAGAGCACTTCCATATTTATCCAGCCTGTTGCCATTTCCAGTAAAGATCTTGCCTCTCCTTGTGGCAGTTATCCCGAGGACTTCCTGTTGCACCGTGACCATGTCTCCAGCCACCAGTGAGGAAGACTCTTATGATTGAGGTGAGGAACAACATGGATAAATTACAAGATGCAATATTTAATATTACAATATTTAAAGCACCTTCACGTCTAATCCACATTTTTCCATATCTTAGTAGATATTGTGACATGAAAATATTTGAAACTGATATTTGAATATTTGAATAAGAATTGCTCAACACTGTCTGATCCAGATTTGACTGCAATCAAATGAATTTTAAAAATTCAATAACCTACCAGATTTCATGAACATTTTAGTAAGGCCCGCACTTTTCCCAGCCTCAACTTTAGAGTCAGGAAGAGGATTATTCTTTCTGTCTGAGTCAGACATCCATCTATAAAAACCAGGCATGAGGAAAGTGACACTCTGCAGATGACAGAGTAGCACAGATAAATGAGCTGCATCAAAATGAAGTCAAACAGCCTGTTCCAGTTGGTCATGCTGGCTAACCTTTCCTAGCAGCTCTCCTTTACTGTAGCCAAACAGACTGAGAGAATGTTGATCATGGATGCTGTAGATTGAGCCATCAGGTTGAAGCAGGAGAAGACTGCTCAGAGGGGCAAACACCCAAACTGTTCCTGAGTACTCCAACGGCGGGTTCGTGGATCGGACACTGCTGTCCACTCTGGTGACTACAAAGAGTCCATACAAGCATCATAAAAAAAAAAAAGCAGTCAAAATGCTATTACAGCCAACTATTCACGGATATGTACGCACAATTACTTTGTTAAAATAGCACCTCCTGATTTACTTCTTACAATTAAGCCAATAGACGCTACAGGACCATAAATAAATCTTTTCAAAAAATCCAATCATTATCAATGTTTCAATGCTGTGACTTAAACTTATCAGCATGCCTGCAGATTGATAGTAAAACTTAATTCATTATTTTACTACCCTCTATGTATGTCTATCCTCATTTATTGAAAAGTTTTGAAATGCTCAGTAAGTACATATTTACCCCTGTAGTTATCTCTATCCCAATTGATTATTTTATGGTATGGCCTAAACTTCTAAAAACACATTATTCAGTGTTCAGGGTAGGAACCTTCAGTCTTGCAAACAGGGGAGGAGTGAGCAGAAATTGGATGCTTGTCCTGAACATCGGATCCATCACGACTGTCAGTTGGACAGGTGCAATCACTCCTACTGTATAGCTGCTTAGATCTTGCACACTGTATCTCCCCCTGAATTTTAATACACAGCGGAACCAAAGCATTGCTTTTACTTTTACCACATACTCTCTGAAGCCTCAGCATCTGCAAGAAAGAGAGAAAACAAAGTCATATATTAAAAACCTTAAGACCTATGTCTGCTTAAAACTTACTTAGGATAGGATCACCACCCCGTATGGAACGGAAACGATCAACTGGCATATTGGTAAAGAGAAACTTGAGAGCACAGCTGATGAAAGGGAGCTTTCGTTAGCTGAGAGGGATCATTTTGGTTGGAAAGTGTGCTTACTTTGGGCAATGCATGGCTGTGGAGAGGGATTTGTAAGGAGGGTATAATCTCCTTTACAGAAACCCCTTTTAACTCCTCAGGATGGTGGTATCCAAGGAGATGTGCAAATGCCAAGTCACAGGTGAGGATAATCCCCTTAATAAAAAAAACAAAACAAAGTAAACCACCAAAAACATACAACCCTCCCACAGTTCTTTGTTGTCAGTATTTTAACCCCAGGAGTATATGACTGAAGATTCACAGCAGCATATCAATAATCCTGAAATGTTCCACTTTTAATAAGCCTGGGGAATCATAATTAACTTACATCTTGTGAGAAAGACAGAGATGCCGAAATTCTTTCCACATTCTCCATCATTACAAGACAGTTTTCTCCATTTTCAGACTCTCTGTGGGTACACACTGACACAGGCACTTCTCCAGACAAGGTAACGGCATCCACCTGTAGGAATATCAACACAAAGAATATAATATGAAACATGAGAGCCACATCCTTGCCGAAAGTACTGAGGTCTGTGCAAGAATTTCCTTTGTTATTTTTTGTTTTCTGCCTGAGTTGCCAGGTTTTCTCATACCACTTTTCCAGTCACAGCTCTAATAGTTCCATCCATTAGAAGAATGTTTTCATCCAAGGCTTCTTCCAGGACTTGCGTTGTTTTCTTTAAGACGCTCAACATTTTTTTTCCTATCAGCTCAACCGCAGGGCACTCAAACAATTTGCAAGCTTGTTCATCAGCTGATAAAATCTAGAAAACAAGTGTTTTGGAGTTCAATTCTAGGCCCATTTAAGCAGTAATATCACCTGCGTAATCATGATCAAGATGCGATGACCATATAAATATCATAAAAACACATTACCTCTTGGGTTTTGTACTGTATAGTGATAATGGCTTTGTTAGGGTTGCAGGCAAAGGGATCTCCAGATCGGGTTATTTCTCTAGAAATAAGCTGATTGAACAGGCTGTCTTCAGCTTCTGACTTTGTAGATGGATGTGGGAGGGTGTCAACAGAAATGTTTGAGCCAGAATGCAAGTTGGAGATTTGGTAGTTCCTTGCTGCAACTGAACTGCAAATATCCAAGTGTTTACCTACAAAGGAAAAAAATGGAAAATACATATTTTTTAAAGGGTGGGGTCTTTTCAGCCTTAACAGTATGCTTAATTATCGATTCAAAGCAAATTGATATGCTTAAACCGTTCATTTGACAATGATTTTTATTGATATAAAGTCAAATGTCGACTGAGTCGTTACAAGTTTTCAATAGTTGTTATCCTACCTAGTCTTCTCAAAATTAGATATTTAGAACCAACTTGTTCTGCATTGTCAGTAAAGATGCCTTTTAGTCTCACCTGAGAGGGACACAGAATAAAAACCTCGCTGTGAAGCCAAAAGACTTCTTCTCGGTGGTGGTTTCTCAGCACATGGGTAAGACTTGTTCAAGTCAAATTCATGATCCACGATATCAGATGAGACAGATGAGTCGGGTACCCCTGAAATAGTTGCTCCCTTGCCTCTGGCGCGTCGTATTGCTCCAAGATGAGTCTCATTGGACAGCAACATTGTTTCAGCTTATCCACCTGGTACTAGTGTTGAGAAGACTCGTGTTAACAGAATAGGACAATGCAACCGTCAATGGAGAGTCATCTTATGGTAGTTCTAAGATACTGTACTTACTTACAATTATGACTTGAATTGACAGTTGATCAAATTTAAAGAACGACACAAAACTCACCTAGAATCGCAGAGAAAACTGCCGTTGAATCAGATGACAGGCGAGGCAGTTTGTTGACGGCAGTTGACAGGGTAACGTTGCTGTTACCTCCCCTACCCTGCGTAAATCCAGCTAGCTAGCTTACGGTAGCGTTCGTATAGTCTCAAACAATCAGCCTTAACTTACTTCTAGAAAAGGCTGGCATTTCGCTGGACATTGCTAACCCTTTTCCAGGTCAACAACAACGGATTCGCGAGCACGACTTCATCATCGTAGGCAGGCTAATACTGGCTGAAAGAATATTTTATGATAATCATTCCACTTCCCTGTAACAGATTTTTCAAACCGCGGGCTTTGAGCGCCAGTAAAGCAGAGGATTTTAGGAAATACCTCTAAGCCAATCAACATTTACGCCTCCAAAGGGAAAACGCTCATTGGATATTTTACCGGAAATACCCGCCTTTGTTTCCATGGAAACATGGTCACCACGCAATAAAAAATAAAATAAAATAAGATAAAATAAAATAAAATAAAATAAAATAAAATAAAATAAAATAAAATAAAATAAAATAAAATAAATGATGAAAATCATATCAAAGGATTTGTTATTTTATGTGTAGACAAAAACATATTTTCGGATGCCTCAATAGGACGTTTGCTTGCCATTCTTTTAATCTGACAGGAATTATAACCAGATCAGTGATTTTCATCACTTTAGGTTTTTATTTCCACGTTTTTTTAACCGTTGTACCGGATCTATCTAATACTTTCTAATATTCAAACCTTTTAAAAACTAAACGTAAACACAAGAGACCCTCACACATCTCCGGCAATTATAATAAGGTCTTTATTTTTCTTTTTTTTTTGTACAAACCCAATGAAGAACACGAAAATATATATTTGAACATAGAGAACATAACAGACTCGTTATGTAAAACTAGCATCTGGCAGAGGTTGGGTATGACAGCAAATTGTTCAAGGTGTAATGACTACAGGGGTCCATATGGTGTCATTTTTTACTGAAACACTTCATCAACTATATCGTTTTACAGTAAAAATTTACCAGCATTTGTTATGATGGTCTTCTCCAAGACTTTGCTATGACAAGTATACTCATGACACAAATAAAAGTTAAACAAATCACTAACAGAACGCATAGAAGAATGCTTAATAAAAGAATGGTATCAATAAAAAGAACACTAATTGTGCGCTTCTTTTGACTCTTAGGTAAAACAGGAAAAAATAAAAAAGTAGGTGAATAAGAACTCCTTTTGGCATAGCTACTTAGCAAGTAAAAAATATAATGTACGTAGGTTTATATAGTCATTTCAGCTGGATCAGCTCTTCATTCTAGATTTATTCTTTATTAACTCATCAGAGCAATACAAACACATTTTTTGTAACACTAGTTGATACATACACCACATTGGTGTGACCTATATTCATAGAAATCGTTGCAACTGGCCCATGCTTGAAGTAAAACTGCATGTTCTTTTCTCCAAGAATATATTTTTAGCTTTTTCCTCTTTGTTACTCCTTGTATTATGTGGTTCACCAGCTTCTGCACAGATTGTTAGAGAAGGAGATAATTTCCCATTAGATATAACCTCATTGAGTCTTGTTCAGACTTCAGCAGCTGGCTGCTATGGTTGTAGCATGCATGCTTTGTCATGTAGCTCACTTCATGATAATGTGTACTGGCTGACCTTCATACAGACAAGGAGCCAAGCTAAACACTGACACAGTCACACATATGCACATACACACAGTCATAGGCATACAAGGGCATAGTTGGGCACACAAGTATTGTGCCATGGCTGTGAGAGTGAGCTTTGATACGGTTTTGGAGCATAGTTTGCAAAAGGAGGGTCCATCCTAATGGTGATAGTCTCGTTTGCTGTGTGGACGATTTCCTAGTATATGATCCACCTCGGAGGCAATGCCTGCTGTCATCTTTGGAATTACCTGTGGTTCATAAGCAAAGCTTCACCAACCAATCAAATACCACAGTCGCCGTCTGGTCATATGTCAGTGAAAAGTTATAACTATATATTATATCTGTGGCTCTATTTTGGGAAATAGTCTTAATACCTGAATGGCTCCCAGGTTCTCAGTTAATTGGCTTGGATTTGAAGATCCCAGAAGTACTGAGCTCACCCCCTCGTTCCTCAGGCACCAGGCTACAAAGGAAAATGGTGCGTTAGGTTTTACACGGTCAAATTAAGGGGATAACAAGATATAGTGTATACACAATGAGAAACTGTTGCATGCAATAAAGGAGTTATTTTGTTTGCCGGTTCTTGGCATTTATTTTTTTTAAATTTTAACAGAAATAAAAATTTGAGGCTGCAAAGGTCCTTTTATCGTCATTACCTATGGCTAGCTGTGGTAAGGTACATCCGAGCTTCTCTGCTATGTGAGCCAGTTCCTTTAACTTGGCTTGCTGTTTTCTTCCATCTTCACTCATTATTTTTTCCCTCAGCCACTGGTATGGCTAGAGGAAAATACAGATGACAAAGATTTTCTTATATGGTGGTTTTAGAAGCTCGTACCCAATACTTATTTAGAACAAGGTTGGTGATAAAGCAAAGGTCAACCTGCACCTTCATAGAAGCCCGGGAGGATTCTGGTACACCATTCTCATATTTCCCTGTGATGATTCCACAAGCAAGAGGGGACCAGGAGACCACACCCACCCCTGGGATTGAACAATGTTGTGATTATGAATTTACGAAACACTTCAGGAGAACCTTTATAAGATCAGACTATATGTACCAATCTTGTGGTAGAGCTCTGGTAGCTGCATTTCCACCTTCTCCCTTTGAAAGAAGTGATACTCAGCCTGCTCACAAACTGGTGGGATCAAATTAAACTGCCTGGCCACAGAGTATGCTTCCTAATTAAACGTAAAGAAAGAATACAATTGAAAGGGGGCAATGGAATTTCAAATAATGTATATATCTACAATACACATTTCTAGCTACCCTGTTGATTTAGAAACATGACATTGGCTACAATTATTCTTTACATCAAGGAGTAAAAATACGATTTATTTTTTTTACTTTTTCAGCATTGTCTGTGATTTGATTTATTCAAGCAAACTCACATAGTATATGATGTCATATTGATTGTCATATTGCGCTATATAAACAATCAGTTCACTCACCATGATTTCCATTGCAGACCACCTGGATGTGCCCCAGTACATGGCCATCCCCTGGTTGATCATATGGGTCATTGCTCTAACTATTTCTTAACAGACAAAAATAAAAAAAGCAGTTATCTTTCTATCAAAATCCAAACTCAGTGATGCCGAATCAGCAGTTCATTAATAATCAAGACAGACAACTCTCAATGATGTTCTATACCTTCATTGATTTCAAATCTTCTTCAAAAAAAGTCATGTTGTTTGAATATAAAATTATTTTACAGTTTTGTATAGCAACATTTCTGGTAGTGATTGTAAGAGAAAATGAATGAATGAATGAAAAATATATCCAAGTCAGATGCCACCCCCTAAAAAACCACAAACAAAAACAACCCAACATGTTCGATTTTTTGCAATCCATTTAGGTAGATACCCTGTATATTAATCAATATGAAGGCCAGAATGTCACTTCTATTTCCTGTACATGTGAAACATGTATTTGAAAACTTGAGAAACTACATTTGCTATTTAGTACTGTGTGATCAAGTTTTGATTGGATATTGAAAACAAAACATGAAAAACTGAAAATCATTTTTCAGTGTAGGTAATGTGCACATTTTTTCCACGTTTTATCAATGTCTCTTGTGTAATCATAAATATTTCGAAAGTTGTCTTTGTTAAATGACCGAAGCAAAAATATGTGCAAACTGCAAGCCTATTTCTGTATATTAATTAGTCCTTGAGCCTCTTAGCAGTGACATCCCACAGATTATTCCAGTGCTGTGATAGAATGAGAAGTGCAGCACACAAGACCCGACGATCTCCACAGGCGCTGAAAGCATGTTTTTGCATGTAGGCCTGGCTCACATTCTGAATGTTTGAAAAGAAAATGTAGCCAATTTATGCAAATGTTATAGATGTGTCACAACATGAGGGATTTTCAATGGCTGATAAAGTGGGTTTTGTTTCTGTGGTCATGGGACATGGAGGTTTTAAACCATGCAGCTTAACACAACAGAAATAGTCAGGTAATGAGCTGGTGAGCTCATCTTTCACTCTCAAAAAGAGGGACATCAATACTCGACAAAGGTTTTCCTCTCAACAGTTAAAGGAATTAATGTGTTAATGTTCAGTATCATTTTATTTGCAGGTTGCTATATTGATACACCATGCATTTACTGATATAGGCCTGTTTCCTTCTGCATAAACTTAGTCCCTCAATTTTATTTAGTGTGTCCTAATTTCATATTAGTTTTAATATATTGCCTACTTTGGTATCAAAATGATGCTGTTGAGTGGGTGGGCACATGTTTTAAGACATAGCATTTGCTAGCATTTGTTTAGGAGCTCTATCATATGACTGCTCATACGATGAATTAATAATGGTGCAAAGTTTTTCCATTCCACTCCAGCTATTATATCATCAGATTTGCCTAGTATGGAATGTATTTTATTAATAACAGAATTAGTTGATATTCTGGATGAAATGTTTAACTTGAGGCTTGTATGTTGTCTTGTCTTGGCTTACTGCGGATAGCAAAGTAAGAAGTTCATTGTGCAGGGACACACATTTCCAGACTGTGCTCATGACAATATATACTTTGAATCTCGAATCTTGTAAAAATGAGCGGCATTTACTCCAGTAAGGCCACTAAAGGAAAATATTGTGAATTTAGAGCCTGGCAGAAAGGAAGAGGACGTTGTGTTTTTGTAGAATATGTTGTGAATGTGTCTGCTGGCTATCAGCCAAAAAGACATTGCAAGTCAAAACCATATTTGGAAAAAAGGAAATTCACAAGAAAGAATGAGTGGATGAAAGAAGAGTAGTGTTTAAACAAGGGAGGACTTTTTCGTTATTACATCACTTTTTTATCCCAAGGGGACATGAGTTATCTGACACAAAGTCAGAGACGGTTAAAATCATGAGAACAGATACAAGTACAGATTGAACTTGAAGGTATGAACACCTGTTGTACTTTTGAACAAACAAAAAAAAACCTGAATATCAACTACATGTAACTGTTTAATTTGATATGTGCAACTGCTGCATATTGCAAAAGGTTAAAAAGGTAGATCTTTTTGCTTAGTACCCCCGCTCTTCTTCAAAGACTTGAAAGAATTCCTGAAGTAATCTACATTCAGCCTGCAGATATTACATTTTCTCAATACATGACTGGATAACATGTTTGTCTCTTCATTTTCTTCTACGTTGCCAAATTCTTCTTACAATAATCTGCAAGGAGCAGGCAGGAGGGTCCGCCTGCCAGTGGCCCAGTGACAGCAAGACCTCAAAATGAAAGATTAACCACCCATATTTAGCCGGGACACTCTAGAAATATGCCACTTCACAAGGAAGGAATCACTAAAGAAGAAACTCGATTTGAACTAAAGGAATAAGCGGTGGCATCAGGTGTGTGGGGAAAAAATGAAGTGTTGAAGGGATAGAGCACACAGTAGGGCTTGTATCTAGTGAGTCCAGCCCAAAAATACACCAGCTTCCCCCAGGGGGGGCAGATAATCCTGCTTCTGAAGAACAGGGAGGGCTGAGAGCGGGTGCAGCTAAGAGACCCGGTGGAAACTAGTGATCCCACTGAGACAGAAAAGGAAAGAGGGGGAGACTGCTAGACCAAAATAGAGGACAAGCAACGAGTCAAGACTGTCAGACTAGTTAAAATTTGATTGTGTGACTGACTGTGTGTTCAACAAATACACAGAATCAAGCACAAATGCCTTTGGTAAAGGCAAAGGTCAGAGGTCTGGTAAGAGCAGTGGCCCTGCCACTATTTCTCACCTTCTCGTGTTACAGAACACAATGCATTGTTCCCCCACCCCCCAGGGTTTATTCAGTTATTGCTTACCCTCCATGGGAGTGTTGTTGTCTGGTCGGTTGGCAAAAACCACATCTACATACTCAAGTTGCATCCTCTGGAGGGAGCTCTTTAAACCTGCAGTGAGATGAATTAAGCAGTCAGTATTGACAACACAAGTTTACATTTTTGTGGTACAAATGCCATAATCTTCACTCTGGGTAGGTCATTCAGTATATCTGATTTTCAATGTAACATTTATAAGTTTGGGACTGTCTACAGCAGCCAAGAATATATACCGCTCGTGAGTTACTAGTGCACCTAGGTGGTTTGCTGTCGCATCATTGGGATATGTAGGAGAATAAAAATATTGACACATAGGGAGATGGGTACTATGCCCTGGATCTGCAGGAAATGATCACCTTGTGCACATAGCTGCCTTCATGTCATCATGGTATTCATGCAGCACTAAGATGTGTCTTATGCTAAGGCGTCAACATAGAAAAGTGACATATGATGTACATGTGACTCAGGGCAAGCCTGCAGTCATTTTCTTGCCAACCCCCCAATGCAACACATATGTGCATCTGTATAGTCATGTCGAGTCTGCTTTGCTTACTGACACATTTCTGTACGCAAAAAAGAAATATAGATCCTGTTACTGCAAATAAACTCCTGCGCTTTATTAGCTAGTATAAGAAAATTATGTGTGTGGGTGTGTGTGTGTGTGTGTGTGTGTCAGTGTGCGTGCGTTTACAACGTAATTTTTAAAGACATGATGGTCTCAGTTCTAATTTGAAAAATATTATATTCCACTTGTCTTAAGGTGGTTTCACGTGTGTCAAGCATTTGAGTTGATTTGATTCAAAGGATGAACTGATAAATGCTTCATTTAATCATTGGTGGATTTGTATTGTATTCACATAGCACAATGCAGCAGGAATACAAAATTGTGTACAAACTCCTTAGTGCACTGCCTGTGGGCGCCTATGTCCAAGAAAGCTGAAACATAGCTTCACATTCATTACATGCAGAGCAGATTGTGCAGCATTACATCATGTGCGGTACATACATTGCTTTAAAAAATATTGCTGTTGGGTTAAACTGTAACATTTTAAAAATAAGGATGCAAGTTTCTGCTTTAGTAGGATTTTATTTCATATACCTTTTTTTTTATCCTTGGGAAAATATCTGTCCCAGAGTAATTATACCAACATTTCTCAAATGAAGACCAATCAAGATCCACTGGAGGAATACTGTAAAACAATGAATTGCTTTGAGGAGTCACATACAAAGATGTGATCTAATAGAATATATTAACAAATACCCTCTTGTTGTGGTTGATTGAGCTGATTTTTCTTTTAACTAGCACTTGAGTGGCCCTAATTGATTGTTATTCATAGGATCTGCTCCCTTGCCCAAAAACGCCCCTTCCTATCCTAGTTAGTTCTTAAATCTTTTTCTTTGTTTGAATACAAAAAAACATACATATCTTTTTGAAAATGTCCCAGGTTTCTAAAGGACAGTTTATCATGTATTGATTCCTTTTAATTTTGTTTTCACATGAGAAAAAAAGAGGTCACGGACTTGTGCTTCATTTCTGTGGCCAGAATGTACTGAATAAGGCATAAGGGCTCAATGGTTACATTGTCAATTAATCAATAAAATGCATTTTTTTTCCTCGACTTCAGTGATCGCAAACACTGATAAAACCGCCATTTTGTAGTGTGTGCTATAGTCATTTCTAGTTGAAACTGCAATATTGTTTTGTTTAGTGGCTTAACAACAAAATGTTTAAATTGAAATAATTTTCTGGATGATACAGTGTCACACTGATGTCACATACTAATCTTGTAAAATTGACTTTAGTTCCTAAAAATGTCTATATCCATTATACAAATGAATGCTGCTTGTCAGCTGATTAAGTAACCTGTCATTTTGACACTGAGAGAATAATAAGAAGCGGAAGGCAATGGAAAAATTATACATGTATGTTGGTGCTTGCATAATATTCAGTGTTGACTGAAAGTAAAACATGATATACTGAGCCGATTAGCGATGAAAACAAAGTGTTTTTTTGTTCTCAAAACACAAAGAAGAAGAGAGAAAAGATATAAATGTAAATTGAGGTATTTGCCAGAAAGGAGGACAGAAAACTACCAAATCTGACAGCCAATGCAAAAGACATGTATTTTTGGGAATGTATTAAGTACCGAGGAGATTAGTGCCAGAAACTTCTCCATCACTTGTTAATCCCTATAGAGGGTGATGCTCTTCCCACCAGTATGGTAACAACTTCTTTCACTGTCATCTGTACACACACAAGCTGAAAAATATCCTCTACATCTGTGGTCCCCAATGCTCTGGCCCCTGGGCCGGTTCCGGTCCGTGGATCATTTGGTACCGGTCTGCAAAGAAAGTCTGTCCGTCTGGATCTTATTTTGAAAAACGACTGTTTCCGCCTTCGCCCTAATGCCGCACTTATTACTGTACTTGTTTGGTATGAAGTGTAATCGTTGTATTCAGATTAAATACTGTGAATTGAAAACATTTTTATTATTTGTACTCCTGCACCTCTAACCGGTCCACGGAAACATTTTCATACATAAAGCTGGTCCCTGGTACAAAAAATGTTGGGGGCCGCTGCTCTCCATGGATCATAGTATGAGTCTGCAGCATCGTCCTCGGTAAAGCAATGTCTGCTGTCTCAACAATCAACTTGAATTTATAGGCCACAAAAGTAATCTATTTTTGGATTTAAAAAGAAAAAGAAAAACAACAACAACAACGACATTCTACCAGTGGGCAAAAGGAGTAATACATTTAATCAGGCACAAACGTCTCAGAAATCATGAATCTCTCAAGTAATGTCTTTGTCCTTTTTGAATGCCGTAGGTTGTTGGACAAGAGATTTATGATAATTTTCTTGAAGACACCTCAGAAGTCATCATAATCTTAAAATTTGAAATTCTGACTCGCCATTAAAACCTTTTTGTTTGAATGAAATCCGGAGAAGGAGTCATTATTGGGCATAATGACGATGTCAGTTCATCAGTGGAATTGAAACGTATTGAGGGATGACAGGGACAGTCCATCTACAGTATCTCATATTGATGCCTCCTCAACTTGACAGTAGCCAGTTGGCAGTATTACTGGTGTTTCCCATTTAATGCCCTAAACTTCTGTTTTATCTTCCTAAGATTTTTGGCTTCTCCTCTTGCCCTTTGTATAGCCAGTTTCCCTTCCCTTGTCTGGGGGGCATAGAGGCTGCAGTGAATGTTAATATATAAGTAGGGAGCTGAGTCACTGTATGCGGTGCATTGCGCTGTGCAGCAGAAAGGATTGAGGTCAACTACATGTTAGAAAGATACCATTGTGAGTTTGATAGAGTCCATCAAGACCCCGAAATGAGAGTAGCATTGAGATTATGTCCTTTTTCGTAGTCTATTATTAGGAAACAGATTGCCGGAAAAGTACCTGGTAATATATTACCAGAGACAACAGCGACAAAACAAATCTGTTCTAAGTTTGATGTATGATCGAATAAAACGGGATCCAATGAGTTTGGTGCATCTACAGAGCAATATCAAACAGCGAAGAGAGCTGGGGTGTAAGAAATGGGACAGAAGGAAAGAGATAAAACAGGAAGATTAGCAGAGTGCAAGAGGGCTATGAATGATGGGGTGATGTGAAGGACAAAGTTGAAAAATCGACTTGTTACCTTCAATGATGTGCTTCCTGTTGAGTCCTCGCTCCGTCTCTGCTCTGGAAAGTTGTAGAAGAAACACATTTGAAGTGTTTCAACATACACATATTCTTGGGATTGATTAAACCTGCCAAACAAGAGATTCAGTACAAAACAACCAAATATGACTCCGAAAGAAGCTTGGAACTGTAGAGCAGACAATTCTTTGGGGATTTCTAAAGCCTCTGCCAACATATCTTTAGATTTATCAGAGGAAAAGGCCTAACACATTTGGGGAAAGATGGGAAGAACAGTTAGCCCTCATTTACTGATCCTGATCATGTTCTCAGGTGTAAAGAAGTGAAGTACGATCTAAATATGAAAAAATGTACTTAACTGATCTTAGGTAAGGTATTCTCTGAAAACTTATAGTGTTGGACCACTAATACAGAGATGTTTTCACTTTCAGTTTGGGATTTTCTGGCCAATCGGGGGAGAACATCAGCATCTAGGAGTTATTGTTTGGATCAGCTTTAGATGTAAGTCATGCTTATTCCTATAGGAATCAACTCCATGTGGAAATGAATGGGGCTCTGGGGAAAACATTTGCACACTTAATCTTCAGGCAACGGACAGGCAACGGACAAATTGGGCAATAACAGGAGCAGCCTGCAGAGTATTGTGTGTTCCGATGAGTTACGAGCATTCAATATTTTTCAGCTGTTTAAATATATGTGATTTAAAAACATACATGGTGTGCACTGGTGTTTTGGAGAAAGAAAAAAAAAAGGAAGAACTGAATGCTTTAGACGCTCCTTTGTGCTCACGGCCATCAGACTGTGCAACAGCAGTCGGGACGGCACAAAACTCTATCTGGCTTGAGTTGCGTCTGTGTTGCTTCCACAACCTCACTACCTCACCCCATTCACATGTCATGCCCTAACTCTGCCGTCTTTCTTATCCTTGCTGGTCCCAGCCCGCACACATCCTGCCTATTTTTGTTCATTTATTTTATTCTTGTCAGCTCTATTGTCACTATTGTCGTTTAGTTCTGGGTGTCTATTTTTCACCCTTACTGTTCCATTATATTGTCCATTCTTATCCCTGATGTTGTTGCTATTATTGTTCTCCCTGCTGTCTGTTTATTTGTAGATGTCTTGCTATCTTCTGTCTTCTAACTGTCTCCCTATTTTTATATATATTCAAATTTATTTTTGACATTATAACTGTTAAGCTGCTGTGACAAAGGAATATCCCGTATGGGGATCAATAAAGTTTATCTTATCTTGATGTCCAGTCAAATGCAGCATAAATTACAGAAATCTTAAAGGGAAAAGGCAAATTCATCGATCCATCCATCGCCTGCCGCTTATCCTGCACTCAGGGTCACTGCAGCTTATCCCGGCTGCAATCGGGTGAGACCCTGGACTGGTCGCCAGTCCAATGGTTGATTTGGATGGTTTTTTACTCAATAACGGTGAACCAAATAAAAAATATTTTTCAGAAAAACCAACTGAAGTTGAACAAGGAGGCCCAAATGATCATCGGGAATTTGTGGCATAGGAGGAAAAATCTGTGTCTATGGCAGATGAGGTTTGTTGTGAAGAATAGTGCATTTCAGTACAAAAACAAATCAGTATTTGTTAAAAAGACAGAATCGAACCTCATTTTCATTTTGTATTGTTCTATATTTTGTTCCAACAATTAGGAGGGTGCAACAGAGAATGAGTGTGCGACTGTCTTCTGTGGAGTTGGATGATGAGATGCTTAACAAGCTCCTAAGAGTTGCTCATTGCTCGCTCAGCAGGAGGGACAAGGGGCCTGTAAATCTGACGGCTGATTTGGTACTTGATAATAATGTTAGCTGATGCAGTCAAATCAAATTTCTCAATTGCACACCTGCCCCTTTCCTTTGATATTATATGTTATTGCATTACCCATATATTCGAGTTGCCCCTTTTTTTACATGCTGGTGGGGGTGTTAGAATTTGACCTACTAAGGATGGCTTAGCTTTTTGTGTGTGCATCAGATGCCGCTCACATATATGCAAACAAACATCTCCTGGCATGCACGCACTTACTTTCCTCCCCAGTAGAGCTTTGTTGTGATCACAAGGCTTGATCGCCTACAGGAAGACAAACAACATTGTGAGAGCCATAACAGTCCTTATGTCAGCATGCCTACATTTGTACATCAATGCATGTATCTGAGCCCATTCTGAGGGTGTTGGCATGTATACACACATATCAATTTGAAAGTCATGATTAAAATAAGAGTTTTAATGTGCGGAATGCATCATAATATTATTGCGTAACAGTTGATGTTGAATTCATTTTATAACATACATGACCCTCTCACTATAAGTCATCATTGTTTTAGAATTCTTCATAGTTCAAAATGAGAGGAAAAGTATCCTTCCACAGACTTTCAAACCTAAAATTGGCAGATAGGCTAAACCTCTTTCCCAAAACCTTGCTTGCATGAATCACCGGGGATACTTTACCCTCAACATTAACTCAAATAATCAATAATTTAAATGTATCCACAGTTCAGTAGACAGCTGGTATAAGCTGCTGAAAAGGGTGATAACTTTTTCTTTTTTCATCACTTATTTTCTTTCCCGCAGTATATAAGTGCATACAGCCAAGATCGATGAAAGAGAGGGGAGGGTTAGAAACAAATTTGCAGCTACTGATTATTATTTCACAAACAGCTGAACTGATTTTTGTTTCTTACGGGTTGAAAATTTCAGAACTTTCCAGATAAGAAAGGTGTGATGGAAACTGTCCATATAGCTTTTGCTGCAAGATTTCTGCATGCTCATGAAAACATTTAAAACATAAATTATCCTCAAAAATTGGTCAATGCTAAAATTTTGCCATGCAATATTTTTCAAGTGCTTTATTCATAGATCATTACAATGGATACAAAGTTGAAAGCTTTGAAAGAAAAATCAATGCATACCTATTTTATATGGCATTACACGTGTTCCTAAATTTTTATTTCAATTTACTTTACATGACCTTTTTAACGCTCCATTGTCATATGGGAGGGAAAAAACAGTACAATGCTTGATTTAATGTTTCAATCATCAGGAATCTGTGCTTTGCTGTCATAATAGACTCAGGATGGCATTGTTCTTCATTTTGAATTAACAATTCTATTGTCCTTGAGGCAAGTGTAGGTAACGGTGTTGTGAAAGAACATCAACACTAACACGGTAGATACAGCACATTACCTCCAGCATTTTTTCTTGATGATGTTTCCCAGGATTATCTCTGCTCTGTTAATGTAAAAAAAAGAAGGAAAAAAATATAACAACCCACATGTATGATGAGATTAGATCTCAACCATCTCTATGTGAGCATCTGTGACTGTTATCTACCACACATAAAAAGCATGAATACCTGATTGAAAATCAAAGGGAGATAAACTGTTTTTGGGCCGTACAGCTTGAATTTCACTGGCAACCCATTAAATGATTATTCAGCATGTCCCAGATATGAGAAGCTACTTTCAGACCTTCAAAGTGAGATCAAGCCCTCGACATTGTGGGAAGCCTCCACTGATGATTAGATAATGTAATTAATGTTACAGTCAGCTCTACTCTTTGGTTTTGGCACATTGAGGTGAATAAGACCTCATTGGGGAGTAAACCTTGTTAACATATTATGGCCTGTGGGAATGATCCAGACAGATGCTGTGTGTGGGTAAGGAATTGATAACAAAATAGGTGACAACACTCACTTTCCCCCGGAGTAAACCTCTGCCGTGTCAAACAGGTTGACCCCACTCTCATAAGCGATAGTCATCAGTTGCTCCGCCACCTGACAAAGACAAGAAATATGTACCTCCATAGATGTCAGTTTGCTATAATATCCTATAAATATCAACCAAAATATACACCTAAAAAGAGCCTGGAAATTCCCCGAAGAATGTGAGGGAGAGTAAATCCGTTGCTGCTTAGATACATTTCAACAGGAAGACTGCTTATTCATTAAAGTTGTTTACTGCCTAGTCTATCTTGGCCTAGTTCTTGTGCTTGCAGTTTTTCAGAGCTGAACATGGAGTATACAATTTTGTCATGATTACGTTCTTATTCAGTATCAGCCTCCTGTTGATAAATGTTTTTTGTCATTTTGTCTGTCACTTAATTCCAGTTGCCATCAGGACGTGTCTCTTTTTCAGTGTTTAACAGACAGTATAAAGGACCAGAAGACAGCATAAAACCCAGCATTCTCACTGATTACTGGCAGTTTTAAACCCATGGTTTAAAACTGATAATTATAATTAATTTTATTATTATTATTATCATAAAAATAATTAATGAGCATGATATTTATATTTTGATAATGGATGCTTTTAAATGACAAATGTTCCGATCCAATAGATTCACCCATTATTTGATCCATTTCATTTTAATCTTAATATTCATACTTTGGCAATGTTTTTAAAAAAGGACTTTAGTTTGACATGTGGCAAGTATGATAGATGAAACCAGGCTCCACCCACTCGTCCAAATATGGGCACTGAAAAACACAATTGCAGCGGGACAAAATATTGAAAAAATCGGTATGTACTTGAAAAGGTAAGTCTGTGAAAAAACGTACGACTGCAATCAGCTTCATTAGTCTGTGCTTGTCCACAGATGGCGTGGTTAAAAGGCTATCTAGCTAGAAAAAAGCTCAACCATGTGTGACAGGAAGAACAAAAAGGTTATACTGCTTGGCCTTGACAGAGCTAATAGTGAAAGATTCGTGGAATGATTCCTGCTGTGTTTGAAATTACGTGTGACAGCTCCTTACTAGTTGTATTTTGCGGTATGAAATGATGCATTTCAATGTCTGCTTATTGAGTTGTAAGAGCTGAACAACAGAATTTGACATTAATGTCTCACCTCATCAGTGATCTGACCCCCAAATGTTACCCATGTGCCTGTTGGGAGAAATACAAGTCAAATACAAAGGATGTCTGCAAGAGCCTTTGCATTTAAAATCATCATCACAGACCATTTTTAATTATTGCTTCTGGCACATTGACATTTCAGCATGAGCATATGACAAAATACGCTTGTCTACATACTACCACAGTCAAATGTCAATGTTGAACAGCCTTATTTTCTATTTTTTCCTCCATTCTTCTGCTCTGGTGAGACACCTGTCATCATGTCTGTTTCAAAAGGCACAAGGTAATGTCAGTTTAACAATAGTGTAACGTTATAGTCATGGAAAACCCCCGGTTGACGGTAAAACGTCCGTTTAATAAGCAGTAGCTGTTGTTGGCCACAGCCACACCACACAAGATTCAATGAAACTGACTGTTCCCGCTCAATTCCAGGTAAAAAAAAAAAAAAAAACACCCAAACCACACCCACAAAATTCCCAGAAACCCGAAAATCACACAGAAAACAAGCATCAACATAAACCCCAACATTCGTGACTCACTACAATAGACACGTATACATAAAGCCTGTGTATTTGTGTGTGTGTGAGTGTGATTGTGGGTGTGTGTGTGTATATATATACATATGTATATAAAGATTTACACATATAGATCTACTAATGTGTTTGGGGGTATCTGGCAGACACTTCATCTTCCATGTATGAGCTCATGGTTTGTTAGATTCTAGACAAGACTACATGACCTATCTCTTTATGCGCTTTTCAAAAGTGATGTACTTTTTCCTTAATGTCTTCTTTGTAGAGTTTATGTCATGCGGTATTGACACAATACAGTCCTTTCTGGTGTGGGTTTCAAAGTATAAGTTGATGAGCTGATGTGTGTATCTATTTATTTTCACAGTCCGGTAAGATGATAGAAAATGCTGTAGCAAAGCTAATAATTAAGTCAGACACCATGATGACTGACAAATACAAATGGTAAAAGGAAAAACCCCACATGCATTTTCTGTGCTCAGCTATGCAAACAATAGATATCAAGGGAACAGTATTCTAAAAAACAATGGTCTCATTCACTGGTTAAAATCATGCATATGACTGAAATGAATATATCAATAATGTATTGTGAGACAAGCAGGCAGGTAACAAGTAAGCTGCCAAATTAATGTTAAATTCTTTGAAGAGAAACATCTGAGGTCACTTCAGGTATTGCCACTACAATAAGTGGTTGTAATATAAAATAATTTATTTTAGAGCAGTATCAAACGCAAAAAGGAGCATACACAACATTAAATCTTCAAACCTGAAATCTCTGTGGGGTTAGATGGCAGGATTCCATTGCGTATTATGAGTCTCACAAATTACAAATTCAAGAAATGAGCAATTCTTACATAGATTTATGTAAGGAAAGAATTTTAGTTCTGCCTCTTTGCATCAACTCCTCACAGTTCTTGATAAAAATGTTGTGTTTTCAGCCAGTCTCTCATCTGTGAGCCTTGCATTCTCGAATTAAAATAATGTTGACCCTGCTGTTTAAACCACAGCAAGCTGCAGCAGACGGAACAAAACATCATAAGAACCAATACTTTCTTAACAGTCTATGACTAAGTAAACATGCATGCAAACATACCAAAAAAAAATCATATTTTGTTACATTTGTTAGCTATTTGTATTTTAACGCAAGATCCAATTTCAATATTGAGAATAAATACCAAAAGTATACCACCACATCCATCCCCATCTAGATGCATCCCTCTTGACCATACTCTGCTGCTTAGAGTGATGTGACTTAATCCCCTTTATGGAAAACAAACCACAGGGTTTACTTACTAATTCATGATTTTTTTACTCTCATTTGTTTGCTTCACTGTTTGCTGTTTCAGGAAAAGATATCATTCTTTTGGTTTTTTGAGTTTTTTTTTTGTCTTCATGGACATACTCCCTTGGGCAAAATGGCTGACACATGCTGCGGTGCAGCACATCATGCACAACAAATTGACACGGTCTGCACTTGCACATGCATGCAAACAAACAACAGATTTAGTAAGTGAGTTAGTCGTTTTGGGATGATTAAAACTGTTTACCATCTGGCATGCATTTAATGTGCGTGATAACTGAAAAAAAAGTTTTTTGGAACCTGTAAAATTAATTAAATACTAAAGAGGACAAATCAACTCCTTTGTGCTGCCTTAAATATGTTTCCTTATATATGGAAGTGGCATAGGATCTAGAGTGTTGCATAATGATATAGTAAATTAAAACAACCACCCAATCTCTGTGTCTGAAACTGATTTCACATTCTCTTTCCAGACACCAATTTCACCTGAGTTTGCAACTGAAAGCTTATCCCATCATTACACAGTTGTTTCTCATGCTGATCCAAGTTACTCACCTAGTCCAAGACAGGAGACACGCAATCCAGATTTTCCCAGGTTCCTTGGAAGGAAAATATAATATGAAGTCAAACAACATTGTTTACGCACAAAATGTCGTGGTTTGAGCACGCGTGGAATTGGAACGCTGT
This sequence comes from Fistularia commersonii, assembly GCF_037954325.1. Taxonomy (NCBI): domain Eukaryota; kingdom Metazoa; phylum Chordata; class Actinopteri; order Syngnathiformes; family Fistulariidae; genus Fistularia; species Fistularia commersonii. The sequence continues at coordinate 1,553,990 of NC_141308.1, forward strand.
TCCATTTTGTCATGAGCAAAAATTGATTTTACGCCAGCTCGAAGCCAAAATCTATATTGTTTCCATAAATCAAATGAAATTGTGCAGAAAGAAACCAAAGAAAATCAATAGTAATTTCAGTGTAAGGTGTTTAATAACAATGGATGGATGGTTAGGATTTGATTGAAAGGAGAAACACTCATTATGAGAACCACCTTAGCCAAACACGCGATCCAGAATCCTATTGGAGAGAACAGAGGGACACTAGCGTTTCTACCTCTTAGTCATCATTTGGTTGTCTTATCTCATATCTTTGCAAACCTTTGACATCTGCATAAAGCAGAGTGTTTCAGTCCTCGGGCTTTTTATTGTTATTATTTTGATGAAAAGCAAAAACCTGTGCTCTCTCTTGAGCAAACTTTTTATCATGCCTGTATTTCTCAAGATAGATGCTGGTTTATGCCATGTGTCAAATTTGATTTCTGCTCCATCTTGAACCATTAACTCCATAATGCCACAACGTATGCCTGATGTTTGTTTGGAACAGAGAAATTCCATGTAACATTCACATCTCTCACATAAAAAATGAACCAAAACATCCTGCATTCCTTAGTTCAGAATTGAAGATCTCAAATTTAAATATGGTTTCACAATTCATAAAACATAGATGTCTTCCTACTGTGTGATATACAGACTATACATACGGACCAAAGCAAAGGGGAAATTAGGGCAGGCCACCAGCAGCGTCACACAGACAGCCATAATCAACTGATACAGGACATTATTTAATTTATACAGTGAACAGACTCATCAAGCCTGCAATTCTAAGCAAAAAAAGGCCAATCACGGAATGGGAAACTATGTCATAATTTAATATTTGTTTTTTAACGTCACAGAAGTAATCTACAGTTATGCATAGGGACTGCGCCGTTGAGCAATCTAGTCTCTTGCCACACAACTAATGGTCTGTGCAGCTGCTATGAGGGCAGACTTATCCAAGCCTGGTCTATCTTGCACTGCCTCCAGCCAGTTCAATTAGGGGTAGCATCAGTCATCCATACCATAGTTCAGCCAAGCCAATAACAAGGAAGAAAACATACACATGAAAGTGACAATTGAAGTGATGCTAGTGTAAATTAAATAGTTCATGATGAAAATGTATATGTGTGTCAAGATATAGCATGGAGATGAATGTCATTTCAGTCATGTATTGTAGATGCGCCCTTATTCATGAACATAATCTACACTGTAGATTAGACTTTGGATACAGACAGAATATGTACAGTTGTGGGGTTTTGTACAATTTATATACTGTATATACAAGATATAAATGGCTTGCACAAATTACAAGCAGTTGCGAGCAGTTTCTACTTCAATATAAAGCTGACTGTCTATGGACAAATTAACTTTGCTTTTGGAGATCTTCCATGAGCTAAATTTGCAGTGTGTGTCTACTTGCAATCTTAATGACAAGAGAGCAACAAAGCTAATGTTCAGCACCTGCAGTCGCTGAATCTGTGTCTCTCTCCCTTGTGCCTTTGAGGGGTGCAGCATTTCTGTACACTGATTATTAACCTCACTACCCATGGTATGGTACGGTATGACTGGATGGGTTTCGTTTCTAAGAAATACCGTGCCTTCCAAAGCACAACACTGACGAAGCTATTTATTCAGCAACATGCAATTTGCAACACAGAAAATAGACTTTCTCCCCAGGAGTAATTGGGTGCTTTAGTGTCTGCAGATGACAAAGAGGTAACGTTAAAGAAAGCTGACGGACAAAATAATACAGAATCTCGTACATTTTGAAGTGAGCACAAAAGGGAGGTCAACTTGTCTTTTCCAGCTTAAACATAAACAGTTTTGTTATCCAATGATTGTGGCTTTGTCCCTCATGCTTGGATGGTGCCCAAAAGAAGCCTTGAAGTAAAAAGACAAATGAGTCATTTGAAGACACCCCCTCAAACAAACCTGTCACCACTTATAAACATCGTGTGACTTGTTACTGTACAAAGATCTTTCTATTCTTAGTGGCTCCCTGGTTAAAACATATAAAAGTAACATATGAGTGCGTTATGGTGCTTTAATTACTTTATTGTGTGCGGATTTCTTTCTTCTTTTAGCGAGCCACACACTGTAAATGATTTCTAAGCGTAACCTTGGCATTTTGTATCTTTCATATCCTCACATTGGAATCCACAACTCAATATTTGTCAGATAACAAGGTTTGTCAAGGCAGTAAGCAGATGAAGCTGCTTACACTCGGGGGATTAATGTCGACTAAGCAAACCCACACAAACCAACCTTGATGGACAGACGGGATTAGATTACACCCACCTACTCAGTTCCCACCGCACTCCTGTTGGTGACCATAAATTTGTGATCAAAATAATTCACTTTAGGGAAAATATATTAAAACCAATGTCTGTGTATATGTGTGTGTGTGTGTGGGGAGGGGGTAGAAAGTAGCAAAGTGAAGTCAAGCGATAGAAGTAAAAACTGCCTGGATAGAGTGAGAAAGGAAATTGGAGATAAATGAGTGAAAATCTACTGGCTTTGAATTTGAAATTACTGTAATGATAGAGAAAAAAGAAGACGGATGGTTGGAGAGTTCTAAAGATGGAGGCGCAAGCAGGCAGAAGCTGGAAAGGGACTCAGGCTAACACAATTTTAAGTCCAAGCCCTGAGCTGAAGAGATGGAACGCCCTCTACAGATAAAGCGTCCTTTGAGAGAAAGATGGGAAATGACATCCAGCTGTTACGGAGGTCCTGCACATACACATTTATATTTGTATGGAATGTGCATTTGTGTGTGTATGTGTGTGTGTGTGTGTGTGTGTGTGTGTGTGTGTCTGTGGTATGAACACCTCTATTCACTTTAAATTTTTGCTGAGATAAATTTTTCTGGACATTATTATGCAACAGAGAACTAGAAATATGGTGTTGATTAATGACTATTGTGTTTTATGGTTGTGAGGAGAAAAACTGAAGTTATTTGGGGTATTAAGAAAAAAACAAGAATGACAACAAATAAATAAATCTTTGGGCAATATATTGATATTATCGATGAAGCTGTCTTGCTTTCAGTATTTTATACATTGTAAGAACCTCCATCACCTATTTCTTATTCACTTTGTTTGTGAAATGTGATTGTTTCTAAAGGGCTTAATGCTTCTTTTTTTCCCACCAATCAAAAATCATTATTTCCACCTCTGACTTACAGCCCAGACCTTAATTCATGGCTTTCATTTTACTGTGCACTGTTCAACATTGAAAAAGGTTTTGACCCATTTTCCAAAACACAGTTTGAAATGTTAAATCTAAGACCTACAAATCTCTCAGTACTGATGTATTTTAGGCGGAGACACACGACTGAAGCTAGTGGCCTGTGGGTTGATCCTGTACTGAAATACATGTGGGCAGATCTGAAGTACTTCATCCATTGTGAATTCCAGGGGTGGATATAGATAGATAGATAGATAGATAGATAGATAGATAGATAGATAGATAGATAGATAGATAGATAGATAGATAGATAGATAGATAGATAGATAGATAGATAGATAGATAGATAGATAGATAGATGGAGAGATGTAGACTATCACACCATGATAACTAGAACACCCTCACACCATAGAACAATAAAGTATGTCATCCTTCTCTCTGTTGGTGCATTTTGTGCTCACATCACATCAAAATAAAGAGGAGAGACTGCAAATAGTGTCTGGGTGTAAAATCCCACAGCAAGTGCCGACGGAATAAAACGTTACATGGTATTTATGCGTTAAAAACAGGGGGGGGGGAGCTCAGAAGGATTTCAAGGTCAAAGTCTACCAATTTATGTAATGCTTGCCTTGAGACGCATTATCAAAACCTGGTTATGCAATTTAAACTTGTGTTCATGCCGTATAATTGGAGGGTTTAATAAACACTTTCACCTCATATTGAAACAATGGATTAAAATCTTCAGGTCATCCATTTACATGATGTGTGATCTGATAAAGCCTAGTTTTCTGTTCTGATAGGACCTTAAATTCAAATTATTGCACTTGTTGATGATACAACAAAATATCCTCAGTCTGCATCACTTCTTGCAGAGCAATTATAGCTATTTCTTCTGATAACGGATTGGTAGCATCAGCTTTCTCCGAACTGTACTGTGGTTTTAAATGCAGATACCATTCACTGAATTACCAAAAGCAGAGGGGTTTTGGACAAGTCCCCCCACAAGCCCACTGTTCATGGTAAGGGTTTGTGGGTGATGTTATGTGATTATGTACATATATGCAGTCTTCAACTGTAGAGATTCTTTTTTGATATTAATATAAAATTTGGGGAAATAATTAAAATGAGAAATTTTGATAAAAAGAAAAGCTTTTTTAAACAGCACTGCCATTGCAGCTCTCAGTAACAAGCAGGATGGGACTCTGTTGTATTGAATTAATGAAAAGATATGCTAACCCTGTGCATCAATTTGGGGGACTTCTCCTCTGAATGAGCAGCTTACATGGATAATTTAGTCTCTTAGTTGATTTTTGATATGAATACAAAGCCATCTAATATAATTTATAGCAGCAGTGTTTCACTTCCTTAGCACCATTTACAATAATCTTTGTAATAATAGAGGTATATTAAGGCTAAAAAGAATGAAAACAAGATTTCCCAGGCAGAGGCATTAAAATACAATTATGCTCTGGGAGGAACATTTTGTTTTAGCCTTCATTTAAAGCGCAACGTCAAAGGAAACTTTCTCTAAATCAAGACGACAGATTGTGTAGTTCTTCAACCTGGGGCTTCATCTGGTCTTCAGGCAGAGTTCTATGCCATAGGGCCCCTGTTGTGAAACACCCTGGCTAATATCGTAAGAACTCCACATCACTGCATAACAGCCGACAACATAGCTGAAGAAAGCATTGAAGGGGGATGAGGACTTGTGATGGATTATGTAAAATTGGGCAAAAAGAGCAGTTTGGAGTGCTGGATACACACAGCCAAACTGTTTATCGGAGCGAGAACAGGATAATGGGCTCAGTGAGTGCAGACATGCGTAAAGTAAATGGAAGCACACGCATTTATGCACACACATGCAAAAAACACATATTCCACCAAAAAAATTCAACAGAGATCCCCAGCTAATAATAAATGATGGCATACACAGACAAGTGCCGCAGCAGTTGAATATATCAGTGATATCTTTCTGTGGACGAGTAGATAGAGGAAGAGGTTTGTCTTTGCTATAACTGATAAAATAGCCCCCATATAAACCTAAACCATGTGAGCACCTGCATACCTTGTCCTGACTCAGAAAATAATTTGTGTTGCTCAGATAATCTGCAATGTATTCGTCTCAAGGGTACTATATAAAGTGAATGCCTCGACAAAAACAAAATACTTTTTGTATGATAATAACGCTGCTCCGAGATCTAGGCGAGAGTTTAATGCAGGGGTTGCAACACTTTTCAAGCCTTAATTGTGGCGTTCCTGTATCACTGGAAATTGATTGGGAAAAAAATAAAAACACCTTTCCAGAGACTTTACCGGATTAAGTTTTATGTCAAACATATCTATACAAATCATTTAATAAAATCAATATTTATTTGGTCTCAAACTTTTATGTTTTATTCCATCCATCGAGAGGCGGGGAACGCCCTGGACTGGTCACCAGTCAATCCCAGGGCCACATATACGGATAAACAACCATTCACTCACTCACTCATTTATCCAATTTTTTCAAATTAACGCATGTTTTTGGATTGTGGGAGGATACCTGAGAACCTAGAGGAAACCCACGCAGACATGGGGAGAACATGCAAAATCCACACAGAAAGGTCCCCTGGTCAAAATTGAACTAGGGTCCTTTTTGCTGCGAGGCCAAAGTGCTAACCACTGTGCCACTGTGCCACCCCTTATGTTTTATAAATAATTTAAAATTATATTATTTCTGGGTATGATGTTGTGCCTCCTATAGCCCCACATTTCTCTGCAATAATGTGCTATACATGGTAATTACAGTATATTAAAGTCATCAATCTTATCATTACTTATCATTACGTTCTTACCCACAACAGGCTAATCCCATCCAGGGCAGCAAAATATAGAAGAGGAAAGAAAACCTCAAGAATTATGACTAAGATTAAATTAAATTAAACCTATAAAATATTTGCAAGGACAACCAAAAGAAATAAAACTGTTATGCAAACTTACAAACCCCAATTCCAATAAATTAGAACGTTGTGTAAAACGAAAGTAAAAAAGAATACAATGACTTGCAAACGAATTAATGAATTTCCCCTATGGAGGATCAATAAAGTTTCATCTTATTTTCAACCAATATTCAGTTGAATACACTCCAAAGACAACATATATAATGTTCAAACTGATATAAGTTATTGGTTTTTTTTTTTTTTGCAAATAGTCACTCATTTTGAATTTGATGACTGCAACACGTTCCAAAAAACCTGGGACAGGGGCTTTTTTACCTCTGTGCTGAATCACCTTTCCTTCTCACAACACCCAATAAGTTTTTTGGAACTGAGCACGCTCATTGTTTAAGCTTTGGAAGTGGAATTCTTTCCCATTTTTGCTTTATGTACAACTTCAGTTGCTCAGCGGTCTAGGGTCTCCGTTGTCATATTTTATGCTTCATAATAAGCCACACATTTTCAATAGGAGACGAGTCTAGACTGCAGACAGGCCAGTCTAATACCTGCACTGTGTTACTATGAAGCCAACAGTGTGGCTTGGCTTTGTCTTGCTGAAATAAGACGCTGTTTGGATGCCCTCATATGCTCTTCCAAAACCTGTATGTATCTTTCAGCATTAATGGTGCCTTCACAGATGTGCAACTTCCCCATGCCATGGGCACAAGCACACCGCCGTACCGTCACAGACGCTGGCTTTTGAACTTTGTACTGATAACAATCCAGATGGTCCTTTTCCTCTTTGGCCCGGAGGACATGACGTCCATTATTTCCAAAAACAATTTGGAAAGGAGACTCATCAGACCACAGCACACTTTTACAATTCTCATCAGTCCATTTCAGATGAGCTCAGGCCAGGAGAAGCTGCTGGCGTTTCTGGGTTTTGTTGATGTATGGCTTTTGCTTTGCATGGTGCAGTTTTAACTTGCATTTATAGATGCAGCCACGAACTGTATTAACTGACGATGGTTTTCTGAAGTGTTCCTGACCCCACATGGCAATATCCTTTATACAAAGATGCAGGGGTCAAGGGGATTCAATATTGTTTTTCGGTTTTACCTAGATTTTTCCAGATTCTCTTAATCTTTTGACAATATTATGGACTGTAGATGATGGAATCCTTGAATTCCTTGCAATTGCACATTGGGAAATGTTGTTCTTATACTTTTGGACCACTTGCTCACGCAGTTGTTCACAAAGTGGGGATTCTCGCCCCATCCTTGCTTGAGAACAACGAAGCCTTTTGGGGTTGCTCCTTTTTACCCAATTACCATGTGCACATGTTTCCAATTCACCTGTGGGATATTCCAAACAGGTGTTTTTTGAGCATTCCTCAACTGCACCAGTCTTTTGTTGCCTATGTTACAGCCTTTTTGGAATGGGTTGCATGCATCAAATTTAAAATGAGTGAATATTTAAAAAAAACAAACAATAGCTTATAACAGTTTGAACAATATATATATTATCTTTGGAGTGTATTCAACTGAATATTGGTTGAAGATAAGAGGACACTTTATTGATCCCCATTGGGGAAATTCATTAATTCGTTTGCAAATCATTGTATTCTTTTTTTACTTATGTTTTACACAACGTTCTAATTTAATTGGCATTGGGGTTTGTAGGTTTGCATATTTTAGGTTGAATGTAAGTTTGAACATTAAATACATTATCTTTCAAGTGTATTTGTTGATTACAGGTTGAAAGTGATAATGATTCAACTAACTGCGAATAATTGCATTCTGTTTTGATTTATCTTTTACACAACGTCTCACCCTCATAAGAATTGGGTTTTGTAGCTTCTGAGTAAAAGGAAAACTAGCGGGAAAACCTTTTAATTCAAGTCAAGGGGCGAAATACAATCACCCACAAACGTGTACCTCTACAGTGACTTGGAGGAACAAAATGGACATAAGGCTCTCTAGAAACTTCCAAAAGTAAATTGTATGGAATACATCAAACAGACTGGTATCAGACATATTTGTTGGCTTCATGTGGTGGCATTCTGCACATTAATCATTCACTCATAACACATGTGCAAACACAGAGGATGCCTCGCTCTGCTAGCCATTCAATCTGAAGGACCCAACAGAAGGGATTTTTGCATTCCCATCTGCAACTCGGCGTTGAACCAACCGAGCACAATCTTCCCTGAATTTCCTGGACTATCAATGCCCTTGTGCAGCCCAAGGACCACTGAGGTTTTCATGACCTGTCTCTCTTCCTACCACCAACAAAGGCTATCAGAATTTGTGGAACCCATTTGGGGAAAACACTAATAGCACATTTATGGAGTTTTTATTTAATCTGTAAGAAAAGAAAAGGTCAAACAGCCTTGAAATGTCACGAGTAGGGGGGGGCAGCATTATTTGAATTGTTTTTTTTTTTGGATTCCCATGACAACTTACAAATGCTGCAGATAGTGATATTATTAGTTTCTGCTCTCTCTCTCACTCTGCGCTCCACATCATCTGCTTCAACTTGCTACGCCTTCAGATGCTCCCACTGAGCCTCAATACCACACAGATTGAGTGCGCATACATACATACATACATAGATACATACATTCGTACATGAAAAGCAATTAATCAATGCTAACACCCACAACTATCTGGCAGAGAATGTGCTCTTGTACATCACACAATTAGCCATGGTGTTTCCTTTGATTCAGGAGGATGAGATTCCCTGTCACATTCTGAGGTATCACCTGAAATTGGGCTCAGATGTTTTGGTTGTTTTTTTTTCAAACAAGGGGATAGCAGGCAATGGGGCAGATAAAGGGCTTTCATCATTTATTTATATTTTTGGTACTTTTGTTAAAATATGGGTTTGTTAAACACTGTTTTCTGGTTCGTTTTTCTGTAACACATTAAAAACCATTTGCTTTATACAAGCCAAATGCTTAGTGATACTCCTGTGTCATGGGTAACTTCTGCCATCAAAAAGTTTTAAAGACATTACATTAAAAAATAAAATCGTTATAGAAAACCTTGTTTTAGTTAGAGGTGACAATACTCTGAATAAGCTGAAACAGTTAACACAATGGAGTTGCCAAGGTGGTCTGGTGGTTTGAACAGACCCAAGTTCGCCATTTCAGTGTTGTTATGGAAACGTGATGAGATTGTGTGACAAGCAGATGCTTATCACATTTAGCTGCTCTCAATCCAATCTGCTCAGATTTCACTAATTGTTTCTTTTGTGTGAGATGACCCATGTGGCCCAATTTTCTTTTTATGTCAATCTTTCATCTTCTCTGTTTTAGTTCTTTTACTGTTTTTGTCCTTGAGCCATCATCCTCCCTCTGTCTTTCCTCCTGATTTGCTCCTGTGTTTTAACAGTATGAGGTAGAATCTACTATTTTGCTCCTGGGTCAAGAGCCCACTCTCTGTGATAAGAGAGCTTTGTTTACTTGGCACAGGTTTGTTCTAACTCCCACTCAGTGACACATGGAGAGTTCTTTGGCACAACTCTGCTGCACTTTGTACTAAATGGTTGCAGCCATTAAGAACTGCAGGTGGTCTGAACAAACCCTTGGAAGAATGTTAACAATTTCCACGCTGTGAAGTGTTATATTATTTATTAACGAAATCAGCTGAGAAATTTTCTGTCAATTTTTAGCTAAATATACTGAATGAAAATTTCCTTGGAATTGTGTTGCTAATTTGTCCATCCCATTTGATTGAATACTCATGTTAATCGCTTTTGTCTCCTTGATCCTCAAGTCTCTTGCAGCATCATTCTTGCTATAAAGTGTGCATATAAAATGCATTCAATTTAAGCAACATTCAATGTTAATTTGAAGCTGATCACCATAGTCATTACAGAAGCTGTCAATCTCCAGGCTTAAATAAATTAAAACAGCGCTCGTTCAGGGAAGTGTCAACTCCCACCGGTTAAAGGGAATGCACATCGATTGAGTTCAGCAACAGAATGCAGGATGACATCATGAGACCCATCCTGCACCACAGGTCATATAATGACGAGCGCAGGTGCAGAATCTTTGTCGAGATCTCCTGCTTATTTCATGAAAGAATATTTTGCTTGAATTCATATAAACCATGTGATGCAAATGAGCAAAACTTTGGCGTGTATTAGCAGATTCACCTCCAAACTTTTCAACATCATCTGCAGCCCTTCCTCGGCACAGATAACCCGTAAGATTTTCTCATAGTTGCACAAATTTTAGGTCATATTAGTCAATGTTACTTTTCAGTGTTTGTGTTATATAATCATTCTACTCATCTATTGGCTAGTTATTTCATTGCAGATGACATGAGGGTTGATTGTTGTACGCACCATTTGGGGATGACAGTTATGAAGGGATTCCAGTATAAATGTGATTTTCAAATGGATAAAGCCATTAGAATCCTTGGCCTATGACCGTACCAGTGCTTTATAATGAGCACATATTCCTGTTGGTATCTCCAGCATGGTGCAAAATATTCACAGCACAAATTTGTATATAATGCAGAAATGGAGAAAAGAAGCAGCTCGACCAGGGGTGTGCAAACTTTTACACTTTGACTTTTAAAATTTGACAAACGGGCCGGATCAGCACAACATATGATACATATATAAAAAACGCATTTGTTAACAGTACATATCAAACTCATCTGACATTGGCTTTGAAAATAAAACCAGCTTGGTTTTAGAGGCTCTGATGTTTACTTGCATTTCATGTACAAATCGGGTTTTTCCCTTGTAGCTTCACGTCCAGCTCATTCATGTGTGTCAGTATGTGCACAGAAAAGGCTAAATCACAAAGCCAATCTGTGTCATGTAGCTCAGGAAAATTCTCAAGTGTTCTCAAGTAGCTCCAAAAATGAAAAAATCTCCTGTTCGAGCTCCCACATTCATTGACCCAATCATTCAATCATTCGCATCAAGTATGAAATCTGTACCTATCTTTGGCGGGACGGATTAAAAAGACCAACGGGCCGGCTGTGGCCCGTGGGCCGTAGTTTGCCCACTCCTGAGCTAGAAAGTCAGTTACATTTTCCCGAGGAGAAAGCAAGAAAAATTGCTGGTTTAAATGTGTATAACATTATTGTCTCGGTTGGAAAATAATTGAATTATAACACGATTCGAGAGAGGTAATACGTAGTATCATCCTAATCAGTTACCTCTGCCTTTACTGAGCAATAAAACTGATACATAAATCTTTAAAGAAAATTGGTGTCTTAATTACTATAGAGTGCTGAATTGATTCTAACCACTTTGCAATTCAGTTTCCACCGCTACCTCAAACTATCTTGTTGGTATCTTGGAAAGAATGCATTCTCAACCAATTCATTTTGCAGTGTGTACAGCATCATAGCAGGCCATCTGACATGAATTTACTTTCATCCATCAAACACATACACAACTTACATTAGCGCAATCATCTTCATCTCCATGAGATTGTCCTTTACCAAGTTCACTCTTAACATGGTTATTTTTAATTAATTAAATGATTATATAATGCTGCTAATAAATTTTGCTCTTGAAAAATTGTCTCTTTCTCCTAACAGAGAAACTCACACATCATCCCACTCATCACCTGTTACAGCTCGTACCTCATTATCATCAACATGGCTTTTTGAGTGTAAATAAATAATATCTCTTTTTTATTTTCTTGGAGTCTTGCCTCTCTTACAATTTGTCCTTTTGTTAAAATGTATGAGTTTTGAAAGAGGAGCCAGAGAGAACCAAACTAAACACAAGCCTTCTCTCTCACACAGCCACTGTCATCAAGCTACATACCGGTACTTCATCCCTGTGAGCTTGGCTGTAGACTCCTTGAGGTTGTGGTGGTAGCGGTGGGTGAAGGAGCCCAGGCTGCGAGCTATCAGGGCCACGGTGCGAAAGCGGGCACGGGCCTGGCTCGCCGTGTTGGGGCTGGTGGCATTCTGCTTGGTGTGCTCGCCGTTACGCGGGGCCTTCAACCCATGGTCTGTACATGCAAAGGACACCTGCATGGCTGTCAAAAGCTACAAAAGCCAAGAGAGCTCCTCCGAGACGAAACTTTTTCGTTGTCCTTTTGTGATGACGAAAGTCCACGGTGCGGTCCGGGTCTGCTCGGCGCTGCCTAATCTTGTGCGGCAATCATAGGCAACCAAGAGGAAGCATGAAATTACTCGGGCTCTTTTAGAGGAAGATCTTGAGCTCATGTAACAGTCATGCAGTGCCGGTCAGTGTGTGAGGAGCCGAGACAGGGATTCTATGATGCTCTGACGCCACCTGAAAATACGAGAGGTTGGAGATGGAGGGATAAGAGCGGAATCGAGGAGGTACCATATGAGTAATGTAAAGAGGTTAGGATGTTTTAGGAAAAGGGTAAAAAATGCCACACTAAAACAAAGAGAAGAATGAACAGAAACAATGCTGTAAGAAATAAACAGTCTTGTCAACCATCCAGTTTATCTTTAAGTCACATATCTGAACTCTATGGACATGACAGTTGATCTTTTCTTCACTTCTGTTTCCCTTATCTTATAGATTTGCCAAGTAGCCAGTTTGTCCTTTATCTTTCTGTTTCTGCTTCATCCTCTCTCTTACGTCTGAGCGGATGTTTTTGGTTTTTCGTTTTATGGCCGGCTGCCAGTAGTTATCGTGGGTGGGAAGTCTTTCTCACCTTCTACCTGGCTAAGCTTTCTAGTTTAGTAAAGGAGGGACGCTGCCGTTACACAATATAATTTTGACACTTTCAACACGCTATCCTAGTCTCTTCACTCTAAAAGCAAATCCCATGCTATTACAGCAATGCGCACACTTAAAAATGCATATTGTACACTGTCATCGGGCCACAGCACATTCACAAAGCACGCAAACTAAAGCCAGATATTTTTTTTTTTTGTTTAAATCAAACGGGTCTTACACACATTGAGTTGAGAGTCTCAGGCTGCCGGGGATGAAGCGAGATTGGATTTTTAGTTGACGTGTCCCCGTCTGCAACTTTAAGAGAGACCAGTCAAGCGGCAGCAAGCGGTTGTCCCACAACGATGCGTATCCCATCAGGAGCAGCAGTTTTTTGTTTTTTTTCCCGTCAGCTTCTTCTTCTCAGATGCAAGAACCAGCTTTGTCCCCGTCTTGAAAGTCCTCTAGTCCCTCGAACCCCTTTTATGGTCCCCAGCTTTGCAGCAAGAATGTGATAGAGGAACCTTGAAATGGTACCAGACAAGCAGAGAGGAGGAGTAGAAGGAGGGGGGAAAACAAGGATGCATGGCACCTCACTTCAGGGGAGAAGAGGACAGATGCGGTGAACAGTGCGTGTTCTGCGCTAAATGCGGGAGAGAGACAGTGTGTGTAAAGGCTGCCGGCTCTGACTGACTGGCTGGAGGAACTGCAGTGGTTTTCACTATGGCGCCACACACTCTTAAGAGAGAGAGAGGGGAGAGAGAGCTATGTTCTGAATGGAAAATCAAAAGAGCTGAGGCGAGTTGATGTGAGTTGTGTTCGTTTATTTACGGACAACGCTTCGGGCAAAATGTTAAGGTAGTATAGTGTAGTCGATTACAGCATCTTACGTGCAAACCTGACAATGAGGCTTCACTTGACCGTGGCAAACTTATGAGGCACTTCCCCCACTTGACGCCTTCTTTACACTGCAGTTACCTTTTGCATTTACATAATGAGTGTTCTTCATTCGAAGATTCCTTAAATAACTTGTGACTGGAAAAAAAATATTTAGTTGATTTCAAGCTTACAAAATCAGGGCCTATTCTGACACTAAAGCAGATGGTAAATACACATCATTTGAAGTGATACTGTGAAATACAGCCAAAAGCAGGCAGTTGAGGAAGGCGCTGCATCTTATTTTTCCCCCCCTACTGAGCAGAAATGTGACAATACAGGATTTCATGCTTCATTTAAGATTTTGAAACCTTGAGGCTAGCACAGTTTATTTATATCCCTGTGATTATATCTGATGGTAGTAGGCACTTGTAAAAATCAGTGCCTGTATCAACATTATTGAGGGTTTCTTGGTTAGCGGGGATGTCAGCATTCACCAAGGATTGCCAGATAATCTTTTATCCATGCCTGATTTCTGACTTTTTTCTGGGCGATATCTTTAATAACTCTAAAAGAAACAGTGCACATACTGACAACCTCTTGTTGGTGTTGATGCCGAATAAAACAGGATGATCATATATTGTGGAATTTATATATGAAATAATTTCACGATGACTGCGGACACAATACAAGCATGGAAAAGGAAATCCTGTCGTTCAGTATTACAACTACTTTAAATTTGAGGAATTTTCTAAATTAAGATAGCTGAGGGGGTGAAATTCAAATTGATTTTCAAAAATATTCGTACAGAGTGAAGTTCTGAGAACAAATCACGGGGTGTCCTTTTACTCTTTTGGAAAAGTTAAAATTGTATTCCTTCACAAAATGTCTCCCACAGAAGAACCTGTATGACATATTCAGCTGCCAAGGAGAGGTGCTTGTAAAACCACAAAACATTTGATGTGCAAAATGAATAAAGTGTCCGTTTAAGGCCATGGTACCTTGTGTGACCATTTCAGGGAAAATAATTGCCGCTGTCAATCTAAACAGCTTCCTTAGTCTTATTCTGAGCAAAGAATGTTACAACCTCCACTTCTGTCAGAAAATAGTCCATCACATATTAAGCATATTTTGGCTTATTTTTGTGTTTAAACTCAGAAAAAAACAATAAAGTCAAAAGCAATGTACTGCCATTAAAAAACGGAGAAACAAAAACAAATCAACGCGCTATTCAATTTAACGCCACCACTGTTTGTATAAACCTTTACGATGCATTAAATTATATTCGTTGCTATTGTGTGATTACAATCCTGTTGCATTGTGCAACAGCAAATAAAGGAGTAAAATAACAAAAATAAAATAATTCTCCTTAAAACAATACTAGAGTATTATATGGTAATAGTTTCCCCAACCTAATATTTGATACAGCCCCCCTCTCCTGGGTGACTGCTCTGACACTGTGTGGTTCTTCTATGTTCTTGCGAGGTATCAGCATATTCAGACAAATATTCTTCGAATATCACAAGTATCATCGAGGCTTTAGCTCCCACACTGTCAATCTAATTTCAAAGTGTGTCACTCAGAGGCATTAAAAAAAAGCTGTTACATTCTCTGCTGGAATCCTCAGTGGGAATTAACATTGTTACCCTGAGGCGAATTTCTTTGCTTAATGTTCCATTAAAATATCTGGAACAACTGTTGCAACAGTACAAGAATTTAGTTTCAGGATCACAAGCTGAAATAAATATGCAACTGTGAAGCTGCAGAGGGAAGAAAGAGAGAAAGCCCTCTAACCTGACCTTCGATTTCTTGCGGTTTGAAACATTTTTCAGCTGAGCCTGCATTGACTTTTGCCAGTGCCGGACCAAAGCTCTGCATTCTTTTAAATTTGAACAATTTTTTCCTCTAGATGCATGCGCTGCACTTGTTTTATCAATGACACTTTCCCTCAATAGAAATATACTCCTGTTATAAAACTGAGAAATTATAGAGGGAAACCTTTCCAATCCGTCAATGATGTCACTGCCTCTGCTGCAGCACTCCCGCTCTCTGCAACAGCCCTTCTCCGTCTGTTTTTTCATCTGCTCATGTTCATCCGTTATCTCCTCCGTGCCAACCTGTGCTGCTTTCTCTCCTCTCTCTTTCTCTGCTCAAAATAGCCAGTGAGCTTTGCACTGTGCTTTCTCAATCTCAAGCCCATAGTCTCTACGCTGCGCTTTAGATTCTACTTTGTTATTACTCTTCGTGGGAATAACCTGAGATTCTACCGTGAATAAGGATATGCGATGCTGATAACAAGGATTTGTGGTGAGACAGCTACAACAGGGGACAACATAATCCCTCATAACTACTGTTTTCATTATCATCACCTACTCTTGATTTCCTAATATCAGTCCACCTTTGGTATAAGCTCATCCAAGGTTTTGAATCCGGTGCACAAGCCGACACTGATTCATGTTGACATCTTTATTGTGACAGTCACTACAGATGCCAGATGACCTTATATGTCTGCCCAGAAGGTAGAAGGCAGATGGCTTCATTGTGATGTTGAATGATGGAGTGAAATGCGTGCGCAGCCGTTTATTGCTAATGGCAAATGTCTTGGAGGTTCATGTGTTTTATATTGACTGTGTTGCTGTTGGTGTACCTGCACAGTGTTCAGTCTCGTGGCAAATGGTTTACGAGCTCGCTTATTCCGACTGAAATTTGTCGAGGATAATAGCCCTTTTTGAATAACATGGGGAGAGGATCTGGTTTATGAGTTTGCATAAAACAAGTTCCAACAATAATCTTAGTCAGGAAAGCGTTATATCGAATTTACTTATGACCCGTGTAAACTGACTGATATGTTTAACTAGAATATTGACCAGTTAGTTGAGTAGGAGAACCCACTCTGAACCACTAGCGATACTAATAGCACTTTAACAGCAATATCAATAACACTAGCTCCAGCATCCGCCCGCACACATACACACATCTATTTACACCCTTTGCGTGATTTCACAAAAACAAACAAGCAAAAAAAAAAAAAAGACAAAAAACAGTCACATTTCAGAGAGACCACACTGTAAATTATGAAAATGTCACTACATTGAATAATATATCCAGCTTATTTTGCTTTGATCCTCTCAAATGGGGGATCTACTTCATTAGTTATTAAAATCCGAAAGCCCTCAATGTTACCGAAACCTGCCGGATGCACAAAAGACATTGCAATCTGTCTGAGGTTGCTTCGAGCATTTCACGTCACATCTTATTGATGCTGAATTAGAGCTAAGATGATGAAAGTATTAGGTATTTAACAGGACAGGGCCCCTGCAATCTGAGTAAATATTTAATCCTTACTTCAAGCAGTTTAAAAAATAGCTGACAGTTGACAAAACAGGCTGCTGTTTCACTTTAATAGATTGGGACTATGGTCAGTATTGAATGAACACTGCATAAAAACATGAAGTTATTCATAAGGAAGGCATATGATATGGAGTCAATCTGTGTACACGCTATTATATGAGGTGCTCCCGCTTGCATTTGTTGTATTTTGATTCTTAAGTGTATGCACGCGCCAGCAGAGTCCTACCTGTACACCATGCTGGAACATGGTGGGGACGATGCCTGGAAAAAATGGCCAAGTTCATGAAGAAGCTCCTCCAAATACTTCTGCTCCAAAACTCTACCGGCCTCAAAGCTTCCTGGGACGCAGCTGGTGGGGCTTGAAGGGGACACCCTGGCACCTGACCCCTGCCTCTGCTGGATAGAACTGGGACAGCGATCAAGCTTTGGCCCTCCTCTTTGCCTGGGAACAGGGATCTCAGTGCAAGCTGCCTTGAGATACATGGATCAACCTAGCTTGCCACAGGCCGACAGAACACTTTCTTTTGTTAGCAAATCCTTTTCAGTATATTTAGTCTGCTGGAGAGAATCTGGCCTGACAACATCTCCATGTAAGCACAATTCAATGCCGGTCATGAGGCACCAAGAGAGAATTATTCAAGCTAATGTCATGACGCCATTCTCTCGATGTCAAAAAAGCATACGGGCATAGACACTGACAGCCAGGCGCACACAAGTAAAATTAACACACTATTATTTACAGTTTCAAAGAGGATAACAGGGGGCATATCTGCATGCCATACCTGTGATGTCAGCTGTATTCTTAGATGATTGACAAATCCCACTTTTCTGGGAGTCATGCCAAACAGAGTGAGAGTTCTGTATTACATGTGTTGTATACAGTATACTAATGCAAGGATCTGCCAAGAACAAAATATGAACCCACAGAAATGCAGCCATCTAGTTATTGAGACAATAGCCTGCAACTAGTTCATCAAAGATATAATTTTGATAAACTGTATATTTTGAGTGTCAAATCATGACATTTTTTCACAATGTGTTTTTGTTTTGGTACAAGTTGTATCATTTTATGCCATATGTTATATTCATATTCATATCCATATTATTATTATTATTATTATTGTATTATAATATAGTTGTTGTTGTTGTTATTGTGCATTTTGTATTCTATGCTTTTCAATTCTATTCTATCCTGCATCCTTGTGTGTTTCTGCCCTCTTCTGGACAGAGAAGGCGCATTGCCCAGAAAGATCAATATTGATGTATGTTAAGCCAGCAATGGCCTGAGAACTTTGTTGAAAACATTTGTACATTTTCAGCCTCTATACCACCTCAATAAAACAGAGGAATAGAATTTACCATCACAACTTCTGAAGTAGCCTTGAAATGGAAGTGGATGTAACTATATTTACCTTTTATTCACTTGTTACATGCATCATAACCATACAAAACTATCACATGGACAAACATCACTCATTCGCGTGTAGAATGCAGACTGAATAAAAGGACTAGATATTGGATGAATGTTGGGGTGTTTAGAGCACCTTCATGTGTCTACTCTGTCCCCTACTCATTATACAGTGTTAGAAGCAAATGCAGTTCCATTTATTTCCGTCTCTAGTTATGTGAGGTTTTTTCATCACTTTCCTCCAAGACCACAATGAATCACCCACACATGTATACAGTTGGACTCCTGCACACGCCAAGGTAACACTGTATGAAAAATGAGATCCTGTGGCCGGTCTAAAGCAAATATCTGCAAAAAAAAATATCAGCAAATATGCTTTTTATTATTTTTAGATTTAAGTAAATACATACCATTTACACCACGCTCAACTTTTTTTCAATGAATTATCTTTGCACTACATTTTCCAAAAATCCAGGAAAAGATGGATTTATTGGTGATGTTTCCAGTGATGATCCATCTTTCGCTATAGCAAGAGCAGGGAGACGACAGCCATTTCTCGGACAACTGGTGGCAAAGCAGGAGAGCCAAGAGAAACTGCTAGTTAATCCAAAAGGAAAACCCTAATTGATAACATCCATACAGACATCTTTTATTTCATTGTAATTTCAGCCACACTTTTTGTCTATTCATTCAGTCATTCATTCATTGTCTATTGAGTAACCCCAATTAAGATGTAATAATGTACACAAGCCCAGTGGCATTTTGAGTATCCGTGTGATTTGTTTCAGAATTACACGCCTAGTAACACCTTGATCACACCACTCCTCAGTAGTGTCTAAACAAACATAGGGCCACACTACCCAACAAAAATACACATTTTTAAGATGATACATTTTACATTTGTATATAACCTGGTTTGCATCTGAACCTGAGCATTTATCTTATTCAGGTATTGAATAGAAAGTCTATTACTTCAGCCACTCTCATCACAATCCACCCTCCGGAGAAGTTGTCTACGAGTGATGAAAGATGGGGTGAATGTGGTGACTATTCACAACCATCTATCTAGAAACATTTCCAGACAGCAAAACGTGGCTTCGATGCACAGCTGGAACTGGAGAACAAGGTCTTCATTAAGGCTTTGGCAAAACTCCAGCCTGTTTGACAATGAAAATAATAGCTGCATTCCTTGGGTTAGGGTTAGTCCAGCACAATTAAATCAAATTCAGACCACTGTACCCTTCAAGAGGAACGAGGTTACTCAAAAAGTGGTATAACATGATATCAAAGTTCTCAGTTGATTATTATCTTATCATATTGAAAGTGATAGTAGTCTTGACGACAGACAGCAAAGATAATGGAGGAGCTGCATACCCTAGGGCAGGGGTCGGCAACCCGCGGCTCCTGAGCCTCATGCGGCTCTTTCATCCGTACACTGCGGCTCCGAGTGGCTGGGGAAAATAAATAACTAGTATTTAATTGAAGTGTTTTTACTTGTGTTAGTTCCTTTTTTTAATTTTAATTCTAAATTCACACTTGCGGAAGCCGTTCGTCCGCCAGCCGGTATAGACCCCATTTGCAGATGTTATGTGCAGAAGTTCAGGAGCAGAAGTCCCATAAACCAGGTAAAATAGATATTTATGAAGATATTTTGCAAATAATTATTTTTCAGTGTTTGCTGACACAGTGTTTTTTCCCAATTTATTTTAAAATTCAGGTCAAGGCTCAAAGCCCAAAGGCCTCAAAATGTTCACAATGTGTTCAAAATATAAATAAAATTTGATTTTCTCTGTAGTACTTTGTGAATTTCAGAAGCAACACACTACACACTTGTTTATACAAATTGTAAAGGTAATAAAAAACTATATATATACAATGGTATCTTTATTTTAGACGTCAAGAAGTAATTGTAGCTCCCAGTGTTTTCTTTCCCATGGAAACCGGGTCCAAATGGCTCTTTGGGTGTTAAAGGTTGCCGACCCCTGCCCCGGGGGTATGAAGACATCACCACTGGTGTTGGAATAAAACATGGCGACTTAAATAAATATAATCAGTCATTTCAATGATCATTGGTTGTAATGAATAGGTCAACGGCTAGAATAAATTTACATTAGGTGATTCACAGCCATACAATAACAATCCCATTATAGACCCAAGCCGGGTTACAGGTGTTTACATTTCATCGACCAGAATCAAAGTGGAATGGACAGATTTCATAGGAAAATAAAGAAAGCTATGTTATCCCCATCTTTCTCTACGCTTTTCTGCCTGATAATTGCCTGTCTGTGTCTGTTCATTTGTTGACAGGACGACACAGCAGCCAGGCTAATTTCATGTAAGAGCAGTGGGAGCATTTTGGTCAAAATAAAATCAAGTATAGTCCTGCATTAATCCTGCATCCTGCATTGGTCAACCCAATGAGGATACAGAATTTATGTAATATTTAGAGGCGGATGACAATCACACTGCAGACAGTGTGGGAGAACGTGTTAAATGATGTCTCAGAACGGCTGTCTTAGTCATTCTCGCAGCCACAAATTTTGCTTTTCACACATTATTTTGGTCTGAATGTAGGCCCTGTCCTGTTTTCACACGCTTAGCCATTTATTTAAGAGGAATCTGGAACATGTATTGTTTTGTAATATTTGCAAAAACAAATGCAAAAATAATGTACGACTATTACATACTATGTCCCATTAACTATGTCACTTATGCTGTCATCTATCTCTTGATGCCATTTGTTGCACTTGCATTTCAATTATTTTTCGGCTTCTTGATAATTTTAAATTTAAAACAAACATTGTATACCAACAAAATTAGAAGAGAAATTGTGCAAATATCCAACTATGGTGACTTGGGATTTCAGATTTGTTATTACGAGTTATCTTTATCTCGTACTGCAAGCATGGTCCAAAACTCAAGGAACAATTACGGTTCTTTTGTAGGAGCTTAGAAATAAATCATCAACCTTTTTGCCATCACTTACATTTTTTTCCTACACTTATCCCAAAATAATTTGTTTATTTTTACGGTAACATAAATGTTTTAGTGATAAAACTTTTTTATGAGATCCCTGACTCCATTTTGTTATTTACATACTGGTGGATGCTTCTATCATGTCTACGGGTTTTAGTGCTTTTTTTTCTTTGACTTTTATTTAATATCAGTGGGATATGTCTCTTTCACGCTGGTCATTTTGACATATCATCTTGTAATTGTTATCATTTATTATGATCTTGGTCTACTTTGTTTGTCAAAGCCAATTCTATCGAGACAAAATTCATAGCCAGAGCCTTCGTGCACACAGACAGAACAAAATGTCTGTCTCTCTGTTCGTCATCCTCTTGTACTGACTTCCCCATTGACCAATGCCATAATATTTGTAGCCGCCTACAATATGTGACTGAAAATAAGAACATTTCTTGTTTCACAAAACAGGACTAATACTAATCAGAAATGGTAGTCAAAGGGGATTGAATAATAGGATAAATCTGCAGTAGTCTGCTCCCCCCTGCATCTCCTGTGTTCAGTGAGGCCAAAAGCAACATTCAGGCCAAATGGCATCTGACCAAAGGCCTTGTTTTTCTCTGCTTAAGTGCTGAGTCCTGACCCAAGCATGACGGGAAGGGAATGGGCCTAAAAGGTTCAGAAGTCACAATTATTTGTTTTACCTGTCTATTTGACATTGTGCTTTCAAATGCTTGAGGGAAAAAACAACTCCACGTAAAGTAAAAATGACACCACGAAAATACTTTGTGTGAGTTTAATAAGACTCAGTTGTCCCAGACATTGAAATGTTGTCTGCTTTGGTGACATTTTGTTCTTCGTTTATCCTGCACCCAGGGTCTATCCCAGCAGAGAGGTGGGGTACCACCAGGATCCAATTGCCAATTGTAAATGAACAACCGTTCATTCTTTTATTCACAAATTTCCAAATAATTCCAATTAATCTCCAGGATTTTTTTGGACTGTGGGAGAAAACTGAAGGGAGAACAAGCAAACTCCACACAGAGACAACCCCTGTGGGAATACAACCAGGGCATTTAATGCTGTGAGGCAGAAGCGCTGACAGCTGTGCTGCTATATATCCATCCTTTTTTTTTTTTTTTAACTACTTCTTGTTTGCTGTCCCTTCATGTGGAGAGGAGCCAGATGAGGTGGCTCAAGCATCTGATCAGGATGCCTCCTGGACTCCTCCCTGGTGAGGCGTTCCGGACACGTCCGACTCAGAGGTGGCCCTGGGGATGACGCAGGACACACTGGAGGGACTATTTCTCTAGGCTGGCCTGGGGATGCCTTGGGATTCCCCCAGAAGAGCTGGACCAAGTGGCCAGGGAGAAGGAAGTCTGGACCCCTCTGCTTCAGCCGCTGCCCCCGTAACCCAAACCCCAGATAAGCGGCGGACAGAAGATGGATAGATTGATGCTTCTTTTTTGTGTGTTATATGTAGATTCAGGTGCCAGTTGTAAAGTCAGTGAGAATAAAATCATAAAAAATATAAATTGCAGAAAAAGATAAGGGTCTTAATTGTCTGACTGACACCCGATCCGATTAGGTTTTCAAAGTAAGGATGTTAAGGAGGTATAAGGTCCGGGGCAAATTACCACATTCTAATAGTACAGCAATTTTTAATTTTATATTTGGCATATTTTTAAAGGGAAACTGTTAGGACATGACAAAGTAATGCATCAAATAACACTTCAACAATATCAGTAGTACCCCAGAGACATCAAGGTTGAAAACCTTTCAGAAATTAGGAAGGTTGCCTGAGGGGGGAATCGAATCACCAACCTTTTGATCGGAGAGACACCCGTTCTATCAACTGAACCACAGCTCCCCTTCTTATTTAAGAATAAACAAAACAGAAACAACTTATTTTGGGCGAGCGCAGCTCTTGTAGAATGTACACGGCATCACGAAAATATCTCAAACTATTTGGACTGTTGGGCGGTATAGATTCATTATTCATCATATAGAGTGAGGTTTATTCTAAGCGTTCACCTGTGAGATCTGGCAGGAGAGCCAAGATCCGTGAGACGTGGAATTCCCCTGACGATGATGTCTCACAGAAAGCATAGAAAGATCAACATCATGAGTCTGTTCGGGTCCTCGGGCTTGTGGTTCTCTATGCTGTGTGGAACATGCACACGTAACACGACTTTAATTCACTGAAAGAGAAAGATCAGTTAAATGCAAAACATACGGTTGATTTGAGGTAGTAGTTCAGTAAGATCTTCTAAACGAGGGTCAGCTCAGGCTTCACGCAGAAAGTTTTTATATATATATATAAAAACTTTTTATATAAATAAATGTATGAGAGTGAGAGCTGCTGCTTCCTTGCTCTTTCATTATTACACACAAAAATACTCAGTTTACAGTTGAGCGAGCACTAAATGGGATTCGGTGGAATGATGGATCGTTCACCAGGAGAGATTGAGAGAGAATGCAGTCTTTCTGGAAAACTGCTGCCGACTCACCGCTTGGGATTTTGCATCAACACCTGAGACCTTCGAGAGGTGACCTTATTGAAAATTGGACTGTGACAATAGGAGAAGTCATGAAAGCTATGCTCATAAAGTATTCATTTAATTTACTGTGAATTGTTCAACTGCGCAAGTTGCATGTGGTACTCAAAAGAGATATGAAAACACCTTTTTATGAAGGATTCATAATCTTAGAAATAAATTCAGTTCGGGTCATGAAGACAGATGGGCGTTCAAACTTCAAGGGGAAAGATGGAAAATTCAGTAAGGCTTTGGATCAAGTTAAACTTTTTGCATTTTTGTATTTACTCATCCTTCCAAGAGGCTGTGACCCCATAGATGAACTTGCTCATCAAGAGTGACATAATGCAGCTAGAATAATTTAATTTGGTTCATAAACATTGTACTACATCCACAAAAGACTGATTTTGAATTTCCAGCATATACCTATGAACACAACAAAATGGACAGCAAGGCGAAAATATCTTTAGATTAGACTTTTCAATAGAATAATGTCCATTTGGTAAATCTTTGATTTAAACAATGGCAAATTTGATGTAAATTTGTCCCGTAGAGTATATGATCCTTCATACTAAGAGAAAAATGCTTTTGCAGCTTATCAGAACAAGCTGAAACAAGTTCATCTCTGTGGTTTTTACTGCATCTTCGTGTCATTATGTCTTGCTTTTGACAAAACACCTGAAACTCAAAATTGTAAAACCACTTTATTGTAAGTACTGTAACCAAGCATCTTGGTCAAAAATGACTTTCTCAAAATTATTAACCCTTTTATAAATTTTGGTTTTATGTGATACGCACAGAACTTTTAAGGCCATTAACAGTACACAAACCAGCTGGGTTTTTCATGTTTGTTAACAAATATGTAAATGACAAAGGGAAGTGTTATAATGTCACTGTCTTGCAAACACAAGTCCATATTTTAAAAACATACACACACTGTTTGGGTTTGAAATAATTTTTCCACACAAGGATAAACATTTTACCTCTAAAGTTACAATATCAGGCTGAATTAGGCTTTTACAGAACAAAACACTGGTACTATTAAATGTTCCCACAGTAGACAACTCCCGATTGCTAGGGTTGCACTAAATGTGTCCTGTCAGCTGTTAGTTTGATTTTTTTTTTTTTTAAACATTATTATGTCCATGACAAACCCTTGAAGAGCATGGGAACGTTTCTTCAGTAGGTGGGGAAAAAAAAAAAACACGATGTCTTTGAAAATGTTTTTCTCAGGCTAAAAGTTCAAACAGCTGGTAGATAACCACCTGCGACCACGAAATAAATGTCATATGATACTGCTGGCTTCTTTGCTCAAATCTAATCATACGGAGCCGCTGCGTGCATCAAACCCGTACACATAAATTCATTCTTTTCTCACACTCTCTCTCCTGTTCAGTTGCTATCAGGTGCTTCATTTAGACTTGTTTGGAAAGGGTTTGACCTTTCACTCAGGTTAAATAGAATGAAGGTATATTTTCTATTAACTGGAGTCATGCCTGCATGACTTAAATCAGCAAAGCACAGCTCTTGACCACTTGAAGCATCTCATTTGTATGAGGCTAAGAGGAACTGAATGCATATTTCGACATTTCAGAATGATGAAATTAATGTAGCACAGGAAGTGCCTGATCATCCACCCTTCCTTTCCTTCACATGCTGCAAAAGCCCAGTGTATCAATGTGCACATGGTTTATCCAAAGCAATGCAGATATAACACACAAAACACTCATCCAACACGGATGTCAATTGCGACTTCAGAAAAGGAAATGTTCCAGATATTCATGTTGCATCACGTGTGAACATGATCTGATGAGTGTTTAGCACAAAAAGAAACAAGAGAAGAAATGTCTCCCTCTAGATACATATTTTCATAGGTACATATATAGCTTGTAATACTGTATATTAAAGCTAATAGGGGCTCAAAAGGAAATCTCTATTGACCAGGCCTGCATTTAATCTCTCATCTTGATATGACAAAATCACTTTCCTACTGTCGGTGTTGATTAGTTGGAGATGAGCAAGCGTTGGAGATTCACTTATGTATAATTTATACCAAGTACTGTATGATATAAAATGTCACATCTTGGAAAGTCTTTCTGTGTGTAAAATTCAGGTTGAATAGCAGGGTATATCCACACTGAATGAGCCCAAAAAGGACATTAAACTTGAATTTTGGAAAAAACAACCAACAATACTGTTTAGTCATTGCTGTTGTATTATGTGGTATAGTAAACGATAGATAGATAGATAGATAGATAGATAGATAGATAGATAGATAGATAGATAGATAGATAGAGATAGATAGATAGAGATAGATAGAGATAGATAGAGATAGATAGAGATAGATAGAGATAGATAGAGATAGATAGAGATAGATAGAGATAGATAGATAGATAGATAGATAGATAGATATAGATCAGTGCTGCACCAAGGTAAAACACTTGAATAACCTGACATGTCCTGTGATTTTAACCATGCCTACTTTGCTGCGTGAACACAACTATGAGATTTAAAATATATCATGAAAGAAGCTCAGCATTAGAGCAACAATATGTCAATGCAGTGTCTGATGGCTATTGCATGGATGGAAGCTCAGCAACAGTCCCAGCTCCCTCTGAATGTAAAGACCAAAAGCAAAACAGAGTCAGAAAAGCAGCTCTTTCGCATACATGGCAGCTGAATAGTGTGAGTTTGTCCTCAGATTGAATTTGATAATCCGACCTTGACATTCTGTGGTCAGGGAGACACTTTAGGCAATGGCTGATTGGT
Source organism: Fistularia commersonii (assembly GCF_037954325.1). Classification (NCBI taxonomy): domain Eukaryota; kingdom Metazoa; phylum Chordata; class Actinopteri; order Syngnathiformes; family Fistulariidae; genus Fistularia; species Fistularia commersonii. The sequence goes on from NC_141308.1 coordinate 1,580,689, forward strand.
CAGTTTGAGGAAGTCTTGAACAAATCCCAGCCTACAGTACGCAGGGTTGATCGAACTTGGCTGCAGACATGAAAAGCTCTCTCTGTCCTGCACCTTGTAGCCAAGAAAACATGTGGCGAGAAGAGGGAAACGGTTCTCCCCGCCTAAATACACTTACTTGGAATACTACAGACTACCCAAACAGCAGTACTGAGACGTACTTTCTTCGCCTTGGCCACCAAACCCATCAACACGTACCTAATGCGAACTATGGACTGTATGATTACAACACAGAATTCATGAAGGCTAAAAATAATAAGGCAGAATTTGCTATTCATTATCTTTAAATGTGTCAAGCAATGACACCTAAAAATCCAAAAAGTTACAGTCCAGTTCAAACAAGAGATTGTAGAATAAGCAAGGGATTTTACTCAGTGATGTGGCTTTTCTTTCTCCAATAATCGTCCAAAATATATAATATCTTAAAGGTAACAAGACTTGCCGTGTGAAAAAGTAACACGGAGTGAAACACAGAGACAGAGTTGGGAGAGACAGAGAGAGAGTGTTTGGCTTCTACTGGGACTTAAATGATCATCATTATTTGTTTCAATAAATTACACAACTTTTCTAAAACATATGACATTTATGATAAATGTAAAAGTATAGGTTTTATACATACATATATATATACACGCACACACACACACACATATATATGTATATACACACATATATACACCCATATACAAACACACACACACACATAGATATCCATACATACATGAATAAATACAAATACATATATACATATATATATACATATATACACACACACAAACACATATATATGTATACATATATACACACACACACACACCTATAGACATATATATATATGTGTATATATAAAATTAGAAGCCAGGCAGACTAAGCTACACCAAATTACAATGAATGCAGTATAATACATCAGCTAAAGATTATTTTCATCAATCATTTCCCCTTGAATCTAAATTCTTTTGTAAAATTTCAGAAATCTGTCAAAAACGGCAGCATTTCCCAGATTCATAGAAAATATTCTTAAATGTCCAAAACCCAGACGCCTTCATAGAATGGTCAAGAAACCAGAAAATAACCATATACAAGGTTAGGAAAATCTTCTAAAAAAAAAACAAAAAAAAACTTGGGCTTGTTTTGAGGACAAAATCATTAATCGTTATTAATCACAGTCGTTATAACACCAGCTATGCAATCAAACCTTCAGCTATGGAGTTTATGATGTTTGCTTTGATTGTGTTGGAGAGGTTTTGATTGCGCTGCTGGGATGGACAAAACACAACCGACCCTTTTTCTTAAATCAATTTAATAAAAAAACAAAACAAACAAAACCCTGTATGTTATAACCCCCAGTATTATACTGCATTAGCTTTACCTTGTACCTAACAAATTGGCCAGTGTAAATTGTATGAGACAAGCACAGAACACAGCATTACATCCAAATTTTGTTTTGTATTAGAAGTCTTTCAAACTGACAAGAAAATGGCAGAAGATTCCAAAAGTGGAATTACAGTTATGGCAAGTCAAAAATGTCACATTTTGAGAAAAACAAACAAACAAAAAAAAAAAACAATACAGGCCGACACAGCTTGCCATTAAACAAGCCCAAGTCCAAGGTCTGTATTTTTTTTTAAATGTAGTTCTTGATGGACCATAGTACCTCGAGAAATGGCCTGATTCTAACACAAGCTTTGCTTCCTGACAGCAAAAAAAAAAAAAAAAAAACAGGAAGAGGCTCTGACACCAGTGAAACCAAAAAAACATCGAAATGTTCTGATTGCCATCAAGACGCGCTGCAGAAGAAGAAGAATTAGAAGAAGAAGAAGAAGAAGGGCTCATCAGTTGGCACAGTCACAGGAGTTTTCTTAGGAAGGCACTTGACATGGGGTCGGAGCGTTCCCCATGCAGCGACAGCAATGCACTAAGGTCCTCGCTTGTGCACACTGAGGAGAGACACCGTCAGCTGAGTGCAAGTTCCACGATAAATCCACTTTCACCACAACGGAGAGGAGAGTGGGGGGCTGGGGGGAGGACTGGGTCGTGTTGGCGTAGCAACGCCACAGTTCAAAGCTTCAAATTCAGCATGTATGCAGGGGACTCTGCACTGCATCTTTTTGCAGAGACAAATTTGTGTTCGACTAACTTGTGCAAGGCTCGGGCGGTGACTGATACGTTTTGAGAGATATTTCAGCCAGAAAATCCTAAAAAAAATTGACCAATCCCAGCTTGGCCTGGGAATTTGACCAAACCTCACTACCACCGCCACCAAGCCCAAAGTAAAACCAACTAAAACATTTTTTTTTTTTTTTTTTTTTTTTTTACAGTTTACCCCAAAATGATAAAAACAAACCTCCCAAAAAAAGAACAGTAAAACACATGTCTTAGGTTTCACGGTAAGACATTCCCAATGAGGCACATTTCCAGAAAAGTGTCATATACAAAGCTATAAAAAAGTCCTGGAACATTCAAGTACTTTGCCATGTAAACACTTTTCCAGACAATTTTACATACTCGATTGTTGTCGTCTGCTTGTTCGCGTGCAACAATAAGACAACAGGTGTGAGAGAATACTTTTTTTGGAAAAACAAAAGCAAAACAACAACAACAGCCGAAGAAGGGGAGGGGGATGCAAGCCCAAACGCACAGTTTGTGGGGTGTTTTAGAGCAGAACACAAGAACAGCACTGGTCTCCGCCGCTGGGAACAGTCGAATAGTTCATCTGTCTGACTATCTCTGCGAACAGTTCGTCTACTGATCCTTTATTTTTGGCTGACGTTTCCATAAAGGGGCAGCTCCAGTCCTGGGCCAGCGCCTTGCCTTCCCCGGAGGAGACCTCTCTCTCCCCCTCCAGATCCACCTTGTTTCCCACCAGGATCATGGGCACCCTCTCGTATCTCTTCACCCGGATGATCTGGTCTCTCATGGGCTTGATGTCCTGGAAGCTCTGCTGGTTGACCAGGCTGTAAACCAAAATAAAGCCCTGGCCGTTCTTGATGTAGAGATCTCGCATGGAGGCGAACTGCTCGGTGCCGGCCGTGTCCAGGATCTCCAGCACCGACGGGGACGAGTCCACCTCGATCTCCTTCCTGTAGAAATCCTCTATCGTCGGATCGTACTTCTCGATGAAGGAACCGGTCACGAACTGAACCGTCAGCGCAGATTTACCGACTCCGCCCGACCCCAAAACAACCACTTTGTACTCCCTCATGGCTAGGGAGTGGTAGGAAAAACGATAAGGATATACAGAGAAGTAGCAAAAGAATAAAAGAGAAGCAGACACCTCCTTTTTCCGCGACGACGGCTCCTCTCCGCCACCCGCTGACCGGCCCCGATGTTTTCAACCCGAGCTGGCCGGGAAGCCTTCCCCCTCGCTCGGCTCGCTATCGAATCCCACGCCGGCGGAGAAAATCCACCGAGCGCCCTTTCAAACGGCAGATCCGCGGACAGCGAGCGATCCTAAACATCAGCCTTGTAGATCCCAGCACATTTTTTTTATTTTTTTGCTACGATCGCGTCGTCTTGTGCAACTATGCTGGGAAGCGTGATCGTGGCTGCTCTCTTTGCATGGCGTTTCCTGCCCACATCCTCGGCGCGTCAAACGGCGAGGCTCAGTTCCGTTTTCTTAAAGGCGCCGCTCGCGGTCTCCAGGCGTGGGCATGTCTGCGTGGGCAAGTCTGCGTGAGGGCAGAGGTCACGCAGACCGAACGGAGCACTTCCCGTACCGAGATGCCCCTGAGCTGCTAAAAGCACAGCGTGTCTTGTAAAATGCACTTTTCAAGTGTTTATTGTTGTTTGATTCCCCTGGCTGTTAGACCCTGCAACCCACTGAACCTCAGTCCAAATCACACTGCCCTCTTGAAAAATACATTTTATATAAAATATATATATATATATATATATCAGTGAGGTGCAGTTAGCAGGAGAGGCTGTGCCTCACTTGCCAATGTTGGAAAGAGAAAAATATTTAAAAAAAAGAATTAAAAGGTTATATTTATCAGTGATTTGAACTATAAAGGTTTGTTTTTTTTTATTCAAAATGGCTGGATTTTCACATGTACTGTTCAAATACTGCAACTTGGAGTGAGGCAGTGGATTGCTAGCATGCTGGGATCGCTGCCTCTGTTTTTGCTATTTGAGTGTTTGAACACTTTTGCTAGATAAACTACATTTACAATCCAGTTTTTTTTGTCAACAACTGGATGTGTATTACTAGTTTCTTGTGCTGAGTGATCATAAAATGACTGGGAAGAGCCACGAAGTGAGGCACGCACTTCTCCTGCCTCATGGTAGGGGGCGCTCATGATTCCAGGGATTTTTCTCACAATTCCTCGTCTGCAGGATACGATACCAGCCATGAACATCAGTGCACGTCACTGATATATATATATATATATGTATATATGTATATATATATATACATATGTGTGTGTATATATATATATATATATAATTTTATTATTTTTTCCGAAAGGGCAGTGTGATTTTATATATATAAATATAATAGGGTGATGCAGGGAAGTTAGGTGGATATACTGTGTCTCCAGGAAAGGTAGCAAGGCTAGAAGCTTAGGAGCAGGTTTTAAGCTGTACTATCCTGGTACTGACAGGATGAGAAATGGAGTTGGAGTTATCTTGAAGGAGGAGTTTGATAGGAATGTTTTGGAGGTGAAAAGAATGTTAGATAGATTTATGAGTCTGAAACAGGAAATTGAAGGTGTGATGCTCAGTGCTGTTAGTGGCTATGCTCCGTAGGTGGGATGTGAGTAAGAAGAGAAGTAGAAGTTCTAGAATGAGTTAGATAAAGCGATGCAAAATATCCCCAGAGATGACAGAGTGGTAATTGGTGCAGACTTCAATGGACATGTTGGTGCAGACAATATAGGGGATGAAGAAGTGATGGGCAGGTTTGGTATTCAGGATTGAAACACAGAGAGACAGATGGTGGTAGACTTTGCAAAAAGGATGGAAATGGCTGTAGAGAACACTTTTTTGAGAAAAGACAGGAACATAGTGTAACTTATAAGAGAGGAGGTTGGAGCATGCAGGTAGAAAGAGATCAGTGACTGCAATGGATGGTGGTTTTTAGTATGACTCTTGTGACAAGAAAGATCAAGAGGACAAAGGCAGAGCAGAGGGCAAAGTAACGGAAGCTGAAAAGGGAAGAGTGCTGTATGGTTTTCAGGGTAAAGTTGAGAAATACTCTGGGTGGCCAGGGAGGGCTTCCAGATGACTGGACAACTATGGTTAATGTTACCAGGGAGACAGGTAGGAGAGTACTTGGTGTGTCATCTGGAAGGAAAGCAGATAATGAGACTTGGTAGTGGAATGAGGACGTGCTTGAGTATATACAGAGAAAGCGGTTAGCTAAGAAGTGGGACACTGAGGGGACTGAAGAGAACAGAGAGGCGCACAGGGAGGTACAACGTCAGGTAAAGACAGAGGTAGCAAAGGCTAAACAAAGGGCGTATGATGACTTGTAAGCTCAGTTGGACAGTAAGGAGGGAGCGAATGATCTAAACATGTTTAAAGGGATAAAGTTGATGAGCCATACAATGAAGTTATGGGAAAGTCATGGAAACTATACTAAGAGCAGAAGTCAGCGTTTGTGAACAGCAGCATGGTTTCATGCCTAGAAAGAGTACTACAGGTGCAGTATTTGCTTTGAGAATGCTAATAGAGAAGTACAGAGAAGGTCAGAGGGAGCTGCATTACGCTTTTGTAGGCCTAGAAAAAGCATATGACAGGGTGCCAAGAGAGGAGCTCTGGTATTGTATGAGGAGGTCTGGAGTGGCAGAGAAATATATTAGACTGGTGCAGGACGTGCATGCTAGCTGTTAGACAGTGCTGTGTTCAAGATGGAGATGGGACTCCATCAGGGATCAGCTCTGAGCCCTTTCTTGTTTGCGGTGGTGATGGACAGGCTGATAGATGAAGTTAGACAGGAATCTCCATGGACCATGATATTTGCAGATGACATTGTGATCTGTAGTGAGAGCAGAGAACAGGTTGAGGAAAATCTTGAGGTGGAGGTATGCTCTGGAAAGGAGATGAATGAAGGTTAGTCTCAGCAAGACAGAGTATATATGTGTGAATGAGAGGAACGGTGAGGCTACAGGAAGTGGAGACCAGGAAGTTGGAGGACTTCAAGTACTAAGGGTCAACACTCCAGGGCGACAGAGAGTGTGGAAAAGAGGTAAACAAATGGGTTCAAGAAGGTCGGAATGGGTGGAGAAAAGTATCAGGGACACTATGCTATCAGCCAGAATGAAAGGAAAGGTGTACAAGTCAGTGGTGAGACCAGCAATGCTGTATGGCCTAAAAACAGTGACAATGTTGAAAAGACAGGAGGCAGAGCTAGAGGTTGCAGAGATGAAGATGTTGAGGTTCTCTTTGGGAGTGACCAGGATGGATAGGATCAGGAATGAGTCTATCAGAGGAACAGCACATGTTAGATGTTTTCGAGAGACGGTCAGAGAAGCCAGACTAAGATGGTTGGGTCATGTACAGAGGAGGGACAGTGAATATATTGGTAGACGGATGCTGGGATTGGAGCTGCCAGGCAGAGGCTCTTGAGGAAGACCAAAGAGAAGATTTATGGGCGTAGTGAGAGAGGATATGAAAACAGATGACGTGAGAGAGGAGGATACAGAGAGTAGGGCTAGATGTAGAAGATTGAGTCGCTTTTGCGACCCCTGATGGAAAAGCCAAACAGAGAAGAAGATCCAGTGTATGGTTTTTAAAATGGTGCAATATTCATTTTATTGCATCTGACAGATACACATGAGAAGATATTGGGTGCACAAACAATGTATTGTTTACAATTTTCAATTGTCATTATCCTCATCTACGAAAATGCTGTAGAGTACAAATGCAAACTAAATCTCATCCAAGCTTTGCACTGTATGCATTTCTTAGATGACAGCAAAGTTTGGGAATTTGAATCTGAATCTGCACAGGAAGGAACTTCTGTCCGCAGAGTCAATGGTTTAGTAGCATAGAATAGACAAATGTAGCTTCGTAAGGACAGAATCTTGTTGCTTTTAGCACTACTTTGGATCTGTCCCTCCCAACCCTCAAACCTCCCTTTGTCTCTATCACACTCTTGCTTTCTATTTTTCTACTGCCCTCTCTCTCCTGCTCTCTCTTTCTCCCACAACCAGTTGTCACAGAAGGCTGCCTGCATTGAGCTCAGATCCGTCTAAGGTTTCTGCCCTGTAAGGGGCAGTTTTTCCTTGCTCTTGTCGCCAAGTGCTTGCTCATGGGATGATCGCTGGGTTTCTGTAAATCCCAGACCTACTCTGAATGTTAAGTGTCATGAGGCATCCCTGTTGTGATTTGGTGCTATGTAAATAAAATCTGATCTGACTTGACAATAAAAATATGTAGCAGGTTCAGTGGAGACCCTAAACTGCCCAGACTTGTGAATGAGAGAGAACGCTTGTTTGTCTCCGTAAGCGGCTGCGATCGAATGGTTACCGGTCCGAGGTGTTCGCGTGCTCTTATCCAATGACAGCAAGGATAGGCTCCAGCAACCCAGCAACCCTGAGCACAGGATAAGTGGTAGAGATAATGACTTCATGAATGGTACAATAAATAGATAAATAAGCACAATAAATGGCAGTCAATAAAAGATATGGTGGGGAGTTCACTTTGCAGTTCAGCATGTGGTAATTAAGAGTTCAAATAGAGAAAAGTGTGTGTATTGGCAGGTAAACAGTTAGTGCAGGAAGGCCATGAATATTCAGAGGGTTTTCATGACTGACAAATTTGACTACTTTTGCTCAAGGACAAGGAATTTGACATGTTTTAGGGGCTTGATTCCAATATATCTGACAAAGCGATCCCTCCGTTCATTCCAAATGGACATTTAAATGTTGTTTGCAGACAAACTTTGCAGTGCATGAGGTGCACAGGAGGTACCTTAAATCTGTCTTTCTAGTGGCCATAAGAGGGTCTTGATATTAGAGTTGTGATTCTGAACTCCGCAACAGCAGACTCGATTAATAGAAAGCTGAAAACTCAAGCTTTTTTAAAATAATATTCCTGGTAATTTGAAAGAATTTTAATGTTCAATGTTCAAAAACACAAAAAAAAATGAACCTCCCTTTTCATCCATCAATCTCCAGTCTGGCTTCATCAGTTTGCCAGCCCCAGTCTTGAGCCACGTCTCGTGTCCTCCAAGTTGTTCCTCAGATGTTATAGGTTCTCCTTGATGTCTGGATATGAATGTTACTTAATATTAATTCATTACTTGTGTGAATTTGAATGCTATGTTATAAAGATCTACTTATGGACTAATCAAGTTTAAACTTTATACCTGTGAATAAGCTATTAATAGCTATTAATACCATTCATGCTGTTCATGAATGAAAACTTTCTTACAGGTTTGTTTGTGACTATGTGTGCTTAAGGGATGCGATCTGGACATAAGTCAGTTAGTGTCACTCTCATGATGGCAGGAAATAAATAACTTGGGACTTGACTTTAAAGACTTGTGAATTTACTTAAGCATTCAGTCATCCAAGCAATGTGTTTGCAGTCATCATTTAAAAAGTTGAATGTAGTAAAGGGCTGTATGTCACTTGGTGTGTATAAACAGTCATTTGATAACTGAATCGAGGGGGACGACCCGACATGGAATTTAATGTGCTTTCATATGGCTTCAACTTACTGTACATACTGTATAATACCCATTGTTTGGAATTTGTAAAAGAATGGACCAGAATCCATAATCAGATATGACCATATCAAAATAGCTTTGAACAATCAAGAAGAACCTCTGTGAAGCTGCTTCAGAATAAATATCTTCACAATAGGCTCAAAAGGGTTCAGACAGATTCTTGAATAAAATACCCCACATTATGTTCACCATCTACAATTGCCCCTTCCCAACCCCAACACACACACACACACACACACACACTTTCAATACCAGAGTCGGTGAACACGTACAGGTTGCATGAACAACTCAAATATTGTTTTATTTTTTTTTTCCATCCATACAGCAAGAGTCAATTATGGCAACAATAAAATGTGCATAATCAAATCATACATTGTTGTGTGGCAACTGCTAGCAAATACATAATTGGTGGTTGCACTTACAAGTAAAAAGCAGTCAAAGCGTATGTGTGTGTGTGTGTGTGTGTGTGTGTGTGTGTGACCCCAGCAGGGAAGAGACACCTCGGCTCCAGACATAAGAGTGAAATCTGGTTCAGAGAATATGGTGCTTTGGTTTTTTAGCGACTATACAGCAGCCTCGAGTCAGAAACATGTTGACCAAAAACTGTTACATTCATTTCAAAGACTAATTTGCCAAATGTGCATTTGGTGTGGTGAGCCTTCACCTGCTGAGTGCACAGCTGGGATAGCAAGAACAATTTCCTGTGAGTCAGTGTTGACTGTCTATATATGGCTCTGAAAAAGTATATGGGGTTGATGAGTGCTAATATTTTATCATCTTTTTTTTAAAATAGCATGTTTTCTTGGAACATATCTTATCACACATGAGTAAGATGACTTGTTTCTGTCGTATTATTTCTCTTTTACTGTGAATGTTAATCTACCATATGCATGACTTGTAAAAAAAAACAACTTCTTGTGTATTTTGTAATCTGAATGTGACATCTTTCCTTACAATTCTATGCAGTTTCTGTTGTTTGCGTGTTTGTACTTTTACATGCAGTCAAATCAAACTATAATAGAACACAAATTTTGATAGCTTTATGTATCGACTGTACCATGAGAGCAGCAATATGACCAAGACCAACAAATGATATATGGACATCATCTGAGGGGTGGAGTTAGCAGGACATGGGGATCTGTTTCCCCCAGCAACATTCCTGGGCAATACAAGCCACTGATAAAATAAGACAAAAAGCGCATAGCTTTCTCTGAATGCATTGGCCAAGAAACTAGTGCCCTTCTTTGCAAGCAATTTTAGCTGGTCTTCTAATTTATGAATTTAAATTAACAAAATTCCTCATAATTATAGATCTTTTTTATTCAAAATAATATCTCAATATGATACACATTTTCTCTGTTCATTTGACTATATACAGAAGTGCAAAAAGTCAACCTTCGTCCCTTAGGTTATAACTCATCACCTGTAGCATATTTGACCTTCTCCAGTCTGGAAAAGTCATTTTGCTTTCTCGGCCCTAATCTCACGCTCTGCCAAAAACTGAAACACCCGTCAATCTCGCTGCTCATTTTGGCCTGACATTCAGGGCAAACTTAAGAAATATTCAAACAAAAGTACATATATTTTTTTTTTAAATGGATACAGTAGAAAACAATTTTTACTCTAAAAAAAAGGACAATCTATATTTTGATACAATATATTTTCAAATAGGATCTTGACATGTTACAAGGAAAACTGAAAATGTTCAAACATTAGGTTTTTTGTCTACTCAAGATGCAGTGAAATGAACTTATCACTCCTTGTATCAAAAATGTCTTTCATCTTCAACAAAATGAACTGATAATGTAATACCAACTGAAGAAAAGACGTCCAGCTATATGAATGAAGTGAATTTTAAAATTGACTCAACATATTATCATGTGGTTTGAAAAAGTTATGAATGTCATACTACCTCAAAATCTACAACGGCTATATCAATGTTGTCAAGTAATATATAGTAAGGCAAAAGAAAAGAAAAATCTACAACTACATATCTCAAATAGATTCAAATCCTTAAGTAGTACATAACAAGTTCAATTAAATTTAAGAGAGTAATTATTACTTTTACATAGAGAGAAAGAACAAAAACATTATAAGCGGCATGTGATATAACTATAAAACATCATTGGTGTTCTTTACCTGCATGGTGATTGAAAGTACATTTGACTGGGTTTTGACCCATTAATTGTAATCTAAGGCTTTGTAAGGTACATTACAATCGGTAAAGACACAACACACCTCTATGACAACAGATAAGGGAAGTAATCGTAACACCGACAGAAGAATGAACTATAATAAACATGGTTTCTCAATTATTTAAGTCCCTCGAGAGCTGCTTCCGTAATCCCAGGGAGACCGAGAGACAAACTGTGCTTTGGTTTCTGCGGTTGGGTCTACGTGTGAACAAGAATCTTCCCATTTTCATGTGAATTTTCATGTGTATTTTTTTTTATTAATTTTTTCTTTCTCCTAAAAGTGAGGGTTCACTTGAGCTGGTTTGTGAAATTAGATGATCAGACAAGCAATAGTTTAAGAGTATGTACGGTTTCAACGACCTCGGACTCTCGGGTTAGCTGTGATAAACAAAGATCGACAGTGCGTCTTACAGACCGATTGAGAGTTGCCCCTCTTTGAAAGATGGACAGCAAGATAACTCGATGACTGAAGCGACGTCCCTCATCTTTACCAAGCTTTAGAGTCAATGGACTTGAGCGATTGAATCCCAACTGAAAGAAACAGCACTCTAGTCTATGAAAGAGGTATTAGGAAACTTTTGAGAAGGAAAAGACTTAAAGTTAAAACATTTATTTCGGCAAACCCCCCGTGACTGATTACTAAAATGGAAAAGTAAAAAACAAACAAACAAAACGAAAACAATAAACTCACAATCTGATCTCAAATCAATATTAAGAGCCACACAAAACCTTTACCCTTGGTAAACAAATAACACTGCTGAGATAACACTCTGGTTTTTCGCTGTATGGCCATGATGGCACATGACATGGTGAAAAAAAAGCTAGCCTGGCTGTGCTTTCAAGGTACACAGGTATGTTGGTTTACCCAGAACATTCATATGTCCAAGACCCTCATTTCAATATCTAGTTTTACTAGTAGCTTTAAAAACACAATACTGTACATGCCTAATCATTTTGGCGAGTAAGATTCCTGTTAAAATCATTGTGCCTTTCAGATTTCAATTCAAACTAAAGGTGCACATTTGCATTTCACATGTAAACTATGAAATATGGCTGATTTTTTTAAAAAAGGAAAAAAAAAAATAAGATCAAATGGAAAAAAAAAGGAAAGAAAAATCTTGGTCTACTAACATACCAGCACTGTAAGTTGCTGTTTGCAACTACATTTGTTACCATTCTGTGCATGCAGTAAAGAAAATAATAAGAACAAATCAGGTGCTTTGCTTAGCCAGACATAGAGGTGTAATGTGAATATTTTCATCCAATCCCGGCCCCAAGATATCCTCCTCTTTCAGTTGAATGTTTCTTTTTGCAAATTCTTCTTGACATTGATATGTGGAAATATGGCACAGATCATGTATCACATCCTTGATGTTTTACACATGTGATGAGACCATCATCATGGACCGGCTAAGAGATGGCAGACCCTTGATATTCCATTTCTTGACATTCTGAAGTTTATGTAAATAAAGGCTGAACTCTTTTGGCTTGGACGGTGCCAGCACACATTCATTTGATCTGTAAGACATAACGGAATTCATTTGAAAAAAATAAAATGATGTTAACGCTTTGGTATTCAAGTAAAATGGAAACCAGAGCTAATGCGATTCACACAACAAAAAATAAGAGGGAATGAGGGGTATTGAAATAGGAACTCACTGTTCTTGAGAGGAACTACATTTGAGTCAAGTACTTGTGACTACTCAGATGATCTGCAGATATTATTGGAATCTGAGGATAGAAAGCAGACAAGAGATCAAAAGAGGGATCCCACCAAAAAACACTCGTAGTCGGTGTGGCCGACAATATGAATGCAAAACCATTTCACCGCAGAACATATTAACCACATCTCACAAAAAGACATGTTCTCAGCTGTAAAAAAAAAATACAGTGATGACGAGACAGAAAAAGCGCATTTTGGCTGCAGTTGAGGCAAAATCTATCCAGATGTGACTCCTCTGGACAGTGGAAGAGGCAGTATTAAAGGGAGTGGAGAGATGAGGGGGTCAAAGGGTTTAACTGTCAGTGAGTTGGCTCCCCCATGCAAATCTAACTTCTCCATGTTGTTGACCTCCACACCTCAATGAAATGCGGAAAACATGTCCTCTATCAAGAATACTGACACGTCGATACACCCTGCTCTTTCACAAGTCTTTTCGTATAAATTATGAAATTACACAATGAACGTGATGCTGACAGAAAGTTAAATCTACTTTTTAAACTTAATTACAGTGTGATTTTATGAGTGTTTCCAGCTTTTTGAACATGTGACACATAGTAAAGCTTTGTTTAAGGTACTGGAAGCAGTAGCGAAAAAAGGAAGAGGGGGGAAAAAAGCCAGGCACCAAAAGGCACAGAGAGCAACTGTTGCACAAGCTGTGCGAATGGGTCAAAAAATGTTGGCAAAAAAAAACTACCTCATACATACCAATTGCATGTATTCGTTGGTAGTCAACTTTGATAAGGAAGAGTCCTCAAAATAGGAAAGGACAAAAATCGGGGTTACAATGTGGACACACATTAAATGCAATACAGTATTTTTCTCCAGAAAGACACAAGAAAGATGGTCTAGGAAGCTACAATTTACACTTTAAATGTATTCAAAAGATGTATAAACTTAACAGTATGACATGTGTATGTACGACTGCATGTTGGACTCTTGTGTAGGCCAACAAGAAGGAGTACTCTATTGTGCAACCCACCCCTTGCTGTAAGACATGAGCATCCTTAGATCATTCATGTGCATAGAAAAATCATAGATTGTCAGGAAGGTAATGACGGAGGGAGAGAGAGAGAGAGTTAGAAGATAAATGCAGAGAGAAAGACTGGGAGACGGTAGAGGTGCAAACCTGATTGGTGGAGGCAGTTGCGAAGGGAACGCTTGTGGCAGATGTGGTGGCTGCAGACACAGTGACAGGAGTACCACCGTGCATCATGGGAACTTTTTTGGAGGGAAAATCATGTAAGCAAAATACACAGAGGAGCAGTGAAGCCACATACACACCAGGTGATCAAAAGAAAGCGAAAGGCAGGGATTTGTGGAGGGATTCAACTTAACTGGTCCCATTTCCTACCTCTGCCAATACTTTGTCACTGCAGCAGTTACTGCATCTTTGAAAATCTACACACCGTGAAATGTAAATAATACATGAAGAATATTTATCTTTTTGAAAACTAGATATTGGTAAATATAAAAGACCAAATGAAGGATTTGGAGCAGGAGATGGTTTGTTTGCATGTCTTTCTGCTATTTTATGCATTGCATCATTGCAGTGTATCTATGCGCCTTACGTTATTTTTGTGCCTCACAGGCATTTCGTGTTCTAAAAAAGTGCTGTATGAATAAAAACAACTTTCTACTTCATTTCAGTGTTGCATTTTAACTTTTTTAGGGTAATGAGGCAGCCTAACATTTTCATTACATTAGAGGAAAGAGAAAACAAACAGGAGTAAGTGTGTTGAAGTTGACAGGCTGTTGACCAAAGGTGGGTAGTTTTTATTATTTTTACAAATGAGCAAAAGAGACAATGACATTTTCATGGCAGCGAAGAAAAGGCATGAATTCTTCTGTTAAAGGTTTACAAAATTTTGCCACTGTTGCTTTGGTTTCATGGAATTCCAGAAGCCTAAAGGCTAGACAGTTTCTCCTGCACACTTGGAAACAAGGGGTTAGGCATTAAGATTTATTGCAGTCTACCGCCGGATGCCACTAAATCGCACACCACAGCCATTTAACGACCGTTTTAGTAACAACTAACTCACAATAACACTTTAGAATCAAGTTACTATGGCAAAGGAGATAAGGGGAAGGTTACAATTGAAGTCCCTCAATTTTTAGTTAAAAAAAAAAATGTGTTAAGTTGTGTTAAGGTGTCAGGGTGTGTTAGATTAGCCAAAAAGCCAGGTGGAGAACAAGCATCAAAATGAAAATTATCAAGTGATATTTTTTAACAGAACCTATAAGAAGTCAGTTAAATTTATACAGCTGGACCACAGTTGATATGCATTTAAACCTTACAACAACACGTGTGTTTTAAGAAAATTGATAATTGGCTCTGCTTTAGAAAAAAAAAAAGTACTTTTGCACATCAGAAAACTAAACCTTTCATCTCACCAAATGTAACCCAAAAAGGCTGAATCAGAAGCCCATTATGCCCAATACTGTACATATCTCAGAGTAGCTCTGTTGGTTAGATTGTGATGGCATGTGTTTCAGTCATGAAGTTACAGATAATTGGAGAAGGAAAGCTGGAACCTACCAACACTGGCTGCAGGTGTCATGCACAATATTGAGCCTGCCCATCATGCAGTGCAACAGGAAGTGGATTGGATAGGGAAGAGAAATCAAAACAGCCCATCACAAGGTTCGTTAGAGTGAGGGGAGAGATAAGGTAGGGGAAAAAAGGTTAATATCTCTTGGACAGTCATCAGTGATTGGAAAATGTGAGGTGATGATCTCATTATAAGGAAATGTGTTAATCAAATCAGAATCTAGAATATAAGCTTTTGTATAATATATGAATGTGGAACACACCATGAGTGATAGCGTTGTTATGATTCAATTATTAAAATTACTTAAAAAGAGGTGAGAACAGCAACCTTAAATAGAAGCCATCCTTCAGTTTGGTGCCAAACTTAAAGACCAGATACAAATGACTAATCCTTCCGGCCCCGGTTATCCCAGCGTCAGCCAAAGCCCCAGCATTGCTTCGATATTTTGAACAAGAAAATGCTGTGTCTGTTTCAGTCATCACTTACTCGGTCTGAATTTAACATAATATTGTAGAAGAATTAGTAGTAAGGGACTCCCCTGTCCTGTTCCTAAACCTAAGTGGCCATGCAATGCCATACAGAGCCTAATGCACACAGTTGTTGAAGCACCCTGAAGAGATGAGGAGTTTTGACACGTCATAGATCCAACCTCAATTCAATGTAGCGCTTTAACGGACAATTTTTTACATAACTACTTCAAAGAGCTAAAGGACTGCAGGACTATGCATCAGGGTTTAAGGTGCAATTTGTCCAGCACCATTTCCAGCAGACACCAGATCAGCCTGAGCCAGGCGTCCTCTGGCTATCTTTGGTTGCCTTTGGAGTCATACCTGATGGAAGGAAAGCAGCCTGCTGCTGAAACTGCATGCTGGCCAGGGCCTGTTGGTACTGGAGCATGCCGGTGTTAAAAACGGTAGAGGCCCCGTTAGCCTTCTCCAGGGCTGCCCGCTTTGGCAGGGGAGCCATGACACTAGGGGCGATACCCTGCCCAGCCAGGTGAGGGGGGGGTCAGTGAGGAAGACATTAGGAAAACAGATAGAGAGGTGTGTGAAAGAGAGAGAAAGTGTGATTGAAGGAAGTAAAAAAAAATAAAAGGACAGAAACAAAAAAGGCACATATGTTAGAGGACATAATACAAATAACAACATCATAATATCCTTTTGTGTACAACAATATAATCATATCATCAGTAGCAAGCAAGCAGCAATCTGACACAAATACTACACAAGCAGGAGCATGGTGCCTACTTAAGCTATTGGCTAACAGGCATTTATGTAATCATTAACTTAGCAGGAGGTTTACTATGACAATTAACTTTGTAGTCCTAGGGGCTGACTAGATGCAACATAAGCAAGCATTAACGATAAAATAAGGCAGCTAACAAGAGGTGGAACAGGTAGCACATAGAACGGGAGGCTGCACTGCTAGCTCCATGAGAAACTGTAAGCCATGTTTAAGTGATGGTTCCATCCCAGACAAATGTCAAAAATGATCTCAGGCCAAGGCAAAATGTGAAAAATGATATTTGGTATTCATATTTATGAACAAAAAGCACCGCATGTGGGTTTTATGTGACATGGGGCCATTCTTGAGATCTGAAGGTCAATGACAGGATTTGATGATGGCGTGAACCATCATTTGAACTGTAATTATTTGTCATGGTGGGGTCACCTCATATATTTTTAAAGACTGTTCCTCTTTGCCCCCCCATCCATCTGTCATGCACTAGCAGATACACATGCACATCGTTGATTTAGCTGCTCCGCGAAACTGACCACCGATTTGGGAAAAAGACTGATGCCATGCCACAATTTTAAAAGCCGTAACTCCCTAGCCCTCTCTCACTTTTGGTTAATTAAGCTGGGTGATCAATTGATCGTGGCTCCTTATCCAAAATTCCACATTTTCAACGTTAGCCTCAGTTAACCTTTTCATAACATAGGTGGATTGGGTGCAATTTTACTCAAAGATAAGCCACAATCATTTATCACAAGCAATAATGACTGAACAACAGAAGGAATACCAAGACACCGCACTGACACAGAGACAACAAAAATTGCGTATTTGGTTAAAACACTGCTGTACAACAAAGCCACATGCCAAGCTAAAAGGTGAAAGGTCATAGTACCAGGTCAAAGGTTGCGTCGAGGGGTCGCTTCAGTGATTTGACAGCCGACTGAGTCTTAATTAGCAGGCAGCGAGCACATGATGGCAATGGGCCAATGGGGTTCAAGCGCATTAACATAAACCAGCAAGCAGAGGTGCATCATGGGGGCAGCAGTGCAGTTTGGGTATAGGTGAGAAAAAACAAAAACAAATAAAAAACAAATCATTGGAATGCAATATACAAGGGGATAACAGGACTAAGGCATGCACAGTGTGGACACTACAGTAGCTCTACTGCTCAACAGTTAAATGGTCATCAAAAATCAATGATAACTACCAATCTACATTAGTTATAGTTGCACACAGATGAAGGGATATAGCGATGAGAACATTATTCATTACTTGAAGTAAAGCCTCGTTAAGGTACTGATATTGAAATGTATTGATTGTACTGAAGCACAATTAACCGTTTTTCTGTTTCACTGTGCACATCCTAGTCAGTCACATTACAATGATCCACCCCAAGCTTGCCTCGCTATTTCAAGAGGAGCAAGTACCAAACACTGTAATCAACAGACAGAGTGGTTGAACTATTATTTACAGGTGCTGTTACTGTGGGACAGGACTGAAAGCACAATGAACCCCTTTTAATAATGTCAAGAGGAAGAGAAGTAATAGATAGGAAACACAAAAACAATGGAGTCACAAACATGACCAGGGCACCAGAGAGAAAAAGAGAAGAACTGACTCTGCTTGTGGTATGAGATGAGATGAACACTTGTCACTTTGTCACTTCGGGGAAAAAAATAGCTCACAGTACTCGATTATGATGTACCATCGGCCTATTGTGTTTAGTTCTCCCGGTTATACCAGGAAAGTTACCTTGAGGAAGCATTTATACTTTTAAACATGTACATGTGTTAACCCTGTGACTGAAGTTGCTGCTAGGCTGTAAACCATAACCATGTACAAGAGTTAAAGCCCATATTTTAGCCAGTTGCTAGGTGTGAATGAGTTTGACCAGTTTTGTTGAAGTTGCTTACCATGGCAGCGGCGGCTGTGGCCTGGTTCACCTGGTGCTGTGTAGCCTTTATCTTGGCTTGCAGGTGTGCTGGCGGGTGGAAGTACTTGCATTTTTCTCTGGAGCACCGACCCTTGATGTAGTCCATGCAAACAGTGACGGTGTTGTCATTGGTGTCGATCATGGTGCTGTCTGCGGGATGGGCAAATCGACAGTCGTTTTCCCCCCGGGAGCAATTTCCCCTCTGATACTCTCTACACACCTGGAGCAGCAGAGAGAGAATCGTATGTGGAAACAGCACAACTTTCACAGAGAATGTGCTCTATTTTCTATATTTGTGTCTTTATACAGAATCTATCAAGTATGACTCACCAGGCTGTTGTTCCTTTGACATTTTAGTAGGTGTGCAGTTACGAAAACACATTAAGCTTAAAATGCATGACTTTCAGCCCAGTAGCAAGGTAGGATAGTTGACAAAATTATATTCCTCTTATAATATGAAACATCAAGATGTTCTTGACTTGCCTAAGTGGCAGTTCCTTTTACATCAATTGCAGTATATGAATAGCGATATAAAGCCCATTTCCTGTTTAATTGGAAATGCTCAGTAAGTATTTGTGTAAAAATATGTGCATATGTATTTAACATATCCTTTTATTTCGTTTTTAATGGTGCATTATAGGGAAAATAGTTGAGGCTACAATCAACACTATAAACTAAAACACAATATTTGTAGTGTCAGTGTCCAAGGCAATTTTTAACATCTATGTAGGAGACAGCAGAGGGCAGCACCTGCTTTTAAAGCCTTCAAAAATACGTTGGTATTTCATTTCATTTTCTGTATCTGCCTCTCTATGTGAAACACTGGTAAAATGCACGAAAATAAGCAATCCAGAGACACAATAAGAAAATCACATCCAACGAATGTTAAAACACCTATACATTGATAAATGAAAGCAGGCCAATACAATTTTGCCTTAACTTGTGGTTCATAAACACACACGTACGCACGCAAGCACGCACGCACGCACGCACGCACGCACGCACGCACGCAAGCACGCAAGCACGCAAGCACGCACGCACATCTTCAAAAATAGCATAATGGAAAAAAACAATAAATCTGGGTGTTGTAACAATATTTTATATTTCAGAAAATGCACAGTATCATGTTACTTTTTGAGGAAATATGATGTAGCACTGTTGTCTCATACTGTTGTCTCGCTGCCCATCTTCCGCTATGAGCTGAAAACATACCTCTTCACGAAGCACTACCCCACTAATAGTACTTAACCCCCCCCCAAAAAAACCAAAACAAATAATTAAATACATAAAAAACTAAGAAGAATGTATATATATGTATATGGTTTTGAGATGGCCATTTGGTGGAGTGGTCACTTCTGACCTCAGACTACTTGTACTTTGGATCTTCGGTGACTGAATTGCGCTTTTTGTAAGTTGCTTCGGATAAAAGCGTCTGCCAAATGACTGTAATGTAATGTAATGTAATGATCATTCAATATCTCTTTTCAATTTTTTGAGTTGTATTGTTACTAATTCAAAAGTAAATGACAACCAGTGTTAGGGAGTCAGCCAAGAATGAGGTCTTTTAAAACCAGTTTAAAATGTCAGAACAAATGTTTCAATCTTTAGTTTTCCTGGAATTTATGTTTATACGTGCTTTGAAAATAATTTGTAAACTGTGTATAGAATTGCATGTCAACCTTTAGGCAAATTATGTAGTATTTATCTAACATTTTCCTTGAATAACATTGTGAAACCAAACGTGTTCAAAAAATTCAAAACAATTATCAACAAATAGTACATACCTGGAGCACTAAAGGATGCTGTAAGTTGCATTTTCCTTTAATTAGCTTCTAATTTGCAGAAAACTCAGTGCTTTCAGATACAGTTGAACAAGTGCACTGAAGAATGGTGTTATTCTTCTGCTTCTTAAAAGTCTTCATTAACAAGACTTGTCTTGTTTACGGGCTCATTATAATCCTGAGTAACTCACTCCTCTAAAAGAATAAATATATTGAAATAAGTTTTCCTGAGAGAAATGGGTTGATCCTCTTAATACGTCTCTGTCTCCTTTAATTTTCAAGAAAACTAGTGATGTGGTTACCTCGAGCCTATCTGTTCTCAGGAGCTTCTGGGCGGCGGCAGCAGCAGCGTTTGGAACTTGGCTGACAGTGGGGCTGGAGGCCATGAGGACAGGGGTGCTGGGCAGGATCTCCGGGGGCATCAGGCCTGGTGACACGGGGCTCAGGTATGGATTAAAGGCCGCAGCTGCAGCTGCTGCTGCTGCACTGGCATTGGTTGCCAGGCCTGGGGTCACTGAGAACATGGGCTGGAAGTAGCAAGAGAGAAAACACATGTGGGAGAGGTTAAATCACAGTGAGTGGATATTAGAGATTATGGGGTAAAACACAGAGATGGGTAGAGAAAAGCCACACTGGCATTTATGGATCTGTATCCGTGTTTGTACATAAATGTGCTTGCATGTACACACACACACACACACTACTATTATCTATTACTGTTATGTTTTTACTTGAAACTCTGGCACAACAATTTCCTTCGGGATAAATAAAGTTGTTCTCATCTCATCTCATCACACACACACACACACACACACACACACACACACATTATTTATATATATATATATATATATATATATATATATATATATACATACATATATATATATATATAATGTATTTATATTTATACATACTTATATATGCACATATACATATACACACATATACATGCATACAAAGATATACACACACACACACACACATTATTTATATATATATATATATACAAACACACACACACACACATATATAATGTATTTATATCTATACATACTTATATATGCACATATACTTATACACACAGATACATGCATACACACACACACACACACACACACACATACATATGTTCATACATATATACATGTCTTCATACATGTGTGTGTCTGCTCACCATAGGTGGTAGCTGTGTGCCAGGCATCATTGCATTAGCAAGCTGCATCTGTTGGGCTAGCATGGCCATGTTCTTCTGCTGGATCAGGTTGTTCCTGCCATTGATCTCCAACTGGGTCTTTAGGTGCGGAGGAGGGTGCAAGTATTTGCAGTTCTCCCTGGAGCACCGGCCCTGAAAGAGTAGACAATAAAAAAACAATGAAATGAGTCAGATTGAGATATAGGCTGCAGGCTCCCAGTGGATCTTTCTACACTTGTGTGTATATAAAGATAATAACATTTATCGTAGGGTGACAGAGTGAGTGTCTCAAAAACATGTGTAAGCTAACAAAGTTTTACGTTGATGAAAATAGTAAGTAGATGACTGTTTCAAATTACATGGCTTTTTAATCCCTCAGTGTGGCATTATTATGGATTCAACACTTTTTTTCTCCCAAGACCCACCCTGTGCACCATTCAAGTGCTAAGATTGGGTAGGCATCCATGCTGATGTGATTAAAATTTGAGGGTTTCTTTTTTAACAAACCACAATGTTAACACAACGTTAACACAAACCAACAGACAACACAAAAAAAATGTTTAAAACAGGTTGCGTCAAACAGAAATCAAACCATAGGTGAATGTGGGGGAATATCTTTCCCCACTCTCCCATAGTTCCTCAATGGACTTTTGCCGGAATAATCCAAATACATAATTCATCACTCAACTGTTTTTTTAAGAGATCAGAATAAGGGCGCCTCGCTCATTGTAGCTTTCAGAATATATCTTTTCTATAAACTGTGTGGCTGATTGTGTCGCTTCAACGTTAAACTATTTGTTACAAAAACAAATCATCATGAGTAGTTATGATATATACCACGTTCAATTGTACAAAAACGGCACAGGCAAAAAATCACGAGAATGTTGGATTTTATGTGTCTCTTTGATTGTAACTTCAATGTCAGATGCTCAACTTCACATTAGGTCTGAGCTGAGTATAGCACTAATTGTTCACGGCTTGCTATTTCTGTCAGTCCCAGCAGCAGCAATTTTTGTGTGTGTGTGTGTGTGTGTGTGTGTGTGTGTGTGTGTGTGTGTGTGTGTGTGTAGCTCACAGCAGGTCATGACTGACGCTTATCGTGCTGTTTTCCAGACATCAAGCTTAGCTACATGTCTAGCTGAAGCTATAAATAATGTCCAATCACATGATCCTCACATATGATTTCAACACTTATCCTGAGTTCAAAGTTCAGTGTTTGAAAAATCTTCTGAGACAGAATCCATTTATTGCCTGCTATGAGTATGCAATCCTGATTTCGAGGAAGAACAGGTGAGACACACTTGGAAATTCTAAACCAAATGCAAATACTTTCTCCTGACCGCATCGGGGTTATGCTCAGCCAATAGGTCCTTGAGGCCAGGCAAACAAAAAACAGTAGCAGATCCCCAGTTTAGGGAAGACATGTATTTACTTTCAGCCATGGGGTACAGCTGAGCTGAATCTGGCAGCTTGCGTGTTCTCCTGCTGACAAACCTTTCCCCACTGGGATTCATCTCAGTACTCTGTCACGACTTCATTCCCCTCTCCCACCTCCCTCACTCTCACTGACACTGGAGCACCAGACAGGTGCAAAGCAAAGAGGGGAGGCGGGTGAGCAGAGGTGGTGCACATAAATTGCAACAGGCCTCTTTAAGATATTGAGGTTTGTCCACTAGTCTCAAGTTGCTGTATCAAGTTGTCATGAGAAAGCTTTCATTTGTTTGCAACAGATCAATCAAAACAGATGTCATACAAAAACTGGAATATGATAAATAAAAAAAAAACCACACGCGCATAAAGCCTTAATTTATACAAATACAACAATACTACCTGTGTGTCAAGATTGCTTCAGTTGTATTATTGCACAAGCAGCACATGTCTGTGCAGCACTGAAAACCTGTTATGCTAGAAGTCTGAAGAGCTTCATGAGAAGATTAAAACAAAATTCTACTCCAGAATGAATTTCAGAATTGAGGCAAAGGTCTCTTGTTGAGTATCAGTATGTTTTATGCATTCAGAGGAATTCTAACTGTGTGTGAGAGAGTTTTGAAGAGACGTGTTGAAAGTAGGTTCTAATAGCACTCATCCAGACTGTGACACTGGGAGAGTGCTAGTGGGTGGAGTGTGTTACGTGAGTGGGAGTGTGCTGAGGGGGTAGTTGCAAAGGCATGAAGGATCACATTGCGCTCACCCCGTATGACCCTGTCTGTCAACCACTGGATTCACCACTGCAGCAGCAGTGCAGTAAGTTCAGGTGTGAAGTCGATGTTTGAGTAAAAAATATGTGGCTTTAACGCTTTACTATATTTGCCCTGTGGCTAAATCAACCATAGAAAAAGCCACCGACCAGCATCGGTAGCCATTTTGATTTTTAAAAAAAAAAAAAAAAAAAAGGTTGTGAAAGAGGAAAGAGCAGAGTGCAGAAAGTCACAGTGACTCTATAGAGAAGGCTGGGCTGTGTCAGGGAAATTTTAGAACTTGCAGAAGAAGCGATTAGTGTGGGCCGCCACACACAGGGAGGAGAGCAACCGAGGTGCAAACGGAGAAAGCGAGTAAGCTGTTGCCTCTTACATCATGTTTGTGGCTGTTACTGTGACATCAGCGGCCTTGAGGAGCAGCTCACAGCAACAGAGCAGCCCCAGACTCTCCCTCATAGCACAGAAATTTGTAGAATCTTCCAGATAACTGGCACATGCAGGAATTTAGCAGCAAGAAAATACCACTGATAAAACTGTCCTGGCAGCCACAACTATTCCAAGAATAGAGGGCATCTGGACACCAGTCCTCTCTGTCCTGGCCTTTACTCTTTTTTGCTTTTAGGTTTCGACTGTTCACACAACCCTCTTGAAAAATTAGAATCTCATGGCAGAGGAACAAAAGAATCATTCATTCTTACCAGCCCACTGCTCCCACCCCCATATGCTCATTTATCGTAATTCAAAAAAAGAATTCCATAGCTGCGTAAATTAAAGGTAATTTTCCCAACAAAATCAGGCATTTGCCATGCTTTGGGGGATCCAGAGAAAGCAAATCCAATTTTCATGGTGTCACATGAGCATGACTGATGAGAATGTAAATATCTTGAGCTTATTTGTTACTTCTTTACACCAGAAACAATGAACCCAATGACACTGCCGCAGTCACACAACTGATTTTTCCTGATGATAAGATGGTGGTATGAATAACATTGTACGCATATCTATCTTTGCTGGTCCTATGCATTCAGTTCATCTGGTTTGGCATCCCACTTTTTATGTTAAAACCTTGCAAATTATATTTCAGGTCAGAAATGTTATGAAACATAATATCTTTGATCACACAAGCGTCTTGCTGAAGTGGGTACAATTCTCTCTTGCAGCTCTTCTAAAGCTCTCTAGCCTTCACAGAATATACCAGGCTGTGTTTTCCATTAACAGGAGCCGGTTTTTCGCAGCTGGATCTGAACCGGCAAACTGCAGGCCAAAATGGGAACAATAATCTCACGAGCTACCGTGTGGCTGATAAGATGGAAAAACATGACCCACCCTGATCAGCCACTTTTCAAACTCATTTTCACCGCTCGAAACACACGCCCTGCTTTTGTGACTATGTGTGGATTAGACAAACAATAAAGTGATGTATAAAAAAGGGTGGTCGGGGCTGTTTTCCATCCTTTTGAGGTGTCGCATACAGCGAGATGTAATACTGTGCATGTACGTGAGGAAGAGGAAGATGAAAGCTAACGAAATACTCCAGAATACTGCAGCGTTCCTCAGATGTCTTCATATTCAGCTGCAAAGCCTTATTTGAAGTGATCCTTATATCTGATTTTGTTGACTGACATTTACACATAAGATCAGTTATTATTACCTGAGAAAACTTTTTTCTGATAAAAATATATCAAATTCTTTTGTTTTCTCTCCTGCAATGAGGTGTAAATATAGCACATTTCTCAAATCATATATTTGTTGAAGCCATCTGGCATATTTGCTTTCTCTATAAAAATAATCAACACGCAATATTATAAGATAATATAAAGCAATAAAAGTTTTTTTACCAATGACAATGGAAAAATATACGCTCATTACATTTTATTGGTTTTGTGACATTGTAGAAGATCTTTATATTCAAAAGACTTTTGATATTTCTACAAATGTGGAAACAAAGTATCTTTTTTACAGAATGATAAAAAAATACATAATTATTGAATGATGCATATAATATATGTATGAATGTTTGACCTTTGTAATCAAAAGTTTTTCAAAAACATTGGAAATTCTGGATTCCTGACAATTTTTTCCATTTTGAGAAGTTTTTCTCTGGTGTCATTTTTTGTGTTTCTGGTTTCAAGTATACACCAGCTTTTTAAGTCAACACATATTTGTCTTGTGCCACAGGACTTCTGTTAGGTCTCCCTGTTCCTTCTTTCCCTTCCTCATATTTCGAAGCAGTTTCTTGTTGTTTGATTACTTTAGGTTGTGTGTGGGTTCTGTTTTCAGCCATTTTTTTTCTTCTTCTTCATAGCGAGTATTGTCTTAGTTTCCTGTTTTCTCATGACTCTAATATAGTTAGATTTATGAAAACTTAAGCGAAAAAAATACTTTTCTATTTTGCAAAAATATCTCAACGACCCCAAAGATCCACTGAATTAAAGTGTCACTATTGGATACCGACAATGCTGCAATGCTGGATAGTTTGTAAATTACTGCATTGTTTGGGATCTTTCTTTATTTACTTATTACATTTGAAGGCAGTTTCTTTGTATTTGCCAACTTTTGTCTTGTCCTGCAAGATTAGATGCACTATACTAGAGATAAGGGCTCAAACTCATTGTATTTGAATACTAAAATTAAAGACAGAATGGACCTGAACATCTGGACTGGAGTTTGAGTTTGCATCCTGATTTCATTTGTTACAAATAATCTTTTGGAAATAAAAAAATCATGGCTACTTCATTGCATTGCTCATCTGAAGTACCGCCATGTATCCTGCCATGTTTAGGATAACTGCAGGTTACACAAAAATCAAAAGGTACAGAGATCCCAGGCTTGCTCTCCTGCCCAGGCTTTGATGGTGTGGTTTTGGGGTGGGATGTTATGGTGTGAGACTCAGTTGTGTTTGGATGTGATGTGAGGCTACACTGTTCTCTGCCCTGCGTTCCAGTGACTTCTGTCTAAACATACAGAGATGAAAGCCCTTTCTCCTCGCACACACTGTGAATGAAGCTTTGTACTGCTAGCGAGCCGCAGAGGTCCCAGGACCAGGCTTACTGGTTGGTTTCTCTGTCTATCGTTCACTCAACTAGGCTATAGAATATAATGGAAGCCGAGTCATTAACAATGTCCAGGCCATTTATCGACTCTCTGGATGAGCACTGAAGTTGCAGACAAGAATAAAATAAGCACACTACAAGTTTTATGTCTTGTCGGGTCCATCATCAATAGAGATCAGTAACCAATTATGTGCATTTAATTATATCCTAAAGTTTTTAGTTGCATGAAATGACCAACTTAGTTCCCCTAAACAGTGAGAGAAACCCAAGCGATACAAGCAGCTCTTTCTGATCTGAGTTTGTTTCTTGCAGACGGTTTGATTTTTATATCAGACTATGAACACGCACTGATCCCCTCGGGATTATGTGTATATCAGCTGGCTGGAATTCATTGTACACACTGTCTGTGGTCAAACACTTGATATGTGACCGCTAAGGCTTATGAAGATGAGGAGGAGGGCGGGAGCGTTCATCTAAATAATAATTACAATACACCCCCCCCACATGACGCATTACTACCCTCCTCAAACAATGACAGAGAAAAATGGATTATAGGTGTAACCAAGACACAGACCACACATGGAGTACAGTCAGATAAATCCAGAATGTTTATTAGCAATATCTGGGGGAATGTGAGTGTATTTGAATTTTTCTGGAAATGTTTAAAGGAGATAGATTTGCAGAACTGGACAGCGAAATGAGAGAAAGTGCACATTGATATGAAAAAGCAGCCACAAAACTGACCATATAGGTACACACAACACACAGCTTTACATTAAAAGTTATTCATACTTGAGAGGGTGTTGTTTCAAAGAAATGCCTCAGGTCAGATGTCATGTACACAGGAGCCCTAGATCCAAACTTAGACGTCCTGCTTTTTCACACACACACACACACACACACACACACACACACACACACACACACACACACACACACACACACACACACACACACACACAAGTTTCATGTGACTTTGTTTATGCCAATTTTCAACAGCCAACAGCATCTGTCCTCATCTGTTATGAGGGCTTACAAGTTTAGTTGCAAACTGAGGGCTTACATGTTTAGCTGCAAACTTATTCATAATAACACGCAGGTATCGATCGGAGAATCGGCACTTTAAAAAAGATGTCTAGTAGCACCCTGTGTGAATACGTGTTGTGGCCTGAGAATGTTCATTTAATCATTTCCAAGCAACCCTCCCCAGTGGGAGAAGAGTCATTGCTTAGAAATCACAAGGTCCGGGCAGCAGCGAGGCGTCAAGAATGACTCTGTTGTTTTAAAATGGCTGAGATGTGCGCTTTCCTTAAACTGAAGATCAAAGATGGCCATTTATTTTAATAAGTTATTTCAAACATTGAAAGGTGCCTGACCTGGTGGCGTGTGATATTAATGGCTAGATTATGCATCTAATGCTTGTTCTCTCTATTTTATTTCTCATTTGAGAGGATAAATTAAAATACAGCCACATTCATCTTAGTATTAGATGGCCCTACGGTGATAAAAGATAAAACTGTTGCAGAAATGATGAATTAAAAGCGTGGAATGAACATGTGAGGCACAAGCTGACCAATACTGAATTTTGAAGCTGATCCTCATAATTTAGAGAAAAAAAAAATACAATATCAAAACATTGGACACACTTTTAAAAATATAAAGTACATTGACTTGACAATGTATTTAAAGTATCTAATGCAAAATAACTTATTATTTAGGGGTGCTATTGGGTTGCTAGTGTTCTATCGTCATACAATGTTCTGACTATCCATTTTGATCAACATTTAAGTGTAGTAAACTAAAGCTAATTTCATCAACGAGTAAGCAACACAACTTAAAAAAAAAAAAGAGACTTTACATACTTATAAGCTTGTCACACAACTAACTCAACATGATGTTGGACTCCAGCCTGGTGCCTCCAAAAGACAAGCTCTTTGGATATTTCATTCATATAATGTTGCCTGTAAGTTTACATATTGATACTATGACACATCTCATGTGCCATTAGTACAATGCGTGAAAAGCTCATTCTGGCAGATAACATCAACTAATTGACATATTAGTTCAAATAATAAGGTGCAAGGCAGACAGACGGACAGCCAGCCAGAAAAACCCATATCCCTTCCCTATATTTCATGCTTTCCCCAGTCTTTGTTTTGCAGACTCCTTTGGAAATACTCATTACCTTGAGATTCATCTTACAGCTCTAAAACCTGAAAAGCAATGTCACTTCTTTTATTCCCTTTTATATACCTATCTTTTATCCGGCATTCTCATTTTTCTTTACCCACCAGAGCAAACATAAACAGTATTTGTCTCCTCCAAAAATGATAGTGACACACAGACATTCTCCTCCATCGGTGGCAAAGCAGTAACAGATGAATGATTTGATTTGTACCAATAACAGAATCAATCTGGCATGTATTATGCTAATCTGATCTCAAAGACTGTAATCCTATCCACAACGCTAATCTCACTGTCAACTGGCCTAATCCTGTTTCTGTGTGCGATTATCTTCTTTGGACTTGATGCTAGCAGAAGCAGGATGTTTTCACCTTTAAATTTATTATTGAGAAGTGATTTAGCCCCATAAATTCACTCTTTCTCTAGGTTTTTGAAAAGTCTTTGAACCCTGACAATGGTGGCAGATAATTCAGCATGTATCTGAGTGTATTTCACTTCTTTTATCCATCCTGAACAGGCATTTGAGAGCCTTAAAACATCCAATAGGGGAATTGAGAGATTCATATTCTTCTGTTCTTTAATGGCACTCAAAAAGATCTTAACCAACAACAGAAAGACAAAGAGAATCAGCATTTAAAGTAAACCAAGCCTTCAATCAAGAATTTTTAAGTTTGGTCCTGATTAATCTAGAAAATACTATCTAGTTAATGAGTAAGAAAAAATATTTAGATGTTACATTACTATTATTAATTGAATGCTATATAAACTGTGCAAATTTATTTATGATAATGCTTATGCTGATGAAATCCAGTGTAATATATGATGCTGCTGATACCACAGTAAACGTGCGAAGAAGATTAGAAGAGTAAACTGAGAACCCAGCGGCCTGAATTTTGTGTTGAAATCTCACCAGCTTTTGAGTTAAGTGCATCGGTTGTGGTAGTGCAAACGTTTCAGCTAAAAAAGAAAAGGATGCAAGATTGATTGAGACCAGAAAAGAGGAGGACAATATTCTTTATGAGCTTAAAGTGAAGGAAAGGTTATTGACTCAAAGAAAAGCAAAAGGTGTGGTAATTTAGACTCATGCTGTGGGTTTAACAAGTCCAGGCACAAAGAGTCTGTCAAGGAATGCTCTTGAGAAAATAAACAAGCTTCAAGGGACCATTGGGAAAGCAAAATAGAAATTAATAGAAATTAGAAAATTAGATGAAAATGGACAGCTACAAACGTATTTTTCATCAACTATTTTCTCATGTCTTTTGACAGTGGGCATGTAGCTTCTAGTATGTTTTTTTTTTCCTGTGGCAGAAACAGAAAGGTAAGGGTCCGCACAAACCTGATTGACAGACCTAACAGCTGGAGAAAGGGAGGGGTTCATTGAAAAGGTGATGAGTAAATTGTGCTAAGCATGTCGCTGTGCCCTCGAGCGCCACTCACACCCGTCTAATGGCAGGATAAAGACTGAACTGATAGCCGGGATGTGCCACTGGTGGTGTGTAACAGTAATTGACACAAGAAAAGGGAAAGTGGATATGGAGATAAGGTATGTAAGTAGGGAAGAGGGTATAAGGTACAACAAGATGATATAAACCTTTTGCACTCATTAACAACAATACTTCACTGAGAGACAAAATTCCTAAGTCCATGTGCTCTGTTTGACTGCATGCACTTCAGCCAATGGCTGCCTCGATATTTCAGCATGCAACTGCGCTGAGGTGTTTTTTTTTTTGCTCAAGTTGACAGAAATATTTCTGTGAAATGGCTAATCAGCATTAATCCAGCCTCAGCTGTGTCTCTATTTCCCTCTGTGAAAATTACTAATCTGGACCCTGGATATTAGCAAAGACACACAGACGGATAATAGATTAGAATATAAATAGAATAGATTAGAACCAAGGTAAACACCATAAATTGTGTCTTCGCCTTGCCACTGGTGAGAAAAAAAGAGCCCCATGTAATCTTATGACGAAGCAATGTCATGAAATTGTTGATGTAATTCATGCAATGTGGTGCATTGTTTTCTCCAAAGTTGAAGTTGTAGTTGCACAGGAGAAAAAGGAGCTGATGACAATAAAGTTTGAATGCCCGTGTCTTCGGGATGAAGCCCACTGGAATTACTTGCTTTTTTGCTGAATTTTCATGTCACA
The DNA here is from genome assembly GCF_037954325.1 of Fistularia commersonii. Taxonomy (NCBI): domain Eukaryota; kingdom Metazoa; phylum Chordata; class Actinopteri; order Syngnathiformes; family Fistulariidae; genus Fistularia; species Fistularia commersonii. Next base: position 1,611,596 of record NC_141308.1, read on the forward strand.
AGCGTTTACATTGTAAAAGGTAATGGCACAGATCTTTGGAAAACAGACATTTCTCACAGAAGATTAAACACTCAAGATAGATTTACTTAGTGTATTGACCGATGATACGCTACCATATAATTCTACTAAAAATAGGACATTTTGTGTATAGTAAGAATTAAATAAATAACAAAAAATGGCCAAGAGTATAAAACACCTCGACATATACACAGTGACCAATCCAAGATGGCAGATGGCCCAAATTACACATAGTTCTACGCTGTGTTCTATTAGCTTGACATTATGTGCCCCTGCTATCTGGTATTTTATTACTGAATGTCTGTTAGATTGTAAAACAAACATTTTCCAAAATGTCTATATGTCGAAACAAAGCAAAAGACGAAAGAAAAAGGGACAGAGGAGTTATCATTGTATCAGTGGTATTATAAAGGGGCCCAGTGTGATGGCGGGATGGCGACGGCTGTCACTGAGAAGAAAAGACGGGCTGTTGTTGACAAATTCTGCAGCCATGCTGATCTGACGAGGATGAACACACCATGGAAGGAGCAAGCGAAAGAATGTCTCAGTGTATGTGTTGACGCGTTTGTGTGTGTGTGTGTGTGTGTGTGTTTGTGTGCTGGCGCGCAATCACGTGCCCACGGGTGTGTAGGCCAGGAATAGCCTGAGCCATGCAGAAATCCTTCATAAAAGTGACAAAGACATGAGATTTGTCTGATCAACACCAGGAGGGTGAGGTGTCAAAGACCCTGCTTAGTAAAACAAAACCCCCTCAAATGTGCCTCCACTCCTATCCATCCATCCGTCCATTGTCTGCTGCTTATCCTACTCGGGGGGGATGCTGGAGCCTATTCCAGCTGCTGCCTCCACTCCTAGTTAAACCTTATTAATATAATTTAGCTACAGTAGACAACTGTATTCAGGCAGACAGGCAAATTTAAACAGCTAAGTTCAAGGAATGGTATATCTTCGGGACAGTTGAGTAAAGCTGAGCCTTGTTAGCTTTAAGGGGATACTCACTGTGGGTACGCCTCCAGATATTCCTTTAAAAATCCAATTAGGAGAGGAGAATACATGTTTTGACTGAGGCCCATATAGCTCCCGTGTCTGTTTGAACAATAGCAACACAGCGGCAAGCTGACTGGAGATGAGCGTCGCACGACTGAAAACAGACCTTGTCGATCACAGGTGTGATGAAACCTTCACCCTGGGAACACATTTTTCTTGGTCTGACATGATAGCGCTGTGCAAGGGTGTCCAATTTCCTTTTCTTCTCACTGTTCTCTTCGGGCAAGTAAATGTTGGCGAGCAGCCAGCGATGGCAGCTAAGTGAAGATCGCACATCTATGAGTGGGTTTGGATTCCTCACACCCATCTGTGTCGTTTGTGCCGATAAGTACCAAAAGCAGCACAAACGTGTTTTGATTATATTGACGGAAGATACACTGAGTAATCTATTCTTAATTAGACAAAAGACAGAACTACGTTTGATACATGCTATCCTTTGTATTTCCTTTGATATATTTGGAAAGCAATGACTAATGGAGCCTTTGCATGAGCATTATGGTAACCAGGGCAACCAGTTTACAAAATGTCTGTCAGAGGTCAATTCCATAGAACTGTGGGGCCACTCCAATTTACTACTAATGTTCTTAAGAAGATATAAATCTAACAGAGTTTAACATATGTAATGCTAACTGACTTAAGCAATACCAGGGTGTGTCACACTTTCACAAAGTAATCACCGAAGGCATAAAAGGCCCATTTGGCAACTTTGGAAAACTATGTTTCAGCATCTATATACTGCAATAAAAACACAAACATAGGTATGAATACTGAAAAATAGTTACTTGGGCCTATTGTAATGAGTTACAACCAATATCAGCAGTTTTTTTCCTATAAAACCAGGAGTTGTTGTGAGGGGGAAAAAAAACTGGATGTTTGGTCACAGCTGAACACACTGATACAACCAATATCTGTTCCCAGCCGTTACAGGGCTGCTAACTGGGAGAATACAAGAATGGTGCTATGAATGTTTTTTTTTTTTGTTGTTGGTTTTTTTTTGCATACAGCATGAAATGGCATTTGAGGACAGGAGGATTGGATGAAACCTGAAAAGCATATATTTTGTGTTTATGTGGCCTTCAAATATGCTGCTTCAGTTGTTTGAAATGAAACTACTGTACAACAGATTTCAAATTTTGAGTCTCCTAAACCAACTAGCAAACAAACAATTTAGCCTTAACTAAATGAAAGTTGTCTACCATCAAAAAGTTGTAAAAAAATTAATAAAAATAAAATGAAAAAACAACATTTAGCTTAATTGGCTGGAAAAGAGACAATTTAGATTTATATTTGGATTTGTTTCTAAAATCACTGAAAAAGAAAAGGAATGAATTATGGAAATAGTGACTATTAAAACACTAGAGAACTACCATAATTAAGTAGCCAAACCTTTTTTAAGATGATATTTTGATGTTATATTAAATGTAGTTTTGATAACAATGTCATTTTTTAATTTCCAGTCATTAGTTCATTACAACGTCATTTCTGTAACAGCGGAGCATGTTGTCAGTAAATGTAAATAAAGATGTTTAATGTGATGTCTAAGAAAGGAAAAGAAATAAGAACCTTTCCATATTTTGTGAGCCGGTATCAGAGATTTTGATTCTTAAAATGTGACTGAAGCCACAAGTGAGTTTGAGATTTATTTAACAGTTGACAACTAATCAAGTGATCAATAATCAGGGTAATCATAATTCAAATACTTATTTAATTCAAACAACAAATTACTATTCATCTCTCTATTGATCAGTATAGAAATGGATATTACTGGAACCATTTGGATTCCTGTGCAAATGTATGAAATATGAGACTTTCTTTTTTATTTTACCTTCAATGCTGAGGACCTTGTTTAATTACATATTAGTAAAATACCTTTCAATTCTATTAAACCCATACAAGTCTTAGCTTAATTTGACATTCAGCAAACAGTGATATTTAGCTCTGGAACAAAGCTGTTACTCACCAGGCAATTATATGGCAAATGCTGCCGAAAAGTTATCATGTATTGTGTAGTTTTTTATTGCACTGTGTAAACTCTGTGAGAAAAGAGTCAAACACAAATGCTGAACTCAAACCCTGAATGTGCTCATACAGGAAACACGAGGTGTGAATTTTACTGGCCGGATGAATTGTTTAAAATCATAAAAACACTTAACGACAAGTATATCTGCTACTATTTACAGCACGCGTCGAGCCAACCACAACTCACTAAATTTGTATATTCTACATGACTGCTACAGTTAACCATCTAATATTGCAAATGGTCAATGCATGCCCTAGTAAAAATGAGAGTGCAGAGAGATATTGAAAGCATGAACAAGAGATAAAAACTTGGCCTTTGCTCTGTAGGAATGTAACCTTGGCTCAGAGCAGTGTCCTACACAAAGGAACCTGCTGCAACAGCACCACTGACACAGATGCAACAGAAACAGGCGTGCATGCACACACATTTGGCCTTTTTATTCTCAGACCTCAGACATGATGACAGTGGGTGTGTAATTCTGGCAGGTAGACAAAGTACAAGCTTCATGTGCTAACCTCTTCACTCTAGATGGCAAACCACCCTTTGTTTTACGACAGTGACTGCCATGTCAGTGTAAATGAGGAAACTGCTGCTGCCACTTGCAGGTTCACACCAGGTCATGAGTGACGTCACTAATTTCGGCTCCCAAATGCACACCACATGGATGGATGTATGTGTGTGTGTGTGTGTGTGTGTGTGTGTGTGTGCGTTGGTGCGGGTGGGTGGGTGCTGTGGTTAAACAGAGTATAATGCGAACCATCCTGCCTAGGGATGGGCGTGGCGAGACGTAATTGAGGCAAAAACCAGGCTGAGCGGGAAATCAAAAGGGGGAGGAGAGTGAAAACAAGTGATAGAACAAAGACAAACGAACAGTAAGTGGAGTAGGGGAGGATTGCAAAAAAAAGGAAAGTAGGATGGCAGATTATTTCGAAAGCACTCAAGTGTGGGTGGGGCAAAGCGGCATTGTTACAGTTCATTTAGGGAATAACCTATTTTTTTTTCCAGATTGATTCATGTATTGAGTAATGATTTGGGCATTAGCTCAATTGTGAGTGCAACCCGAGCTGACTCGTACACTCAAATCTGATAAAGAATGCTGTGGTGAATCAGGTAGAAAGTCCCTCAGCATATCAACTCTCCTTTTTCGCCATGTGCCCAAAACAGCGTAATCCAAAGACAAACAAACGAGCTGCGCCACAAATGTCTGCTTCAGTTACTGTGTTTGTGCTGATGTTAGGACAGACGCAAACCTTTAGCTGTAAAAATTGTAAGCAAGTTCAGAATCAGAATATCATACGGAACCATTCTGCTCAAAAGTTAATAATTAATAGAAAAAAAGTTTAAAAGCTGGCTTTCCAGGCAGCCATTATCAATCACCAAATATTTACCTCGCCTCCATGTAGATGAGCCATCTCTGCTGCACCAACCAGATATGCAGGCAACAGAGCAAGCTCTGCAACAGGGTTAAGACTAAATGTACGGCAAACACAAACACTACAATTCTGACGGTCTGAGGCCTCAGTGAAAACCTGACTGATTTTTTTTTTGTTCGAGGGTAAATTATCCTCATCTGAATACTGTCATGAATATCTTCCAATGAAAATTGCCAATTTAATCATTTGTACTATTTCTGGTTTGAAAAATATCTCTCTTGACTCCTCGGCATTAGGTTGACACATGCATGTGTATGTATATGTGTGAGCGAGTGTGTACACATGTGCTTGTACATGCCATGTAAAAAGGAGGCCATAGAGAGAGATAAAGAGAAAGAGAAGAAAGAGAAACTGACTGTTGGGGAAATGACTGGGTTTGGGTGTGACCTGCTCAGCTATGCACTGGTGATCATGTGAGACCTGTTCTAATTATACACTCCTCTGGTAGGTCGATCTTCTCTCAGAGGCAGAAAGTGTGTGCATATGTGACCGAGGGGGTGTACATGACTCCTGTAACAGGGTGATGGGGCTATATGTGACAACTGTGATGAAAAATGTCCCTCTTTCAAACACTTGACATGTACAAGATTTTATGTGATTTTTTAGTGTGGACGTACGTGTTTGTGGGTGTAACGTACAACAAAACTAGAAACGCGATGAACATGTGTGGGAACATAAGGTCTTATCTTTTGCGGTATACAGAACATGCTACTAATGGATCAACAGCATTCTGACTTCCTCCATCCTATTTTTTGTGCGCTCTCTGTCTTGCTCTCTCTGGCTGTTTCCACTGTGGGTTTAGGAAACGTGCTGTTTTTTATTACCAGTGGAAAAAATGGGGTGAACGGTTAAAGGAGAAAAAGAAAAAAGTAATCCATCTCCGTTAATACACAAATCCTTGTGGAAAATGAGTCCAAACAGCAAAATAGGTCCCTTGGTTTTCTGAAAAATTCCTCCATAAATCTGCCAGTTACTCATTTCCAGTAGCTGTGCTTCACAGAGAAGCTCTACACATGGTCGGGGCATTAGTGTCCAGAACATCAAGATAGTCAAAGCTGTTGTTGTCGTCTTTGGATCTTTTCAGACCAGTTACCTTGCCGATGACAGAAATCAAGATCTTTAATTTTTTTTGTCTTCTAGTTTTTTAGCTTCTTTTGGTTAGTACAAAAAAGTAAATTCAGGCAGTTGCTTTTAAAAGGCTTTGGACAAATATATGCACGCACACACACCCAAGGGATCAATACATTTCTACCCCATGTGATACTGAATGTATGTGAAGATGAATACTAATTTCCAAACGTTTCACAAAGCATTCAGAAAACTCTGAATATGATATAATATGACAGTAGGAAGGTATAGAGCTCTGTGAAGATATATTTCTTTGCTTTCATATAATCGCTCCAGACTTTGCCAGGGAAGAAAACAATAATGAGGTTGTAATGCATTACACGGTCATATGTTAGTCACAGGTTTGCAACAACAATAAGCATTATGGACAAAACTGAATCTGCAATTTTGTTGTTTATCAAATGACAACGTTCCTATCTTTGAATTTCACGTTGAGGATGTACATTAATCAATCTTATCCCCCTTAACTGGAGGATAAAGCTAAATAAAATACAATGAAAGAGGTTATAAGACTTGAGTTTACTGTATAATTTGAAACTCACACACACATGCACAGGCCTGACAATGTTCCTCTGTCCACATCTGCTTATAAACAGCGTTCTGAGTTGACTCACACAAACTATCCTCACCCTAGCCCTCCTTTGCTCTCACTCTGCCAATGACCAAGAGTCACCAGTAGCTACATGGGCGCAATTCAAGAATACATATAAAACTGACACTTTGTCAAATCTGTTTGAGCGCTAGAGACCTGAAGGTCAGCCACCAATTATAGGCACATAAAACAGGACTGTGACAAAAACATTATGAAAGAGTGATAGAGATGTTGATATCCTGTTAAATTGTTAAGAGAAAAAAAAACAGCGAATGCTGTCCTTAATCTGCCCCTAACACTCCACTTTTATAGACACAGACACACAGACTTCGAAATATCCTTTTGCCTCAGCACAGGAAGTGGTTAGACAGACACTATCACCTCCCTTCTCTCTAGCTGCTGAGATGTGCAGCAAAGACAAAACCTATGAATCTATAGATGAGCACATCATATGCAACTGTGCTTTTCCATTCGAAAACTGACTCACATTAGTGTTAATCACTCACAGAAGACCGCACTAATGTATTACATTCAGGCAACTGTGTTTACAGCCAAATTACTCAGAAATGCGACGGACAAGGTGGCTCCTGTTGAAACAACACCCGACATAATACTTTTGCTTGGCCTAGAAAATTCAGCAGTGCAGCGCTGTAAAAGTATGCCTCCTGAATCTAAACAGTACCCCACCTGTGCTATGTTCTTTGTACCCCTCACATGTTCAAGTCACCTGACCAGAAATAGGCGGGACAAATGGAGCACATGCTGTAGCCAGATGGTGCTCTCTGGCATGATGTAAACTACTGCTATTTCAAGTTAGGAACTTTAAGTATCCACTCAAACTCTCTGCCAGTCTCCACATGTTGAGTTTCTTATCAATGGCGTATCTGTTGTACGCCTCCTGTTTGAACTCTGACCTCATAAACACATTCCCATTCTTACCTTGAGTGAGTCGAAGCAAGCGATGACCCGTCCATTGTCCACTTGACAGCTCTTGGCCGGATGAGCAAACTTGCACTCCTGGTCTGAACGTGAACATGTGCCCCTCTGGAACTCCCTACATACCTCCAGTGTCAGCCACTTTGTGTCACGGATCTGTGCTATGTTCATTGCCATGGCAACACGCTGGAAAAAGAATTTCCAGCTGAGATTGGTTCGAGCTTAACTGAAGTACCTCTAGTGTTTTAATCCACGTCTTTCAGTTCTTTTTGTTTATTTTTGGATGAAATGCTGCCAGTAACACTTATGTATGAAACTGAAAAAATAATTTAAAAAAGTTCCTACTGATTGAGAAGGCTCCTTGTCCAATGTGAAATGTTGCAGGGCGACGTTAGGCTGTGAACGTTATTGAGTCATTTTCCTGATCAGTTTACCACTGGAGACTTGACGAAATCCAGGAGACAACTTAACCTAACAATTCTATGGCCACTCTTAGTTTTACTTCTCTCTGTCACTGTTTATTGCTTGCTGATTCGTCTCATCCTGCTACAGGAAGATTAAGGACACTGAGGACTGTGTGGAGGCTTAGAGAGTTGAAGGCGACAGTTAAAGGCAAGGTGTGAGAGATGCTGCGCGGGCCTTGTGGTGAATCTTGCTGTTGTGGTTTGGTTGATCAGCTGGCAGAAGGCAGTTGGCAGCTTGGCCGTCGGTGGAAATAGCTGAGCCTGGAACCCGCTTGGAGGAGCGGAAGATGATGGAGGTGGATTGACGAGGTGGTGGGAGCGCGACCTGTGAAGAGGGTGTGGTCGCTGTCGTTGTATTTGTGTTACTATGGCAGCAAGCGAGCAAGGCAGGGGGGAGAGGATGGAGCTTCAGCGGTAAAGCAGGTCAAAGCTGCAGCAGACATCGGCGAAGGCACTTCCTCTGGGGGTGAGGGGAGAGAGAAAGAAAAAACATTTAGTTTGATGATACAAATCTACAGAATACCTTCAGGTTTATTTTCACACTTGTTCATTGGAGATACGGAGAAGGTAATATTGCCACTGTAAAACAATGTATCTGTGGGAATGAATATGTAAAAATGCCAGAAATGCAGGGTTTGTTAGCTACGCAAACAAAACTTTCTTCCGCCCTGTGCTCTAAACACACATGGTGTGCACACACACATTCATCAAGTCAAACTGAAACATACTCACACACACAGACACACACAGACTCACAAAAGCAGCCATTGATGAATTTCCACCACTTTGACGCAGGAGATTCAGATCCTATATCACTTACAGTTGAGTACAGAAAAGCCGGCCACGTAAATGTTAAAAGTGAAAGAAGCGAAGGGAGTGAAAGAAATGTGGAAGTTGAGGCAGGGCAAGAAGGAGAAGAGGTTAGTCATTTCCCTTCTAGTGAAGCGGTGCGAGAGCGTGGACCAATGAGATCCAGTGGTGTTACAGCAGCATTCTGGGCTGAGCGCCAGGTGAGAACAGGAGGAGGAGCAAAGACAAGGCTGACCTGCCTGCTATGAGGGAAACAGAGTGAGGGACATCTCAGGCTAAACTAATCAATCTGCGCACTTAATGTTTTTCCACTGCCTTCTGTATAAAAGGACAGTCATAGGTACTACCAAGGACTGTGTTCATACCTTATTTGACATTTCAGTTTTATAAATCAAATGCCACCCTTATTCACGAGAAATCATGAGTTTGGGTGTGTTATTGTTTTTGTGCAGACTTCCTTTATGTTTCAATGGGATTCTATTTTTGGTAAATCCATTGTATATGGTTCTGTTGGGGGAATTTGCATGATCAGGCACCCTGGGGCCTATTCTGCTCTTATCAAACAAACTGTAACACACCACGCCCAGGATAGAGAAATTATTTTTCCTAGAAACACACTTTCAGCAACAGCTAACATTACAGCACTGCATCATGCTATGTCAGAGCCCTGCACAAGCGATCCCCAGGTCACGGTGACACAGCAGCATGGAAATATGTATGAGTTTAGAGAGGAAGGAAGAGTGAAGGGGCTCAGTGTGACCTCGAATAACTGTGATAGCAACGTGGTGCTATGAATGACCTCATGGAGCGTCTTCATAATGCAAAATGCAACATCTACCATTGCGTCAGCACTCACCTGACCTCCACAAACAGGGACAGTAGTTATTCTATCTATCTATCTATCTATCTATCTATCTATCTATCATATAATCAGGATCGCAGAATTGGGCAAAAATTGCTTTAGAAAGCACAAGAAAAACATATATTCCTTGCTAACACAGTATTCAAAATGTTCAAATCTCAACTGAGAATCTTAATTAGAACGTGGTATTTCATCATAACATATTCTGCCTTTACACACAAACAGCGTATCTGACTAACAGCAGCTTATTCTAAGTTAAACTAGCCTGACTTGGTACAAGCCATTTTCGTTTATATTATTTATCACATGTTTCTGTTCCCATGATCTTGCTCATTCATCATTTTGTCCTAGTTTTCTTTCGGCTCGCTCACATCTTAATTTTAACCTGGCATTCCCCATGCCATTTAAAATATCTGAATGTCGATGATACAGGGCTCATGGAAGCACACTTTACCCACCAAACAAAATTTTGTCAACGGAGAGACAGAACTAGGGCCACAGCTAGAAAATTAGTAGTGATGCAAAATAGAGGCATCAATTGTAAGATTTTTCAAATAGAAGGTTCCAGTGGCTGTCCTTAATCACATGAGAGGTCGTGATGACCTGATTCATGACAAGCAGAAGCCCCTTGTGTTCTGTCTGGCTGCCTAATCTGTTTCTATGGTTTCTGTTAAAGCCAAGCGAGCACATATCATTTCGAGAGAGCCCGAGAGAAGACCTATTATAGCGTAAGACAGTGCCGGAGTGATAACGAGTGCTCAAAATGATCCATCATGTCTGGACATGGACATCCTTCTCTTATTGATTTCTTAATTTCAATGGGCTTTCTTGTCAGTGTGCCACTCCCTTTATCTAATTCCACTTTAGTCGTTGGTGTGAGTCCCATTCATTTTCAAGTAGCTGAATGTTTAACACAAGCTTCTTCTCTAACGATTCTTGCCTTTATTTAGCAGTGGATGCTTTGCCCCTACCTTAGGTCTCCCTATTGTTTCCAACATCGCAGATTTCATCCAAACCCTCCTCTGCCTTTGTGCTCTTAATGGAAGTACCTGGCCAGTTTTCTCTTCTAGCACCCTCAGCAGCACTCCCTTTTAGCATCCAAGGTCTTGCAAGCTGGTGCAAGGTCACGGGGAGAGGGGGAGAAAGGCGGACATGAGAGGCCGCACTCTTCCGCTCTCACTTTAAAATGCGCGGTAGAACCATCTCATGGCTGGGACAAGAGGAAGTGTGTCAACTATCAGCTCATGATCATGTGACACAAGCATATGCTACAACAGCACAAACGGTTTCTGACATGAAAAGCAGACCTGCCCATCTTTGACTTTCCTTGAGCTTTGAGTCACAAACAAATCTGTTCTTGTTTCTGCCAAAAATGTGTCCAACAGCTATTATATCACTTAAAACCTGCCAGTGATTTGCTTGATAAGACTGCAATGGGGAGATACTACGATGTGCAATACAGCGAGAAAGAAACAAACACATTTTTGCTTTGAAGCGAAGTTTCTTCTAACTTAATGTTGGAGCAATCAAAGCAACACACTAGTTCCCCGTCAAGGCTGCTCTCAGAGTTGTCACTGTGACTAACTGCTGTAGCAACAATGAGACAAACAGAGAGAGGGTGTGGTCACATTTCTGATAAGAGTTGCTGAGAAAGAGCCATTATTAATCAACCTTAGCATAGTAACTTGATACTGCGGGTCAAAAGGTAATGGAGGCTCTTAAGAGTAACTGCACAGGTATGTGTGGTGAAAATTTTGGTAAGGGCCTTTCAGATTGGAATCCCTGTTTACTGTATGCCGGGAACATTTTCCGTACATACTTTTGTGTATACTTTCCTTCCAGCAAATTTAGCAAAGGAGGAAATGTTATTGCTGCACAGCACAGCCTTTCAGTTCATGCGAGGGTACACAAACCTTTATCCTACTTTATCCTAATGTAGGCACAATGGGAAAAAAAAATTGTGATCAGTTTAAATTCCCTTTCATTACAGATCTATAATTAGATATGTAGTTGATCAGGCCTTCCTAACTTTGTTGTGGTGGCAATATTCAAATTCAACCATCTGCATAGTAAAAACGTGAGTGTTGTTTACCCTTGCCCCTAGCATTTCATCACCCTCCTTTGAACAATTGAGGTTAAGGCAAAGAAAAAAAATAACTCCCACGTTTTTTTTTTCCACTGCAAATGTGACTAACCTCTGCTGTAGACACACTGTAAACATATGGTGAAGTAATCCAACCATGTTACAAGGTTATCTTTATTTGTATTTCAGCCAGAAAGTCATTAAAGCCCTTTATAATTTAAAACAATTTCATATTTGAGAGCATGTTTATGTCGCCTGGGCTAATGTGAAGCTAAGAGCTTAGAACGGGTTAGAGTTCATTACATATTTTACACATGGTCTGTTATTGTTCATTTATTTAAGGGGATATTTCTTGATGCTCCTCCACAACTATCTCAAAACAAGGTGAGTGCAGAGATGTTTTTAGTCACATCACACCCCAAGTGGCTCCATTCTAAACAATAACCAAGGCTGATGTAGTGTCAGTAAATGCACAGATCAAGCAAAGTACAGATATCTGGTGTTGCACCACTCGTTATGATAATCAAACCAACGATTTAGTGCCTCGAGCCACAACACCTAACTAAAATCCTGCTCTTGACTTTGGAGAGCAAACTTCAGTGTATTGACAGAGGTGGATTCAGGGTGACAGTGTGCTGAGACAGGTCATCAAAGCAGAGGCTGCGGAAAGAAATGCAACACCTCCTGGCTTCACTGCTGCTGCCGCTTCAAGTGCTCGGAATACAGCGTGTCAATATTGCCCTCACTGACCTTTACATACACACAAGTGCACATATCCATACACGTGACCATGTACTTGCTGTCTCTTTAACTTTTTGCACTGATACAGACACAGTATACAAAACACACTCCCGTTGCACAAAGCCCCAATGGTAAACTGCATTTTTCTCAGTCATGGGCCCTTCATGTTGACTATGCAATGGTAAGCGCTGCAAAAATGCGAGATAGCGCCTTAGGTAACCACACACTACAACCTTTTAAAATATTTTCCTTCTCTTTACAGAGTCTAATACATCAAAAAACACATCACCGAAACACTACTTAAATGAAAAACTAAAAATAAGTAATACATACAAAAGTTATGAAACTTGGACAAATATATGCAGAGATTGTTTTATCATCAATTTTGTCAGCAAGCCCTCAAAAAATAAATGACCGGATTTAAACATTGTCATTTGTTACTTTGAAATGATGGTGTTATATATTGCTTCATTTCAGAAAAAAAAAATTACAACTAATATAGACGTTTCTCAAACATCAAAATAAGGATAGTTGCCAGTGGCAGCATATAACAACTTCCTGTGTAGGCTACTGGCTTAGAACAGCAAAGAGGAATAGACTTCCTGAATATACTATTGGTCAGATATTTGAGATAACTGAAAGTAAAACGACTCTCATTTCACCACCGATACTCGGAATAACGTGGTAAATGCACATACTTGCATACTTGCCAATGCATTTCTGGTATTTCTAATACTGGCAATAGTATCAGATCAGGTTTTCAAAAATTAAAGTAAAATGTATGTTTTCTTTTATTTTTACAAAATCACTTTTGCTGTAAGAGGTATCATTGATATGCCAGTCACATGGACTGTCCAAAAACCTGCGACTGCATCTGTTATTCTGTTTCCCAGCATTGTGATTATATATTTTCCTCCGCTTCCTTATCGATGTCATGTTCATGAAGTCATCATTTCTTAGTCTGGACACCAAACTGGTTAGTTTGTCATGGGATTAAATAATGTGGTATTGAAAGTGAGTTTTAGGCCAAGACTGCACAACAAACAATGCCCATTGATTCCTCGAACCCCTAGAGACAATTGCATCTCTTGTTCAGCATACACCAACAGAACGCACACAAGCACATGTGAAAACAGTCTCAGTCAGTGCAAATAAGCGCGTGCGCGCGCGCACACACACACACACACACACACACACACACACACACACACACACACACACACACACACACACACACACACACACACACACACACACACACACACACACACACACACACACACACACACACACACACACACACACCTCTAAGTGTGCTGATTCTGAGTATTCTTAAGCCAAGAGGTGAATATCTGCTTTTGTGCAATAGTGCATTTCTGCATTTCTACATGTGTACGTGTGTGTGACTGAGGATGTGGTGATGTGATCGGACAGTTAGAATAATGGCTGACCTTATGGTTTAATGAGTGGCTCATTGACTCACATTTAAATTGTCTGTGTAAGTGTGGTAAGGTATCGTCAGGCCTCACAATTGACAGATATATTTGTACGAGACAAGTATGAAGACACAGCACGGAATATACATTTACACGAAAACTTACTGATTAAAAAAAAACAATGTTGCTTTACCAACCCTTGCTACTTGATTCAGGCTAAATATAAATTCACCAAAGATAAAACAAACAAATAAATACTAACAAACCTTGTACTGTGTCATGAAAAGATTTTAAGTATGAATGCAGTTAAATGGTAAACACAAACTTCTTGTGCATGATTGCTGATCAGTTTGACTCAGAGAAAAACAATCTTACTAGTCATGACAATCTATTGGGATAACCAGGGGGATTTTCTCATCTTGTTGCCAACAACAGTATTGTTTGGGGATGCAATTCACCCAGGGATTCGACGCATATGTAGATACCATAAACAATATGGGTTAACGTAATTCAATAGTATTACCCTAACAATACAATTACATTCACATTTTTCATGACAACAAAACAAAACGACAACAATATCAAATTAATTTCTTCCTAATTAAAAGATGGAGAATGGAAAGGACACACTTACATATGGTCAAACTTTGTTAAGACAGCAAATTATATTGGACTATGAATTGTATGATTTCTGGCTCTGTGCGTTTTGCTGCTGCGGTCTTTTGTGTAAGAAAAAAAACAGCACATATGAATCAGCAAAAGAAACTAAGCAAAAACTGAGCTGTTTTCAAACACTAGTTTGTGTGTTTTCAAGTTTCACATTTAAGCTCACATGATGCTGGCAGAAATCAGTAGCTATATCTTAAATATCAGGTAATAAGCATCTTCATGCATCAATCAGTCTTCTATCTCCATTTTCCTTGTTTGTTTCTCACACTCGGCTGCACTCCAGTTCAGGCAAGTTCTTGTCCTTACATGCTTTTGGCTTTCCACTATATTCAAAAAGGAATCTGGACTTGATCAGAATCACAAAATGCATCTGTCATTTTGGTAAATTTAAGGTATGACTTCAACACATTTTCAAATAACTTTTCGGCAACTGTTGGCAACTCAGAGTATGTATGATGGTTTGCTTTTCATTTGAGTCAATGAACGAAATCGGGCACTTTTTTGAAAAATGTCTAATTTTATAGATGCTATGGTTTTGCCTAAGAACTGCTCACCACTTGGCCTGTATTGAAAATCAATCAAATAAAATGTCTCCTTTTGGCTTTTCCCTTCAGGGGTCGCCACAGCAAATCAACCTTCTCCATCAAACCCTATTCTCTGTATCCTCCTCTCTCCCACCAACTAACTTCATATTCTCTCACTACATCCATAAATCTTCTAATCAAATAAAATGTATACTTGAAAAATATTTCAGTTATGGCCTATTTTGAGTCCTAATCATTGTGGTATCTTTTTACCTCTACATATGGATTTAGTGGACTATGAGTCACGTGGTAAATTTGATCTCCTTTACCATCCTGAATATATGACAGCAGTTGTCACGAATTGATCTTTAGGCTCTTGTGGTTATAAAATGGCTCTTCCCAAATGAATGCAGTTTATAAGTGTATTATTCAATTGTTTTCTAATGTTTTGTGTTGTTTTGTTTAACTCAAAATGACATGTTTTTATTACTTTTGGCATAATCACATTGAACACACATTCTGCCCTTTTTATATTATTATTGATTTTTCAACTTATTTAGATCTTTTATTTATATTTTTGTATCTCACAGCTGTCCTTAGAGTAACTTTTCTTGAACATCAGCCGCATTTGTGCAGTCTGAATTATGCCACAAAATGATTCTGCTTCTTTCTGCATTGAGATTGTATTTACATTTCTTACAGTTGATATTAGTTTTTCCATTTACATTTCGCTTCATTAGTGTGTGTTTCTGTGAGTAAAGCCGCAGTCTTATTTCAAGTATCTGCACATCTTTCATTAATGTTCCTCGGTGAAAACGGACACGAAACTGAAAAAAAATCTCTCCCTAACTGTTAGTTTTCAAATTGTTGTTGGAGCTGCTTTTGTTGACTTCAGACCATTTGTTGAAATCAATTCTGTTTTTAGAGTGCAACACACTCTGAAGTAAACACTGTTTGCCAAGGTAAATAGTGGTCATTTGTATTTATTACATTGTTTACGTACTGCTCAAGCGATTTTTTTCTGTGCAAAGCATATATAGCCCAATCACATCTGTACTAACCTAAATGTAACATTATTTAACCACTATTCAGGAGGTTATATCAAAATCTGTCTTGAACCCATTTATTTTTGCACAAATTTGTCCATGTTACTTTCATTCGATCAATGTTTTTAACACAGAAACATAACACTACTGCAGGGTTGCTATTTGATCCGTATGCCTATATCGGTTTTCTTTTCCTTGGGGCCCTGCAATATAGCAGAACATTTGATTTCTAAACAAACCTTTTTTTAAAATGCTTAAAAACAATGATCTCTGCAGAGGCCATTTGGGGAAAATCAGAAAAACATGTTTTCCATCGAGAAAACCCTTCAGTGGTGTTCTTTGCTCTTCTTCACAGTGAGGCTCTATGCTCTTCTTCATTGTGAGGAAACTGTCTGCACTTCTGATATCTATAATGCCATACCAGGAAATACTGATAGCAATAGGCTAAGGCACAATTGTTGTGGACATCAACAAATAGCTTGAATTTCACCAAGAGCAATTCTCACAATGTCTTATACTCTTGTGAATCCAGCTACCCTGCAAGGTTCAATGTAGTCGGGTGCCGAAAGAGAGACAGAGTGTCATTAAATGTCATAGCTGGCTGCATTCCCTTCAATAAGGATGTAAGGGATGTGAGAAAGAACTGATACAACAGGAGGGTCAAAAACAACAACAGGCTGGTGTGGACATGAGCGATTCTGGACATAACCACAAAGAGCGAGTAAACATTTTTACTGAAGCCACATGCAGGAGCCTCCACATGCTACTGACCCTGCTTTTTAATTCACATTCAGCTACAGGTGGACACTGACTTAGCGCTCTCTCTACACAAAAATTTCTGACAGTGAATTACTTGGCAAGAATTAAAACACACAGCTGTTAAGATTAAGCTACTCTCCTGTTAGATTAGGCAATTCTAAGGCAGTAATATGCCCTATTAGACTATATTAAAAGAAACGTTGGTTGTTGTGACACAAGTCCACTCCTTTCAGCACAGCACGGAATCAAAAAACAGTAGGTACAAACAGAGAAGCCCTCGTGTAATAAAGGCTTAACCTGTCAGCAAAGATGCAATCATGCATATAATCCTGTCTGTGAGACGGATACCAGATCGCTATACGGCCTAAACAGTGAACGGTTTGCACTTGAATTCACACACATATACAATCGCGCGCATCAAGAACAATGTTATCGCTGTAATGACTGCCACAATATTAACATCTAAATATTACTCCGGGCATCTGCTTGGGAGAAAAAAAGTCTAATGTTTTTTCTGGAGCAGATGGGGATATTACAAAATCTCAAAAGAGCAATCAAAATACATCTGTCTGTGCTACACATGCCCGCATACAACTAGCTGCTTGTGATCGTATATGTCTGTGTTTGTGTGCTACTGTCTGAGACACTCTGGGTGTCTCAAAGTCACAACAGCAGCATTCCTCATCACGGCCCAACCATAGACACGCCGCCAGAAGGAAACACAGAGAGATGACGGAGTGGATAAAAACGGAGTACAGAAGCATGGAAAGCTCCTTTTCTCAATGCGACACCGCTTTTGTAATTAATGCCTTGTTCAAAAAAAGAAGGGAAAAAAAGAGGAAGAAAGTACTGAAACAGATATTCACAGAATCTGTCTGTAAAACTGTGCAATCTCAAGCTTAAAGAAGAAAACTTACTTACTTTCACTCCAGTTTACAAGTAGAATCCCTCCATTTGCTTGGCCTCACTACCCTTATTTCACTCGTTCTTGGCCCTCTTTTTTCCCCTTAACTTTGCTCCTCTCCCTGCAACTCCCCCTCTGTCAAACACTACCAAACACTCAGTCACTCACAGAAACTAAAATACACAGTCCCACAGACAGTCACCCTCTCTCACACACACACACACACACACACACATACACACACTCTCCTCCCGCGACCCGGAATGCTTGGCAAGATTCTACTGTACTGAAATACTGTGCACACCATATAAGGTAGCAGCAGCTTCACATGTCACACATAATTTACATGCATCGGGGCGGGAGTTTGCCTTACACAGCACACACACGTAGAAATTCATATACCTACTGTACATACCCACCGCGCACGCGCACACGCACACACTGAAAGCAGGCTTCTTCCTTACGCTGACGTTGCAAGCGAGGGTAAGAGGTAAAGAGAATAAAATTCACTTACAAGAGAACTACAAAAATGTCCAGCGAGTCAAAAGGAGGGGATGAATACTAAGCGAGCTATGTATTGATTTTTCTCCTCTGCTGCTTCCTGGATCAACGACCCTCGACACACACACACACACACACACACACACACACACACACACACACACACACACACACACACACACACACACACAGAATTATCTTGCTATCTTGTGTTATTACCTAAGGAAGTAGCTATTGTATGACTGTTGGCTCTCTCCGAAAGGTGTGTGCGTACGTGCGCGCTCTCGTCAATATCGATCAACATGCCATGATAAATAGATATGTGGCCCAGATGCCGAACACAAACCGAAGAAGACACTCCCCGTCATCTGAACGTCTGCTCCAACACACCAGCGCTCACTTTGGAAAGTAAAGACTGCACCGCACACAGGAGGAAAGATCGAGATAAACAAATGAGAAGACAGGGAGGAGGGGGTATGAACCGAGCTCTTACCTCTCACATTGCTCTCCAGTTTGTGTGTGTGTGTGTGTGTGTGTGTGTGTGTGCTTCGGCGTGTCGATTGACTCGGTGTGTTTATGCGTGTGTTCAGACAGGCTGCGACAGCAGACCCCCAGGCACCGGCTGGACCATTCTCAGGCGGGCGGGCACAGCGAGGCAGAGCGACCGGCGGAAGAGAGGCAAAGCGAGTGAATCAGCAGCAAATGAGTAGAGGAGCTGTGCAGAGTCGAGGACCTTAAGGAGACAGGGAAAGGGAGGGAGAGAGGAGGATTTGTCTGCGAGACTGTCTGTGCTAGTGCACAATGCAGTATTGGCTGTGTATGCTAGTGTCTCCCCACCCCTGTCTCTTGAAGTGGTTGAGCTGTGCCGAGGCGAGCTGCGCCGGGTCTCTACTGACTTCGTCTGCCAAAGGAAAGTTGCGCTTGCTGGGCGGTGGTAGCAACAGCTGTGGAGGAGGAGTAATAACAGAAGGAGGAGGGAGGTCTGACTGCACCGGGCATACAGATCCTGCAGTCCTTCTCCCTCCCTCCTGCTCTTCTTCGCTGAACGTTGACCACGCCCACTTAAAAACGACACCCGGAAGTGCTGGCTCAGATACAGCAATGCCGCCCTTGCCCATCCAGACAGGTTGAGGAAGTACAAAAAAAGAAGGAGAAAGAGTAAGGTTAAAAGCAAAGCGCGGAAAAAAGTAGCCGACAGAAAGCTGTGACACGCTCAAGAAGGGGATCGAGAACAACTCCGCAGAGCAAGAAGAGAAACTGAAAAAAAAGGTGATGTTCGATTCAGTCCAGAGGAAAGGATGAGACAGACACGAGGTGAAAAGAGGTGAGACAGAATAAGGAGGAAAAACAGCAGCTGGGAAGACTGAAAAAGATTAAATGGTGTGGAGAAAAGAATCATGGAAAAAATGACCGAGGGTTTACAGCAGCATTGCTTCTGTGCAGATCCCTCCACTCTCACTCTTACACACTGAATTTTGCTGCGGCGTGCAACTCCGTTACACCTCAACTCAGCCTCACACACACGCAAATAAAAACAGGACATAGTTGTCTGCATTAAATCAAACTGACTCACCCCACTAAGTCATACATTCCCGAAAAACATAGAGCTTCTCCATGCATGGGAAGGGTGATTTTAAAAAGATGCACACCAGTGCATTTTAGGTGCAGGTCAGCAACAAATTATAAAAAGGCAGAGCGCACCGAGGCAACTGCTGCGACCAACCCTTCTATTTTGTTGTTGACTCAAGGCTTATAATGCCACAAACCATGCAGGGGAATGCCAGGGCCAGGGAGGCAAAGGGAGCCTCCAAGAACTCGATTTGAACTTGAAGCTTCAAAATCTGGTCGTCATGGAGATACTGGCCATGGCTTTTGCAGGAATGTGTATAGATTACACACGGTGTGCTGACATCAGGTTTTGTTATTTATCCTGCCTATAGTCTATGACTCATTTCATTTGATTGCGATTCAAGATAATTTGCTTCTTTTGGAATACTGGAAATTACGTTTCCAGATTTTTTTTTTGCGTCTATTTATGTTTTACATAGCAACTGACTCACTTTACAACCTATCCCCAAACACCAATGTAAATTCTGGGGGGAAAAAATCTAACAATTTATTGGTAGACTTTACAATCCCGTAGGTCTTTTGTTCATTTACACATAAATGTAAAATACCACAGAGGACTATACTCCTAATGCTTCTAATGTGCAAAATTTCCTCGCAGCAGTTGTGTTTCTGTTGCACCCTGTTCCCCACAATCTGGAACCTTTGCTGCTGCCGCACAGCTCTATTTAATACAAAGCTGGTGATAAGTCAACTGTGATTTACACAGCAGGCCCATAAACCCCCTGTGACTATCTGTACTAAAGCCCGAGCTGCAGTGATAACCCTTTACTTCGCTGATGATTCATTGAGATGAGCCTCTAACATGAAAAAGAGAAAAATCAGATGTTTATATATATGATGATAGTGTTTCCTCTAATGAGCATTTTGTTGAATTGGTGAGTGATGTAATTAGCCACAATTAACTTAATTAATTAAGTTATTTCAAACAATTAGATGTACTTTGTTAACCCAGGTGATACACGTAACTGACTGATATACTCAGACTGCAGTCTACAACTGTTTAATGTTTCATGAAGCAGTGAATATTGATGTAGTTGCAGTAAACTCAAATAAATGTAGGTGATTCAATAAGAAATTTGATACAACCTTTAGATTTGTTTTACTTTGACCAAAGTAAGGTAAAATACAAAAACTGAATTTCAGAAAACTTCTACAATCCTAACATTTTCAAGGCAGTCAGTTGACTGACTGGTTTAGATCCAAATTGGTTGGTTTTTTTTTCGCCTAAAGCTCTGTGTCATGTAGTTTAGGCAAGTATTTAAGATGAGACCATTAGATCAGATCAAACCTTGACTGGAACGTCTAAATCAGAAATGATGGAAAAACAGCAAGGATTCGTATTGGTCATGTACATAAAGAAAACATACCATTTGCTACATTTTACTGTTGCATAAAAATATGGAGAATAAGTGCCTCAATGAAAAGCAAACTCGATAGTTTAGGAATGCATATATATGTAAATAAAAACGCCCTTCAAAAACAGACAAGTGTTTCCAATACTATGCTTAAAGTCAATCATCTGCAACTACCAAAAATGAGCGGAGCCCTGACAGAATCCTACACGGAAACCTCCCTGGTAAATTGCCTATGAAAATATTTTTTTATTTCGCAGAATTTGCCAATTAACTGTGTGCTTGCAAAAAAACAAAAAAAAAAAAAAACTTGCAGTTTGTCACCTTGATGACGTCCTTGACCCAGAATAAAGAAGTATAAACATAGAGTGACGTTGACCTGGCTCAATGGGTGTCATATAATAATGCCTCCAAAGTGCTCGGATCTCTGAAAAACTCACTGACGTGGAATTTCCCCTCTCCTACTGAGGCTAAGTACATGCCAGTGTTTCTCTTCCTCTCTGTCTGTGCGTCTTTCTTTTTCCCTCTGCCCTGCAAGCCCACATTTCCTATTCATCACTCACTGGATACAGTCTCCAAGTTTGTCTTTCCATCACTACATCTTATCCCATCCCCCATCTCCGCTCCATCACCGGAAAAAAACAAATAAAAAACTCTTGTGTGTTTGTTACAGCCCACAACCTTGTCCAATCAAAGTTTGTGGTGTAGAGCCAACTAACGGCAGTATTTCTTCTTATTTGTCAAGGCGGGTTATATTCCAAGTTCTCTTTAGGATACCATATATTCAAAAATATACCTCTACTCTGACATGAAATCAGTCATTCATCAGTCACCTGCTAGCCACATGTCTAATAGTGAGGCGCATGAGCAAAGAATACTAGGAATCAACAGTGTGTTACACACACAGGCACGCACATAAACGCGCACACACATACGCACACAAGCACACACACACATACGCATGCAAGCACACACACACACACACACACGCACACACACACACATACACACACACACACACACATCTAATATGGTTAACCAACTGAAAACAGGAAGAGGTAGTGTTTAAGGGTTGGAGTTAAAGGGGAGTTCCACCAATTCTACTCTGTATACAGGTAACTATCACAGAAATGACTGAACAATGTAAGAATGTTATATCTGTGTCTCTGAAGGGAATTCTATCAGTTCAGAAAAAGAAACACCGTTGTTTCACTTTTTATAGATGACTCTTAGCCAGCCATTTTGGGTCTTGATCCTGATAATTTCTAACCCATTATGGTTGTCACTATTATTTTCATTCCCTGCTCCCTGATGAGCTCAAATTTCCAGTGTAAGCTGTCCATCTCAGACTTCTGCTATTTCCCAGTTCTCTGTAAATGCCACTGGCTTGCTGATGTGAACTCTCACTCTACTGAGGAAATGTCCCAGCCTTTGTGTGCCAAACCCTGACGGCTCATCTATCACTAAGGCCACAAATACACATTAAACTTCCATTACGGGCCATCACTAAAACTACAACAGGACAAAGTCACAGAAGGGAACTGCATTCAATCCATTTAGTTTTCGTTTGATTTTTCGCATGCTTTAAATGTGATGTTCAGAATCAAACAGCCATAAACTATAGTGTAAAAGAATGACATGCTCTGTTCCATTAAGATATAAAATGTATGTAATAAATCTATAATTGCCCTGTCAAAATGATCAACTTATAAGTGTCTGCGGCAAACGCTTTCCCATGCAAATCTACTCGTGTTTTTCCTACATACTTTGTGTCTGCCTCTAAACTTCCTACTACTTTGTCGCAGTGAAGGAAAGCAAGTGCAATTCAAGCTGTCAGGGTTGAAATACAGAGTGAGAAAACGGCACTTTTTCATTCTCATCTGGCCTCATTTGATGTTTGTATTTTTCTGTGTGCGTACGTTTACAACATTCATGTTTCAAGCTTATCTGGCAGATAAAGAGAAAATGCATGGAAACACCCTCAGCAAAAAGGTCTTTCATTTCGGCCTCTCGCTTTTTGTCAAACTTTATCCAGTATGTAAACAGATGCAAAAAGCAGAATTAAAAAAAAATTCCAAAACAAACATTGAGAAAATTGAGACTATTCTGTGTGACCATGTGATATAAGACCTTCATATAATGTATCAAATAACTTTTAAGTAAAAAATAAATTTCACATTTGCTTACAGATAATGGCTAAATTTAAAGATACATGAAGCCGCAGAAAAAAAGACGTCAAAACAGTCGTCTAGCGCTGAATTCACATGACAGGACCGGAGCGCAATAATTCTACATGATTTTACAGACAGTGCTCTTACCTGCGTGTCCCGTCTACTGCTGACGTGCCACTGGGACACACAAAGCCACTCAAACACAGGTCACTGTGTTGCAATGCATTGCGAGATCAACATTTTCATTTGTATCTTCCTCTTCTCTCACTCTGCTTGCTTGCTCACTCATAATAGCACCTTCTGCTTAGCAACGGCCATACCACAAGTGTGGTCAGGTTTACAGCAAACCATCACTGCGCAACATCAGGTCTCCATGACAACAGCTCCTTATCCAATTTGCATCTTCTGCTTGTATTATCTACTAATGCCAAATATGGTCACCTTGTTGTTTTCTCCACCCCCTGCGTCCCACCTTTTTACTAAGATCCTCTTTCCCTCCATTTTCACAATAGCACGTGGCTTGTGTAACAGCTATATTCAAAAACAGGTATGCTTGTGAGTTTCAAAGAAAGAGGAAGAGACTGTGACATTGCAGAAGGGTTAAGTTCAACAGATAAGGCGTGAAATAGCTTTGAAAACCAGG
Organism: Fistularia commersonii; assembly: GCF_037954325.1. NCBI lineage: Eukaryota > Metazoa > Chordata > Actinopteri > Syngnathiformes > Fistulariidae > Fistularia > Fistularia commersonii. Next base: position 1,635,364 of record NC_141308.1, read on the forward strand.
AATTGAGGCCCTCTAAAGGGTGCAGCCAAAATACTTAGAAAAAGGAGAATTTCTGGTATGTTATCTCAATAGTCCTATGGCAGGTACATCACCGCAGAATTTAACTTACCTCCTCAGTTCTTCAGCGAAGTTAGTGCAGGCATTTGGCCTCCTCCTATTTCTCCCCCATGGACAGTGTCTATCAAACTATTAGTGGAATGTTGAACCAGCCCCCTGGAGCCCACACACAGCAACTCTCAGCAGCACTCAGCACCTGTCTCCGCCTGCCAACACAGAGAACGACACACGGTCAATCACACTGGACAGCCCAGCCAAAGGGGGAAAGCTGGAAAAGAGTGGGAGGAAAAAAAGGAAATGAGCAACCACATTGCAATGAGTAATTTTTAACGTTTATTTCATTTTGTAGTGTACCTTTACAGTCAATTTAACATTTGTTCCTAAAGACCTTGGATTCCCACAGAGGTGGTTTCAAGGCACAAGTCACATGTTTCCAAGAAGATTTTCAGTGATCAAAAACAAATTTCAACAGTTTTTTTTTTCTTCAAGTGTAACAAGACAAAAAGTAAAATATATAAATGAATAAATTAAGTAAATGACCCCTTTAGTTGGTAATATCGTCAAATTTTTGGTCCTGCAAAATGAACTTGATTGATTTTCAACTAAATTGACAACTATGTGCCAAATAATAGACATTTAAAAATTAGTCAGCCCTCATCAAGAAAAATAGCCAAAAACTAAAAAAAAAAAAAACAAATTATATCATTCTCTCTTCAAAATATGTGAAATATGTGCACTGTCTTGTTGAGACCCCAGCTTTGGTGTTTTAGTTATTTTCAGGAACCAAACAATTGAAACTGTAAGCATGTTTATCCGGGTAGTTTAAGAGTTGGATATTTTTTATCTGTTGTGATAAATTGCACAAGGTAATGGAAACTCCAAATGTAATGTCCTTAACTTACATAAAATATGACCAATAAATACACCTTCCAAGTAATTTAGGTATTCTTAAATACTATTTTTTGACATTTTTTCTTTTTAATCCATCCTGCTTTTCAAAAAAAATCATGTTAATTAATTTATAGGTTAATTACAACTTCAGGTGATTACAAGCACATTATTTGGTTATGTTAACAATTTTTAGGTAACATTTTGCTGTTTTTTTTTAAGATGACGTTGAAGTTATCCAAATAAATTCCTCATTTATCACAATCCAGTGACCCTTTTGTGGATAAAAAGTATCTTGCATATATCATTATTATAACATATATGTCCTAATTTGTACGTTTTCTGTTAACTTTCTATATTAAAGTTATATCACAAACATACATTATTTACATCATTTTGTAGGTTGCATAATTGCTGTCCAAAATATGATTCCATAGATTGTGATAAAAGGATATACTGCGCTACTTTGTGTCAAACTGACACAAAGTAGCATAACAGTGCTTTATTTTTGCAAATAATTATATTTTTTTTGGTGATTTTTATATTAAAAATGATTACTGATACTGAAAATTGAATCATCAAAAGGTGCATTGTACAATTCATTTTAACGTTGGCCTTCAGAATCTATTGCAAATATCACAAGAAATTACAACCATCTATCGTAAGCATTTGCATTTCAAAGCACATTGTCACTGCTTCCGAGACTTCAACTTTGCAAGCAGTGCTTGGGGTAGCTCTGAGGAAAACATCAGTGGACCTGAGCACCAGCCGGCCTCCCCTCCTCAGGGCTACCGGCATGGTGGGACTCTAGGGGACTGGAAGTCAATGAAACCAGACCTAATTTAGCCTTCACTCCTCCACAAGCTGCCAAGAATCAGAGTGAGACTCCTTCCCTTTTTAGGGCTCCCTGGACACTGCAGTCTGCAAGTGGCACTACTGCATTCCTATCTAGACGAAGAACCTGGAGTGAGAGGACAACTCCAATATATCCTATAGACGCACTATTTTAATTATTATCAAGACCTGCATAAGTGAATCTATGTAAATATTTTGACAAATATTTCCCTGATAAAGGTCAGAACAGCGGGGTCGCTGCCCATCTTTCGCCATGAGCTGAAAACATACCTCTTCACCAAGCACCACCCTACTAATCGCTCTTAGCCCCCCCCCCAAAAAAATAAAAAAAATTAAAATGAGGATGAAATGAATCTATGTATGTATGTATTTGGTTTTGAGATGGCTATTTTGGTTGAGTGGTTACTTCTGACTTCTGGCTACTGGTACTTTGGATCTCCAGGGACTGATTTGCACTTCTTGTAAGTCGCTTTGGATAAAAATGTCTGCCAAATGACTGTAATGTAATGTAATGTAATGTAATGACAAGCACTCATTTTCATCAGTTACACATAGTTTGAGTTTGTGTAACTTTTACACCTGTATTATCAGAGCAGCAGAATCATTGGAAGAAGCTGGGTGATATTGCAATTGACACAATCATTAATACATTTCCCACTGTCACCAGCTTACCATAAAATCACACTGGCAATTAGGTGTGAAGACAGGACTAATCATAGAGTCTGTGCTCAGACAATGTGTAATGTAATCGTTATTAATTCTTGTATGCACCCCAGCACAATGCTGTAAGCAGTCAGTTTGTTTTTTTGCTTTCTGGATCTGGGTGATTTTCATGGGATATAGGGAGTTATCTTTGAAATACATCTCCCATTTAACGCTGTACTATAAATTGTATGAACCGGTATACCTTTGCAGTTTGAATCTGAATAATATAAGATGACTCATAACAATTACAGCCATGCTCAGTGAGCCACCAAATATACAGAAAATGTCCTCAGTCTTGTTTCCACTTTGCAGATATTTCATACATTCTGATGGTCTCTTACTGCATTACTTTGCAAAGCAAAGTCAAGGTGGCATAATGACATTTGAATGTTTTCTATTCCACTGTATATATCTTCTTCAAATGTTTAAACCACAATACGAATAGCCAATCAGCAGGAAAAGTGCAATGAAATAATAGTCAAAAATTAGGATTCATATCACTATATATAAGCAAAGGCATCCTATGTATTTAGAATAAAAGGCTTGGAAGAGGATTAATCATTGAGCCTCTATACTCCCTTTCTATCTCTGCGTTTTCAAATAGTAATACGTCTGCATGTGGTCATATTAGCCATGGTATAGAAAGCACAATAGGATTATCTATGGTGGATTGCTGCAGTTTTATCTTCACCTCCCACCTCCAATGGAGAACACTCCAATCCATCGTAATTTTACTGCAAGAGTGCAATAATCCCAGAAAAGACCATTTCATACTGACATAATCCCATTACTTCATTTAAAGTCCTGCCTGACCACCCTGTATAAGACAGAGATAAAGAAAACAAGCGGGAATAACCATTATTAATTTCTGTAGTGTCTTTCATTGATTGTCCATTGATTAAGCTGCCTTCATATGAATATTACATTTTTTTTCGGTCGGTTGAATCTGTAACTTAACATCATATTTTGTCTTTAACAGTTAAAGCGTTAGACATTAAGTGAAACACATGTAACATTTCACCGCGGCCTCCATGATACACCACTCCAAGTGCTAAACACAGCAACATTGAAGTGACACACCATTTCACATCAGAGTTTCACCACTTGTATGAAGACCTCATAAACCCCTCTCCTCGCTCCCCCACAACCTGTGGCTATGAAGGTGGTTGGTATGCACCTACAGCGATGCCAACTGCCATGTTTTTACTTTCATGGTCTTTAGACATATGTATGTATATATAATAATCCCTATTTTCTTCTGTGATGGCTGACCATGTAGGCCTCTCCTTGCTCCAGAAGGTATTCTCCTTGCAGGGTTTTTTTTTTATCTAGACAGGATTTTGCTTCATGGCATTAGTGAACACAGGGAATATACTGTATTCTCCTGGTAATTGAAGATAGAGTCAACTTTTTGCAACCAATCGTCTAATTAACCTTTTAGCATCCAGACGTTGAGATACAAGAGATAAAATCATGTTCCTTCGAGAGATGAGAATGAACGAAACAACGGGTAGCTTTTAGCTCATTATATGATGACAAATGACTGATTACAGGGTTAAGGAGTTTTTCCTCATAAGATGATACTTACTAGAACTCAGAGCCTTACAATATCAGACAATCTCAAAGCGATCTTCCAAAAGGTTCGGGGACCTCCACTTAGTAACCTAGCAACAAGTGAACTTTACATGGCAAGTATTGTAATTCTAAAACTAGCCAAGCTGAGTGCCAGACATAATTATATCTGCTCAGCCAATCACATACGGTCCTGAGCCATAAATAACAGTCTGCTCCCCTACCAAGCACCAGTCTGCGCAGAAAAGTCAACAAACACTTTCTCCGGTTGCGGCGCTCCCTCACTGCTGAAGCAAGAGGAACACAAACAGGGGGTGAAAGACAGAAGCCTCTAGTTTTACAAAGAATAAGACAAAGATAGAGAGAGTAGATAGAGACGAAAGGAAAAACAAATGCAGCCTATCATTACTGAGTCATAATGAGGGCTGTGGGATGAGACTGCCTATGAGCTATGTTATTAAACACAGTGCAGAGTGTCTGGAAAACATACAAGTCTCTATTTGAAACACGGGCATGCTGGTGACAATAGCAGCAAGAACAATACCAGTTGAAAACGCTCATTGAAATACCACCTTAAACCACTTCGTTTCATATTGTGATGATACAATTTCAAGATTATCAGTCTAATAATGTCAATGGCTGGTGCTTTTTTGTAGGCAGCATGGACTCCACTGTCAGGCCTTTTTATTACGCTGTGTGTGTTCTTGCCAGACAGCGACCACAGCGTTCTGTGAAACAGCTTAGTCTCCCGGGCCTTATATTTAGATTTTACGAGCAATATCGAATTCTGACCCAAGATTTTTTCACTGGGGTGATTTAAGGTGTCACTCCAGTGGGGCAAGGAAACATGACTGCAATCACAAACATGTCTCATCACATGAAAGACAACATCGAAAGATTTGTTCCTTATGAGGTGATGAGAGACTGATATTGGGAAAGTGGCTGCTCGTACAGTATTACTAATATGTTTCAAAGTAACACAGGTCATGACAGATCTGAAACTGTATCTGCCCTTTAACAATAAAATTATAGATTGCAAGGATAGAAACTAGTCACCTTGACATGATGAAGATGCGATTCCCTACCTTAACTCTGTACATATACAAAGTTGTATTGAATCACATTCTCTTGTGACAGTCTTCCTGACAAATATAAATTTGCAGAAGAATAGCAACATGAGACATCCTTGGCACATGTCATATGATAATAGCAGAATGTCCTCAATTTCTGTGTGTCCTTCTGTAAAAAAGGGGACACTCGACCTCGGTGTGATGTTTACTATGAGTCATGGTCATCTGCTTGTATTTGAAATATGAGGCTCATGAATGAAAACATTTTGACTTGATGAGGTCAATATTCATCTTTTTTTGAATTTATGACCTTTCAAGGTGTCTGACACCCTCAACTACTGCCATGTAATACACGCTGCTTTGCAGAGTAAGTACTTTTCATTTTCAAATTTCATACCATCATATGGGACTGATAAAGATCATAGTATCAACGTCACATTTAACTTGATCTGGATATAATCGATTTCTCTTAAATTAGACCTCGATCTTAAGAAAAGTACAGATCCTGAATCTAGAAGGCTGTTTGCATAAATGAAAGTGTGTGTTTTTTTTTTCTTGTTGAGCAAAATATACATTTTCAGTTAGCTTTCTTTGTAATGCTAAATATACCAATTCTGGTCCAGAATTTCAGAATGCCACAGCATTACTGAGAGGCATTTCTCCTCCAGGATTGATTGAGAATTAACTACTGTAAAAAGAAGATATACTGTGTTCAATAGTTTACTATATTAACTTTAAACCATTTGCAAAAATTCACATTCAGGAACTATTAATGATAAAAGATTGGGACATTTAAAGAATTGCTTCCTCCTCTCTTCAAAAACTGTATTCCCTTATTCATAAAGTATAAATTTGACAGTAAAGATATAGGTCATCTTTCAGTTATAAGTTACACAAGTAGATTACCTGCCTAGGTGGTAAGCCCACACGAAATAATAGACAGAAAATAAGAAATAAGTAAAAAATAAGCTATCAGACATACTATCTTCACGATCCCTTCAAACTCACACTTGAAGGGCAAAATGTTTTTGTTTTTCAATTGGTGGAAGAAGCACAACAGTGTGACCCCTCTCAGCTCCTCAGGCGAAACCCTCACGCTTTCGTATTGGGATTCTGATAGCCTGCATCCCCTGCTTCAAGGTCGGCTGCAGAGGCAAATTTAATTATTTGTCTTCTTTTATGCTGTTGACGCCAGGTCACTGTCAACTCGACTAAAATGATGACAGCGAAATTCGGAAGGAAGCCGTATTTGTCCTGACACATTTTTTAAGAAACCACCGATGGCCATCACATTTTTTCTATAAGAAGGAAAAATATGCAAGACAAAAACAAACAAACAAAAAAAAAAAATCAATTACCTCTCCGTACGTGTCGTCCAATGTTTGGGTTTTGCTTCAGCTTGTCATGCGCCTGCACAGTGCCTCAGCGCACTACTGTACAAGAAACGTAAAGTTTCGATTGAAGCAGGCGCCACCTGCTGGACATTACGGATATGGCAAGAGGCAGTGATGCAGGCATTTCAAACTAAGTCAATGTGGTTAAATGATGAATTTCTGCATCATGTCAAATTACATTTTTTGTTATTTCACACATCATATACTTAGACGTTTATGTCCTCGGTCATTTAAGACAGATAGCTGCTCATGTGGGTTGGCCTTGACAGCGGCAAGAGTTCAATCTCTTAGTGGCTGAGGGGCTTGTTATCAGCAGCTTACACACCATGCTGTGGAATAAGAGGAACATAAGACAATATGAAGTGACATTTAACAGGCAATGTGATATCATGATAGACTCTAAAGCGCGAATGAATATCATGTCAACAAGTAAAGTAATACTGTTGTAAGGCTCGGTCAGATAACCCTCACATACTCCAAATTGTGACGAAATTGGGTTTTGTCTCAATAATTCTTTGAATAAACCCACTACAACTCATTTTCTTGCAGAACAAGACACCAGTTGCTGTTACATCTGCAGGTATAACCTATTTTTTCTGAGGCAGTGAAAATTGATCATATAAAATTATAAGCAAAACAGATGTGTTCATGGTTTAACATTAAAGAGATTCCAATATTGTGAAAATTAGATTAGCTTATTACAATCAGCATCATAGGGTGGAGCTAGAATTGTCTCTCTTTCTTTCTTTTCCTCCCAGTTGTGGAGATAGATAAGTTGTGTACTCCCTGCTTCAATGATGACTAAATTTGCATATGTGTGAGATTATCTATGATACAAGTAAAAAAAAAAAAAGAAAACAAATGTTTTTAACACAGTGATACACGTCATCTCATTGTAGGTTTTGTTAAAGTTTGTTTCAGAGTAAGCTAATTGCCTTGTTAGGAGTCTGGACCCCTAGTTTCTGTGGTCCATCTGTCAATGGGGCAATACAGAAGGTATTACTATAATAGGTAATACGGGTTACCTAACATGTCAGCCCCACTGAGAGATTGCAATTAGGGAATGCTTCGACATTGACATACTCTGTAGAATCTTTCAACCATGAGTAGGTTTAGTCTATGTGTTATTAATCTTAAACCATGTTATAATAACTACTGCACACTGGATAGCAGTGGACCTTTGTCTTAAAGACAATGGGGACATCTGTTGAAAAGCAAGATGCTTGAAAATTTTAATTGCATACATTTATATATTCACACATGCTGACTCGATGCACCGCCCATCCCATCCATCCATTGTCTACCACTTATCCTGCTCTCAGGGTTGTGAGGATGCTGGAGCCTATCCTAGCTGTCATCAGGCGAGAGCCTGGGCACACCCTGGACTGGGAGCCAGTCAATTGCAAGGCCACATATACAGACAGACAACATTCACTCACTCACTCGTTCGGGACAATTTTTCCCAATATTTTCCAATTAACCTGCTGCATTTTTTTGGAGTGTGGGAAGAAACCAGAGAACCCAGAGGAAACCCACCCAGACTTGGGGACAACATGCAAACTCCACACAGAAAGGTCCCCTTGTCAGAATCGAACCAGGGACCTTAGGGCTGTGAGGCCAAAGCGCTAACCATACTTACTTAAATAAGTGTGTGGGATTTCCAAAGTTTAGTAACATTTTTAAAAAGCAAGAAGAATTCTGCATTAGCATCAAAATTGCTGAATAAGGGGTGATTTGACATATTCAATACTAGATAAAGTGTAAATTGGATAGTAAATAATAATAAATTACTTTTGAAAAATAAATAGCTCCTCTTTCAACCTTTTGATTCACCAGTATCGGTTTAAAGGAGAAACAATTCAGTCCATCACGCTGACTGAGCCATATAACCTAGAGTTCTAAAAAGAAGCTGCTAATATGGGTTAATGGAGGGAACTACTATTTAATAACAGGGAAATTGGTACGCATCAGATCATTAATAACACAATCATAAATCAATGACACGTTAAACTGCTGCCTTCATTGGATAAAACTCTCTGCTGACCTAATTGTGAGCATTCAAAACCAGTTCGGGGATAAACTGTGACTTTCCACATCAGATGATTTCATGTGCTGGTATTGATGCGAATAAAAATAAAGTAGAAGAGTGAAAGGGTAGCACCATGGGCAGCGAACAAACGTTTATCCAGGTGATCAATTGATGCACTTTGAAACAAGAAAGCTGGAGCTGGGGAACTTGATACTAACCTGACATTTTGATTTTTACTATTTTTCATTTGTTCAAAATACTGCAATAATGCTTGCAGTAGCATGCAGATGTTGCAATTCATACAGAGGTCACCGACAAACCAGAATAATTTCACCTGTCGGGAGGAAGATGTGTTATAGTCCAAAAATTGGCTAGAGATTATTTCTGAATTTTGCAGTATTAAGTCAGTGCTGGGGTTATATTCTAGTGGGATATGCCGAAATTAATCCTAGTTATCTTGTGTCAACAACCTCACATGAATCACATTTCATTTTTTTCTCTCTTGCAGTGTTGTCATTTAGTGGATTGAAAGAGATAAACACTTTGAGGTGCAGGATTGACACTTGGCACATTAAAGAATAACTAGTGACTGTGACTTAGAAAACTGCAAACTCAGAATGGAATGGTCATTTGGGCCTAGAATAATTGAGTGTGGGGCACCATGACATATACCCACTCATTCTACTTTACATGCAAAGACCCACGCCTCTATTGATATGCAAACAATAGGTTGATAGAAAGTTATTTGTAAAGATACAGCTCAAGTGATATGCAGCAGAAAAACCATAAAAGAAAACAAAGTTTTCAAAAAAAGTCAGTCTGCGGCAATGCCCATCTCTTCCAAACAAACTAATATCACAAATGTTTGTATGTTACATTCCTTTGTTGGCTGTTGCCCCGACCAAAAGGCTAAACATATATGGCTAACAGGTTATAGAAAATATTATGTATCTGTTGCTGAGCAAAGGGGTAGTTCAGCTTGAATATTGCTAAAATTCCACCCCAGACATGTATATTAAAAATACTAAATTACACTTATAAATGTGTGGTGTGTTTTTATTTTCAGGACAAAGATGCATTTCTTAAAAACGCCATCTTATTTATTTCACTCCGTGGAAATTCCAGAACATGTAGATATGCAGACTTTTTACATATTGAAGAACACCAGGCGTCAAATTTCTAATCGAAATTTTGAGATGACTCACATTTTTCACTGCACCAGTATTACCTTATACTATTTCGAGATAATATTCGAAACCTCTCACCATTAAAATAATCTCAGGAAACTGTAATATCAGATGTTGGGATGCACCTGCTACCGAGGCTACTTCATTCTCGCGAGATTTCTCCATTGCGCAGTGTAGTACAACCGTCCGCCATCATTGCACACAAGCTAACATTAGCACAAAAACACTGAGCAGTGAGCGACTGAGGTGACAACAACAGGCATTTAGACCGACCTAATTCCCACAGGGGACGTGATCGAGTATCCCTGCCGTTTTATTGGCGTAGAAAGAAAACAAGCAGTCGCATTTCATGTAGTCTTTAAGTTAACTTGGAAGCGACAGTCGTTCAATCTAATCATGTCCAACCTAAAAGGCGGCACCAAGAAGGACACCAAGATGAGGATACGAGCCTTTCCTGTAAGTGTTTACCGGCTCTGTGAGCAGTGAATCGCCAGCTGTGAGACTCGAGCACCGTGGATGACAGCTCTGCGTGCTAGCATATACTAGCGAGCTAATCAAATGAGAAAAACACGAAAGTGCACAGAAACCTCTAGTTGGGGGGGAACAGTCCCCGCACCATATTTGCTATATTGCCTCTCCTATTTCTCGAGACCCTTGTACCCTTTCGGTTTGAAAATACAATCCTCCTTGACATTAGCTAATGTTAGCATATGTAAGACGACTCCCACAATATTTGACTAGCGTTTAGCAGCTAGTATTAGCTTTCGTAACAGGCCGTGACATTTCAGTTAACTTTCAATCAAACCTTTAGTAAAGATAACGTGTGACGGTATTTAGACTATGTTAAATGGTACATTGTCCGATTTTTCATTGCTGGGTGTTTAGAGTGTGTGCTTTTTCAGTATGAGAACGTTGTGCTTTCTTCGAGAATAATGCATGATGGGTCGAACATTATGAGTTGCAGTGTACACGCTCTATTCAACTTGAGCAATTTTGACAACTACAACAATCAGTGCTACGGTCAAAATGTGTTTTCGTTAAAGTCCACTGAAAACTGTCGATTAGCGCATTCACAACTGAATAGCCCTTATCTTTGAATTAAAGGCATATCATTTTCAGTTGAATTGCTTTCAACGCCCTGTCTTTCTAACCGTGGTTGTGCGTCTGTAACTCAAATTAATGGTTTTCCCCAGTGGTGTAGGTGATTGGATCATTGTTGCTATTGTTTAATTTTATTTTTTCAGTTGAGTCATTCAACATTCCACAACAAGTAGTATTTTCAGGCGGGGTGGGAGGAGGTGTTTCCAGAGGCGACTAATGTTTCCACTACACCTTGCTGGACGTATATGTGGCTTGATTACATTTTAAAGAAAGGCTGAATGTGTCAAGACACATGAGATACAGTGAGGAATTCCAGTTTGATTCACTTACCTAATATAACTGAGCAAATAAAACTACAGGCAATTAAACCAATTATATTGTGAACCATTTCAGATTCAGAAACATAGACACCTCTCCTCATAATAATATCACAATAAAAGCAGATCTAGAGAAAACATAAGTAAAATAAGGATAGATATCCCTCAACAATAATGCTGGCAAGAAACTTAACCCTGCACCATGGATATTTGGCAGATACTGCAAATTTTCTTAGTGCTGAACTGCTCAACCTGTGCTTGTGGGCTACCCAATTGCTATTGCACTATTGCTTCTCACATAATGATTTGCAGTGTATGATAGTGAATTTTCTTCATTCCCTTTTTTGCTATCTCATTGATGCTGCAATATCCACTTTCTTTTCTATCCATCTCAAGTCAAGGACATGTCAAGTCTTATCTCTGGTAGAATTGACATTATTATGCCTGCTCTTACCCTTGTGGGTCACTGGAAGATGCAGTCACAACATATAACTGATACATCTCAAAACATGTTTTAATTGGAAAAAAGTAATCAATTATATTTAACGTAAAATGATTCTGATGTTGCTGTCTTTTTTTTTTTCATTGTCGTACATCAAAAACAGGCATTTAAAATTTTTTTTTGTTTTGTTTTACTGTCCTGTCAAAGGTGGCAGCATGACAATTGTGTGCCCCCCTATAAATGAGAAATGTATTTTGTTTGATGATCTCAGTCCAGGGATTTGTCCAGTTTTGTTCAGGGATTATTTTTCGTTACCAATTCCATTCATGTGCCTAATTTTAGTCAAGTCCAGCATGCTGAGATGATTACTCTGATGTAAGATAGCATTAGGCCAAAATGGAGTAAGCAGTTTGTAATCACCAATTGAAAGTACCTTTTGGGATAGACATTGAGACTTAATGAAATGTGGACCGGTCACACATGGCTAATACCTGATTATTACTTTTTTCAAGGTTTCAATTAGTAGAACAGTCTTGCCTTTTAATGACTACATTGTAAGTTCTTGAACCAGTGAAAATACATACAATAACACTATTTTATGGGCATAAGTGGTTGTTCAGCCATGTAGAACACATACTAAACAAAATATAACAAATGTAGTCTTGCCTTCCATGCTTTTAAATGCATTTGCTGGACAAAATGCTTTTTACCATGATATTTGACGAAAAGAGTCACTTGCTTGTCTTGCAATATTATGCATGCTCAGTGTTCACAAGTTACCAACCATTGAAAACACAGGGTTTATAATACAAATTTGAGTGCTCATTGTTAGTGTTTGGATGGTTACTACAGTAGCATTACCCTTGTGCACTTTATCCTATTGTGATGTCTTTCTGGCTGTTTCCCAAGTGCAAAAATGTCTTCTATAACTATAGCTTAACATTCATAATATAAGATGTTTACTGCAAACCAATGTGCCATTGGTTTGTTTTATTTTTTTCTGTCTCAGACAGAATTTTGACTGTTGTGTCATATTGTTTTCTACCAGAAATTATTTTTGAATATAGTTTTTAATATTGTCATTTTGATACATTATTGCTGTTAAGTCTGTTAGGCTTCCATTTTGTCACTATTCTCTGTTATGCATGTCTGTGAAGGTTGTTTATCAAAACGCATCCTCTGAAAAGGTCTCCCCGACAATGCAACCCAGACTTTTCGTGCTTCGTGGAGCTCAACTGCCAAAATTAATCTTTGAATTATATTGAACATTTTTCATTGTCGTCCACATATGTACACAGTCCTAAGCACAAGTGCAACCAGCCCTTAACAATCTATAGTGTATATAATTGGTGGCTTATGTGCATAGCGCTGTCTCACAAGTATTAGTGGTATATAAAACAATGATACTAAAAGTTATATTTGCCTTGACATCACTTTCCACTGCCATGTAGAATTAGCAATGAGGAAAATATGGGGTTTTTGCCCTTCTTTAGATGACAATGGATGAAAAGTATGTGAATAACATCTGGGACCTTCTGAAGAATGCCATCCAGGAGATACAAAGGAAGAATAACAGTGGTCTTAGCTTTGAGGAGCTGTACAGGAACGCCTACACGATGGTGCTACACAAGCATGGGGAGAAGCTGTACACGGGTCTAAGGGAGGTTGTCACAGAGCATCTCATCAACAAAGTAAGAAAACATATTACTTGTTTATGCATCTGTTGTTTACCTAATAGTAAATTATACTTTCCCCCTCAAAATGATAAGTAATCTATTTACGTTAAGCCATTTTTACTGTTTATTTCTTGGGAATTTCCAGTCATGATTTTAAAATGAACAACTATACTTCAAATACTTTGTCCTGATATTTACCAAACCTTAATAATTTTCAATCATCTTTGAATTACAGGTGCGAGAAGATGTCCTAAACTCTCTAAATAACAACTTTCTGCAAACACTGAATCAGGCCTGGAATGATCATCAAACCGCCATGGTTATGATAAGAGACATTCTCATGTACATGGTAGGCAGACTGTTGTGTTCTTGAATCTTGTGTAACATCTAGTTTAGATTAGATAAGATAAGATATACTTTATTGATCCCCATAGAGGAAATTCTTTTGTCACAGAGGCATAACAATTACAGTATTAGCAAATATGGGCATAAATATTAACAGAGAGACTGGTTGAAGATTTTGTACAAACTCTTGAACCAACAAGCCAGGGCTTGTTATTTTGGGGCTTAAAACTATTTTTATATAATTAGTATTAAAGTTAACCCTTGTGTTTTGTTGGTGGGCAAGTGTATCAGTTTGCTTGTTTTTGGTCATGAGTAATTTGTGCTATTTCTAAAATAAGCTTTGCATCTGAATCTAGCCAGCTCTCATTCCCCTTCACATTCTGGACTTTGATTGTAAGGTGCTCTTTTATTTGTGGTCCAAACAAAGAGCCTCTGTTGCTGTATTTGTTTGTTTTGGTAGATAACTGGCAGGTCTAGTTGATTTAGTGTAGCCTGCAGCAAATTCAAAGTGTTGTTGGGCAGGTTTAACAATGCTGTATGTATTCCAGAGGATACATAGCTCTCCTGGGGTTCTTTTGTTTCAGACTCTCTAGTTTCCTGCTTGTCTTTTACCTTGAACATTTGACTTTGTGTTGCAAACATTGCACAAGCACAACATCTTAACAATGAGGTAGTATTATTTATTTGTTTTTTGGTTACTTTGTTGAGCAAATAAATGCAAAACTATTTATAGGGATTGACCAGTCAAACAGTTAAGTTCAAGAACCTTTCAGGGAATGGTCAGTCTGTCTCACGATGACCGATTGATTATGTGCCAGTCTATTGGCACATAGAAATGTAATGTAATGGTATGAGCAGTATTGAATGGAAAGGATTGCTGGTTTTGAAAATAATCAAGTCATTATTTCATAGGCAATTTTAGGGAGGTATAGTCAACTGTGTTTCAGGAATCTTGTAGTCAAAACTATCAATATTCATTTAGCTGTTGCTAGTTCTGTGTGATTTCTAGCATTACCACAGAACGCCTGGTTTTCTGCTAAAAAACTTTAGCTGCTTTAATATTTATCATAGGTGCTCCCTGCTAGTATTAACAATCAGAGATGGTGATTAAAAAAGCATACTATTTTAAGTTGCACGAAATGCATCACGGACAATCCTATTAGAAATTTCTCACAAGTAACTGCAAAATGCTCGGCTAGGAGAGGGGCTCAGGACCCTGTTTGGCTGTGATGATGTTATGCCATGGCCTTGGGATTCAGCTCAGTTTTGCCAGTTGGCTCCGGTTGGATTTTCAGGTCCTTTTTAAGAACCCAATTTCCAGCACACAGCATGTTTTGAAATTAAATAAATAGATAAATAAAAACAATAAAAAGAAAAAGTGGCCACAGATATGCTCATAATATCCTTGTGGGAAAACACTCCTATAATCTTATGAACTGAAACTCAAGGGCATGACCAAAAGCATGGGTGGATCGTAGCTCTATTGATATACGTCATTATATCTGAAGAAATATTTTATGTTAAAACAATTGACCGTGTAATTGTTTATGTTGGAGTTAAAAATTGTCCAATCACTTCATTGACTGTCACCCAAAGCCCTATACAATATGAATGCCAAAATAAAATGTCATACCCATAATAAGTCAGGCCATGGTCATTTATTCTGCCACTGTTAGTGCTGTAGAAATTCTTTTCAGTTTATTTGTACAGTGTAAACTAAAGGAACGCCTGGCACTTGCAGCCCTATTAAATAGGGTTCACCCCTCCCACATTTTTTTTTTTTAATTTAATTTTTTATTTTCACATTGAATCACATAAGATACAATAATGTTATTTTCATCCTTAAGAGTATCCATAACATATGACATATGTTGGGAAAAGATACAATAATTAATTGTATTCTTTTGCCTTTGAAATGTCTTAATGCTCGAAACCCTGAAACGCTGTTGGACCACAACACTTGAGATATTCTTTCAGCCCATTTCTTGATGTTTCCAGGACCGTGTCTATGTTCAACAAAACAATGTGGAGAATGTGTACAACCTTGGCCTCATCATATTCCGAGACCAGGTTGTGCGATACGGCTGCATACGAGATCATCTCCGGCAGACGCTACTGGACATGATTGCCCGAGAGAGGAAGGGGGAGGTTGTAGACAGGTATGGAAGAATATTTCTCAACTTCAATGAAGTAAAACATCAGAATGCAGAAATGGATAGTCTGCTGATTGACCAGTGGGATAAATTGCATTTTCTTTAAGGAAGAGGTGGTGGTCATATACAGAGGTTTTATTCTGAATGGACAAAAAACAATATTACCTCCTACTTTTAATGCTTTCCAAAATTGCAGGGGGGCCATCAGAAATGCCTGCCAGATGCTGATGATTCTTGGCCTGGATGGCAGGTCTGTATATGAGGAAGACTTTGAGGGTCCTTTCCTGGATATGTCTGCTGAATTCTTCCAGGTAAGTATTTAGGAGATTTAAGGTTTTGTTTGTTTCTTTTTTTATAAAACATTCCTCATAATAAAAGAACTTTTGATGTAATCACCCAGATGGAAAGCCAAAAGTTCCTTGCTGAAAACAGTGCCAGCGTCTACATTAAGAAGGTAGAGGCCAGAATCAATGAAGAGATTGAACGAGTAATGCACTGCCTGGACAAGTCCACAGAGGAGCCCATTGTCAAGGTGGTTGAAAGGGAGCTAATTTCCAAACACATGAAGACTATTGTAGAGATGGAGAACTCTGGCCTTGTTCACATGCTAAAGAATGGCAAGACAGAAGGTAAATGCTTGTCCTCAGATGCTTAACTTTGCATTTAATTCTAAAACCAAACCAAAGTTTTTTTACATGGTATTGACCGCCTTATTTGTTTCTTTTTCCAATGTTTCTTCTCTCAGACCTGGCATGCATGTACAAGCTCTTTAGTCGAGTGCCAAATGGCCTGAAAACAATGTGTGAGTGTATGAGTTCTTACTTGAGAGAACAGGGTAAGGCTCTAGTGTCGGAAGAAGGAGAGGGCAAGAATCCTGTGGACTATATCCAGGTATGCTGGTTCAGCGTCGCATCTCAAAATATAACTTGACAATAATTCTTTCTGCTGCTTAGTGGTCAAGGTGACAGATGTCTCACGCCTGATTAATCATTTGATTTTCTCCTTAACAGGGCTTGCTGGACCTGAAGACCAGATTTGATCGTTTCCTCTTGGAGTCTTTTAATAATGACAGGCTATTTAAACAAACTATAGCTGGAGACTTTGAGTATTTCCTGAACCTCAACTCCCGCTCACCAGAGTACCTATCTCTCTTTATTGACGATAAACTCAAAAAGGGGGTTAAAGGGGTAAGTGGCTGCTTGCAGAGTATCAAAATATTTTATGCCAAGTCTCCAGTATACTTTTTGGCAGTGTATTGACTTGTTTTTTCCCTCCTTATTTATTTATTTCACTTAAGTTGACAGAACAGGAGGTTGAATCCATCCTTGACAAGGCGATGGTGTTGTTTAGGTTCATGCAAGAAAAGGATGTATTTGAAAGGTACTACAAGCAGCATCTGGGCCGAAGGCTGCTCAGCAACAAGAGTGTCTCAGATGACTCTGAGAAGAACATGATCTCCAAGCTCAAGGTAAAAGAATGTTGAGGGAGAAATACATATGTTCCCTCATGATATCTTGAGCTCTGTTCATACTGTCTTGTTGTCAGGTATATGTGTTGTTTCAGTTTATAGCTGATTTAGGTAGACTTTAGATGCCAGGCATAAACACTATACTATAAGACTGTGTCTTAAACTTACTTTTGCCCAAGTCACAGTGCAGAGCATCAAGGAAAGGCTTTGAAGACAAAAGATGGAGAGAAAAGACTTTTCCCATCAACTCTATGGACTACTGCGTACACACGCAGAGCGTTACCTCCAACTTTTTAAAACATTGTCATCAGATTTTACTCATTATTTTCTTTCTCCTTTACAGACAGAATGTGGTTGTCAGTTCACCTCAAAACTGGAAGGGATGTTTAGAGACATGAGCATCTCCAACACTACCATGGATGAGTTCAGGCAACATATACAGTCAACATCGGTAAGGAAATAACTGGTCAGATTAACTGGTGAACATTATTACATTACAATAACATTGTTATTAGTACTGGAGGGATAAATGACTTGATAATAGCAGTTCCAAATTGAGAATATTCTTAATGAAATGCGGACCACAAAAACAGCGGTACAAAAACCCTGCATCAAATTTTGATAATTAGTGCAACATTGATTGTCCAAAATTACTGCTGAAAAGCAGCACAGCACAGTTCTGAGAAGGGATTTCACACATACTTGATAGTGGTCTCCTTGATAAGAGCTATGCAGCAGACACTGGTCAGTCATGGTAGACCATTAATATTGTATGCTTGGATAAGTAGATGTACATCTATATAGGTTTGCAACATCTATTTTAGGCATCTCTAAGCGGCGTGGACCTGACGGTACGAGTCCTGACAACTGGTTACTGGCCAACACAGTCTGCTACACCCAAGTGTACCATTCCGCCGTCTCCTAGGCATGCCTTTGAGGTCTTCAGAAGGTACTTCTCTGTTCTGTACTCTGCTTTCTATTTTATCACTCAAAATGCCAAATTAAATGTGCCGCAAAGGCCATTTGAGCCTTCATAAGGTACAGCAACCTCTGCCCTCATTCCCTGGATTTAAGTTGTAATATAAAAAAGTTTCACCTATTGAATGAAACTTCAGGAAAACCTTCTTGAAAACGGATTCGTCTGCCTGGATGGATGTGAATGTCCGCATTACATCTAAAAACTTCACCCTGACTCAAGTCTTTGCCAAGGTGGTACATCGGGTATTCATCGAGGATAGATTGGAAGAAATGTTTTTACATTTAAACTTTAAAAAGTTTTACGGTGTGTAGGTAGTACAAAGGTTATAGGGGTCCGAGAACGTAGAAGGAGCTATCGTTGACATTTTCAGCCATGTGACTTCTCAACCATTGATACTTTGGGGAAAATTGATCATGTGACCTCCTGTAAACATGTGACCAACCATGTAAACTTGGGAGAAAAAGTCATATGATTCCTTCCCAGCTATAAAGACCTGGTAAAAGAAGGATCACAGGAGGAGAAAAAGCGACAGGGCGAACTTCGAGATATAGTGCTACAGTTTCAGGAGATTTAACATCAATAGACCATTTTTAATTGTCAAAATTTGAATAATGCCTTGATGATAATAGTAATGGCTGTTATTATCATCATCATCATTAGTTTTCGATTTGAAACAGGGTGGCTACAATACCAAATCTGTACCTCAGCACAGAAGGCAGAAAGAATTGCAGACAGAAGGGAAGAGAGAATCAATTGGCATAGAGCCCCCTGCAGTTTGGGCATGTCACAGCATAAGTATTGGATTTTGGAAAAAAACAAGACAAAGGCAGCACAACTATGAATATTTAAGAGATTCTTTAGTCCTGTTCTCAACATAGATCAGCAATCTGCTCCTAAAACCCAAAGTATAAGATGGCTCCACATAAGAAAGGCATCAAAGCTCTGCTTTCTGTTAGTCATTTGGAAATTCAGATAACTACAAACAGGCCGTGGGTCATATTAAAAAGGGTTTCAAGAGTTTCTCTTTTTGTGGCAAAATTGTATTTTGTCTAGATTTGTTACACTGAAACAAACTG
Source organism: Fistularia commersonii (assembly GCF_037954325.1). Classification (NCBI taxonomy): domain Eukaryota; kingdom Metazoa; phylum Chordata; class Actinopteri; order Syngnathiformes; family Fistulariidae; genus Fistularia; species Fistularia commersonii. Next base: position 1,654,678 of record NC_141308.1, read on the forward strand.
ACCTCCTTTCAGGAAATTTCAGTTGAGATGGAAACTCTTTGAGTCCACACATAGCGATCCATAATTGTGGAAGTATACATGCAATTGGATAAAAGGGATCTGTAAAGTGCGTGAATAACAATGTTGCCTGTTAACTGGCTCTACTGGATCTTGAAATCCCTGTAATTCCTGTAATTTCTTTTGCAGGTTTTACCTTGCTAAACATAGCGGTAGACAACTCACACTGCAGCATCACATGGGTAGTGCAGACCTTAATGCAACATTTTATGGAGCTGTTAAAAAGGTAAACATAAAATTGTACCCTTTCTTATTGTTAGCTTTTTATACTTTTACCTCCGATGGTCTCCTTATATTTTGCTTGATCTTCATTTCAACTTGGTCCTCAGGAGGATGGTTCTGAGTTGGGTGTGGGAGGAGCCCAGGTGACAGGCTCCAACACCCGGAAGCACATACTGCAGGTCTCCACCTTCCAGATGACCATACTGATGCTCTTCAACAATAGAGAAAAGTGCACTTTTGAGGTAAGGACAAAATACTTCACTCCTTCACTTGTTCTACTTCAAACCGATTCTATGTTATGATAAAGCCTCCCTGTCCTCAATATTTTTCAGTACAATTTGCAGGCCCACAATGTTTGATAATGACCATCACATTTTCTGACCTCATTAACTGATCTGTCCCTGCTGTAGGAGATCCAGCAAGAAACAGATATTCCTGAACGAGAGTTAGTGAGAGCGCTGCAGTCTTTGGCCTGTGGGAAGCCTACGCAAAGAGTTCTCACCAAAGAGCCGAAGTCCAAGGAGATTGAAAATGGCCATGTGTTTACAGTCAATGATCAGTTTACTTCCAAACTGCACCGAGTTAAAATACAGACCGGTATGTAACAAACAAGAGTCACAATTTTCGGCCTGTTTTTTTTTACATTTTTATTGCAAACTTGAGGGAATATTTACAACGTGAAAGGTGACATAAGATCTGGTATATTGCTTCAACGATTGAGGGCACATTCTATTCTGTAAAACCTGAGTAATGTCAAATCATGCGTGTCATGCTATTGCAGTTGCTGCTAAACAAGGGGAATCAGATCCTGAAAGGAAAGAAACACGGCAGAAGGTGGATGATGACAGGAAGCATGAGATAGAAGCGGCAATTGTGAGAATCATGAAATCGAGGAAAAAGATGCAGCACAATGTCCTGGTTGCAGAGGTGAGACGCCCATGTGAAAATGCAAAGTATCACATGCAACGATTTCACACCCTCACTAGTTGTTGATGTCAAAATGTACCCGTATTCTATGGTAATATACATTTGCTGAATGGGTCAGTCGCAGAATATATTTTTTAATGATGAAAATGTACTTTTTTTTTCCTCCACTTTGTGGCATTTGTTCTCAGGTGACTCAGCAGCTCCGGGCACGTTTTCTTCCCAGTCCTGTGGTTATTAAAAAGCGCATTGAAGGACTAATAGAAAGAGAATACTTGGCGAGGACGCCAGAGGATCGTAAAGTGTACACCTATGTTGCATAGACAGAACTGTTGTGAAGAGGAAGAGACTGGAAGGGGGGAATGGGATTTGTTTTTTTTTCTCTTTTTCTTTTATTTTTTGGACTCTTGTTTTGCATGGACCGGAAGTTTCTTTTCAAGGGAGCCTCAGTCATTGCTCTTTACAAAACAATACAAGCCAGCGTTGTAGTCAACTCTGAATTGAGTTCTTGGTTTCTTTGTTTTTAAACCGAGAACAACTCCCCCCAATAATGTAAAATTAAAGTAAGGAGGCCTGCAGTTAAATCTGCATTCAACCACAGGGGGTACATACACACCTGACATTGCAGGAACTTAATCATACCTATTACAGAAGTAGTAACTTTTTTCTCTTTTTGTGTTTGGACTCACGTTTGGACTCAACACTCACGTTCAAGTCCTCTCTTCTCATTCCAGAGTAGGTCAGGAGTGATAATCATCCTGAACTGTGGCACTACAACACTGGTACAGATGCAGAAATAAGGAATTAAATAGCTCCACAGAAAGCAACACACATCTGATCTACACTTCAGGCCCCAGTCTTCATATTCCTTGTGAGTTTTAACATGAATTGATCCAGCTTCAAGCTTTTCACTGTTTTACCCTTGTAGAGATCAAACATACAGAGAATCCCTTGGGAAAAATGTGAATGCTCCACATTATTTTTTTTGTTTCAATGCTGTACAAAAATAATAAAATTATTAGAAAAACAACAAATGTGGATTGTTACAAAACAAATAAAATTGAGTGTTGATGCTCTGTAGTTTTTCACAGACATGTTATCTAGCTGTTGTTTCTACATATTTAAGATACAAAAAAAGAATTGAATATCCATTAATGCCTAGCAAGACTGTCACACACTCCTGATATATTTAATTGCTTAGTGTTTTAACTTTATATTCACCCTTTGCTGGGATCAGAGGCTCTGACTTACATCAATGACTTTCTTTTTTAACTGATTCTTTCAGACGTCCTATTTCCCACCACCAATGTTGCCCTTAGGTAATATCAATGACATTCTTAGGTATATGTACAAAGTGTGCCTCTGCAGTGTGTATAAATTTTTTTTCATTATCAGATAGCACAGAAGTAAGTGTTTTTTGTGAAAGTGAAATGTAAAGAGAAAGACGACGATCACCCTTCAGCTTGACAAACTTCAGGCTCATCAGATAAGATATTTCTGCCCGCTGCAATTGGATTTGGGTAATGAACACTTCACATGTATGGTGACTACATATGGTCCTAATACGTTGCAAAAAAGCCATTTGCACAGAGATTGGTATTTTAAAACCCCGGTAGGTATAATCCTCAGCTGCAGGCACTTGGTAAAATACTGAAGATACTTTTTTAGTAATTTCTCTCTAAAAATCTATAAATAATATAATGTGAATTTTGCCACCGCGGAACTTATTGAAGGATTACCTTGAACTTGACGTTGAACGTGGAACCTGGCTGTGGTCTCAACAATCTTAAACAGGTTAGTTTTTCCCCAACATATTTTGATTTTATTTATTCACATATGTATATATATATACATTCATACACTTGGGAGAACAAACAAGTATTTGATTCACTGCATCATAGGTACTCTTAAAAATAAATTCTATTAGCACCTATCATAGGTAGTACACTTTGAGTGATGGAATCAAAAACAAAACTCCAGAAAATCACATGATTTTTAAATGATTATTTGCATTTTTTGCATGACATAAGTATTTGATCAGCTACCAACCAGTAAAAATTGTGGCTATCACAGACCTATTAGGTCTTCTTTAAGAAGCCGTCCTGTTCTCCACTCATTACCTGGATTAACTTCGCCAGTTTGAACTCGTTGCCTGTATAAAAGACACCTGTTCACACACTCAAACAAACTCCAACCTTTCCCCAATGACCAAGACCTGAGAGCCGTGTAAGGACATCAGGGATAAAATTTTAGACCTGCACAAGGCTGGGGTGGGCTACAGGAAAATAGGCAAGCAGCTCAGTGAGAAGGCAACAACTGTTGGCTCAATTATTAGATGTCCAAGGTGACGGCTGGTCTCCCTCGGTGTCGGGCTCCATGCAAGATCTCAGCTCCGGGGCATCAATGATCATGAGGAAGGTGAGGGATCTGCTCAGAACTACACAACTGGACCTGGTCAATGACCTGAAGAGAGCTGGGACCACAGTCTCAAAGAAGACTGTAAGTAACACACTACACCGTCATGGATTATCACACACAAGGTCTCCTTGCTCAAGATAGCATATGTCTTGCATGCAATGGCCCAAAAGGCACAGCCAGGGCAAGTAAGGAGTGGCTCTGTAAGAGGTATCTCAAGGTCCTGGAGTGGCCTAGCCAGTCTCCAGACCCGAATCCAATAGAAATTCTTGGTGAGAGCTGAAAGTCCATATGGGCCAGCGACTGCCCCGAATACTGAAGGATGTGGAGGAAACCTGTATGGAAGAGTGGGCCAAAATCTCTGCTGCAGTGTATGCAAGCCTGGTCACAAACTATAAGAAGCATTTGATCTCTGTAATTGCCAACAAAGGTTTCTGTACCAAATATTAAGTTCTGTTTTTCTGATGTATAGAATACTTGTGTAATGCAATAAAATCTGCATGAATGACTTAAAAAAATCACACGATGTGATTTTCTGGATTGTTCTAGATTTTTTCACTCACCGTTGAAGTACACCTATGATAAAAATTACAGACCTCTACATGCTTTGTAAGTGGGAAAAGCAGAAAAATCAGCAGTGTATCAAATTCTTGTTCTGCCCCCTGTGTATATATAGATGTGTATATACAATGGGGCAAAAAAGTATTTAGTCAGCCACCAATTGTGCAAGTTCTCCTACTTAAAAAGATGAGAGGCCTGTCATATTCATCATAGGTGCACTTCAACTATGAGAGGCAGAAAGGGGGGAAAGAATCTAGGAAATCAAGTTGTAGGATTCTGAATGAATTAATTGGGAAAAGAAGTTTTTAGCCACCAAATAAGCAAGATTTCTGGCTCTCACTCACAGGCCTGTAACTTCTTCTTTCAGAGGCTCCTCTGTCCTCCATACGTTACCCGGATTAATGGCACCTGTTTAAACTGGTTCTCCGTGTAAAAGACACCTTTCCACAACCTCGATCAGTCACACACTCCAAACTCCACTATGGTCAAGACCAAAGAGCTGTCAAAGGACACCAGAGACAAAATTGTAGACCTAAACCAGGCTGGGAAGACTGAATGTGCAACAGTTAAGCAGCTTGGTGTGAAGAAATCCAACTTTGGGAGCAATTATTAGAAAATGGAAGATATACGAGACCACTGATAATCTCCTTAATGGGGCTCCACATAAGCTCTCACCCCGTGGGGTCAAAATGATCACAAGAACGGAGAGCAAATATCCCAGAACCACATGGGGGGACCTTCTGATGACTTGCGGAGAACTGGGACCAAAGTAACAAAGGCTAGCATCAGTAACACGCTACGCTGCCAGGGACTCAAATCCTGGAGTACTGATGTTTGCTAGAGAGCATTTGGATGATCCAGAAGAGGATTGGGAAAATGTCCTATGGTCAGATAAAGCCAAAATAAAACTTTTTGTTAAAAACTCACCTTTTCGTTTGGAGGAGAAAAATGCTGAGTTGCATCCAAATAATATCATACCTACTGTGAAGCATGGGGGCGGAAACATCATGCTTTGGGGCTGTTTTTCTACAAAGGGACCAGGAGGACCGATTCGTGCAAAGGAAAGAATAAACAGGGCCATGTATCGTGACATTCTGAGAGAAAACCTCCTTCCGTCAGCAAGGGCAGTGAAGATGGATCGTGGCTGGGTCTTTCAGTATGACAATGATCCCAAACACATGAAGGAGTGGCTTCGTAAGAAGCATTTCAAGGTCCTGGAGTGGCCTAGCCAGTCTCCAGATCTCAACCCCATAGAAAATCTTTGGAGGGAGTTGTAAGTCCATGTTGCCCGGCAACAGCCCCGAAACATCGCTGCTCTAGAGGAGATCTGCATGGAGGAATGGGCCAAAATACCAGCAACAGTGTGTGAAAACCTTGAGAAGACCTACAGAAAACATTTGACCTCTGCCATTGCCATTAAAGGGTATTTAAGAGAGTATTTAGATGAACCTTTTTTATTGACCAAATACTTGTTTTCCACCATTATTCGCAAATCAATTCTTTAAAAATCAGGCAATGTGATTTTCTGGATTTGTTTTTTTCCTCATTCTGTCTCTCATAGTTGAAGTGTACTGATGATGAAAATGACAGGCCTCTCATCTGAAGTGGGAGAACTTGCACAATTTGTGGCTGACTACGTTCAGGATACAATTATATAATCAAAATGGGCTTAAAGTGCACACTCAGATGTAATTTGGGAGTATTCATATCTAAATTGGAGCAAGGGTTTAGGAATTGCAGTCCTTTAATATGTGGCCTCCACTTTTTCAATGGGCCAAAAGTGATTGGACAATTGACGCAGAAGGCTGCAAAGGCTCCGCTGCCGTGGACTTTTGACCCCAAGTATCTAAAATTCTCCAACTTCTTGGTCCTCACTCCCTTGGTTAGCGCTTCAGCCTCCCAGCAAGAAAGACCCTGGTTCGATTCTATGTGGAGTCTGCGTGGGGGTCTCCAGTTTCCTCCCACAGGCTGAAAATTGCCCCAAGTTATGTTCGTCAAAAAATTGGGAAAATTGTCCTGCATGCGTGCGTGAATGGTCATTTTTCTATATATGTGCCCCTGCGACTGACTGGCCACCAGTCCAGGGTGTACCTCGCCTCTCGCCTGATTGGCAGCTGAGATAGGTTCCAGCGACCCTGAGTGCAGAAGAAGATGGATGGATACTCTCAATATGAGTATAATGTGCTGATGTATCATTAGAATTTGGTTGTTCAATGGCAGACTAATCTTGATGCTTCTCAAGTTGTTCTTATTCTTATTCTTGCAGTGGTCGGGAACCTATGGCTCTTCTGGTGATGGCATATGGCTCCCAGATAATTTTGAGTTGGAAAAAAAATCAGTTTGGAACTGATTTTAAAATACTTGTGATATTTCTTACTAATATTGTGTCATTTTAAAGTAAACAGAAATTATTTTTGCAGATAAATTTCATGGATTATCGGTTGGTTGGGTCAGGAACCAATGGCTTCCGAGCATGTCTGGGTCATTGTAAAGGTGGAGAAATCCATTTTATTTGATAGCCAACTAGTTTATCCGTATCAACCCTTGTAACTGAAAAGATAGCGAAAAGAAAAAAAGACGATGATTACCGTGTGTTCCAGTCTGCATGGACAGAGGAATTTGCATTTGGATCCGCGGTTTGCCTAATATGCAATGATAAAATTGCATCGATGAAGGTCAAATATAAAGTGGCACTTCGAACAAATCCATGCAGCACGGTCGCATTAAAAGTAAGACCTATTTAATTCTTTATACATTAAAAATACTACAAGGCTCTCAATGAAGTACATTTAGAAATATTTGGCTTTTATGGCTCTCCCAGTCAAAAAAGTTCCTGACTCCTGGTCTGTTGTGTACAGCTACTGGACACTAGGGAGCAGCAGAGCTGCACCATCGAGCCAATCAAAGGTCATGGTTTCTGCAATAGATACACATTCAGGCACTTGTGCATGCACCAGTGTACATGCATTAGCTATGTATGTATAATTAATTAAAAAACTTTAGAGTTATTATTTGTGTGAAAGGATCCATTATAATGATTTATAGTAACATTGTTGTTAAGATGAGTAGAATTGGTTATTCAGTATGATGTGCTTAACTTACAGTATTGGGGCAGGAGAAGGTAGATGAAAGTAAGTTCTTGATAAATTACATTTGACATTAAAAGCTTCTATATCAACCTGAATTGCTGATCTAACTGAGAAATTGTTAAAACTTTCTTAGTGATTTAGACACAAGACCTGAGGCCTCAGATGTCAACTGAGTATTTAACAGAGGAGGTGAAAGTGGTAGAGATCATGGGGAAAAAATGGCAAAAATGTAAAGATATTTGATCACTTTGTCCATAGTGGAGACCAGACAATTCAAATTGTTTAAATGTCAAAATAGGTCACTATTGTGTGACGATTTAAAATTACTTGAAGCAATTACAGATAAATTAATGCTATCAATTGGATTTGTGTGTTTGTCTTATGACCTCCTACTTCTGACTTTTGACTGAGCATTAAGTCTTGTCAGGACTAAAATAATACAGGAGATAAGATAAAACTGTATTCAACCATATTGGGGAAATTCGAGTGCCACAAAACAAAACTATATTGGAATCCTCTGTACTTGTCATCGTCGCTGATATATCCGACTATGGTACAGTCATCAGAGAACTTTTGGAGGTGGCAGGAACCGGAGTCTTAGCAGAAATCGGAGGTAATGAGGGGCACTCTGGTGTTACACGCCACAGCCTCACATTTTCGACCCTGACATACTGTGGCTGTCCTATGAGCTAGTCCAAAATGAAGGCAGTAATGTCAGGGTGAAATTGCATATCCAGGAGCTTGTGGCTCAGGCGGCTGGGTTGGATGCTGTTGAAGGCACTGGAGAAGTCAAAGAAGGTGCTTCTTGACCTCTCCAAATGAGACAGGGCCTTGTGTCTGAGGATGATGATTGTATGTCCAAATATTTCTTGGCCTAAATGTATGGAAACGTATCTTCTTCTTGTCCTTTCGTCTTTTCCCTTCAGGGGTCTTCACAGCGAATCAACCTTCTCCATCTGACCCTATTCTCTGTATCCTCCTCTCTCACAACAACTACCTTCATATCCTCTCTCACTACATCCATAAATCTTCCCTTTGGTCTTCCTTTAGACCTCCTGCCTGACAGCTCCAATTCCAGCATCCGTCTACCATTATTGATTACATAAAATTCTGCCAGACAATATAGTCCCGACTAAAAAGGTCCCTTCCCCCCCCGCTCATCAGCAGTTTCGACAGACAGCCCCCCCTCACCCCATCATCCAATCCGCTTGGACACTGACAGAGAGATACTTCCCCCCACCCGCCCACCAACCAACCATGGCTTCACCCTAACCACCAGCCATGTGCAGAGAGAGTTCCTAAGTCTGAGATAAAGCCAGGGGATCAGACAACATCAGCCCCAGGGTCCTCAGGGTGTGTGCTGGACAGCTTTTTGGAGTCTTTCAGCACCTCTTCAACCTCTCTCTGAGGTCGATGAAGGTACCTCTTGAAGACTTCCTGCATTGTTCCAGTACTGAAGAAAGGACATCCGAGCGCTCTACATGACTGTAGGCGACAATAAACATTTAAGTATTCCTGCAATGCCTCCTCTGTGACTTTGGACCAGATACAGACCTGGTGTTGGCCAGTATTGGTCTGTATGAGATGTTGTTCATTAAATATAAAATAAAAAAGTATTTGTGTACATTAAATATAGATATGTCTAAACATGAATTCTATTAGACAAACGTGCCCCAGATTATTTAAAGATTATTTAAAGATTTTAAATGTTGTCATGTTATAAAAAAAAAGGATTTAAAAAAGAATAAAAGTGAGCGATTTAGAGAAAGAAAAAGGAATATTAGTGAGGACCGTTCAATGATTAATCTATTAGAATGTAAAAATGATTATGCCATTGAGACAGGTGCCTTTTCACTGTGGTTTTCAGGGGAAGGTGAGATGTCGGAGGATATGTGGAATGGCCCCACAAAACAGCCCAGACCGGTTTGGCGTCCTCAGTGCTGCAGCTACCTTTCTTCTTTCCTCTATGCCCTCCAGTGATTGAATTTTGGGCCTTCTGTGGTTACTTTTAAACAAAAGTTGTGTCAAAAGGCCTTATACTCAAGTTAAACCTGGGCACTCCCCTGGTTTGAATGAGCAATGTACTCAGTGGTGCAGATAATCTATTTCTACTGATGCTGGCTTCCTTGACATTTGGCCAGTGAGATGCTGGTAGTTAATTAAAATCCGGTCTCCTTGAGGCTCTACGTGGGCAATGAGAGATGGATGTGATCATGACTTGAGGGGGTACTAATTAATGTATTTGAATGGAATGTCATATTATCACAACAGTCACATTCAGTTTGTTGGTTTCAGCACTGGTAAAGCTATTCCTTACATCCATTCATCCATCCATTTTCTGCAGTTTATCCTGCTCTCAGGGTCCTTGGGCGAAAATGACGCCAGTCAATCGCAAGGCCACATACAAAGACAGACAACAGTCAGTCACTCTCTAGGGGCAATTTTTCCCAATTTACCTGCTGGGGACTGGTGAACCACACAAACACGGGGAGAACATGCAGACTCCACACAGATACGTCCCCCTTGTTGAAATCAAACCAGAGGCCAAAGCGCTAACCGCTGTGCTACTGTGCCGCCCTTAGTCCCAACAACATACCTCAAATGACCTTCAACACCCAAATGCATTATGGACACTTTTGGTGACTTTTTGCAAACCTTGCGTGGAATACTACTGAGAGACTAAACACAGGCCACTCACGCAGGTTTCTACCCTTTTTATGCATTTCTGGCATTGATTCTTTTGTGCCCTGGTTTGTCAGATCATTCAGGTGATTTACAGCAAGTGGTTTCATCCCCTCAGTCACTGCATGTCATCTTTATGGAGTCTCTAAGCCTCCTACTCTGAGTTTAGAACCCTCCTGGATTGTGTTACCAAGGGGTTTTGTGAACCAGTGAGGGTTCTTGATAAACTATTCTTTGATGAGTCAGTCTCGTAAGCTGGCTATATTTTCACAGATGCTTTCTTTTATTGGCTTCGGTCACTTTGAACTGGTTGTACAAAACTTTGATCTTTCTTAGTTGTTGAGAGTCTCTTGTTGCTGTTTGTTTGCTTCTTTGGTTATGTTGGGTTCCTCCCCCATTCAGTGCTACCACACCCTCTCACCAGGAATGGGGTTCAATCTTTATGGACTTGTACATTAGAAGGGGAAGATGTGGTGATCCCTGAAGGGAAAAGCCGAAAGGAGAAGACATTAGGAGGGTAAGATGTCATAGAGTAGAAGTACTGCATTGATCTTACATTTGTGTCTGGGCTAAAAAGACAGACATGCACACCGTCTTCTGTGCATGCTTAAATGCACCCTGTCAAAGGGAAAACACAAGCCTTCATTTCCACGAAAGGTTGACAGCTGTAATTATCTTGAACATTGCTATACCACAATTTGCTCTTCTTTGTGACATCACAGTTGCCTATGTGACACCACAGACTCCCTTGTTCTCTGTGATGTTGTGGTCTCCATGTTTATTTGCAGTGGAAAGGGGCGTGTCTGAATGAACTGTGATGTCACAATAGCGGGACTGCAGTGTCACATAGTGAACTGTGATGTCACAATGGTAAACCATAACCCAGCATCATAAAGCACTGGGCATTTTGATCAATTGCAGGCCGATCTTCTGCAGTGATGCTCCAAGCACAGCGAATTTATAATCAGCATCTTCCAAATGGACTCTGCACAAGTGTGAATCAGCCTGAGCACCTTTTATCTCTTAGTGGAGATATTATATTATCATCATTATTTTTTGTGTTGAACAAGCAGACTGGTAATATTTTGGGGGGAAGAGCTTGATGGATCTTTTTGATTTATTTCTAGCAGCCTGATAATAAATAGTAGCTCCAAGTTACCATGTCCATCTTCAAAGGCGGCATCAAGAAGGACACAAAGATGAGGATACGAGCCTTTCCTGTAAGTGTTTACCAGCTCTAAATGTTGGAAGTTCTGAGATGACAGCATGTGCGTCAGCGCCTGCGATCCAGCAAGTCCAATGAGAAGACCCACCAGTACTTTAAGATAGAAAGGTTATATTTGACAGAAGACTGCTGCACACTTTTCAGTAATTGACAATTAAGTTTTCACTAGACTAGACCACCTTTGAAGTTATGGAAATATAATTTAAAAATACTGTCTGATTCTAAATGTCAAAATACTTCTTATTCCACAAATCGTTATTTCTCTGAATAAACAATACTCTGGATATTAGCAGTTGCAATCTTAGGGAGTTCTTCAAGGCATTCACAGACAAATTATTAGTACTTCTTGAGCATCCCTCTTCAATAATTTGGATCAATCCAGATTGCAGGTGAATGAGAGCCAAAAATTCAAAATCAGTACAACACTTTTCCCTATGAAATTCAACATTGTTTGTGAACGTAACAGGAAATTTTAAAATTACCAATATCTGAGGCTTCTGTATTCATCCTTAAAAAAAAGGCATGCACTTATTGAATGAGATAGAACTTAATGAGGTAGTAAAACTGATTTAAAATTTCTTTTTAATTCTGATTTCACTAAATGGATTTCTTCTAATGGCTAAAAATCTCCATATGCATCCTCAAATCAAAATCTCACAGTTGCTGAACAGTTAATTAATTTAAACAGTTATGTCAAATAGTCTGGGTAAAATGCCAATTCTTTTATTATTTTAGTGTCTGAAGAAAAAGTAAACAAGACATTGTGGGGACAAAGATTACAACATCGACAAAAATAAAATGGCAGGGATATTTACAGTCTTCAAGTGGCCCTGCAATTCATCTGGCCATCACGGGCCATAAGGAACACATGAAAGCAGATGTCTCAATAGCTAGGTTTCTGAGTTGGTGTTTGTCATAGACTTGTACTCTAAACACCATAACATAGTAAAATGAATGGGTTGTCATCCAAAATTGTTTAAAATGGCAGTTTCTCAAATAACTGCTTCAAAATAGGCATCTTCTGTTGTCGTGTCCAGATGACCATTTAGCTGCAAATTTTACTGCAACAGTCGGTCTTTTAACACAAACAAAATAATATTTGAAACATTTATTTGATAACTATATTTTTTTCGAAAATGCCTGTAATACCGATGATTTTCTATTATACAGTCTTTAAATCCAGAAGTATCTGTGCGTGACATCATACAGAGGAAGGATGCTTCCTGTCATGTTACGATGACCGAGCTATGCACTAGTTTGGTTAAACACACATTTTTCTTTGTTTTCCTTATAGTAAGATGACTTACGCCTTCTGTGTTATTGAGTAAATTCATCAATTGTATACACACCGTATTGGATATATGTTTACAGTAGATTCTTGTTATCTTGTGAAGTACAAAAGGCACAATCTTACAGTACTCATTGTGATTTTACAATCATATCAAAAATACCATTGTATTACTGCATTATAGTTGATCTATCGCTACACTCATGTTGTGATGTCTGCTTCACACTGAAAGTGTCTGAAAAGTTCATTTTATGATGTTGGAAACAAACAAATGGATTTGTAACACAACCCAAGGTATCACTCCAAAAGGTTAAATGTGATGTTTTTCCCATGACTGCCTTTTCTCTTCACTCTTAATAGCGAGCAGGCTAATTCAAAAATACAAGTGCGTGGAAAAGGTAAGTGAGGGTGTAATTACAAGTGAAAGCTCCATTACTGTAAATCTCAGCCCAGCTCAATTATCCTCATCTATTGACCACTGCACATGTATAAAGAATTATGGGTATCTGTTTCACACATGCCTGTATCGAAGCTTTTTATTGTAATAGCAAAATAGCATTTGCTTTCACCTCAGATTCTTATGGGTTAATTGTCAAATTAACAACATTAAAAAAACTTTTTCTTACTGTTCCCTTGTAGATGATGATGGATGAAAAACATGTAAACAAGAACTGGGACCTTCTAAAGAATGCCATCCAGGAAATACAGAGGAAGAATAATAGTGGTCTAAGCTTTGAGGAGCTGTACAGGAACGCCTACACTATGGTGCTCCACAAGCATGGGGAGAAGCTGTACACGGGTCTAAGGGAGGTTGTCACAGAGCATCTCATCAACAAAGTAAGGAAATATTTTTTGAAAGTAACTGGATGAGAGCAAAAATGTAGATTTTTCATAAAACAAGAAGAATGCATCTCATTGTGGTGCTCTGTTTTCTATTATCATCCTTCAAAAATATTATCTATTAAGGATTACACAATGCACTGAATACTTTCAACAGCAGGGAATCATGAAAATTTAATAACTTGTAATTTTACAAGAAAATAGAAGTATAAAACATGCATATTCTTCAGAAACAAGGTAAAATGACACACTAAAAATAATCATTTCACAATTTTACAGTTTAACAAACACAGAATGCATTCTGTTTTCTAATCGCAGGTACGAGAAGACATCCTAAACTCTCTGAATAATAACTTTCTACAAACACTGAATCAGGCCTGGAATGATCATCAAACTGCCATGGTTATGATCATAGACATCCTCATGTACATGGTAGGGAGACATCTATGTGCTTCTATCTTCTGCTTGTTAATGAATCACAGAGTAGTTGTAGATTATGGATAACATAAAGAACATGCAGTTCATCAATGCTGATTTTATATAACTGAATGGACATGTAAAAAGAGGGATCACCATCCCCGTCTGCCAGTCCAGCAGCACTGTCCCCGATGTCCTGGCAATGCTGCAGAGGTGTCAGCCAGGACAGCCCTACAGCATCCAGAGCCTTGAGGCACCCAGGGCGGACCTCGTCCACCCCCGGGCCCTGCCACTGAAGAGCTTTTTGACTGCTTCAGCAACTTCAGCCCTGGAAATAGGTCCGCTCCAGAGTGTCCTGGTTCTACTTCCTCATTGGAAGGCATTTCAATGAGGTAGAGGAGGTCTCGGAAGTATTCCTGCCACCACTCTACCACATTTCGAGTTGAGGTCAGCAGTGCACCGCTCCTACTGTACACAGTGTTGACGGAGCACTGCTTTCCCCGTCCCGAGCCATCTGACGGTAAAACCGAACCCCCTCAACACCCACCAGAAGTCATTCTCCATGGTCTCCCCGAACTTTCCCCATGCCCGAGTTTTTGCCTCGGCAACCACCGAAGCTACATGCTGCTCGGCCTGCCGGTACCTGTCAGTTGCCTCCAGAGCCCCACAGGCCAGAAAGGCCCAATAGGACTTGAGGGTTGCCTGCCTGACAGACGCTGACCGTCTTATGGCTGCAGCTCCAGTCTGCCACTTCGACAGTGGAAGCATGGAACATGGCCCACTTAGACTCAATGTTCCCCGCCTCCCTCAGAACGTGGTTGTAACTCTGCCGGAGGTGGGAGTTGAAACCCCTTCTGACAGGGGACTCGGCTAGACATTCACAGCAGACCCTCACGTTTCGGTCCACCATGTCTGACCAGTATCCTCCCCCACCATCGGAGTCAACTCACCACCAGGTGGTGATCAGTTGACAGCCCCTCTCTTCACCCGAGTGTCCAGGACATGCGGTCGCAAATCTGATGACACGACCACAAAGTCGATCAAAGAACTGGCTGAAAGTGTATTGGTGCCAAGTGTATGTATGAACACCTTTATGCCTGAACATGGTGTTAGTTATGGACAATCCGTGATGAGCACAGAGGTCCAATAACAAAACACCACTCGAGCTCAGATTGGGGTGGCCATGCCTCCCAATCATGCCCTTCCAAGTCACACTGTCATTGCCCATGTGAGAGTTGAATTTCCCAGTAGGATGAGGGAGTCCCCAGTGGGAGCGCTGTCTAGCAGCCCCTCTAGGGACCCCAAGAAGGGTGGGTAAACTGAACTGCTGTAAGGTGCATAGCCACAAACAACCGTCAGAAACCATCCCCCTCACCCGAAGGCGGAGGGAGGCTACCCTCTCGTCCACTAGGTTAAACCCCAACGTACAGGCGCTGAGCCGGGGGGCAATCAATATGGCCACACCTTCCCGGCGCCTCTCACTGGGGGCAACTGCAGGCCTTTCACAAGGTCTGGTTCCAGACCCTACGCTGTGTTGATGTGTCTCCGACTATACCTGGTCAGAAACATAACATACAGGCGCCGTGGCTTAGTTGGTTAAAGCGCCTGTCTAGTAAACAGGAGATCCTGGGTTCAAATCCCAGCGGTGCCTTTTTTTTTTGCAGGCACGTCACTCTCTGTGTGGGTTGGGGCAGAAGAGTGCAGCAGCAGGGGAGGAGAGAAGACAGGCACTGTCCCCGGCCCTGCAGACGAGGTCCGAATGTAGGGATGGTGTGGCGAAGGAGATAGAGCAATCGTCTTTGGAACTGGGCATTCTTGGATCAATTCCCAACTCCTCCTATTGTGTCAAAAGTGCTGTTGAGCAAGACTCTCAATCCCTGGCGCTGGTTGACGGCAGCCTGGTTAATTGCAGAGAATTAATTTCTCCATGGGGATTAATAAATTATTATTATTAGTCTCTCAGCCTCTCGCACCAGCTCTGGCTTCTTCCCTGCAAGGCAGGTGACATCCCATGTCCCAAAAGCCAGCTTCTACAGCCGAGGATCGGACCGCGAAGGGCCACCGCCCTGCTCGCACTGCACCCGACCCCCTTGGCCCTTCCTGAGGGTGTTGAGCCCAGGGGAAGAGGGACCCATGTCAGTCCTTCGAGCCGTGCCCGGCCCCCAGGCACTTCCCATCGAGCCCTGTCCCCGGGAAGGGCCCCAGTCCGGGCAAGGGAAAACTAGATCCAATGTTTTTCATCTTCACGGGGATCTTCTGTTTGGTGTCCGATTGAAACTGATTTCACTAGTGCAGAGACTGGAACACTCAGTTTTCAGCTAAGCCTATAAAACCATCATTAAAATTATCACATATTACTCTCTCACAGAATAGAATTATCTAGTAAGAAGGAGAGAGAACAGGGGAAATATGATCATGGTAGAAAAGCTGTGAATGTTTTGTCAATGCTTCCACTCTGTTCAAATGTGAAGCCACAGCTAAGAACTGGAAGTTATCTTAAATCAGAATCACACATTTTACAAATTGTGCAAAAGTTCCTCCAGGTTTCGGACGCCGAACTCAGTCAGCTCCTAGACTGTCCGGTGTAAAAAAGCATATGGCGATTAGAGTCCACTTAATATCTCACAGTTTATCTTGATTACTATATTGTCTTGTAAAAACAAGTACCTGTACCTTCCTAGGTTTAACTGTTTATGGATGGATGTAATAACCATCAATGGGTTTCCCAACATATTGGGAAAACGATAAACATCAACAATAGAATTAGTATTGGCAGTTTTGTTTGTGTTCCTTGTAAGTTAAATCTAACAAAATTGAGGCAATTTCTCTACCACAGCACTTGAGATATTCTTTCAGCCTACTCCTTGATGTTTGCAGGACCGTGTCTACGTTCAACAAAACAACGTGGAGAATGTGTACACCCTCGGCCTCATCATATTCCGAGACCAGGTGGTGCGACACAGCAGCATACGAGATCATCTCCGACAGACGCTACTGGATATGATCGCCCGAGAGAGGAAGGGAGAGGTTGTAGACAGGTATGGAGAAGTTCTTTATCGATTTCAATGATGTAAAACATTGAACTCTGGACATGGAATGTAATATTTACCGAGCATCAGGATAAATTGCATTCTCTTTTAAGACAGTGGTGGAAATTAACGGAAGTTCTGTTGTGAATAAACCAAAACATTTTTATAGCTTCCTTCTTTTTTAATGCATTACTATTACTACTTTTTTACAGGGGGGGCATCAGAAATGCCTGCCAGATGCTGATGATTCTTGGCTTAGATGGCAGGTCTGTATATGAGGAGGACTTTGAGGGTCCTTTCTTGGATATGTCTGCTGAATTCTTCCAGGCAAGTATTCAGGAGATTTGAAGGTTCTGTTTTTTATGGAATCATTTACACAAAACTATCGTCTGCCCATCTAGATGGAAAGTCAGAAGTTTCTCACTGAAAACAGTGCCAGTGTGTACATCAAGAAGGTAGAGGCCAGAATCAGCGAGGAGATCGAACGAGTAATGCCATGCTTGGACATGTCAACGGTGGAGCCCATGGTCAAGGTTGTGAAAAGGGAGCTAATTTCTAAGCACATGAAGACAATTTTGGAGATGGAGAATTCAGGCCTTGTCCACATGCTTGATAGTAGCACAACAGAAGGTAATGCATGTCCTTACATAATGAACTTTTGTACAGCTAAGATGCTTTTCTATGACAAGAACTGACCATGACCTGGTTGACTACTGACAATACTTTTCCATGCATTTTCCTGTAATTCTCGATTAGTTTCTTCTAACTTTTCCATGTTTTCCTCTCAGACCTGGCATGCATGTACAAGGTTTTCAGTCATGTACCCAATGGGCTGAAAACTATGTGTGAGTGTATGAGTTCTTACTTGAGAGAACAGGGCAAGGCTCTGGTGTTAGAAGAAGGAGAGGGCAGGAATCCTTTGGACTATATCCAGGTATGCTTGTACAGCATTGCATCTCAAAACATAACTTTACAATAATTCTCTCTGCTGCCTGAAAGATACAGTAAAAGATGTTTTAACAAATGTTAATTAACAACAGTTAATTTTTTCCTTAACAGGGCTTGCTCGACCTGAAGACCAGATTTGATCGTTTCCTCCTTGAGTCTTTTAGTAATGACAGACTATTTAAACAAACGATAGCTGGAGACTTTGAGTATTTCCTGAACCTCAACTCCCGCTCACCAGAGTACCTGTCTCTCTTTATTGACGATAAACTCAAAAAGGGGGTCAAAGGGGTAAGTGGCTGCTTGCAGAGTATCAGAATATTTTTGTCCCATTATTTAGCATAGTTTTTGCAATGACTTTTTTTTCATTTTTTTCCGTGATTATTTTTTGACAAGTTGACAGAACAGGAGGTTGAGTTGATCCTCGACAGGGCAATGGTGTTGTTTAGGTTCATGCAAGAAAAGGATGTATTTGAAAGGTACTACAAGCAGCATCTGGGCCGAAGGCTGCTCAGCAACAAGAGTGTCTCAGATGACTCTGAGAAGAACATGATCTCTCGACTCAAGGTAATAGAACAGGAAAGGTTGAGGTAGAGATGTAATTGATGTGTATGCACAAATCGGTGATGTTCCCTCATTAAATCTCAGGCTCTGCTCATACTATTTCTCTCCTTTGTAATGCTTGTCATATAATTTGACTCATTATTTTCTTTTGCTTGCAGACAGAATGTGGCTGTCAATTCCCCTCAAAACTGGAGGGGATGTTTAGAGACATGAGCATCTCCAACACTACCATGGATGAGTTCAGGCAACACATACAGTCAACAATGGTGAGGAGACGGCTCATTAGAATAAAACAATCCTCAGATAATCCCATTTATCATCTATAACTATACTGTAATATTAATCCACATTCGAAAGTGCTCATTCAAAATGAGAAAAAGGGTAATATCAATTTTTGCATTGATGAACATTTACTTTTCTCAAATTGAAAATCTACATTTCAGTGTTGTTTCTGATCTATGAACTATTCTAATCTATTGCATTTGGATAAACACAACAGTGCAAAAACCAACTTTAATAATATGCAAGATGTCAATTATCCATCCATCCACTGCCATTTATCCTGCACTGGGGGGGATGCTGGAGCCTATCACAGTTGTCATCGGGCGAGAGGCCGGTTACACCCTGGACTGGTCGCCAGTCAATCACAGGGCCACATATACAGACAGACAACATTCACTCACTTTCACATTCACTAATTGTTTACAATTAACCCATGCTGAGGAAATGCGGAGGAAACCCATGCTGACACAGGGAGAACATGAAAACCCCCAAAAGAAAGGTATCAGAATCGAACCAGGGTCGTGCTGCGAGGCCGAAGTGCTAACCACAGCCAAGACATCCATTATCAAAATATAAAGCAAAAGTAGTTCAGTTAAAATCGCCCAAAAGAAATGAGATGTTTTCTCTTCCCATCTCCTTGATATAACATATGTAGCGGATTGCGGTCTTAAGACTGTATATTGGAATGCTTTCACAAAAAGCTTTGCAATGTCTTTTACAGACATCCCTAAAAGGTGTGGACCTGACGGTACGAGTCCTTACAACTGGCTACTGGCCTACACAGTCGGCAACACCAAAATGCACCATCCCACCATCTCCTAGACATGCCTTTGAGGTCTTCAGGAGGTACTGTTCTTAACTGTACTTTACAGTAAAATTCAGAGACTCACACATAGTGTCACGCTTGCATCACGTGCACGTAAGTTCACCCCACAGTTTAAAACCATACACCTGACCCAGCTAAGGAAGAACACTATAGTTTCAATCCTGTAAACCTCAGGGTCAGTTCTATCCTCCTCTGAATATACATCATCTCGGTTGCTGCAGTCGTCCCTTTCCATGCTGATATACTGACAATTCTTGGCTTTTCACATGTTTCCTTGCGACTGATGACGGAAATCTATTCATGAAAGAAGGAAAGGAAAATAATCTTCCCATCAATCTGTCTGCGCCTGACATTCATGTCATCACATGATGACGTGAATCCTCTTTACAGCAGAAGTGGGATTCATTTACATCATGCAAATAGTCAGTCCAAACTTTGTCACGGTAACTTAACGTTTAGGTTCACATGGATTTCCGTTGCTCCGTCATGTTGTTCTGACACTACCCGTCTAGAGGATAAAGCCCAATCCCTAGTGTAAGCCATGAAAAAAAAAAAACACATCTCTTGATTGATCTCCTTGGTTAAATTGAATCAGAAACTTTAATGTATCCCCTCTACCTAACCTCTTTGATTAATGTCTACACACTATCCAGCTCAATATAACCCGTAAATTAGACATAATAGGTACTTCAATGGTATTAGGGCCTCAGATCTTTTGTCAAACTTCTAACTGGCAGTGGAAAAAGTTATCAGACTCTCGCCATTCTCTAGAATCCCTTGCAAATGTATGTCTTGTGAGTCATCTAAGGGAAAAGTGTCCATGCTTTTGTTTTGCAGGTTCTATTTGGCCAAACACAGTGGTAGAAAGCTAACGCTGTTGCACCACATGGGCAGTGCAGACCTGAATGCCATTTTTTATGGAGCTGTTAAAAAGGTCAAATTAAGCACTTTTTTTATTGTTATTATTAGCTTTTCATGTCTTCTGAGAGCATTCCAATGACTTCCCTGATCTTCATTTCTCCTTGGTTCTCAGGAGGATGGTTCTGAGTTGGGTGTGGGAGGAGCCCAGGTGACAGGCTCCAACACCCGGAAGCACATACTGCAGGTCTCCACTTTCCAGATGACCATACTTGTGCTCTTCAACACTAGAGAACTGTGCACGTTTGAGGTGAGAACAAAATACACACAACTGTTTTTCATTTGTCCTATCAGAATCTTCTATTCCAGCTGATACTGCGATAAAGCCTCTCAGTGTGCCTGCACTGTGTGTATATAATATTTAGGACAGCGTTCATGATAATGGCAATTAAATGTTCCGTGTTCCCTGTGTTAAATTTTCTCTAACCTCATTCACTCATCTGCCCCTGTTGTAGGAGATTCAGCAAGAAACGGATATTCCTGAGCGAGAGTTGGTGAGAGCGCTGCAGTCTTTGGCCTGTGGGAAGCCTTCGCAACGAGTCCTCACCAAAGAGCCAAAGTCCAAGGAGATTGAAAATGGCCATGTGTTTACAGTCAATGACAAGTTTACTTCCAAACTGCACAGAGTTAAAATCCAGACAGGTACATAGTGCTTGACACGAGATACATTGTGACTGCTAGGAGGCCAAGCCCTATTTCTCTACTGGGCATGTCCCTGTTCAGTGTTTGGCACATCAGCCATTTTTAAATGGCTAACTGATAATTTCCTTCCTCAAGCATCTGATTTTATGTGTATAGAACCATGTAAGGAAAGTTGATTGTCCAAGGATGAAATTTAAAGTTATTTTTAAAACTCTTGGAATAGTGAAACATAAAACAATTTCTGGAACAATGGGACAATGGGACATTTTTGTGTCCTTGATTTCCTTAAACAACAGGTTATTCCTGCATTACTTTTTTTTTCAGTTGCTGCTAAACAAGGAAAGGCAGATCCTGAGAGGAAAGTGACACGTCAGAAGGTGGATGACGACCGGAAGCATGAGATTGAGGCAGCGATTGTGCGAATCATGAAATCCAGGAAGAACATCCAGCACAATGTCCTGGTGGCAGAGGTAAGGAGCCCAGCAATATTGTTACATTGCTGATCAATTTAGTTCATCATTTTACTCATTACCTGCAATAAAATGCATTTCAGGATGCATCTGCAAAGCAAAATAAAGAATATTTATATTTTTATGCTGAAAGTGCCATTTCTTTTCATATTACGGTATTATTTTTCCTCAGGTAACTCAGCAGCTCCAAACACGTTTCTTTCCCAGTCCTGTGATTATCAAAAAACGCATCGAGGGACTGATAGAAAGAGAATTCTTAGCAAGGCACCCTGAGGATCACAAAGTGTACATCTATATTGCATGAGGAGTGGAAAACAGGAAAAGAGTGGAAAGGCTGAACTACACTTTCTTTTCCATGGACTAAAATTGAACATTTAAGACAACCTGGAATTACTGCTCTTTAAAAACAGCATTTACATGAATAAGGTATGAAATGATCACAAATTAAGTAAAACCCATCAAATATTAACTACCAAATTGGGAAATATGAGTCTTTTTAATCCCTTTAAGATCATACTGAAAAAAAAGGATCCTTCAGAAAAAATGTGAATGCTCTATACTATTTTTTGTTGTCCTGTAGTTTTTCAGAGATATTTTGCTCACTTCCCTCTCTTTCTACAAAACGTGTTGAAAACACAAGTGTGTCTGTTGTTGGGTCTACATAAACAAAGCACGCAAAAAGGTGAATTGTAAATTCTATATTCCCTACATCATCAGATGCTTCTGAAGTATCTTTGTGAAAATTTTAAAAGTAAGCCAATGACGGATTTCTTTGTTCCTTTGTTTACTAGACTTTATTAAGCCTTATTATAATTCCAGTTAAAGGTTGTACTTCAAGTGCAAAACTGACTTTGAAAGGGAAGTGAATCATGTTTATACATCACAGATGTAGCCACCTGCACAAACATGGAAGCACAATAATTCAACACACTGTATAATGCAAAATTCAGGAAAGAGACAATTTGCCATCTGTACACTCCTGTCATATAACCCTTGTTATTTTCAACACATTCGATTATCAAATAGATGGCTCATTATAAACTTTGAGAAAAGGGGTTACTGTATATTCAGATGACATGAGCTCATGATGGTGAAACAGCCCAGACATTATAACTGCTGACACTATAAATGTGTTATTTTCACTGTAATTGACATCAATACTACTAATGTTTACATTAGGAGTTAAACAAACTGGGGGGTGCAGGGGTTGGGGTGACTATTTGGCTCAACATCAAGTTGTGACTGAAAGCCTTTAGTCAAATTTTCCAGCTGAGTCATGAAAGTGTGAATCTCCTCAGAAGAACTATGAGTCCAAGCCAGAGGCAGATGAACAGGGACAGGTTTACGATCTGAAATGCAAACAATTCATTACACCAATCATAAAAAACGGAACATCTCAGTATGTGCTTGTTGACGGACCTGCAAGACTTGGCCGTGCTCACCTTGGAAAAACTTGCCAGTTTGTGTCTTGGCAGCAGCTCTAGATAAAGCCAACCACACCACAGTGTCGGCTCCTTGCTCTACACTGCGCAGCCGATCACCCATCATCTGATGGAACTGAGGCATGGATGTCGAAACAGCTGCCAAAGAGAGCAAAACACTGCTTACTGCACATGATTTAATCTCAACTAGACTAACAATAATTTTAGCTGATATTGGTCTTTGTTTGTTTTTTTTTCCCAAGAAACGACAGCAAAAGAAATGGCATTAAATTGATTTAAAAAATTACCCAAGTGTTTGGCAAAGGTCTGTGTTGCTTAGTCAACTATAAACATATAGATAACATATCTATAACATATAGATATGTAGGCTGAATCAGGACTTTTGGTCACTGGTTGGATCTGGAAGATATTCACTTCTGTAAATCTCTTAAAGTGGTTGTTTGTTGTTTTCTTTGACAGCAACTACTTTTAATCTTGAAACCATTGAACAATGCTAAGGAATTCCCAGCCTTTTGTCAATGGCTTGGGCTCTGATATGTTTGTATTGATGGGAAATTTTCATTTGACGCAAACTATACTGATTTTTGAGTAGATGGGATATGACCTGATTTAATTCACGTAAATACCTGGTGTATCCACCCAGCCTGGATGCATCACAGAAAAGTGAATTTCCGGATACTCTTTTGCCCACTCCTGTGTTAGCACCACCTGCTGTCTCTACGGAGAAACAGGTAACTGTTGGTGCATGTAATTCTCTGCTGTAAAGAGTAGTTTGTAAATATATTTTGAAACATCTTGTGTCTTTTGTATCTTTTGAAAGATGTGACAACCACAGCTAATCTGTTTAAATTTTGATGACGATCGGGGACAAAATAATTAAAAAAAAAACATTTTAACATGGATTTGCCTCACCTTATTATGGGTAAAGATCATAACAGCGTCAAAGAAAGTCCTCTCTGACTGCAAGTCATCAAACTGGAGCCTCTGGACCAGCATGCCCCCTGAGGACACTGTGATCTAATAGGCAGGAAGAAAAGAAGCACAGTGCGTTTAGACAACACACCATTGCGAATACAAAAGTGTCATTATTCTGTCCACATGACGCGGATGAGCACATTAATTGTGTATTTGTGTGACGCTACATACCACCCTTGGATCACGACTCTTTTGTAGTAGTGGTATGAGACTTTGGGTGAGAATATAGACAGCTAGAGGTGGAGAGAAAACACGAGGTTTAAATCTCGAGTCGAGCGCTCATTAGATCAACAATCTGACCATCAGGATATGGTTTTACCCATTGTGTTGACAGCAAAGTTCTTCTCCAGTCCTTCATCATTCACCTCTCTCTTGGGAATCATACACCCTGCATTGTTTATCTTGTCATTAAGTTGCAACAAAACAAAAATTATTCCATCTTGCAAAGAAAAATCATCAAACAACCATGGCTCTGGGCACTGCCTACCAACACATGCAAGGATAGATACTGTTTCTTGAAGGCCTCGGCAAACTCCCACACTTTGCGTGATTCCGACAAGTCAACAATATGGACATAGACTTCCTACAACAAAGAGATACTCATTTTTCACAGAAATGTATCAACATTTTGGTCAGTTTGACTGATATTGTACGTTATACTCACTGTATTCCCAGACTTATTGACAATATCCTCTTTAGCCTCTTCAGCCTTCATTTTGTCTCTACAGACAATGTGCACCCTGCCACCTTTAAAAGAAACCCCACCAAACTTGATTTCTTTTAATTACAAGAAAACAAAGTTCACACATTTCCCCGGCGCACACCTCTCTTAGCTATAGCCATTGCTGTCACTCTTCCGATTCCACTGTTTGCTCCGGTGATCATAAAGGATCTTCCCACGACAGACACATTCAGATCCAGGGGGTGAAAGTCCTTGGAAGCAGCTTCATAGCCTTTCCTGTCACCAAAGTGAACCAAGTCAAAAGAACATACTATCCAAAACTGAACATTAAAATTGACATCAATAAAGACACGGATTTGACCACAAATACTTTTTTTTTTTTTTCTCCTTTTCCTCTTTCTATCTTGCAGTAAAAATGTTATGTTCAAGATAGATCATTATGAGTGGATCTATCGGGGTTATACATAAAGGCCAGTTTGTCTGTTGATTTGTGAAAAACATTGAACACCCGCCTCGAAGTCAGCATAATAATGGTCATTTAAGGCTAAACATGTGTAAAAAGCAGAATCCTGAATATTTAAAAGTAAAAGTGTATTATAAAAACAGACAATGCAAGAGGATCCACATTGACATTTGTAATTGACTCTATCTGTCAACACATTACAGTGATAAATAAATAAAGTGATGGAGTAAATGTTGACTGACCTTGTGTACTCGTGAATACCCTTAAAAAACCAGATGCTGTTTCGATAGAGAGACATTTAACCGAAAAGAGGGACTTATTTAAAACCAGCACTGCGTGTTGTTCTATCATCCACTGTGACCTGTGCGTGTGAAGCAGGGAAGAGACAAGAGGAGGAGGGGGAGGCAGCAGCGCTCCTTGTGGCGCTGCATGGGAACATTTCCATGAAAGTCAAACAAATGAGTCGTAAGTTTTTTTTTTTTGTTTTTTTTGTTTTTTTCAGTTGGGAAATGGAATGGAGATTTGCACAGGTCAGATGACTCGGGACCAGCTTTTGCATTATCAGAGTCCAATAACCAATGCAGGTGCTTGAAGGTGTGTGATGACGCAGCAGCAGGAACCGCCCGGCGGTAAGAGAGGAGGGCGGAGTTATGAACTTTCGCCCCGACCGGCCGCTCGACTGTCGTGGACTGCGGACGTTATGCGCTCCACCGGACTTGTTAACCCTTTGTGAGGGTTAGAACTTTATCCAAATATTTTTTTTTCTTTATAGTTTATATCTTCTGGTGCGGCGTCACAATGGTAAGTAAAATGAAGTGTGTTTCAGACGTCATCCTAGCATGGCTCCTCACCTGTTGCACCTGTCGTGTAGCAGGCGGATCGTTCAGCTGGAAAAACTCGAAATATCACCTTTTGTACCGTTTGTTTTTACTCTGCTGCTTGTTTGGATGTAAAGTCGACGTACGTTGACACACCAGGGGTGAGTTTCTACCGGTGGTTTCGTGGCGTTCAAGGAAGCTTTCCAAATTTGCTCGCCAGTCGGAAGTGGAGGGTATTGGTTTCCATCGCCGCCCCGCGTTCAAACAGGTCTTGTCACTTTGGCCTAGTGTCACGTTTACCCTCAGCATTTACAAGTCAGCTGACTTTTTTTCTTTCAAAGTATTATTATTTTTACCGTGTCCCATTGTATTTCAAATCCCATTTCCAAACAAACAGGTATTTCCTGTCCAGAGCTGAGAGAACGAACTCTGTTGATTTATATGTGTCTTCAATGTGATGAAAAAATAACAATCCACAAAGATGTTCTGTGTTTTAGTGACTATAAGGAAGAATAAATACCAAAACTGCTTGTCAACCTCCACATCACAGCGAGTAGCCAGTGGACCCACTTTGTGTCACTTACTTATAACTACATCTAGCTTTGTGTGCATGTGTTTCAACCTTTACTGAATGTGATGCTGTGAAAGAGAACAAAAATCACTCATATGATTACATAGATGTTGGGTGCTCCTATGCACAAACACAATGGGTATAAAACTCTTCGCTCCTTCCACCTCTTTAAAAATAATTGAATATATAAAGGTACAAGTATTTGTCATTTCAAGATTGACTGACACAAGATGTTACAGACTACAACCTAATGCACATTCTAAGTTATTTTGATCCAGATGCTACAATATTTCACATGAAACATATGCATTCATTATCTATGCTGCTTATCTGGCACTCAGGGTCGGGGGTGCTGTGGTGCTGGAGCCTCTTCCAGCTGTCATTGGGTGAGAGGCGAGGTTCACCCTGGTGAGCTCGCCGGTTGATCACAGGGCTATACAAATAATCATACAGCCATTCCACCCATCATTTGCATGTGAGTGAGTTAAGGCCTCCACTTTACTTTGGATTTTGATCATGGGAGGAAATTGGAGGAAACCCGCGTAGACAAGGAGAGTACATGCAAACTCCACACAGAAGGCCTCCAGTCAAAAGCGAACCAACCCCCTTCTTGCTGTGGGATGGAGGCGCTCTTCTACTAACCAGGACCGGCCATTAAATATTTGAGCTACTGCTTGTCAAGGTGTGTGTCTGTGTGTGTGTGTGTGTGTGTGTGTGCGCGTGTGCGTTGTAGTGCAACAACAAAAGGTGTTGGCGTCGTGGATGAGTTCAAACATTTGAGCTAAGCACAAAAGACCATGGAAAACAGTGGTGAAAGAGGTCTGGAATCCGAGAGCTGCTGGACTGAGTGGAGGAGCAGGTCTCTTGGATAAAAATTTCCCTTTGACTGGTAGTGACTGACCCAGAACCAGCTCGACGGGTGATGCGTTGAAGTTGTCATAAGGAGCTGAACGCAGCCTCCGCATAATCTCCAGTAAACTGTCGACCCAGTTGTCATCTGAGAGCACAGCATGCAATGCTGCCTTGAGGGGCCGGTGGACCTGTTTGCACAAGCCGTTAGCCTGAGGGTGATATGCCATCATATAATGTATCTTCACCTCCAATGATGCCGCCAGTGTCGACCAAAGCGCCAACATGAACTGTGGACCCCTGTCTGAAGTGATGTCTGACGGGGTGCTTAAATGTGGGACCCAGAAAAGAAATGCCTGTCCCCGAGATCATTGTGGAGGACAGCAGAACAGCCTCTGGCCACCTTTTGGTTCAATCAACCATGGTGAGCAGGTGTGTAATACCCTGCGACGGAGGTAGAGGGCCCACAAGGTCGACATGGACATGGTCAAAGCGCCTGGCTGGAATCTGAAACAGTTTGAGGGGCGCTCTCACATGCTGCTGAATCTTAGAACATTGACACACCACACATGCAGCCGCCCACTCCTTGATGTCCTTATGGATGCTAGGCCACATGAGGTTTGAGCTCACCAAATTCACCGTGCCCAAACTCCTGGGTGTGAGTGGGGGTGATGTGAGTCAAAAACACAATGGCACTGGGCCACTTAAACCACTGGGTGGGGACGGCGGGGGGAGGCCTCACAGGGGAGGGCAGGACTACATTCCTGCACAACCATATCCTCCAGTTTGAGGCCAGTGCGCATTGATTTCAGGACATCCATAACCAAGAAATCCACCCCGTTGTGTGTGTGTGTGTGCGCGCGTGTGCGTGCGTGCGTGTGTGCGTGCGTGCGTGTGTGTGTGAAGAATGGAGATGAAGTGTGATGGTGCCCATTTTTAAGAATAAGGGGGACGTGCAGAATTGCGGCAACTATAGGGGGATAAAGTTGATGAGCCATACAATGAAGTTATGGGAAAGAGCAGTGGCAACTAGACTGGAAGCAGAAGTTAGCATTTCTGAACAGCAGTATGGCTTCATGCTTAGGAAGAGTACTACAGATGCAGTATTTGCGTTGAGAATGCTAATAGAAAAGTATAGAGAAGGCCAGAGGGAGCTGCATTGTCTTTTTGTTGACCTAGAAAAATCATATGACAGGGTACAAAGAGGAGCTCTGGTATTGTATGAAGAAATCTGGAGTGGCAGGGAAGTATGTTAGACTGGTGCAGGACATGTATGCTAGCTGTGAGACAGGCGTGCGGTGTGCTGTAGGAGAAACAGAGAAGTTCAAGTTGGAGGTGTGTCTCCATCAGGGATCAGCTCTGAGCCCCTTCTTATTTGAAGTGGTGATGGACAGGCTGACAGATGAGGTTAGACAGGAATCTCCATGGACCATGATGTTTGCAAATGAGATTGTGAGCTGTAGTGAGAGCAGAGAACAGGTTGAGGACAATCTAGAGAGGTGGAGCTCTGGAAAGGGGAAGAATGAAGGTTAGTTGCCATAAGACAGAGTATATGTGTGTCAATTAGAGGAACCCGGGTGGAATGGTGAGGCTACAGGGAGTGGAGATCAAGAAGTTTGAGGATTTCAGGTAATAGGGGACAACAGTTCAGAGCAGCAGAGAGTGTGGAGAAGAAGTGAAGAGATGGGTTGAAGCAGGTAGGAATGGATGGAGTGTCTATGTGGTAGAAGACTATATCAGCCAGAATGAAAGGAAAGGTGTAAAAAACAGTGGTAAGACCAGCGATGCCGTATGGCCTAGAAACAGTTACAATAATGAAAAGACAGGAGGCAGAGCTAGAGGTTGCAGAGATGAAGATGTTGAGGTTCTCTTTGGAAGTGATAAGAATGAATAGGATCAGGAATGAGTCTATCAGAGAAACAGCACGTTAGATGTTTTTTTGAGAGAAGGAAAGAGAAGGTAGACTGGGGTTGTTCGGGTGTGTGTGTGTGTGTGTGTGTGTGTGTGTGTGTGTGTGTGTGTGTGTGTGTGTGTGTGTGTGTGTGTGTGTGTGTGTGTGTGTGTGTGTGTGTGTGTGTGTGTGTGTGTGTGTGTGTGTGTGTGTGTGTGTGTGTGTGTGTGTGTGTGTGTGTGTGTGTGTGTGTGTGTGTACACAATACATATGTATGCATATATACATATACATAACAATTGAAATAGTTAAGGAAACTGGTGGAGAAAAAAAAGTCTCCAGAGATTCTTATCTCTTTTTAACTCTTTTGACACCCTCTCAGTTGTTGACCTTCATGGTTTACATTTTTTCTTGGAGTGAGGCTGTTTATTCAGCAGTTATTCTTTAATCAACCATGACCTCCGCAAAAGACAAAACCTAACCTGCCCCCTAGTTTATGTTTTAAGTCAGCAGTAGGTTAATAATACCCTCCTGAAAACTAGCCTCATAGTCGTCCACTCATGCGTTTTAACGGCTCACCCCTTCCTGTCTTCACCTTATCAGATGCGTTTCCTGCTGCTCTTCAGCCGCCAGGGGAAGCTGCGTTTGCAGAAATGGTTTACACCTTTGTCGGAACGTGAGAAGAAGAAGGTCATTAGGGACATGACCACCATTGTGTTGGCACGGCAGCCACGCACCTGCAACTTCCTGCACTGGAAAGACCTAAAGATTATTTACAAGAGGTGGGCTCCTTCTTAACTCTCCTTAAAATGGGAATGGGATCATCTTCCTACCTTATGCTTACAGATACATATGCCGCATGTTTCATTCATCAACTAATAGAACACTAATTTTCCTCAGATACGCAAGCCTGTATTTCTGCTTGGCCATTGAGAACGAGGAGAATGAGCTCTTGGCCTTGGAGATTATTCATCGTTATGTGGAGCTACTGGACAAATACTTCGGCAATGTATTTTCACTGTCTCCTATTCAACAGTTGTGTGCTATCCAAACAGCCCTGGACGCTCCGCTTTCATAAAAATTTGCTCTAATATCCCTCTTTCAGGTGTGCGAGCTGGACATTATCTTCAACTTCGAGAAGGCCTATTTTATCCTGGATGAGTTTCTTATGGGAGGGGAAGTACAAGAAACCTCCAAACAGATTGTGAATCGCTGTATTGAAGCATCAGACATGCTACAGGAGGTGAGGGGCTCTGGCACACACTCAGCAACAGCTCGACACGTTGCGCCAGCCAGTTTGACAATTTGGTGTGAGCATGTTGCATCTGCTGACAAAACATTATGAAGCGCAACAATGCAGTTACTGTGGCGGCGGGGTACATTTCAAACCATTCAAGAATCCAGATTCCTCTGTTTGATTGTGTTTGAATTTTGTCATCATAACAGAGTATCATGCTCCAGTGTTGGGAAATTGTTCCATGTGATTTGTGTGAGAGTGAACTTACCAGGCAGTAGTCAGTGTGACAATCAGCTCAATTAACAGTGGTGCTGCAGAATCCCTGGTGTGCCGCTTGTCTTTTTTAAGAGTTGCTCTGTTTTCAGCTGTTCTATTTCACTAGTACCGTATTTTTTCGGACTATAAGTCACTCCAGATTATAATTTTCACCAGCCAAAAAATGCATAATGAAGAAGAAAAAGAAAACATATATAACTCACACTGGGCTAGAATTCGCATTTGGGGGGGGAATTTGATAAAATCAGAGACCAAGACCAGACATTCACCTTGAAAGGAAACTTACAGTGCAATGTCTGAGGGTACGTGCCCAACGGTGACAATTGGTGGTTAAACCTGATCTTTATTAGAACAATTAACAATGAAGCAACAGCTGCTCCACTTAATCTTCTCCGTCTCAGCGCGCTCTCTCCTCCCAAAACACATTCACAGTTAGTAGGAAATCACAGGGCACTGAATGTTCATCTATACAGTACGGCAGGGGTGTGACACTAGTAATAACAACAGAATAGAGAGCGACAGGCTGAACAGGTGTCTGGTATGTTAACCTAACATATTAACAGCTATTCAGATAACTATAGCAAAAACAACAAATCATAAAACTTTACCAAACCCTCGATCTCACTCCAAATCCCTAAATCCATTGAATTTTTCATCCTGTGTGTCCCTTCTGAGCAACTCGTCCATCTCCGGAGGTAGACGGCGCGCCGCTTCCTCTTCTGTGTGCCTGTTTTTGGGACATTGCTCTGATAGAGAGGCGGTTGCGTAGCATGAAGCGGTAACACCAAGGAGGTCCTCCCGTAAAGTGATATATTCATCGCCTTGGTAACTACAGTACCTGCTCATGGAGACATAGCTGCACTGTTGACCAGCCTCTCCCAGCAACATGTTGTTCAAGCACCCATTTGTGAACTTGTTCCTCTGGCTGTGGCCATTTAGCTTTTAGCCCACGCTTAGCTTTTTTTGTTTTCTTCATCGCAGTTAGTGTAGCCTCCGCTTTTGGTCAGTCCTTCACTAGTTTCTCTCTCACTCCAAACTTTCTTTCTGCTGCTCGATTAGCTTTTTCAGTTACATATTTCACTACTTGCAGCTTGTAGTCTGCAGAATATGATTTTCCTTTTGGGAGCATTTGTGTCGAGTCTTTCTCGGTTGTCTTTATATGTTTATATTTTACGTTTATATTTTAATTTTCCGTGGTACAGGAGTAAATCGAGTAAGAGATACTGGCACACAAGCCTGGAGCGCACTGTCGCAGCTTTTAGCGTGAAAATAACGAACATGTGAAATTACCGTCGATATTTTAATATGTAAGTAGCAGGACCCGCCAAACCATGAAAAAAGATGCAACTCCTAGTCCGAAAAATACGGTATTATGCCATTTTGTGTACCTGCTTTGTGCTGCTATTTTCTTACGTACTTGCCGTATCTCTCTCTCTCTCTCTCTCTCTCTCTCTCTCTGCCCACGTTATTGCGAGTCAGAGACAGAGTTCCTTGCAACTTGGCGTAGGCTTAGTATTTGGCATATACTTCCTGCGTCTGTGTGGTAAAGTAGTTAACTGGGTGTGTTCTCTGCGTCTGTGTTGGGCTTTCTAACACATGAGTGTAGATTTGGAATATGCGCAGTATAGCCTCCCATTTACTTTGATCATTATCACTTTAGGATGACAACAGTGAGTGGTATGAGGTGGAGCTGTTTGGATGACCTTGAATATGGACAGACAGGTTAGATGTTCTGCTTGTGTTAGTTACTGTGTGTTGGTCTTCTCAGCATCTAATAGCAGGTGATGTTATATTATTTGCATCTCAACTTATTTGAAGCTGTTTCACCCTGTCTGTTCCTTTTTTTTCTCGTTTTGCAGACCATGGAGGAGTACATGAGCAAACCTGCGTTTTAACCTTTGGCTAGAGGAATAAAGCATCAAAATTTACTGAAGTGAGTCAAAGAAGATTGTGTGTGACCTGATTCTCTTGCTCGTTTTCCAAAGAAGAAATTGACTCCTTTTCATTCATTTGAAGGAGGAGGGGTGTGACTTTTTATTTTTTATTTTTTTTTAATATTGTTTCTTTTTTTAACTGCAGTCACTGACGCTCAATAGAGTAGAATTAAAAATAAATAGGTGTGTGTGTGTGTGTGTGTGTGTGCGCGTGTGTGTGTGTGTGCGCGCGCGTGTGCGTGCGCTTACTCCTTTGTTTCACTTTACCTTTTCACATTCCAGTCCAGGTAATCCCACAAAAGTTGCTCTTTTGTCCCCAATGAATGACATCCCCTTTAGTTTAACAACCCTCTTAGACCTAGTTTCTGCCGATCGCCTCCTACATTTATATCACAAGCTACAATAGCCTAGACCTGCCCAAAACCTTGGCAGTTATGATTTGATGATGAATTAAGAGTGTATATGCATTTAAAAAAATAATAAAATATATATATATATATATATTTGATCGTAACCTCGAGAAGTAGCCGATTTCTGAATTGAATAGTCATCACAGTATTTCTCAACATTTTTTATCTGTAAATACTGTATTTCTGAGGCACCCTTACTTTTAAAAAAATACTACCTGCGTTTGTGGATGTGAGTATGATTTTTATTACTGTGTGCAATTTCGCTCTTAAGTTATGATTAAATATGCATTTTGATAACGGCCTGTTGCATGATTTTATTCAGAATGTAAAAACTTCAGTTGCTCCAGTGTTGTTTTTTTATTTTTATTTTTTTTTAATAAGGCAATACAACACAAGAAGAATATCGCTGATGCTTTATTCATCTGTGAGTTGTCACACATTATTGAGCATGTACAAAATGGTTTAAAAATGAGGATACATAACACAACCACTGCTAGGCCAACGATACAGAGCTTTGCGGTATGAAAGGGTTGGAAGGCAGGCAACAGACTTATAGTTTCACTTGGAAATAAATATCCATAATAACAATTAATCCACTAACCCTGAATATATCATGAGCCAAAACAACACCCATTCTCTACCCGACACGCTGCCCCAATCGCCAAAAATATCTAGCATCCCTTCGTGCTCTCGTCAGTGTATCGTGATGGTAACAGATGTGACTGGAGATTGTTTTAAAGGCCCAGTCAGCATAACTTACAACTATATTTATATATTGATGTGTTTCACACTGAAGGAAAGAAATTACCATTACATATTTAGTCATAATTTAAAAAAAAATATATAAGCTGTTTTTTTCTGCCATGTTTACAAAAACAATTAAGATAAACCAACTGGAACAGCATCACAAAACTATAACATTAATGACATTGTGGTTGATATAAGTCAGTATAGTTGTAGGCAAATCCTGGGTTTTGAATATGCCCTTTGGGCTTATGAGGATTGTACCTTCAAATTATGATACCACTTTAATATTCCTATAATGACATTGCAGCAAAGTAGGGACTAATATTTTCCTAGAAATGCACTGAGGCTGTAAATGCCACAGTTCATTTAGTCAGGGTGACATTAGTAATACCATCATAGAATAGAAACTTGTAAACTAGATCACATCCACCAGACTGTTTTTTTTCGAGACAGTATGGATAGTATAATCATGATTTCGTGCGTCTTTTGCGGGGGGATGGGTGAGGGTGAGGGTGGGGGGAGGGTCATCCTACATCCCCGCCACGGTCTTCTCACGGTGCTCCTCCGCATCTTCATTCGCGATCTGAGGAGCCGAGGTGTCGGGCGTGTTCTCCTCATTCACTTGCATCTCAGTAGGGTTGACTTTCTCCTCCGGGGCCTCCTGACCGGTTTCCCTCTTGGACACCGGCCTCCTCTCGCCGTCAGCCTGACTCAGGTAGTCCTTGATGGCCCGGTCGTACAGCTCGAAGGGAAACTGGTCCTTCAGCTGAGCCTGCGTGTCCCGCTTGGAGATGCCGTTCGGGTACTCGGTGAGGATCTTGGCCGCCAGGTAGGTGGTCACCTCGTCTTCCACGTCACCGTCGTCACCGGCCTGGCGTTTCAGCGGCATCTTGTTGAGCTCGGATAGAAACAGGTTCTCCCTGCGACCTGATGGAGCGGGGATCCTGACTGGCCCCGGATTGGCAGCGGGGATCGACGCCACCGGGAGTCTGTCCGAGGAGGAGGAGGAGGAGGGGGTCTTCATGGGTCTCTGGACCACCGGGTACTCGTTGCTGATCGTCTCGACGCCGATGATGTCTAAGAAGTCCTCCCTGTCCATATCTTCGGGTGCCGCCTTGCTCTTCAGCGGAAGTCTGCGGCTGAAGTACCGGATTTTGGGTGTCTGGCTGGCGGTGTAGCGGGAGGAGCCCTGGGGGTTGCGGTGGAGCTTCCTGAGCTCCTCTGTGAGAAGCATGTCGATCAGGTCCTGCGGCGGGACGTGGAGCTTCAGCGAGAGCTCCAGCAGCTCCTTCACCGTCCGAGGGTCCACGATGGAAGGGCGGATCAGTCTTTTTCTCTGCTCCCCGGTCTTGTCCCGCTTCTGGGTCTGATCGCTCATCTCCAGCACCTTCAGCAGGTAGTAATCGACCAGCTTGGTGTCATCGTCCGCCTCCTCCTGGTCCTGGTCCACTCGCCTTTGCATCTCCTGCCTCTCCGTTTCCTCCCGCTCACCAAGCGCTCTCTCCATTTCGTCACGACTCCCGTTGACCATCTCCTCGGTCTCCTCCCTGTCCTCCACGGGGACCCACTCCTCTCCCCCGACCACGTCCTCGTACGGCTGGCTTCGGAGGCTGAGCGCATTTTCCTCATCCTCGTCGTCGTCCTCCAACGCGTCTCTCTTCTGGCCGGCGCCGGGCATTCTCCCGAGCTCCTCGAAGATGGAGCGCAAATTGGCGAGGCTCTGAGGCGTGTACTGCTCGTCCAGGTCTTCCGTGGCCCGCTTGGAAGCGTCCGTGTTCTCCTCATCCTCAAACATCAGCGGGTATTTTTTGTGGGGTCTGGGGAAGTTTCCGTAGTCCACCGCCGCGCTCTCTGGGATCTCCGCGTCTTTGGCGCGGTGCCGGTGCGCACGGCCGTCGTTCCTGGGCGCCGACGAGGAGCTGAGCTTCGCCTCCTTCTCGGGATGCTCCTGGAGGGACCTGAGCAGGGCTTTCATGAGCTGCTCGGCTGTAACGTCCTGCCTCTGCGCAGCGGCTGCGGGCTGACGGTCTCCGGGACCCTCGTCCTGCTCCGAGGCCAGCTGCAGCAGGACCCTGAACTTGTCAACTTCGTCGTAGTCTGCCGGCTCGGCTCGACCCCTATGCTTCAGGTTTTCGATGTACTCCAGGGCTTTGAGCATGTCGGAGCTGGGCGTGTAGGCAGCCGGCTGTCCCTCGCCGTCCCCGCCTCGCAGCCTGTAGTGACGGGGGAGAGACGCAGCCCGCACGGCGCATCCATGGAGGACAAAGGCAAGCAGGACCACGGTTCTCCCCGCGGGCAACTTATGGTGGAAATGCAGCATTATAGGCTATTTATTACCTGAAAATCGAGAGAGCATAAAAAACATCCCCTTTCAGTTCAAAGAAAAATCATATCGTATGTATTTCTCGGTTCGAACCCCGTCGGCGCGGAACACGCGTGAGCGAGTTTTAGTGCGGGGTTTGCGTGTTTCTCAGGTTTGTGACGCTGTAAGAGGATGACTCACCCCTACCGTTGTTATGGTCAACCTCGACAATCGGCTTAATATTCCATATAACATATACACTCATTCTGCTGCAACTCCGCTACAAAATTTGTAAACAGGAAGCCCGTCGATCACCACAATAACACCGCGGATGTGCCAGCGTTTTTAGACAAGTCTCGGCGGAAAAATTATTCAAAATAATTTATTTGGAAGAAAAAGACTATGGTTATTATTTTATTTTTTTTGAAGAGATAAGGCGTTTTCTTACCTTTGGGAATAAAGCTCAGATAGCAGTGAAGGTGTATGGCATCTCCCCGGGAGCGCGCTGGTCTTCTGTTTTCAGCACTTGGACAGCTCCCCCCGTTATATCAGCCAACACCTGACCGCCGCGTCATCACACAACACACGCAAGAGACGGCGCCCCTAAAAAAAAAAAAAAAAAAAAAAAAAAAGAAAAGACTCAAGGGTTCATGGTATGCCATACAAAAGAGATGGCTGCATTAAAAATAGTACTCGGCTCAGTGAGTGTCATTGCGCCGCTCAGTCAAATATAATGAATGTAAAAGATGCGCGGCCAGTTGTCCAATTGTCCAACTGAATCTAAGCGCATGTTGATGAATGAATGCTGTTAATTCACGTTATCACTCCGGGAAAAAACACCCATCGACGCTCGGTGCTGGGAGTGAGGGTTTGGCACATCTGTTTGAGATCATGATGCATCCTTTCCCACTGAAGTGCATCGGAGGCGGAATTTTCGAACTCGCCTTCGAGACGGTGCATTTATTTCGTTTGAACATCGTCACCAGCAGTCGAAGGGTTAAATCCTCCGGCGATGACTCACAGGCTGAAACCACCGCGGAGTTGATGTCGCAGTTCTCCCTCACTCTCTCCTTCCCTCCCACCGTCTCTCTCTGCTGACAGAGACGATGATAAAACATCCCCCCTTCGCAGGGTGGGTGGGTGTGGATGTCAAAAAACCCTCTGCATTCCTCAGGTCGTCGAGATAAAAGGGGCAACAGCGTGTCACCTCCCGGCCGAAGGTCGCGGGTGGGCTGTGGCGAGGTGAATGGTGAGATCGGGGGCTTATAACAACGCTTATTACTGCTTTGTCCGCTGGTTCTAATGAACTCCCTGTGCGAGAATTGTTTTGTGTTTGTCCTTAGCTTTCAGATGAAGAAAATGATGCCGTGTGATCAGTGGGTGAAGACTGCATGAAGTCAAACGCAGATGACAATCTTATATCTATGGTTACATTTGTTTTGATAGGGCTTTGTTGAAATATATCTATCTAAAACATATGTTTCCCCCGTGACCATATATAGGTAACACCCTGGACCGGTAATCATCATCATCATCATCATCATCATCATCATCATCATCATCATCTTCAACAACAACAACAACAACAACAACAACAACAACAACAACAACAGCTTTATTTATAGTTGAATCCAGTATTTAGTGGTCTGAGGTGACAGTTCCACCAACCAACTGAATGATGAGTTCAAGAAATTGGCTTGATTTAACTCTTAGCTCAACTCCAACATTTGCCAACTCCTTTGATAAAATGTAACGTCTGTTCGCTTGTGATAATCCACGCATATTATTGTTCTTGTATTTTGGGCCCCTCTTCTTCATTAACAAGCACTGAATGGACAGCTTGTTCGATCCAGGTTGAGAGACTCTTTGACGTCCTTTAGCGTGAATGCGCAGCGTGCCGTCCAACATAAGGGACCACGCCAATTTTGGTGTTGATGTGATTTCAGCCACCTGATCTCCAGAGCTGAACAACTTCAGCGAACAACTGACGTTACAAAGAGACAGAAAACTGTTCGGCTTATTGAGTGAGCTGGCTGTTTTTGATTTCTCCCCAGTGGGGTTGCAAGCGCGCGCGTGTGTGTGTGTGTGTGTGTGTGTGCATGAAATGGAAGGAAGAAAGAAGAAAATATAATTGGATGAATGATCAAAGGATGAATGAAAAGCGGGAGATGTGTTGCAACACGTGTCAAATCACCCAACGGCGTCACTCCTCTGACATCACACCCCCTGAAAAATAAAATAAAAAACACCCTTATGCGTGTCAAGGACTAGAGAGGTCAAACACAACCAGCACACCAGCGTCACACACATGTTAAGGCTTATGTGTTTTAAGAGAGTGATGACAGAAGACTCATCGAATAATGTCAGTCATCTTTTCCTTTCGAATATTCACCTCAGGGGTCACCACGGGGAAATCAACCTCCTCCGTCTATCCCCTTTCTCTGTCTCCTCTTATTGTCATCTCTCCTGGCAGGATTGTGGTGTTATTTGTACAGGAAGCAAGAAAAACATGTAATTATGAATTCGTGGAAACCTATGGTCATTCAATCGTGCATTCGTTATCTGTGTCTGCTATCTGGCACTCATTTAGGAGACCCAGCTTTATTTTAATGAGTGATTAGGCTTTTCTGTCCATCTATCTTGCTTGATTAGATCTCAATCATTTTCCACGGCCACATTATCCTCCTATAGAAGGCGACCTGGGAGCACCTTGTACTTCCCAGGGAGTTGGCTTTGGCCTTGCCAGGGAGTTCTCTAGCTGCTTCAGGGGAGTTCTCCCCAGTTCTCCCCATCTGTTTGTCAGACATCTCAGCGGTTTACCGCCTCCCCAGACGTTTGACATGTTGTTCTGACAGAAAAAGAATATTCTCTCCCCTGACGACAAAGGTAACGGAGTTGTTTCTGATCCCCCTTCTGAGTGACAGGTTACATGACTTGGCGGGCTTGATCTTCATTCTTTCCTAAGCCATCAACTCATCCATCCTTTTTAGCAATTCGGCTGTGAATGGTGCCGTGAAGGAGGCTGGTGATGTCATCCATGTAGCTCCTCAATGTGGGTAGCCCCAGTCCAGATGGTAATTTTGAGCCTTCCAACCATTTCTCTTACTCCAATGGGGATTACCTTGAATGCTGCCATGAACAAGATTGGTGAAATTGCTCATCCCAGTGCGATATCTCCCTGTAGCTGCTGCCAACCTGTGGTTAAAATCTTGGAGGGCAAACCACATCTGCAGGCCATTAAAGTAGGATGTCATCAGATTTATGCAAGGGGGCAGGTGGAAGAAATCCATAGCGTAGTTGATCAGTTGATGTATCAGCTGGATCATCAGGGTTATACGTATTGGCAAGGTACAGCCAGATGACATGCAGGTCAGTCTTCTCCCACTTGCCTTTCTAGATCTGCTCCCAGATCATATTGGAGTTCTTTACAAACCCTGGGAAACCTGGGACTCCTTCTTTCTGGCACTTGGTGTCAATATAACCATTCCCTAGCAGATAGGCGGTCATCCTTCAGTCCAATACAGAGAAGATTTTCCCCTCTACATTTAGCAGAGCGATGTTTCTGAATTGGCTGATGTCTTCGGAATTTGCTTCCTCGGGGATGAAGACTGCTAAC
Source organism: Fistularia commersonii (assembly GCF_037954325.1). NCBI lineage: Eukaryota > Metazoa > Chordata > Actinopteri > Syngnathiformes > Fistulariidae > Fistularia > Fistularia commersonii. The sequence continues at coordinate 1,694,287 of NC_141308.1, forward strand.
ACCCTTAGCCATTCTGATGGCATAAGCTGTTTCTTCCAGGAAGTTCTCATAAGGTACCATGGCAGCTCTAGCACCTTGTGGCACTTATGTAGAGCTTGTAGAAGACTCCATCAAGACCAGAGGTTAAAGCCTGCTTAAATACTTGCCTGACTTTGCTGAGCTTTGGTGGCCGGGTGTTGAATTAAGCTGTCAGTAGTAAGATCCAAGGTTTAAATAGGTAAGTGTGTGTTATTTTTTGTCTTCGTAAATTCCCACTCCTTTTAAAATACCGTATCTTGCATCAGTTATGTTATACTGACATTGCCTTATCTCTCTGAATTGTGTTTCTTATTTCTTGTCTAAATTTACTAGCTGTGTGCGTTGTTTCATGCCTCTGGGCACAGTGACTGCTCGAAGGCATGAATTGGATGTTTCAAAACTCAAATTTCAGCAGGTTTCTGGCAGCTGAAGATTCATTGGCTATAACACCTTCCCCTCCAAGGGTTTTTCTTCCTGTCTGTCTGTACTGGCATAACTGCTTTGCATCACAGCGGCAAGAACCCCTTTTGGCAAATAAGCATTTATTGACTCCACACTGCAACAATTGAAATGCTGTAAGTGAATTTTTGTTGGTAAGTCATCTGGAAAAGCAAAGGAAACAGTTTCCAGATTGGAACGTCACATCTCAACTGGTTTGGCACTTTTACTCGAAACAGGTCTAACACTCTCACAGCATTCAAGTGCAGCACAAAATAAAGTCATAACCATTTAAGTAGAGGGCATAACTCACAGAAAACATTTCAGTTTGGATGTCAGTAAAAAAAAAAGCAATGTATAAAAGACAATGGAATTCTATCATTCAGACAATTAGAAATAACCTTAAAGTACGAAGGTACTTGACATTTTTCTATTGTATTTTGTTTTGTCAGTAAGCAATCTCTGTTCACCTTCCCAACCAGGACCACTGAGGCAAATAGAAAATAATCAAAATCATAACAAGATATCATGTGTGAATTGACACGACTGACTCTGAGGATGCAACACAAGAAACCACAAACAAATATCGGCAAAAAAATAAATAAAACAACAATTAAAATACAATCATATTTTTGCTTTAATCGCATCCAAGGATAGTTTGGGTCATGAACAATACTTTAGAGATTCTGATCTGAAATGTTGGAGAACCCGTGGTCTTAAAGGATGCAGATTTCAAATCCCTTATTGGCAAATTTACAATTATGCAGAGATTCTTACGGCACATGTTATTAATATAATCTCTATCATTTGAGAATTGGGGCAAAGCAACTGCCAAAACCTGTAATTCTGCTCTCCCTCATCAACTATTTGTATGATTTAGTCTCTTTGATCATTATATAATCTCTGCCGCTACCTACTGTGTCTCCAAAGCCCCACCGCAGTCAGCTAGAACGATGCTGCTGTTTACTCACGTCAGTCAAAGATGCAGGGAGACAATATCGCCTCAGCAACAGCCCATGTGGTACATGCATGAAAGCGTACGCCCATATGTTCACAAATACCTACACATAGCCGACTGAAAACAAACATGCTCAACGTTATAAGGCAATATCTTGGTTCATTTTGATCTCTCCTGTTTGCCCAGGGTCCTTGCTTTTGTTCTCCTCAAGGACTCATGACTCAACCAGCAGCCAAGGATAGATCGTTGTAAACACTTCACAGTTTCAAAACCTTTGAATGCTTCAAAAAAGGGTGTTATGTTCAAATATGATGCTGCTACACTGAATCACTGACAGGAGAAAAAAATGAGATGCTTGTTTGTTTTCAACCCCCTCCCCAATCTCAAGGCACCGTTATTAGATGGGGAGAGAATGGCATGCCAGTTGTCATGACTCACCTTCCTTTCAACCAATGTATCCATGGTGACGCTACCTCACAGTTTTCAGTGGCCTCCACCTTTGTTTCCATTTGCAGACTTGTTATTTCATCTTCTTCACTTCCAATAGACATTTTTATCTATGATAGTCATTACACTCTAACTTGCATTCATTACTTTTCTGCTTCTATTCACCATCTCACCTCCCGCCACACCCAAGCAATCAATTACTGTGGTTAAAACCTTTTGTTTTCAAATGGCAGGTAGTCTGCAGAGATGAGGCTGATAAGAGCTAAATGAGGAGATACAAGAGATGCGGAGGAACAAATTGTGGTGTTGTGCATGACTGGGATGGGAAAGTGGAAATGGGTGAATTAGAGAGAGTGAAGCTTAGCCTTTTTGAAAAGGGCAAATGTCCACAAAATGTTATAGGAATCCAGGAGAAAACCTGTGCAAGGGACTAAAATATTCCATTTTTAATGAGACCAGCTTTACCAGCAGAACCTCTCCAAGAATGAGCTCGCCAATTCACAGTAATCTCTTGTTTGTTTCTAAGACCTATTTTGACATTTGCTAAACATTTATCCGTCTTTACTGCTCAGCTGGATGAGAAACGAGATCTCGCAGCTATTGCTGTGTGAAAATATGGCTCCCCAAAGATCCCAGCAACAAGTTGAAAACCTCCCTTATCTATGCTTGGTTTGCACTTTCCTCAAGACACAAGAGCAACCAAAATAATTGTATAATATAAGGATAAAAAAAAGTGTTTTTTGAAAATACCTACATAACCATGTGGAAACATTTTTGTGAGGAATGCAGAACTTTGAAACATTGTCAAAACTGGTTAAATGTGACCCTTTTAGCCACTGGAAGAAGAGACGTTTATCTAAATAATTTTGACTTTACTGTAAGTCAGTGTAACCAACTCACATTTTTTAGTGAATCTTTTGTAGAAGCAGAGATGATGTCCAGAGGTCTGAAGTGAGAGCTCTTGCCTGAATAGAAAGAAATTAGAAAATAAATATTTATTATTATCTTATCTTATCTTATCTTATCTTATCTTATCTTATCTTATCTTATCTTATCTTATCTTATCTTATCTTATCTTATCTTATCTTATCTTATCTTGAACCTTTTCTACCGCATGGCAACCAGATATTCTTTTTGTAAGGATCTGTAAAAACATTTAAGAAGCATTAAAAACACTGCACAACGCTAAAATCGACGCTAGATAATACATCGGTTTTGGGATGAATAGTTTGAACATGACCAACAGAAGCAGCTTCTTTCCAGATGTTCCAATTTGCTGCTGGCTCCTCTGACAAACGTCATGGACAGATGAAAGAGTGGCATCAGTTTCTTCCCACTGACCTTTGGCAAAGACAATGCATATAAACATCAATTTCACAACGTGACATTCTGAGATACTCTTTCCATTCAATAAACTCTTTCTACTCTTTTTTCCTCTCAGTAGCCTTCTAATGTTAATGCTGTTCTTGCCTCTCCTTAACACTATCTATCCTTGCTGTTTTGCCAACTTTTTAAATAAGGCTTGATCACCTTGCTGTTGTGGCTCAATCATCTGTACTGTGTGTGTGGATGTGTGTGTCTGTGTGCTTGCTCACATGCATGTCGTTGCTGTCCTCCCCCAGCGCAATGTGTATTGGAGCACCTTCTACATGCATAGATTATATTAGTGTCTATGATAAGGGATGCAGCGTGATGCACTGACTGACGTCAGCAGAGGCAGAGACAGGATGCGTTTTCATGAAATCCTGCTGGTGATACAAGGGCGCATAATAAGAAATGAAATCTACTTGTTTGGTAAAACAAGAAAAAAGAAAGCCTGGAAAATTTGTATAGCAAATGAATATCCACAGCAGACAAAAAGTGGAAATACATATTCCTGATTCTGCACACCTGCTTGAACATGCAAGAGCAGTGTGAGCTTTGCTTACCCGAGGTATCCAGTGTTCAGGCAACTGGAGGGGCGAAGGGGTGGGGGTGTCTTCATTTGAGTTTTTTAACTTTCCCCTTTCCTCCTCTTCTTAATTTAGTCCTTCATCAAACTCGTTTGATGAAAACAGTATGTTTTTCTCATAAGATATACAGATTGTCACACTAGGTGTGAGAGTTGCACCCGGCAGCATGGCATTGCACACGACAAAAGGCTTTGTTTTCATTTTCAAACATACATATTGTAATGTAAATGCTTTTCTATTTTTGTCTGTCTCACTTCACAACTCATCCTCTCATCTTTCCATCATGAGTCTCACATCCCCCCTATTGTTTTCCAGCATCCTTCTCTGCTTTGCACCATCAGTTCCTTTTTTTTTTCATTCCCTTTGTGGTTCATCTCCAGGGTCTCTTGCCTTTACCGTCCCCGCTCCGTGTCGGCGGAGCGATGACGCTGTCCTGGCTGACTTCCAAACCCCTCATTCCCTCGCTATTCCACTCCCCCATCCCTACGCCACTCCTGATGCTATAAATACCCAGTGTCGGTGAGTCATCGCCTAGACGTATCAGTTGCCCCTCTCTTTTCTATCCACCCGCACTCCCTGCTTCTACCACACCCTCACATCTTTGCTCCAGCTCATTAGCAAATCTCACTTGTTTTCCAAACTCCACTCTGGCATTGGTATTGCATTGACCTGGCAAAGTGCGGTCAACGTCACCAGATGCAAAGGTCAGGGTGATATAGTAGCATCAACAACATCAGCAACAGCAACGACAACAACAATAATACAAATGGATGGGAGAATCTGTCAACTCCAATGAAAAGCACTAAATTGTCCTGCTTGATATTTTCAGGTATCAAAATAATCAGATGGAAAAGTAATGTGCATGTGAAATAAATGTTCTAACATTTTTTGTGCTACAGCTACAGTTAAAACTGCATTTCTGCGCATTTTCAGCATGCTGATTACCCAGGATGAGATTGAAATATAGCATCTGTTCATTATTCTAAAAAGTATGATGCAAAAAGCAAAGAGAATCAGAGTTTTACCACAAAACAGGCAACTCAGCTTATCCATATTTATTATATTCCATGTTTATAATCCACCCATCTATTTCCTTTCTGTATCTCTGTGTATGTTAGATATTTCCTTGGCAGAGCATTCCCTGAACTCATGACGCCCACCTCTCCAGACTTGTGGCAGCTCTGCATTAGCCAGTATGGCTAACCGGCTAAGACTGGATGAAACAGAGAAAAGTTTTTGCGCACTTCTGAGTCATAAATAGACAGGAAGAGGGAGTGAGCAAGGGGCCAAAAGATCCAGAGTTGGAGAATAAAAAATAGTGTTTGGGAGCAAACTTTTGGAACAAAGTGTTTGGGAGCAAAAAAAAACAAAAACAACAAAACACTATAAACCATGGGTTCAATGCAGAAGATGTCCCTTTCTAGTTTTCTGCTGCTGTGAGCTGCTGCTGTTTTTGTGGTAGATTCATTTTGCTGTGGGTGTGTGTGTCAGTATCAGTGGGCTAATGAAGGGTGCATTATACCTCTGACTCACTCACTGGTCCCACAGGGTTGCATAGAGGAAATAGATGATGTCTTAGAGGAGTCTCTGCCTTCTCTCAACCATCTTCAAGTTGTTGTTGTTGTTGGTCACTTTGATTAAAATGCAAACATCCACACTCTTTGACGGTTTGTTTGGTGGATTTGTGGTCATGTGCAATAAATGTTGATGCAATAAAACCAACCCTTAGAAAAGGAATTGTTTTTGAAAGTCATGCCTCTTAATGTGGAAATGTAGCTAGAAATATGCAGACTGTATATAAACATAAATAAGCAATTTTGGAGAAATAGCCTTAACATACATATACCTATACATACAAATTAAAAATATATATAGATAGTGATATAAATATCATATTTATAAATATTATATATATATATATACATATGTATATATATATAGATAGATAGATAGATAGATAGATAGATAGATAGATAGATAGAGATAGATAAAGATAGATATAGATATAGATATAGATATATAGGTTTTTTTTTTTTTTTAATGTGGGACAAACAATAGAAGGCAATATTTGCACGGTCAAGACTTATCCCCAAAAATAAGTTATGATCAAATTTTAAATTAAGTTAGATTATACATTTAGGTTAAGACCGGGATATAGTGGGTGATTGATATGGTTCCCAAAGCTATTCACTTCTCTAAGGAACAACTTTTCTTAAAGTAAAACAAAGCTGTAAAACTCCAGTAGTCTGAGTAGACTGCAGATACATTCACGGTTAATACCTCCTCTTCATGCCTTGACTTTTCCCAGATGAGCCACTGAGATTAGTGTCCAAGGGACATGAATTATTGGTGGTGATTGTCTTCAAACAAAACGTGGCAGTCCCAAAAGTAGTTGTTTCATTTGTGACAATAAATCTTAGCACATAAAGCAAATTTTAACCATTTGTTTATTTTAACCAACTGAGAAATTGATATCTTCATTAGGGTGATACTGTTACACTTTATTAATCATCCTAAATTCAAATTATTTGATAGGGCTTCTACTTTGGTTGGTCTACAGTATTCTTTACAAAATAGAAAATTAAATTACTGAAAAACTGTGAGGATTTACCAAATTACTGGGTGTCTGATGAAAATCCTTTGGTTTGTAGTTTTTCAATGGTGAAGTAGTCACTTTATCCTTCATTAGATGTTTTGGAGATAGAGTTAAAGGGGCCAGACTGAGATAGGTCGGACATGCACAGAGGGAGGATAGGGACAATTTGGGTGGAGGGATGCCGAGGTCGGAACTACCAGCCAGGAGGACTAGAGGAAGATGGAAGAGAAGATTTATGGATGGAGAGAAAAGAGGACATGAAGTTTGTTGTGTGAGAGAAGAGGATGCTAAAGATAGGGTTAGATGAATGCAAGTGACCTTTGGGAAGTAAACAGCCTGGAAGGGAGACAGGAGGGTTTTGTTTCCCCCTCAACATATTCACTTTCAAAATTGTGAAAATAGTAATTAATTACTGTGATTGACTGGCGACCAGTACAGGGTGTAGCCCGCCTCTCGCCTGATGACACCTGGGATAGGCTCCACCATCCCCTGTGACCCTGAGTGCAGGATAAGCGGAAAAGATGGATGGATAGACGGATGGATGGGGGCCATTAATTAAGGATAGTAAATGGCAAGGGATTGATCAATCTTAAAGCGACATTAAATCCACTGACAGCTGAAATTCAAAATAATACAAGCATCAGGTTGATATGTGGATTTCCTCATGGCAAAGGCGAATGAAAAAAACAGGCTGAACAGATTTCTCCCCTTAATAAGTTAAATGTGGCTAAACAGCTTGAGAACCAGCATTTTCATATGAGAAAATAAAAATCTTCTTTACTACCTCTGATTGGAGGATGGCTCCCAGAACGGTATGTTCTGCTTGCATCAATGCGCCAGGCACTCGTTCACAAACCACATTCACTCCAACACACACACACACACACACACACATACGCACACACACTGCCCTTTGTTGCCATAGAAACACTAGTTTCAGGATGATTCTAATCAAGCTGCTGAACCAGTCAGTCACACATTGCACCTCACACAATGTGTCTGACAGCTAAACATACAGTACACACACAAACCAAAAACACACAAGGAACACAGGAAATGACAACACAAAGTTTTATTCATTACAGAATTTTCAAGGCCAAATCACAAATAAATAAAGGAGACACTTGCAACGGCCCATTCAATGGGGCCATGAAATCACGCAAAACAAGAAAACCCTCCCAAAAACTGGTCAGTAACAAAGATTATGATTAAATATATGAACAGGATGCTTTTTGTACATTTATTGGTAGCTTTAATGAACTTTGATCACAAGCAACTCAATGCTCAACTTATGTACAATACAAATGAAAAGAACAGGGGTGGTGAAATTCTTTTTTGGCACCACCTACTGACTTTGACTGTTAGTGCCAAAGGATGTTGTGAGTAAGACACTGCATGAGTGCTATCAACAAAACGCCGGGAGTGCTTTACATTCCAAAGACCTCTGATGACAGCTCATGAGTGTCAGAAGGCAACTGGCTGCCTCTAGTCAGGCACAGAGGAAAAGCAGCAAACAGCACAGGAAGCTACTGACTTTTCACAGAAATGTCAGAAAGAAGAGCTACTAAACAAGAATGGAAAGTTTGGATTTACATGTTCAAAATAACCATTCAGGATTAAGCTATTAGATTTTAATGATGCAGCGTTAGTTTAACTAACTTCAATTTTAATGCTCTATTTTCAAAGAACAAGCAAGCATCTGCATTCCAAGAGGGAGGTTGCAGAAAAGAGGTCGCCCTAAGAAACTCTGATGATGCACTACTTAGCCCTCAATCTATAAACCCAATAAAAAGAGAGAATGAGTGAAACAAGAGTCACCTGTACTGAGGCCATACAGATGAATACCACCACCAGTTCTAGATTAATTTATGTATGTTATAAAATAAATTGTAAGAGCTATTAACCCTTTATTCACATTGCACTTATAAAATCATACATAGGAAAAAATTCAAAGATTAAGAGATATTACTTGCACTCAATGTTTCAAATTTACATGTTAGTGAGCTTACAATATGTTCTCACAATTAAATAAGGAGTGTATTCATACATTAAATGTCCTTATTTGTTTCATTGGAGTTTGGTTATGTATGTCTCTTTGCCTCTCAAATATACAATTTAATTTCAAGTGGTTTGTAGTGGCTGCACACATGTGATTTCTAAAATTTCCTTTCAGTGTCTCTCTACCGTTCTCATCTTCATTCCTACATGTATCCCTACGTTCATATTCCTACAGGATATCTATAAAACATGGGGACGTAAAAAACATTATACACTGTGGCAGGGCTGCTGTCTGTGCGCTTTCCTTCAAACATAAATTTAATTTAAGATTTGAATATAAATAATGCACATTCATTTGTATTCCATATTCACAAGTACAAAAAGATAAAATAGCTAGGACTATAGCAAAAATAAAAACGTGTAGTCGCCGCAAAAAGTAAATGGGAGAGCAACAAATGAAAGGCTAACTATGAGACTATTTTTCAACGACAGACTCAATTCTCTTGGCGATTTTCATGCGGTTCATTAGTTATGACTGGAGTAATATGTGGTAGATGAGGTAGGACTACTGTATATTGATATTCAAAGAAAGTTACCAGTAAATTGGGGAATAAATTGAAAAGTGAGGAGACGAAAAAAACTCCCCATTTAAATCCCTTTCCTACTGATGAAAGCATACATCCCTGGGACAAAGATAGATAATGCTGGGCTTACATCACGACTTTTTACTGCCACAGTAAGTTGTACAAGGACTAGAATAAGTCAAAAGTTCATTTTGTGTCCTCTCAATCATTTGGGCTTTGGTGGTTGTAAGGGGACAAAAAAGACAGCAAATCTTTGTTTCCAAAGCTCATTAAAGTAAATTAAGCAAAAATCATGGCCGTAAAAAAATGTGATTCGAGTAAAAAAGAAAACAAGCATTAACAGTAAGAAAAAAAGTATTTTCAAACATCTGTTAGCTCCATCTCTCATGGCTTTGCAACACTGAATTGTTCCACAAAAAAATACACCTCAAATGTGTTTTCAGAGCTGACAAACCAAGGGTGACGGAGAAATGGCAACAAACGTAGAAAAACAGTTTATTGATGGAGATCCCTGCATAGAATCTGACCTGAATGTTACTTAAAGCCAAGGAGAGATCCCTTTTTCAGGCACCTCTACTGCTACCCCATTTCCCTGCCAGGTAAGTAGACAAGATCGTTCTGCACTGTTGGTAGGCTCCAAACAGAGGAGAAGAGGAAAATGGAGAACAGCAACACAGAGGGTGCACTGACATTGATCTAGATATGCCTTTCTTTACTTTTATTTCACTTCAAGTGATGCAGATGTCCGACTTCATGTGTTGCCTTGGTTGTTGTGGCAACTCAAAGGGCGAAATGCATCATAGAGGGACAGAGAGTTACGATGCACCATCTGGCTGGTTCAGTTGTCTGTGAGGGGCCTTCTGCCTTTTAGTCTTAATTTTTCCCTCCATTGATCAAAGCTGTTTGTAAGGAAGCCAAAGAGGAAGTACATGGGTTGCTTTGAGTGTTTGTATCAATGTACTAGTATTTTTGTTTCAATTATGGGTGCCTTAAGTTTAACACCTCTCAAGGCAGTCCAAGTAGTGGCTTCCTAGCTCCTTGTGTATCTTAGCAGAATGTATGTTTTCACATGTTTCTTGGGAGTGTGCTATTTTCCACCATACATTCTCTCAATGTCTTCTTGGTAGTGAGTTTTCAGCTCCTTGCGTTTCAATTTGAATGCATCAGTGACCAAACCAGTCTCTGGTGTCCAGGGTTCAGCACTCAAACGGATTTTCTTAGGGATCTCAAACCGCTCCAGTTTTGCTGGATGAAATAGAGCAAAAACAAGTCAGTGAAGGCTATAAATCACCAGCAGTATCAAACTTTAATCAAGTAACTATTCTGATGACATAACACACACATGAAGGAAGAGGATGGAAAGGCTTTGGTACCTACATGAGATAGCAGCATCAGTGATGATGCGGAGAACCTCGTCTTCCATCTTGGAGTTGTTGCAGATCTCCTCCCAGGTGCCCCTCACCTGCATCTGCTTGGCCAGCACTGTCAGCTGTTTCTGGTTAGGCACTACAAAGCTGATCACGTATGACTGGTCGCTACAAGTGAACAGAGAAAAGTTTTAATGTTACACTGTCGCATAGAATTCAAAGAGAGAACATTGTGAAAGTTAATATGTTGAAATAAAATCCCATAATTTCATTTGAAGTAGCATACTGAGCAAAGTTAACTTCGGCATGTTAATTAGTCTTAGGACAAGAGACAGAGATATAAAGTCAAACATGCCAATTTTCTTTTGGCTCAAGGCTGAAAAATAAAAAGTGTCAAGTGTAAAGACAAGCCAAATACTTTAACTTGAAAGAACACTGGCCAAATATGATTCTGATCCATTGTGTTGATGACTTTACCTGTTTGCATAGGCACAGATGTTGTCTATGAGTGGACAGTTCTTCAGAACTGCTTCTACTTTTCCAAGAGAAACGTACTCGCCTGCCTGCAATTTCACCAGGTCCTTCTTACGATCTATCGGGGGAAAAAAAAAACACCAAAGCTCTAGTTATTTGTTGCGTACAGTCATGAAAAATAATGGTGAAAAAACACACCCCAGCCTGCAAATTTTTTCTTCAAATATGACACCTTGTAACAGGATTTACAGAAATCCAAGTACATATATCGGTACATTTTGTATTTTATGATTATCTGTAAGAAGAGATTCAATTCTATTGTACATTTTGCTCTATCTGTTGCTAAATATTTGCTGTATTGACAAATCAGAATTATAAGAGCATTCTACTAATTACCAGCACATTTTACAGGAGCAAGAAAATATAGCTGCACTGTATATCTGGCCATCACCAGCAGCCACAATGTGTCTTATTAATACATGCTCCGCTGATAAAAAAACGGACAGGGAAGCCCACAAGAGCTGAAGAGCGAGGTCTTGAGTCTCCTGTAATTTTGCTAGAATTGCACCAGTGGAGATAATATTAATTACACTTTTCAAAAGGGAAATCCTTACCGATAATCTTAAGGCACCCATCTGGGTGGAACTCGCCAATGTCTCCTGTGCAAAACCACCTTTGGCCTTTCTCATCCACGAAAAAGTCCTCACGATTCTTTTGCTCATTTTTGTAGTAACCCATCGTTACGTTTGGCCCGCCGATCAGAATTTCCCCACGTGGATTGGGCTTGTCTGTGCTATAGTAGCTGCCTAAAGGAGTGCAGACATCCAACATGAGAGTGAGGCTGAGTGGGTGATTGTTAGCTTTCAAAGCTTACATTGTGACATGTTCTCTCTTTCACTGCTTTTTACCATTAGACTTACCCTCTTCCCAGTCCTTGAGTGTAATTTCTGAGCAAACAAGCGGAGCCCCGACCCGACCGGTGCTGTAGTCCCACGCTGAAAAACACCAGCAAAGATTTCAGTTTTGACTAATTAACAAAAACCATCGCTCCAACGAACTTCCTCAGTTTCTCAAAGAGCAGCAAAAATTGCTTTAGATTTGCATTACCCTCACTGATGGTGCCAGCTCCACAGGTCTCTGTCAGACCGTAGCCTTGTCCCACGGGGCAGCACAGACAGATGTTCATGAAGCGTTGCGTGGCAGCAGAAAGCGGAGCTCCACCGGAAAGCAGAACGCGCGTGTTTCCCCCGAGCAGCGCACGCACTCGTTTGAATACGAGACTAAGAGGGTAGACAAAAAAAAAAATAACAACACATGACACATGTACACATGGTGCTTTAGAATATTACAAGGTTAGAGGGGAATCTATAAAGCTCCAGGATACTGTCTGGTTCCGGAGAATGCTCTGTGAAAACACCATCTGAAAATCAATACAGTGCAATGACTCACATGGAGAATAGCTCCCCAATCGAGTGCTGGATAGAATTTAGTTTAGATGCAGCGTTAAATTTTAAGTGAATGTCTTCTCTAGGCGTAATTAAGACGAAGCAATTGTGAACAAGACATTCTAACTTGTGTTGACTGTGTTACCTGTCACAAAGAGGTGTGCTGTAGCCCTTTGAAATCTGCTCCATCTTGTAGTTGTAAGCGAGCACAAAGAGCGTCTTCTGGAATTTGCTCATCTCCTCCACCTTTGTCATCACATTCTTATAGATTCGATCCATGATCTCCTACAAACCAAGTGGGCAACTCTCAGTTTACTGTGGGATACTTTGTGACTGGTGACTGGAAATTACTGGTTTTGGAGTCCATGTACTGGTATATTATATACAGGTACTAAACAAGTATACCAATCTTTTAAAGGCTATTATAGGTTGATATAATGATGATGCTGTGTTTAATCTAGGTTTGATGAATAATGTGGGTTTGTGCAATGTATATGAAAAACTTACAGGTACAGCAGCCATGAGAGTAGGTTTCAGTACACTAGTATCCCCTTTACTGCCTTTTTTTATCTTGGTGGACTTTAAAGACAAAAGCGAGAAAACAGTTCAACTCTGACATTTTTAATTATCACATTGACCTCACAAAGTGAGCACAAGCATGTTCAATCAATTCTGAAACTGAAGCCAAGTAAACACATTCGCAATAAATATTCTTGAATCTTTAATGAATATCAGTAAAAGCACACTATTTGGCAGCAATCCACAAATGTTCTGTTAGGACTGTTACGATCATAATACCTCAGTCTGAGATACTTAGGCTTACAGTCTGTGTAATCAATAGGACAGTTAAGCAAACAGAGAACACATGCCATTATAATCATGCTCGACACAGTGTACGTGTTTGTGTGTATTCATACACTGACCTGGTCTGCAAGAGTCTGAGGGGAGGAATATCCAATGCGGCAACCATGAGAGATGCACACAAGCTCAGCACTGAGCTCTAAAACGTGGGCCAGTGGCAGGTAGCCAATGTAAGTGTCTGTTTCACTGCAAATACAGACAAGTTAGCATATTACCGAATTTGAAAGAAAATCTGTAAATGCACTTGAATGAAGTTTTAAGAGTGCAGCTCGTATTTTAGAGGGCTATAATATATTACATATTTTCATTTTTGACATGCAGTTAAGGGTTAAAAAGAGAATAAGACAGTAACTGAATGTTACAAGAGAAAGACAAGTGACATTTGAGTTTCGCATAGATTTACTTGAGATTTGGAATTCGTTCAGCCATGCCAGTGATGCCAGCAATGATGTTGCCATGAGAGATCATGACACCCTTTGGGATCCCTGTGGAGCCGCTGGTATACATGATGACAGCAATGTCTTTGGACTCTGGCTGTCTGCGGTCCAGTGCTATTGCACAGACGCAAAGAGGAATTTTTAGACAGGATTAAGACAAATGCCTTAATAAACATTTCAAATGTAATATTATGATATGTCCCATTGCTACTGAAACACAGAAATTATAAATTGAGAATATTCTGAGTGAAAATGAGAAGGATCAAAAGTAAATACCTGCAAGATGGAGATATGGTGCTCGTTTAAATGATATGGTAAGAGTATTTTGGTAAGAGTATTTTGTTAAAGTATATCACCATTCTACATCCTGTCAGATCAAGGACAAAGATAACGAGAGGCTTGGTGCTTCACGATAGGTGATTTGAACTCTTACTGCCTGATGCAGAGTACATCACTCCAATTTTTCATCAGGGCGTTAGCTTTGAATTAAGCCCCTGTCAGTGTACTTCCACTTCTCAGACAAAATTAAAAACCTTTTTAATTACATTTCACCAATACTCACAATTATCACAGTTGGATCCCATCTCTTTCACAGTTTCCATGCTATACACTGTGATGCCTCTTGGGATGTCGGGCCATCCTGATGGCTTTCTGTCCACTACAATAATATGCTGCAGCCTTGGTACCTCGCAAAGTATATTCTGAGACATTGAAATGATAGGAAGTAGTTATCACTGGAGGTTTTGTGAAAAAATGTGTCCACAAAAAAATGATCTATTTACATGCAGTAAAGAACAAATGGTTGAGTGTAATATTAATCAATTTATACTAAGAAATTAAGGAGATGATAATGTAAAAAAAATACTTAAAGGTACCTTCAGGCGGCTATGAAGCAGGTCCTTACTCGTAATGATATGTGTGACTCCTGTCTCATTCAGGCCATGGGCAATTGCCGTGGGTCCAAGGGTGGAATACAGTGTGACAACTTAAATTAAAACAACAATCAACAAATTAAAACAAGAAAACCAGAATACCATCATATGATCTTACGTTTTCGGTCTCACAACAAAAGTCTGTCCTTTCACTTACGTGGGAAGTTGTACATGAAGCAGGCCTGTGCTGTGAGAATCCACTCAGCTCTTGTCTCACAGAAGATGGCAATGTTACACTGAGGTTTCTGGCCCAGAGCTGCTAGACCACCACCAAAACATTTTGCTGCTTGGTAGGCCTCCGCATATGACAGCCAGTTATAGTTCCCCAGAATTACCTAAACAAAAAAATGTGCAAAAATGCTTATTTGCCATGGTAATGCTTATCTACATATCTACATGTGAAAATACACAACTTGTGAATCAGCATTTATATTCTGCGATTTCTATTACACATAAATCTATCCGCAACAACAAAAAACACATGTAAGAAATGACAAATATCCATGTAAATGGTCTAAATGAGAACATTAAATGTTAAAACAGAATCCATTTTGCAGAGCTTAAATCCAGCTACCAAAAGAATTTGAGTGGTAAAAGAGACTCTCAACCAATCACTCCGAGTCAGGTAGTGCCACCTGCAGGGCTTTTACAGGTATGCAGGAGTTAATGAGGAGGCTCATTTTATCATTCTTCCACCCACTATCCTCATACTGTGCAGTGCTTGAAAATGCTGTCAGCCATGGTGGACACAATCAGAGTTACTGTTATGCAAAAAATTTAGTTAGCTCAGATATGTGTTTTGATAGCTGAGACACTGCATTAAAAAAAATAGAGGGAGACCGAGATGCAACTACCACTGCAAACAGTACCTCACCCCAAACTCTTATGATAGATACTACATTATACTGTAAGATCCATACATTACCTAAGAGAGGCATGACCAAAGTCCAGCCTGCAGGCCAAATGTAGCCCATGCTCAGACTTACACTTGCCCGCAGACTGTCATAAAATCGATAAAATCTAATTCGGTCTGGCAGCCTATTTTCACATTCTTTTAATTCAGAAGTTTATGGTGAGCATTTAATACTGAATAATATGTAATGTTTTAAATGAACCTAAATATGTTAAATCTTTCTGAAAGTTTTTTTTTTTTTTCCCAGACAGACGTTTTCCTCATTTTATGTGGTATTCAAATAGGAAAGACAGAGTGATTTTGGTAAAAAACTTTAGATTTGTGTTCTACGTTAAGACATAAAAAGTATGCCATTTGCAATAAAAAACACCCTGACACCCCTGAACTAAGAGATGAAAAAAACTGTTCAAAATGAGTTTAAATTCTACAGCTCAAGGAAAGAAAAGATTGTTTGTAAGTTTGTTCCTGGCACCATAAAAACAGCAAGTCTCACGAAAATCAGACGATTATTTTGGTAAAGGTCTACAATACTGACAAGCAAATACATGGCATATGACCCAAAATCCTTGGTGGGGATTATAACAATTAAAGAAAGTAATAAATGAGCCACTGCATATTTGCTAAAGAAGTACAAAAAAAGGTTAATTTCTTTCACCTTCTTAAAAACTTTGCCATTGGGTTGGAGAACATCCTCTTCACTGAGTACCTCCCTTGTGCCAAGACAGTCTCTTTGTGGGAACTTCCTGGCAGCATCTTCAAACATTTTGTCCAGGGTGTCAACCCCAGGGTGCAGCCACGCAACAAGTTTTTCCTGACTGTTGATGGCTCGGTAAGGCCCTGCTGGGTGTCCACTAACTGAACGTGCTTTTATCCGACGAGAACGTTCCAAGCTGGAGCCAGCTCCAGAGAAGAAGTACCATGGTATGAAGGTGATGACAGAGTAGACCCAGACCACAGAGCGGAAGACCTGCAGAAGCAGGGGGTTGATGTCTTCCTTTAACTTCATCTCTCAGGATAATGGGACTGCAGACCAGAAAAGAATTTGTCACTGCTCTGCAAATAATTTGACTTGCTGTTAAGTGTTGCAGGCAGCAGATCCTTTGTGCAGTGTGTCAGAAGTCCTGCAACACAAAAACAAAAGAAGCGCTCTTAATTACCACAGTTTGCTGAATCAATTTAACAGCAGCAAAAGTGATTAAGTAGAAAGAAATCAGCCTCTTGGTAAATAAGTCTTTGTTTGCCTGAAGTGGGTCCCTGGCTATTCTTAGACAATTTCTCAGTCAGAGCTGTTTAACCTCACCAGATAAGCAGCCAGACTACAGTCTTATAGAGAAACCACAATGTTGAAGAATTTTGGACCAGCCCATATAATTTAACTCTGTGAAACGTAGTTACACTACAACTGCTGAAATCTCAAATACAGTAAAGTTTACTTAAACTCCTTAAACAAAGAACACAGTCAACCCTCCGCCTTTTTTTACTTCGCTAAGGAACGTTGCATCAAGATAAATAATTTATTTAAATACAAATATATTTGCAAGTATATGAATGCATTTTCATATAAATGCATAATTAAATCAACACATAATAAATAAGACAGATGAACGGACAGACAAACAGACAGGCAGACAGATAGTCTAAAGCATGTAGAAGAATCAAAGAGTGTCATCCTTGATTGTGGCTCCATTATGTATGATCCCACATTTGAAAGACTTTCTTCCCACACCTCTCATAACACAGCAGCACATACAGAAATTAGAAAACCTTTTCCTCAAAGATAAATAGCTGTTCAGACGCTAATATGTGAAAAATGTTTACTGGTTTACTGCTGTAGCAGGGAGGAACAGCTACTCCATGGATATTCTTTCCAAAAGGCTTACTATTCAGTGTCTGGCTTGCCTCTTTTTGCCTTAATGCATTGTGGTACCATCTGTTGTCAATAAAATCATTAAATCTAATTCCTCACACTTGTGGATTTATTCCTATTTGTCCAAAGCATCTGAAAGCGGATGTTTGCAACAACTGGTAGCAGACAGTCTGTGAATGCTCTCAGTCATAGAAGTCTATAGTAGTCAAATGTTATTGTGGGAACTGGACTTTGTTTAGTTTGTTGAAGACATTTTATCTCTCATTCAATATGCTTTGTTTCTGGGGTGAAACGTCTGGGGTGCAACGTCCTCAAGAAACTAAACAAAGTCCAGTTGCCACAATACCCCCTCAGTAGCTAACTGACTGTTCATTTATCTTAACAAAAGTCAGACAGATTAATAATTTCTCTAACAGTTTCTGTTGTCTGGACTCCCTCTCTATCCACATTGTACCCCCCTGGCATCCTATCTAAGGGGGGGGTGAAATCATGTCACCAAGACATGGAACGACCATGCATTCAGCAGTAAATCACATTCATATATGAGGAAGGAGTTTCTACAGTACATGAAGGCTTTCAGTGACTGATAAAGCTCATTGAAAAAGTATAAATATAGGTTTGGTATGATGCAGAGGCAGCTTGGTTTCATTCATAGACATCCTCCTCGCTTATCATTCTTAATCAAAAAATAAATGTTTTAATGCTAACAAAAGTATAAATACAACTTTTTATTAGATCTCAGGGGAAAAAATATCCACATTACAACCTTCACAGTGCATTATCTCAAAGCCCTCACAGTGAAAACAGAGCTACTCAGTCCTATTTTAATTTGAACAGTTGGAAGGCAGATTTATTCATTGTGTAGTTTGTTAAATGACTGGGGCACACCCATTCCACACCCATTCTGTGCCACTGCCTTCTTGAAACCTGATTTAGCGCATGATCAATAGATCTGGATAAACAATTAATTCTTGACATGAAAATGAGTGTATCACAATTGGCATGGCATACGTCTCCATTTTTGGCAACTTTTAATATGTCGAGTAACCATTTTTTAGTAACAGAAAATGTGCGATTAGCAATCAGTCCCACCTACAGTCTAACCTCAAGCAGCATGTCTACACACCAGGAATCTTTGACACATTAATTCCTTAGATATCTACGACTGTTAAATAATGAATTTTGGGGCCATCAGTGCGAATAAGTGGATACATTTCAACAGCATTTCACAGCCACCCAAAAAATATCACAATGAAACATAATATTTTTATTAATCGTTCAAACTACAATTCCACTTCTGAGGATTAGGACAAGTGGCACCCATATTTCTTCATATTACTTATCATATGTAATATATTAAGACATTTTTACATGGTAACGCTTTCATTGTATATTATCACGTATCTGGAACATCTTGGATCTATTATATTATACATGTACCTTCGGAATTGTGTAGTTTAAACTGCTACCATCCTATCCTCACAGACAGCACAGATCATTGTACAATTACATGTACGAATTGTAAATTAAAACAGAACTGCACATATGTATATTGTGCATATAGTACTTAGGAAGATTAAAGTATTGCGAGAAAATGTATGCATTTCTTTTTTTTATCTGCACTGCGTGTGAAGCTACCCACTAGCAGCACGATTGGCAGCTAACAGGCAGGTTACTAGCAAGGCGGAGAGCCTTTCTTTTAGAGTTCGTCTGAGAAAACCGCCGTCGCTGGAATTACTGTTTCTTAATTTTAAAGATAACATTGCAATCTGAATACAACAACATGGTGTGTTGTGAATAATGGGCATCAGTACTGCGTTGCCGGCCCGTATGCTAGCAATCAGTTCTTGTTATCAACATCTGCAATACGCGAATCATCCTCACCTTTTCTCGGCCGTTAGGGCCTGGGTTGTTGCGGGACCGGGCCGAGTATGTTTATCCTTGTAACCAAAGCTTTGACATTATATTAATGTAACATATTAACCCACTGTGTATGATTATTATACTGTAATAATGTAAAGCGAGTTCTCAATTGAATATGATAGTGCTTTTAGCATCACCGGGCCAGTGTTACCATCCCGGAAGCTACTGCGTGACGTCAGGGCAGTTCTCGGCTAGTGATTGGTGCGTCGGAGGTGGCGCGTGCTTGGGGTAGCAGGGACGTCAGTCAGGTTACTATCGGTCAACATGTCTTCATCGCCATAGAAGATTGTTTTCTGTTGAAAATCCATTCCATTTGAATACAAAAATATAAATATAAAAATCTATAATCGAACTGTCAATGTTTGGTTCCGTTAGTCTAACATTCCCCTTTTATGTTACGGCTTTTAAAATCTATGTAAAAACCAGATTACAATGCCCTTAATATAATGATCGATTTTTATGGTTTATGCAGGAGGCTCCCCCATTTTGCAAATGTGATCGATTTTTTTTCATATTAAAATATCAATGGAGTACTTAAAAAACAATCTGTATTTTCTTATTCTTAATGTTTGAGAAAGAAAGACTTGGCCACTACAGAATGCACAACAGGCTCCCGCCAATTTAGCATTTACTTTATTGGCCAGACTTCAAGAGAAGAAACACCTGTGTGTTGAATTGGATTGAGGTATAATTTATGTATTGCACACCACCAACTCAAAGAACTGATAATTTTTTGCATGTTGAAAAAAAATGCATAACTAAATACCGTGTACTGTTATCATATTTAGAACTTCATACACTTCAACTAGAGAGTAAATCATAAAGACTGCATTCCAGGTTTGTCAAAAATACATACATTTAACAAGAGACCACAGAAGACCACATTATCCTAAACTTTAACTTGCAAGTCTGTTTTGTACAGCCCCCTACATCAAATTCTCGAGTGAGATTAGATTAAAACGCAAACTCTAGTGATTCTAATAACTGGAAATGGACTACAGCTAAATCTTACTTTGTCACACTTGGCTTACCTAGTACAAACCAAATAGTGATATAACATTCACGTGTTCCGTTCCCATAACACAAACAATTTAAAATACACATTTTGCACAACGGACAACTTTCACTTATAGTTACCACACCCGTCATCCCTTTTCATTCCACACCTAGTAAAGAAACTGACCAAAATGTACAACCTCCACATTATGTGCTTTGTTCTTGTTTGTTCTACTTCGGAAATCATGTGTGAGACAAATCTGAGTCAACAAATATATTTCTATATTAGGAACCCAGCAATTTAATTTTGCTAAACAAAAGAATTGCAGAGAGATCGAGTTTGTACAATTTATGTGCTAAACACTAACATGCTGAAGATTTCCTTTTTTGCATCCCACCCCTTATACACCAGAGAGCGCCAGAGTGCATTTCAGTTGAGTCTCTTAATACATGTTTCAACCAAGTCCAACAGGATTTGAGTAAAAAAACAAAAAAAATGTTGTTTGACATCTGAAGTAGAACATGATAAAAGTGAAAAAAACTAGGTAATGTCTGACCCGCTGTCTGTGGATATTGATCCGCTCTCATAGGTCGTAGGGCGCTTGCATGCCTGTTAGGCCAAACGTCTTGACAGACGCCCTCTGACAAACACATGAAGACAAAAACACAGAGTCATGTCTTGTACTCCATGTACAAAAACGCACACACACAAACACACACACACATGCGGATACACGAGCAGCATGTGATCACATGACGAACCAGCGTGTATATGCAGAGTGGTGATAATCGCTTTCCTCGGGCTATGTCTTTGAGGTCACTTGATGGGAAAGATGTAACGAGCAAAAGGAACACTTTCATCTGCCCTGTGAAATGTGTGTGTCCAATCTGATAAAGACACAAAGCCACACTTTGCACACATTCAGGGGACATCTTCAAGCAGCACGCAGGCAAAAAAGGAAACGTATTTGTTCGGCTATCTGTTTCTGCATGACCCCGCTTTTTTGACAGCATGCACAATGGCTAACAGCTGTCCTTTGGGATGCACCTCTGACTTGTATCATGGGACTTTGCACTTAGTGATATGTTTATTCTAAATCCTCGTACCTCTATTTCAAGGAGCCTCAACTAAGACGGAGTTTAAATTCAATACTATATGCTTTTACAACTGATGATGGTCATGATAAGCCATCATTGTAATGTTCTATCTTTTCAAGTGAAACAGGTAAACTAATTGTGAGCCCCTGAGTGATAATGAAGCCCCTTGACTTCTAGTTGGACTTAAAGGGGTGGGGGTGGTTATGTAGGGATTAAGGAACAAAAGGATCCTTCTCTGTCATCAAAGAGGATCTGCTTCCAACTCATCCCCTGCTCAGCGGCGACAGCTTTTAATTTTTTCAGGAGAAGGAGTGACTGCTGGAGGGAAGGTAGGAGGGTGGAATATCCCAGGACAGTTTGATGGTGGGGATGCAGATTTCAAAGTAATCTTTAACTTTAAGCCTTGCAGTCCTTCTGAAATGAAGCTTTCTGCCCCAGACAGAGTTGCCTTTGGATCCCAGTGGAAGCCTGCCACTACTCCTTTTTTCTCAAGCTTTTGTCACGGTGACATTTAAGTGGCATTACTCACTGACTGGATGACCAAATGAAGGACCCCTTTGAGAAAATTGAAAGAGGTGGGTTTTAACTCCTGAGACCACTGTCGCCTCTTGAAACAAGTCTAAGTCCACATAAATGCCTACTCTGTTATTGAGAGTGGACTCCAGTCCAATAGAAAACACTGATTTGAATCAAGATGTAATTACAATATACCAGTGAAATGACTATGGCTAGCTCATTTATTCATGGATTGGTAGGTTAGAAGTTCTTTGTGACTCACAGTTTCACAGGTGGTTATATACCCTTTTGTCAAGCTTTGGCCAATTTTCCGCAAATCTCTATACACAAATTACAAGATTATATTTTATCAAACCTCAGAAGTGGTAAAATTGCATATTGCATTGACACTGTTTTGCTTTATCAACTGTTTTTTCTATCCAAGGTTTTTGTTTCCATCAAAATGACAATGCTCTTATATAAAACTTGCCACCACTCAAGACCAACGGCTTGCTTGACACACAAGGTTACATTAGACATCTTTATAAACCTCTCTATGCTTCTGTAAGCACAAAATCTATTGTTTAAGACTCTTGTCTATATACATACACACAGACACTGAAGTGTATAAAAACACAAGTGACTTAAACTATATTCTCAATTTGAATCTAGAACAAACATATGCTCAACAGAGGAAAACCAGCATAAAGATTCAGTAAGATAATGGGTAATTTTTCTAGAAACAATATTTACGGTTTAGTTTTACAACTCTCATTGTTTTTTTTTTAATTTCAAGATTTGTTGCCTGATAATTACTGTTCACAGAAGATCAAATAAAAAAAAAGAAGTACATTTCATACACAGGAGAAGAGAGTTTAAAGGAAGACAACTCAGCCATTATTGCATTATCTGACTAAAGTTAGGTTTCATTTATTAAATCAATTTGATGTAACACATTCATCTAGTTTATTCACTACATTTATTGAGCTATGAGTTCTTAAAAAAATGAAACAAAAGGTTATTGTACTTTTGAGGAATGGGAAAGCAGAGAGTCTCTTCAAATTCAAGAGGCCTTCTTGTTAATCTGCTTGAGAATGTTGTGCTCTGTTTTTTAAAGCAGGTATTCTTCATCCAATTTTTCAGAGCTGGTTATAAGTTCCCCCACTGCGGGATTTCTATTCTATTCTATTCTATTCTATTCTATTCTATTCTATTCTATTCTATTCTATTCTATTCTATTCTATAAGTTTGGATTCATACAATTTAAATCAGAAAAAATAAATATCACAAATTCAAATAAAATCTATGTATGACTATTGCATGTTTTCCTGTTACCTAAAAAGGGATACGGGTGTCGACCAAGTAATTAGCGGAGTTGATATCTACATGCAGTTTATATGACTTGGAAAAGCAAACTTAAGCCCATCAGACTATTTAGGGCACCTGGGAGGTCATCTGCACTTCCTTTGTCCAGCTGCTTTACAACACCACTTGTTTTGGCCCCCTACCCTAAAGTTATTTCTCTCATCTAGTGTAGGCTCCTGTACCCCCCTAGGTCATTGGTCAGGGACCCCCGTTGACTTGGTCTACCGTAGGGACAAGGTCTGTGGCACAATAGGTGTCGTTGAAAACTCCGGTGCCATAAGAATAGTATAACAAATGAATCAGGTATCCCTTTTAAAGTTGTTATGGGTCAGATAAAGAAGTGTATGAAGCCCAATAATATTAATGCAGTAATTGACTGTGTCTGCAAATAATTCATTTTCAAAGATATTAAATGATTTTGAAGGCTTGTATTTAAGCAATCCACGCACAACATTATTATATCACATTATTTGAATGAAGTGCAATGAATTGTGGTTCGTGAATACAAATGAGCACAAACATTTTCTTTATGGTAATGGATGAATTTCAAGTTTCAAGTCAATGGTGGTGATCAGTCCACCAAAACACACGCACAAGCACTGTGATAGATGACAAGTCTCGAAAGTTCCAAAGAAATAAATGCATTCCCTCCTTTTTCAGATAGTTACATTATGTAACAAACGATGGAACAAAAAAAGTGAGAATGGGGGACAGCAGGGTGAGGAAGATGCCGATACACAGAAGCTGCACAGAAAGACGAAACCAACTATGGATAGATGGGTGAGAATGACACCCACACAGTCCGTCACACAGAATTGACAGCTGTTGTCTTTCTTCCAGGAGGAAGGAGCTCCTGACCCATGCGTCCGTGGAAATTCGGTGCGCGTTTCTTCATGGGGAGCGTCTCAGTTATGTGCGGTTCGGCGGGGGAAGCAAGGAGCGAGCCGATTCTCCATCCTCCTCTAAACCTGGAAGCTCAGGGCTCTCACACACTCCTCACTGAAGGAGTGTGACGCTCCGAGTCTGTGGAGCGGCCCTTTTCAAAAGCGCATAAAGTCATCTCGACATTCCACGCCGTGCACACACTGGGGTGCGATCAAACCGCTGCCTTTGCCTCGTCTCATCTTCGTCCATGATCATACGCCTGTTCTGCTCCATGACTGACGAAAGGGCAGCTCTACTCGCACAAGATCTATCTGTCTTGGATCCGGTCGGTGCCACCGCGGGTTATGTAATCAGCCCGAGGCCATAACCCGTGGAAGGGGGCTTCATCATGGTCAGATTGCCAGAACTAAACGCCATTTGGCGCCGAAACTCACCCGACAGTCTTGTTCAAATTGATTTCCCCCTTTTCTTCCTTGTCACCTGGTGATTTGTAACAAGAACGGGTCATGTGCATACGTCGAATTTAATGCGTCGATGTAGCCTTACAATTGTAATTTGCCCCCCGCAGCGTCGGGAAGTACCGCGTCTTTGTGTCCGTGCGTTTCAGCACCACAGGCAGTAGACAGCGCCGGGCGGGGAACACCTTCTGCAGGGTCACAGTCGCGACGCCTTGTTAGATGAATAACCCTTCAGAGGGATCTCCCGACACCTTTATACGCACCACACGTGTCCTGTGTGACTCCACAGAAAAAGGCCTTAAATCCTCACAGATCTCCGTGCCAGGTCCAGTCACTCAACAGGCCACGTGTACAAGCATGCAATTTCTATATATTCTTTCCCACGTGGCTTTCCCGTGTCGAATTCAAATCTTCAAAATTTTGAATTGCAATGATCGATCAATTAATGGATTTATTGTCAACTCTTCGGTCAAGCAGAAAATACTGATTATTCAATAATCAGCTTGAGTCAAATTTGAAGGAATGCGTTCAAATTCAAGCCCATCAGATTTGGGTGTTTACTAATTTATCACCTTTTCTATTACGTTATGTTGAATATCTTTGGGCTGTAGCTATTTACGGGCACATTAGCTTTGTTTTTTGTTTTTCTGCCAAACAATTATATTTTCATTGAATCGATTTATCAAAAAAAAATGTCGCTAATGAAAAATAACCAACTGTTTCAGCACATTTTTCCTCCTTTTTTAGAAAAAAAATTTACATAATTTTTTTTTTTTTTTTTTAATTAAGGAACAAATTGGACCAGGATAATTATCATGATGACACTAGTCCTGCTGTTTTTATCATTGAGAATCTGAATATGATCAACTTTCTGCAAGGAATTTGCATGTTCTTCCTGTGTCTGCTAAGATTTCCTCCAGGTTTCCTGCCACAATCCAAGACCACGCAATATGTTAACTGAATGCTTCTGGCCCCATCGAGTTCCTCAGTGCGGGATAAGCAGAATAATGAATTGCTGTGTGTCGCTATTCAGTTACGTCTTACTCTCAGCTTTTCTCATTTGCAAAGGACTTTGATGGAAAGGGCTCTCAAAATATTGTAATTATTATCATTACCTATAAGAACTAAAGTATTGTTACAGTTTCCTTCCACCAATTCCAGTTTGGTCTCTCTTGTTTTTATTTAGATTTAATGTAATTGTGAGAACTTACCATGAAAATGTGTGCAACTTTCACACTACTGGTGTGACTGCATTCTCCACTAAGATGTTGGAGTAACAGATTCACTCATGATGTGTTTCCAAATATACGCCCCCCCCCCCCCCCCGAAATAAGCCACCATCCTTGTGGCATTGAGGGATTCAGAATGTGAAATATGAAATATTCTTTTCAGAGCAAAACAAATTAACAAACTGATTCCCTTGCCTGACTTTAAGTCCTGTGAAAGGACAGTAATAATGTTCAGAGATCCACTCATTTTATCTGCTTAAACCACCTTCCCCTCAACACACACACACACACACACACACACACACACACACACACACACACACACACACACACACACACACACACACACACGAACGCCTGCGCACACATACACTCACACATACACACAAACAGGAGAGAAAGACAGACAAACAGAGAGTCAAATGATCTTTCAAAACAATCATTTTATTTAAAAGTCATCCTTTATCTGTGCACAAATAATGTGCTAATATAGTAACACTGGGATTCATCTATATACAGGACAGCCTCTGAATGAGGCTAAGAGACTGTAACATCATTCACACTCGGAAGGAACGTGCCCTCTTGTGGCTGAATTTACGAAAGCGTTTTTAAGGACCCAAATGCAGTATGGTGCAACAAATTACGTGCACATAGTAGTTTGGTGAATGGGATGAGTTACAGTAATCAAGACCAACGTGACAATAGGGCTATGGATGTTTAAAAAAAAACATAACACATGTACGTGATTTAAAAAAAAATCCTGGATATAAATGTCATGGAGTTTACTTTTAATTTGCACTCCATATGTCAAGTAAAACACAAGAGGCATCAAAATAACTGTATATTCTATACAGGAAAAAAAAAAGAATTCAAATAAAAATACTCGGATGCATATTCTCTCTCTTGTGTATGTTTGTGGTGTTTGGTGGTGGGTAATGTGTCTGCCTCCTGTCCCCAGCCAACCCCTCGTGCAAAGAAGACTTACCACTAATAATAACGCGATAAATGGTTAACTTGAAACCAATGGCCATTTTTATTCTATCGCCGAATCTGAGGCTCCTGTGAGAGTATCATGCCACTTTTAATTTATTGACAATTAATTTTAAAACTAAACAACTGATTCCACCCTCTTCCTTTTAGTATATGAAACAAAACTGACCCATAAAATGTCTATGGAGAACACCACAGGTAAACATTATCAACAATGAAAAAGCAACTTATACGGTGATGCGGACATAACTGCAATGATTTTATTCCTTTTTTTTTAATTCACAAAAATAGGATTGAAAGATACATGTGATGTATATGAATGTATATGTATAGTACTGATTGAAAAATTGTGTCCACAAGAATTCAATGCACAATTTCATGTCACTGTCTGATGATATTGAATGTATAACTGAAACATCACATAGCCCTTGCTTTCTGGATTTTTGAAGGGGATGGCGTAATTGCTCTGCCAAGAAATGATTGCACTGTGAAGAACAGGTAACACGAGAGGGAAACGGTATCCAGTTATTGTATAAGAATCTGTGGTCATGTGTGGTAAGTAAAAACAATGGTATCACTTTAAAGAGGAAATCAGACCCTTTTGGCATTTTTCTTACATTATACTCAATCATTTCATCCCCTCTATTTTTACTTTAATCAAAGCTGAAAATTTGGAGTATTTACAAATGCAAAATATATTATACAAATGCATGCACTTTTTGCAGAAACTGGGAAATCTCAAAATTCAAGTTGTTGACACAACCTTAGATAACACACTTCCTCCTCTCTCTCTCTCTCTCTCTCTCTCTCTCTCTCTCTCTATATGTCACTATTATCTGTCAATCTTCCTCTCTCGCTCTCTCTCTCTCTCTCTCTCTCTCTCTCTCTCTCTCTCTCTCTCTCACACACACACACACACACACACACACACACACACACACACACACATATGCAGACACACACACATGCAAGCACACACATTGTAGGAAATGTTCCACTTGTAGAAAAAGGCGTAGTAGAATAGATAAGAATCTTACTGCAGGTAACCCTGCACGTTCATCATGGGGCCGTAGACTATCAGATCGCTGTTTTTAAATGCTCATTTACTGATCTATTAAAGTCCCCCCACATGGCCAGGGGCTGTATTGTTAACAAATGCTCTGCTTCTCTTTTTCTTTTTTCCCACTCACCTGGGTTCACCTTATGCGTCTTTGTTATGATAACTGCACTCAGTTGGAGTTCCCCCTGTAGTGTTGTGGGTCACATGAATTTGATAACATCAAACATCAAAAATCTTTTCGAAGCAGCCTGTAAAAGTAACATCCTAAGGCTAGTTTTAGAAGTGGATTTCCTTGCAGATGTTGCCTTTATCTTAATGTCCCCATTACTTTTCTTCTAATCTAACAAGGTTTTCTTTAATGATGAAAACATCTTTTGAAATGCTGTCACCGAATTGCTGCTGGTTGCAACAAAGATGGCAAAACATCACATTTTCCCTTTTTAAAATGCTACCGTCTTTTGATTAAAAGAAAAATGTGGATGAATAGCACAATATATTTTCTTGTATTAGATTTTAATTTACTATAGGATGAAGACTTGATTTGATTTGCTTCAACGTAAATGTGGAAAAAATAGAGGATCGCTTGTCTGCCCTATTTCCAGTTATACGTCCCTCACACTATAATTAGACTTCTCAAGCTATAATAAATGGCATATAATTTGAAATTCCTTCACAGAAGCAGCACCATACTTGGAAGAAACATGGTATTTTAAAACCAATGAATAATGCTAATCAAGGACTCTGTGTGTCACTAAGTCACTTCTGAAAGTTAAGTTGTATATACCACAATAAGAATGAGAATGCTTTCTATGAGATTAAACCTTATTCTGGCATTATTTGAGTTATTTCAAAGCCAGGTGGTCACTGGAAAGATCATTTAAATGGTGTAGGAGTTTTATTTTAGTTGCTGTGGGAATCCACAGCAACTAAAGCAGTCAGCAGTGCTGGAATCTTAACAGGCCTCAGTCAGATGCTATGGTAGGGCCTGCTTGTAACTCATCATGGCGAAGATAAAAAAATATCTCTGTATTATGAGACCATTAAAATAACTTTGTCTTTTTATGTTTCAAGATTTCTGAAATGGACCCTTGAAAGCCCCCAGCTTATTTTGTGCATCTGTCTAGTAAATGCAACACACTCTCTTTTCAGGGACATTTTGTTCTTCATTTTTGATGCAGTTTGGACACCACCACCACAGCACATTTCTGACTCAGCTCGCGCCTCTAATTGATTTGACATGCTAGATCCAATGTCCTTTTCATGATAGTCAAACTTTAGCATGACTTTTATGGTCATATAATGTTACCACATGTTCTGTGACCACTGCATCATTTTTTTCCTGAACAAAGCAGCGGTCTTTTAGAAAAGACATAAAAGTATATTGCAAGACGTGCAGAGGGATATTCAATGAAAGGGACTGCATAGCTGCGCTCTCATGTTTTATTCTGTGAATGCATTATTAACTTGAATTAAAAACAGTGTCACCTTCTTCATCTTCATCTGTTGATTTTCCAATTTCCTAACAACATTAACACAATACTAATGTTATCAATTACTATTAATATAATTAATTATAACAATATCAATAATAATAATAATAATAATAATAAGAAGAAGTAGAAGAAGAATTTAGCTATCACAAATTGCAATTTTTTGTGGAAACCGCAGGTCTTGTTCCGTTCAATCATATATAATTTTCTATTTTTCTCTACATGTAAATTTTCGTTTGGCCAAAATGGTTAAAAAACACTAAGGGGCTCTACAGTTTCGGTTGATCTTCTCTTTTTTTGCTCCTTTGCGTAAAGAGGTCACACCAGCCAGTCTTTGATGGAGATGTGGATCTCCATACTCAGCCAGACAGTGTTTGTGTGTGTTATTCCTCGCGGGGGAGGGGGGGGTGTATCGGTCTGTTAAACACGCCCAATTATCATAATTATCACAACTCTACAAGGCTTCACAAAAGTCAAATGATCCCTCATGTGGTTCTATGTGTCCATAATTGACCATTTGCACGGATGTGTTACACTGCCGTGTGGCTCGACCACGGGTCCCCGCAGTATCCATTGTTAAATTAGTGCAACTATGTGATGGCCGTGGAGCTTTGTGTTTATGTGTGTGTATGTGTGAGTCGGTGTGTGCGTCAGTGTGTGAGTGCGCGTGAGCGTGGATGCGTGCATTTCAAGGAATTCGTGGAGTAAACAGAACCCACTCTTTGGGAAAGAACGCGCCACCGTCATTTTTATGTCCTCCGGTGTCCGTTTTCTGCGCGGGCCAAGGAAGGGCGATAGATATGTAAATATAGACACACACACACACACACACACACACACACACAAACACACACATAAATAAATACCAATACAACAGCGATGAGGTTGATGATGATGATGGTCATATTCGTAATATCAATAATAATAATAATGATTATTATTATTATCATTATTGTATTTCTAACGATAATAATATCAATAATAATAATAATAATTATTGTTGTTGTTGGGAAGAGAAAGTAAACCCAACAATAATAAGCAAATTAATTATCAAATATGTGTCAAGGCATTTTATAGGAATTTAGGATGTATTGGTGCAGTTCTTTTTTTAAATGTGGTAATTTCTTGCAGCTTCATGTTCACTGTATCAATAGTAAATAGAACAATACAGACATCGAAAATATAAACAAGTGCCAAGGATCTTCTCAGTATGCCAAGAAAGTCAAATGCAACAGGTAAAGCTGCACAATCGAGCAAAGCCGCTAAGTGAAATAGATGTGAAATGGAGTTTCCCAGGAGTGTGAAGACTAGTAAACGATTGCTTGTGAAAAAGTGACAGCTAGTCAATATTGAAATATGGGTCAGTCTCCATGCAAATAAAAAAATTAAAAAAAGATTTTATATGCTAATTTCTATTGCTCAGCCTTATTGCAGCACTCACATGAAAATGATAAACAACATGAATATCATCAGATGTTAAAAGCGACTTAAATCAATGCAAAGGGAGTTTTTGCCTTTCTTTTATAAATGGCAAATAGATGCATATCAGGTGAATCTTCACCTGGGTCTTCATTTAATTGGCTATTTACTTTATCAATTTGTTTTATTTTTCTTTTCAGTAAGTTTTGAGATTTCCTTCAGCACAAACTTGTGACACAACAAGTTTGACCCTCGTGAGGTCAGTCGAGACAGAAAGGAGCAGCTGCCGTCCAATCAGGGCGCTCTTTCGGCCTCTGGACGTCCGCATCTTTAGCCAATCAGCACACGCGGAGAGGAGCCCGAGGGGACAGAGACCGCAGATAAAATGTTAGACTTGATTCCGTCTTCTCAAACCCATCCCTCCAATCCTCGCAGGACAGTGGGCAACTTTTTTTTTCATCCCCGAGTCAAACTCCTACATAGACAACTGGATACAAGTTAAACAAAACGCTGGGATTCTTTTCTCTTTCTTTTTTTTTTATTTTTTAATTTATTTATTTATTTTTAATTTTTTTTTTTTTTTTTTTTTTTTTTTTTTTTTTTTACATTTCCAGTCGTGGCAACCTGTTAGTGCAAGAGAGGAGGCTGCTGCGACTCTGCACAACGTTCAATATTTTGCGGGATTAAAAGTCACGAGTGGAAGAGGGGGGGGGGAGAAATAAAAAAAAAAAAAAAAGCAAAACAAAACAGCTGCCTTGAAATAGTTATCTTGCAGAGTCAGGAGTGATGACAGCACTTGCGGGAGGTTTGACGAGAATGATGAGACCCGCTCCTCACCAGAACTACTCCCGGGGAGGATACTCCCTGGAAGGTAAGAGACCTACGGCGGAGGCTGCTGATGTGGAGGGAGTCTATGGACATAAGAATATAATTAAATACAATTATTAAATTGATCTAAATTGTACAACAACAATTACCACTTCTACTGCAACGTTTACAGCTAATACTGTTATTGTTATCATTATCATCATTATTGTTTTTGTTGCTATTATTGATATTATTGTAGTAGTAATAATATTGGTTGTTCACACTACCACTTCTACCAATAAAAATAATAATACTAATAATGATAATAAGTTATTGGATGATGCCAGTTCCAGAGGACAATGAAGTCTGTAAAGTTTTCCTTAATAGCTCACTTAGACTTTTATAATTAATTAACGAATACTTAAGCTTCTTTTTCATTGTTGTCATTATTCAAAATCAGCTGAGAATACAAAAGGCCCCTGAAACTAACTCCTGTTATGATTTTTCTAAATTCAAGATCGATACTTTAAACGTCCAAGGCGCAGCAAGATCTTATCTTAAATCTGACTCTTTTCAAAATTCTCCCAAACGGACTTGGTAATTATAATCATAATTACCCGTATATGCTTGTGTGTGAATCCACGCGTGTGTGCGTGACTTTGCCTACCCGCGTCCGTGTTAATGTGACAATAGTTATTCCATACTTGTTGAGCTTTCTCCTGACTGATCTCCGTGCTCCGCTGCTGTCCAGTGTCCACCCCGCTGGGACAGGGTCGTGTCAACCAGCTCGGCGGTGTCTTCATAAACGGCCGACCTCTGCCCAACCACATCCGACATAAAATCGTGGAAATGGCCCATCACGGCATCCGACCGTGCGTGATCTCCCGTCAACTCCGGGTGTCTCACGGCTGCGTCTCCAAAATCCTCTGCCGGTACCAGGAGACTGGCTCCATCAGGCCCGGGGCGATCGGAGGCAGCAAGCCAAAGGTGAGCGGCTATTTCCTGAATTTTCCTCATTTTAGTTTCTAGATTTCATCTTCAAAATTGAGCTTTTCAAGGATGATTTCCAGGTATCAATATCAGAATAAAATCGGCCGTTTAAACTGTGAAAGGAAGCATATGAATCCGTTGATTACATTGTAAAAACATTAACGTCATTGAAATTCTTAAATAAATAATAATGATAATAATAATTATAACTTGATATTATTATGGCGTTTTCTTGCCTCTGGTTTTTGGTGGTAAACCTCTGAGTCCTGAATGTAAAAAAGGTGGCCATCTCTTGGTTTCCTATTCTTCCTAATAAAGCAAACCGCCTCTCCAGAGGTGGACAAGAAGATCGAGGAGTACAAGAGGGACAACCCGGGCATGTTCAGCTGGGAAATCAGGGACAAGCTGCTAAAGGATGGAATCTGCGATAGGAACAACGTACCTTCAGGTAACAGAGTGATTCTATTCCGAAAGACTTCCCAACAACAATATCAAAAAAAAAAAAAAATAGAGAAAGGATACCATCATGCAGAATCACAGATTATACTTTTGTATTGTGAAGAAAAGCTCAAGTTAAAAGTTATCCTGAGTAAAGTGCAGGTTTTTCATTTGACTGTTAAATATGCATCATAATACAAGAAATGGAAAAATCCATGATCAACCTGTTGTCGGGTTTTTATTCTCCCCCCAAAATCAGTGAGCAACATCAGTCGCATCATGCGCTCCAAATTCGGCGGTGTGGATGAGGATGAGGAGGAGAGCGAGGAGGTGGTGAAGAGGGAGATGGAGGAAAGCGAACCGCGGACAAAACACAGCATAGATGGCATCTTGGGCGACAGATGTGAGTGTACGGATTTTGTTTTCCAATTTTTCAAGAGGCGCGTTGTGCTGTGCATGTCGGGTTTGCTTTTTGACAGGCGGGGAAAAGTTGCGTTACTTCTGACTTAGTTATAGATGCGTCTGGTATTCCACCATTTTATTTGTCTCTGAATACTACTACTACTAATGATGATGATGATAATAATAATAATAGTAATAATAATAATAATGATAATAATAATAATAATACAAATACAAATTTCAGGGCGCCAGAACGCTTACTTAACCGATATTTAATTTAACTGCGCAGACCACGTGAAGCAGATAATCAAACATTTGAGTAAGCATGACGGTTTTTTCTTTTTCTTTTTTTTTTTTTTTTAATACACACAATCGGACACTTGAGGATGAACTTCATGGGACAAAGCGGGGAAAGTCCATTGAAAGTCACACCTCAGTTTGACGCGCACAAAAGGCAAACTCGGGAGAGCGGCTCAGTGGTGTATGAAAAAAAGACGCCAAGGCTTTTCAAAACGAGTGAGAGGAAAAAAGGATGAAAAAAAGCGTGCTTACAAAAGACCGCGAGAGGACATTATGAACCCGCAATGAGCGATGAATTATTCAAGGACACTGATACAGGCCCCATGCGACCTGGTTTATGGGCTCCTCAAAAAAGTGCCAATTTCGGCTCCTTTCTTCACTGTTTTCTAAAAAAAGGGGCCAAAATTGGCTCCTTCGCAAAAAAAAACGACGTAGAGTTCAGTCAAACACCTGTTGATTTACGACCTGTTGAGGTTTGAAGAATGTTTACTGCAAAAGCGAAATGCACTATTAGAGTAACAAAAGAGTATACAGTGTGTGTGCTTGGTGAGTAAACTCTGTTGTGTCAGGCTAATAATAAATTTTAATATATATAAAAATACATGAAATATGTGGTTAAATGTAGCTTGCGGTTCTTGTTTTTTGTATACAAAGAAGCCTTCTGGCACATAAATGAAACACTAACTTGTCAACTTTCTGGGGAGGAAGTTTAAGCTTTTTGCCGTGCCACTTGAAATGTTTCCATCAAGTCTTGGGTAAACAAAATTAAGTCAATGATATGGGCCATTTCTGCTCCTGCACGTTACCCTACTCTTTCGAAACCATTCTCACTGCTAGATTAAATCCAAAGCTATCATTCTTCTCCGCTTTCAACTCAAGCATAGTACGCCCCCTTCCTATACGGCCACGGTGCACACATATGAACATTTTCCGTTTTGCCTTTTCATGCCATTTCTGATGAGTTAGTTGACTTTCAAAACTTTGAAAATAATTGTCCAAATGCATGATATAGATGAACTAATGTGAACTGCAACATGTTTAATCATCCATCCCTTTGTGGTTTTAAATTGTTTATTTTTTAAAGTTGTTGAAAATGTTACAATTTCAAATGAGTGCTCTATAAGATATTTCGAAAACAACATTAATCATGTGTATATTAAACTTAAGATCCAATATTAAGTGTTTTTCATCTATTAGGTGACATCCTAGAAATATCCCCAATGCCTTCCTTTATTCATTTCTAGAACAGCAGTATTTCTTTCTTGTGTCTCTTTGTGGAAGTGGTTGTTGTTTTTCTCTTTTATAGCTCCTCATTAGAATGTGAAAAGGGTGGTTTGGGGACTGAGAGAGTGGCTTCTGGCCAAATATTGATTAAGTAGGTGTTTGCAGAGGCTATTGTTGTGCTGGAGAGAGGCCTGTTGCTCTCTGCCCCTTTCTCCTCTACCACTATTGTTGGCTTTCCTTAAGTGCTAAGATCAAAGCTGACTCATTTAGATTTATTTGTCTGGGAAAAGGCCTGCAAAGGTTTGTGAGACGGAGTATGCTGGGCAGCCTTGGGTCTGCACGGTATTAGCGAGTTACTTGGGCATTGTGGGCAAAGTCTGTTTACCAGGCTGTATCTGGTGCTAAGTTGTTTACATCTATGTAAACTGTTTTGTTATGAAGCTATGCTTTTACTCCAGTGTGCATAATGTT
This sequence comes from Fistularia commersonii, assembly GCF_037954325.1. Classification (NCBI taxonomy): domain Eukaryota; kingdom Metazoa; phylum Chordata; class Actinopteri; order Syngnathiformes; family Fistulariidae; genus Fistularia; species Fistularia commersonii. The sequence goes on from NC_141308.1 coordinate 1,729,614, forward strand.
GCTGGCATATCAGCGTTCAACTGGCATATTAATTGCCCAGTGTTAAGGATTTGCAGAAACTGGGTTTTTGTGCAGCACCAGTTGCACTCAGTTAAGTGATAGCATCCCAGCTTTTTTATTTATTATTGTTAGGACTTTAGCCTCATTTAACTAATTAAAGTAACCAAAGTCATGAAAGAGGAGTAGCCACTCTTGCAATATCAATTTATTGCAGTGGGGGTGAAAGGGAGATAGAAAAAGAAAGCTCAGAAATGCAAACAGTCAAAGGGATAACTTTTCTTTGAAGGGAGTCCTGTGGTGCCAAATTGAATGAGCCCAGTTCTTTCAAATCTGCCATGGTGAACGCAGTCAACATGTAATAATTGGTTTCATTGAGGTGCATTCCAACAATCTGCTGCCATTCTCCTGCCTCAATTGTCCAGTGGCAGGCACATAGCCTGAGGGACAGGAGGAATCAAGTGCTGACAAAACATGAAAGATTTAGCTGCTTTTGTCAAAGAGGCTGAGTAGGACTTTGTTTGTGTAAATAAAGTGGGTTACTGGCTCCCCGCGACTTTGGCATGAATTCAGCTCAAGGGAAATTTAGAGAGTAAGGAGAGCAGAAAGATCATATTTGTGTACCACAATTTAAAGCAGCCAGATTGATATAAGATACATTCATGCACCACCGAGGGGGGGATTGATAAACTTGCATGTGTAACTGCCACATTCAAGTTGTCTAATCCAATTTAAAAGTTTCATAACATATATTCTCATGAGACATCTGAGAATATAAACAGATACAATTCTCTCACACACTGTGTAGAAGAAACCATGTACTAATGCAACAACCCCTCTACTGTAAACACTGACATACCCATTCAAATGCTAGAATGTGTGTTCGTTAGGGGGTTTTGCATGTCCACGGTGAACGGGTAAAACATCGGCGGTTTAGTGGAGTTCCTCTGTAGTCACCGTAGATGTAAGGCTTCAACGCAACCGGAGGAATGTCTGCTACAGCCACATTTCTATTTCCATTTTGTAAGGGGCTGGATGATGGAGAAATTCATATGTGGGCTTCATTCTGTTTTTCCTGTGTTTATTGTACTTATGATGCTCATTAGCTTTGTGGGCTATTATGGAAAAATACATAGCTGGATAGATGGCTTCCTAGCCACATAGCTTGACCACCACATGTTTAGATAGATAGATAGATAGATAGATAGATAGATAGATAGATAGATAGATAGATAGATAGATAGATAGATAGATAGATAGATAGATAGATAGATAGATAGATAGATAGATAGATAGATAGATAGATGGACAGACGGACAGACGGACAGACAGACGGAGGGATAGATTTCCACACTCTGTATTACAATAATGAAGACTCGTTTTCAAAAAGGGGAGAAAAAAAAATCCATGGGCTGATCTGCAACTGAATGCTGACTCTATGCTTCATTAAAGCCTCTTTCTCTGTTGACACCCACATTGTGATCCTCCAATATTAATTCAAAGGACAATTAATGAATTCAGGCTAACTTTGAAGTAATGGGCTGGGGTCCTGCCCTATGCTGGCCCCTCGATGCTGATGTACTCTCCACTTTCTCCCCACTAACCCCAGAGACACTGTGAAGTGACTGAAAGAGAACCAATGAGCAATAGAAGGTCAAGGAGAGGAGCCCCAGTAGAAAAAGAGCTCTCTATTTCATTGGAAGTATTAGCCAAGCAAAACTCCGCGATGGGAAGGATAAAGGAGTTTGAGGAGAAAAGGGTCGGGGGCGAAGGGACTCTGCAAAGAGGAGCACAAAGGGATAGTTAATTGAGTAAAGCCAGACAGCGTTGTCAATCACTTAACTTTGTTTAGCCTTAGTGTTTGTGGCAGTCTTTCGAACAGTACATTGCTCATCATGGAAATGCCCGCACAACTCTGGTTCTGTTTTGATTAATGTTATTATCTTCCACAAAAGAAAACAGTTCATTTTAAAAGCAAGCCAATTAAGAAAAAGGAGATCATTTTATACATTAAAATGTGAAATGATGTATCTCCACGAAAGAGACGCTTAAACACATATATGTTGAATTCATATGGAGATACGTGTAACGTTTTGGCGAAATGCAGAGGCAAATGAAAAGTATGCGTTTATAGAGGAAAAAAGTGTGGAATGTGATGATTGCTTCTCGCCCTGTGGAGTGTCTGTGAAGTTTTGTTTCAGGGTCAGCAGTGAGGCCATCTTTGCTGCAGAACTGTGCAAGAGCTGTTAAAAGGTCAGGGGCTAACCAAGGGTCACTTGACTGTTAAAACTATCAGGACCCATGATGGAGGTTACAATAATGTTTAGGGAAAAGATGACAACCGACACACTCTCTAATATCCCTCGTGAATGAGCGCAACGTAATCATTGTTTTCATTCAACACTACTTACTGGCCTCGGAGTTTATGGTCTGGTTATTTCTGGACAGGGCGATATCTTTGGTTGACCGTCTCACCTAAACATGGATGGACTGAGGTGAGCCGCTGCTGGTAGGCCTCTGTTAGTCTGGAGCGTGCAGAAGGCTGGTCTGTAGCTGCATCCCTGCATGGGCTCTGAGCGGTTGCTTTGTCCATGGCCCGAGGGTGGAAATACCACCGTGAAACTGTCACCAAATTGCACCACAGTGGAACTAAATAATAACCACCACTCACTGGGCACACATAATAGCCATGCAGTGCCATTTGTGTCTTTTTGTCACTTCACCAATATTAGAGAGAGTTACATCTTTCAATGTCATATTGCATGCTATTTCTTTGTCCACTAAGTACCAACCTCCTGAGCTTAGTCAATCAGTTTTTTACATCCATCACATCATCATCTTCTCCCTTTTCTCAGACAGCTGCAGGTTCCTGGGGGCTCTTTAGCAAGTCAAGTGAGCGGCCCACTCACTCCCATTTTCCCTTAACTGTTAACCCCAGCTGAGCCCATAAGCTGTCAGTTAACTTTTCTTTCCCTCCCATGCATCTGCTCAGAGTGCCTCTATATGGCATGCCAATATTTTATTCAGTGGTATACTCGCGCTGTGTCCTGTGGTCTGAAAGGGCCAGATCTACTTCCCCGGACAAAAAACTAGTTCATTTGTTTCTTCTTCCCTTTGTTTTGTGTAGCGTACACATGTCACCAGCTCAATTACCTTCTCTATTAACAGCTCTTGGAGGAAGGGCAAGCCAGCCCCCGCTAAGACAAAGCTATAAACTGCCCCATATGCTGCACTAATCTTTCTTCAACTCCATATTATATTCGGTTTTCTTTCACTCTCTTCCCCTCCCATGCTGTTACACACTCTTTTTTTTTTTTGGTTTGTGAATGTATGTACACACCTGTGCATGTCTCTTTACATTAATATACTTCTGATGTGTGGGAGGGGGATGAACACTTGGCAGGGCAAGTCCGCGCAGTAAACAAGAGCAGTCTTTAATCTCACAGTTGGAATCCTCGCTTGTTTTCTTTAGTCTGTTCAAGGCACTACTGTTGCAGGTGAAGTTAATGGAACTGGACATGCCCCAAGTTCACATCTGTGACCCGCTAGCATTGATCTTCCGTGCCTGTCAGTCTCCATTGATTAATGATTCTGTTTATGTGGAGTAGTGGGCTAGTATCAGTGTCCATCTATCTCTTTAGTAGTGTTTTTACAATGTCCCTGTAATCACGTGTGGATCTGTACGTACAGCGTCTCTTACCAGTGTTAGGAACCTGTTGAATTCACTGCTTCATTAGTCCACTCCATTAAATGCCAATGTTCACTCGTAAAATATCTTCTATTCATTCTACAATGTAAACTAGCTTGTTATCAGTTTATTAACCTACATCTGTCTTTGTTTTGAAATGCCTATTTTGTGGATAATTCTGTAGCAGCCCTAATTTCCGCTTCAGGGATAATAATCTATCTTTATATTAAGATTCTTGTCAGAGCCACAGCCAAACTGTGAGCTGCTATGGAATAGTTTCAGCTTCCTAGTGCTTTAGCTGCAGCGTAAAATTTGATTTGGGTGTTTAAGTAAGGAGGGCGAGGCCTCCCTTTGTGTGTTTAGTATCCTCTTCTGCCGCTTGTTGTGGGGAATGTGTGGGAACAATCCTCTGTGTGTCTGCCTCAACAACATTAGGCCTCAAAAATAGGCCCGTGGCATAAGCGCCCTGTTTTGAAATGTCAAAGATGTGGATTCAGTGAGGGCAGAAAAGAAGAAAAGTAGATAACGCAGTAGAAGAGAACATTTCAAGATTGACAGGCATCTCTTCAGACTGGTTCCCCAAACCCTTTCACCAGCATCCTCTACAGGTGCCTCTAGCGTCCCATCTCCATGTCAACCCCTTCAACTCTCCCATCCCCCAACATTTTGCCCCTAGGGCTGTTGAGGAAGGGTATGAAGGGGTGCTCCCCTGCTGTGCTACTCCACAGCCCCCAATGGCCCTTCACTGGACCCCTTTGTGCCCCGCCCCTCCTTTCCACCCTTCATTCCCCCAGTCAGCCCCTGGCCCTATAGCCCCCATCTCACCCTGCAGCCCCCCTTACTCCCCTGCTGGGCAGGTGACAGGCCCCTGAATGCGGGCTCGGGCGTCCCTGATGGCTCCTACAGATGGAGCGTGGTAATCGGTCCAATAGAGCCCTGCCACAGGCTTTTCCCTGCAAAGATACAAAGGCTTGGCCACATCACTTCCACAAAAAAGAGAGACAGAACAGTGAGAGAGGAAGAGAGCAAAAGAAAAAGCGTAAGGCTTGAGGATGACAAAAGCAACACTGTCATTTGCCATTAAGGGAGAGTTTGTGACGGAGTGTTTTTTTGTCTGTAGTTACTAATAATAAATAAGGAAAAGGAGAGGGAAAGAGAGAACTAGAGCGGGCAAAGGAGGAGAGATCCACCCCCGCCCTGCAGTTAACATGAGTTACAGCACTAATGGGGAGCGTTTTATGTGCTCCCTTTCCCAACCCTCTGGAACTTGGTTTTTGGGCCATCATTGGTACTGTCTTTGTCTTTCTTTCACTGTCTTTCTACAGTCATTAAAATGATAATGATATTGCATGTTACTTGAATTGCCGTTCCTTTTATTCTTGCTCCTAAAGTGAGAGTTGCATGCACTAATGATGACACAATTGATCTTTAAAGTTTAGTATTATACAAAAGTATCAAGTTGTAATTTAATGCTGCGTGGCCTGTTCCATATGCCTGCTGAATTACAAGACTTGCTCAATCGGGTCTCAGGCCGCACCACTGAATTACATCTCCAACTCATAGCGTGCAGCCCTGGAGTATCTCAGTGTCCAGCCAATCCATTGTGAGCCTTTATGCCAGCGTGGCGGTCTTGGTTCATCTGTAATAAAAAGCCTCTCAGCATCAGACGTGGCAGGTTGGAGCACAGCGGCATCCTAGTCAGACGCACACTGGAAACTGGTACAAACATTTCCTGCTTAGCTCCAGAGGCTCCAGAGGCAAGGGGAGAGCCCTGCTCCCCCCTGCTCCAAGTCTGACTTGGCACTTATTAATTAAAGCTTTAAATCTGAAAGGCAGAATGAGAATGAGCAGTCTGGGAAAACAGACTAGCCACTGTTTTGTATGTAAAGCTCTCTGTTGTTTGCACCTGTCCCTCACCTTGCTCTGTCTTTCTTGCGCTCACTTTCTGTCGTAGCCTAGGTGTTTTTCGACATGGAGCGTGTATCGAAAAGGTGCAATGAACCCTGTATGAGGCTCATGAGGTCCCACTACAGTGGATTTCACACTGAATTCTTGCATCTTCTGTTCTGCATCCATTTATTTTGGAGACATTGTCACAGATGATACTCATTGAGTGAAAGACTCTGGTCCAGACACAGCAGATGCATGTTTGTGAGTCTGTGTATGACTGAGAAAGAGATGGGGGATTGCATTCATGTAATTGGGGACAATACCAGGCTGTCACGCTAGTTTGTGGACCCTAATCATTATTTAATAGATGGATAACCTCCCCCCAAACTCAGCAATAGTTCTCAGTCTCCGGATTCAAGCTTTCATTGATTCCTGTCTTCTGCTGAATTAGACCCCAATAGGTGTCTCCCCGTCACCCGCTCGCACTTTCCTGCCCTCGGCTGAACCCGCAGATTTAGAACCACCTGCAAAAGCCAGCTTACCCCTCACCATGGGACCATATCGGTACAGCACACGGCATAGCTCAGACTGGGCGAGACACGGTGTCCAAGGGCATAGATACCCCAAAGGGCTCCGGTCCTCTTTAATCCTTGTTCAAGCTGCCTCTGGCTTTTGATCCCGTCAGGAACCACTGAGAAGTTTTAGAGCCTCGGAAAATACAATCTAAAGTGGCTTTATACTGCGAGTAGCATTCGGCAAAATCTTTTGTTTATCCTCCGGCTATTGTACCCCAGCTTAGTATCAACTCTACACTTAGTTCTCTATCGGTTAGACTCCTCTGAATGGTGATGTAAAATTTTGTTTATTTTCCATTTCTAGCGAGTCACTCAGACGAAGGCTCCGACGTGGACTCAGAGCCGGGGCTGCCTTTGAAGAGGAAACAGCGACGGAGTCGGACCACTTTCACAGCAGAACAACTGGAAGAACTGGAACGGGCCTTTGAACGGACCCACTATCCCGACATCTACACACGAGAGGAGCTGGCTCAGAGGGCCAAACTTACAGAAGCTCGAGTTCAGGTTAGATACGCCCTGACCCGTACTCTTCAACCCCGGCGAAAAACTTAAAGACCAATCTTGACAGCAGAGCAATGTTTTGGCCCGTCATGGATATGTGTCATGTGGGCGTTAAATCGCCTTGGGATGTTGCCACACATTCCTTCGAGCCATTAGACATGTGTTCCCTCCAACCCTCGACCTCACGTCCTACCCCCTTCCACACATACAGACGCAGACAGACAGACACCCACTGTTTGAGGACAACTTCCTATTTTTGTCTGTCAGTCTGCAAAAGGGGCTATGTAAAGATCCCAAAATACATGCCTGATTCAGATTGTGTGCTAATATAGGCTTTAACAGCTGTAACAGCCCTCTGGCTTTATCTGAACCCAGTGACTCATAGCACCACACAAAGATGTAATGTCTGTGGTTTCACTGAACGTTCCAGATGTTAAGATCTCTATCAGTTTAGATCCCCGCAAGAAGATACATTCTTGCACATACACAATCACAGAGACATATACGGTGTTCGCATATAATGGGTGCGAATGCCGAGTTACCGTTTTGGGTCGACACATGAATAATCAGCAAATGCCTTGGTATTCTTTATCCATCAGGTGTGGTTTAGCAACAGAAGAGCCCGGTGGAGGAAGCAAGCAGGGGCAAATCAACTCATGGCTTTTAACCATCTCATTCCTGGCGGTTTCCCTGCTTCGGCTATGTCGGGCCTGCAGCCGTATCAGCTCTCCGACAGCCCTTACCCTCCTTCTTCTATTGCTCAAGGTACGTATTGCTAATTTCTATCTTTTCAAATGGAAGTGTTGCGATTTGAATGTCGGAACTGAGCAAGGCATCGAGGTATTGTGCTATGAGAAGCTAAATAGTTCACACTGAAAGGAAACAGCTTTTTAGCATGAACTTGGCTGTAGGAAACTGGCCTTCTGCTAAGGCTTTCTCACCTGCTCGCTGTACGTAGCTTGCGTGCGTTTTTTATCAGTCACTGGGGTTATAAGTTTAATCTTTTATTTGGAACAGTGTCTGAGCAGCCCAGTACAGTTCACAGACCACAGCCCCTGCCCCCCACATCTGTGCACCAGAGTGGGCTCAGTTCGTCGGCAAGCCCTCAAGATGGAGGATCTGCATACTGCCTGTCTTCTGGACGTCACAGCTTCTCAGGATATTCAGACAGCTTTGTGGCGCCAGCCGGACACACTAATACTGTGAGCAACAGCCTCTCCCCGCAGGTTTGTCAGTACATTGAAATGCATAAACATACATATAAAAAATATTCAGGATCACACAGATTTACATAAATGACACGTCGCCTCCGGGACACCTTTCCAGGTTGAAGATAAGTGTCATTGCAGCGACACTGATGTAAACCTTATTAGACAAAAACTACGGTAGCTTTTCATTTGTGTTGATACTGATTTTGTTGTCAGATGAATTTGAAATATGACAATTGTCAATCTTTGAGGAAGCGGAATGAAAAAGATATGTGGAATGATATATGGATGGTGGATGATGACACAAATCAAAACTGAAAAGACAATTATGCTCGATTACACAGTCATCAGTGTCCATCAGTGGTTCCGCACCAGCCCAGAGGATGGACTAACAGGCGGAAAACGAGCTTTTAACAGCCACAAAGGGTGGCCAGTCCTGATGCAATGCATGCTGGGTATTAATTCCCATGAGGGCGAATCTCATACTCCTGTCAAACATAGATAAAAACTGCCTTTCACATGTTTAGTACAATCTTATTGCCAGAGAATATGTTTAAAAAAAGCAATTTTACACACACACACACACACACACACACACACACACACACACACACACACACACACACACACACACACACACACACACACACACACACACACACACACACACACACACACACACACACTTATGTATAATTAATACTGCAAGGACACACAGCCTTCTGAAAGTGATAGGTGGCCCCATTGTTGCTAAGGGTTCAAGATTTTCACCTAAAACACCCACTCTCACACACACACACACACACACACACACACACACACACATGCACAGTGGGGGTATGGGTACATACCCCAGGGTAACAATGTGACTGTTAGTCTAATGAAGAGAACAGAGGTACCATGGTCTGTGGATACTGTTAGTATTAACCTTAGTATGCAGTTCCAGGCAGAACAGACCTCTCATCTTGCAAAGAGATAGCGTGCCGGGTGCGTTCTGTCAGTCTGGAATTGCAATCATAGATATCCTAGTGTCTTAATTGAATGGAATGAAGTAATTTATCCCCTTGCAAAACAGTGTGTAATTTATGCAAATTATTCACTTTGTTGACTAATTTGTTTTAATTCATGCATTCACTGCAGCTGTTTGAATGTATATTGCTATACACTTCTATTTCTCTATTTCAGATGAGGATAAAATTAATTTCCTGATTTTATCTTAATATAAGAGAGGAAATTAGAATTGATTAGATTCCCTGACATTGACTGTTCATTAATCTTTTAGTTTTTATGAAACTTCACAGAACAATACTTGGAAAATAAACTTGGGTGCATTTATATTAATCCTCCCTGGTGTTAACTTTTCATCTGAACTACAATTTGTTGATAAAAACTAGTCTGCACTGTGTGCTTCTGTGTGTCCATTCAGAGTTTGAGTTCACTTAAGATATGGTCACATTACATCACTGAGTAGTATTTGATATGGATAAGGTTTATTTTGGATAGCTGATATTTTTTTAGATATGTTAGATCTCAAAGCTGCAGCAGTCAACCGGTGGTTTTCAATTGGTGCAAGGTCTCTGGCATCTCACTGCTGATCTTGTGCATACCAAAGGAATCCTTTCTCACCAAGGAAGCAAGAGGCTGGGATTTGCACCCCCTCCCGAGACCTAATCCCCGGAACAACCTCAAAACAGATATACCATCAGGAACTGCTGCCGTTTCAGTGGTGACGGAAAAATGTCGAAGTCCAGACAAAAGAAGTTATACATAAGACTAACCACACAGATTAAAGAACAGTTTAGTACATGTACAAAAAAATGCATTTCATGCACAATATTTTTTCCAAGATATGACTTAATGCCTCAGTACAACCAAGGAAAATATATTTGCGGTACCACAACAAAAATGCGTTATTAATCATCATGATCTCTTTTGTTTGATATCAATAAAAAGGAATAAAAAAATACATAAGGATGCAGTTCAATTGTAGGACAAAGACAACTAAATAAACACTCATTGACATCAACCACTTCACAATTTAATCCCCTGTTTTCAAAGTGATAAGGTCTATCACACGTCCCCGGTACTGAATGAAATAATTGCTTGGTCGAAGGGCAGCATTTGTCAAATGTGTGAGGTCAGATCACTGTGACAGGCAAACAGTAAATTACACCTGAAATTGTTCAATACACACACATGTGCATGTGCTGTCCAGCTGGCTGTCAGTTGGGAAAGCCCTTGTTTTTACATCATACAGCATTACTACTTTGTCATATTTTATTCCATTTTCCTTGTTTTTCTAGGATATTGTGACAGTATTGTTATCCTCTTTTTTTTTTCCCCTTTCATGGGCTGTAAGCCCTTACCTGTTATACTCGTTCTATCTTTCCCCCATTTTTTAGACATTTTCATGACTTAGCTTCTCACGCAAACTGGTGCGCAGCTGTTCACGATGTATCACTGATATCCCTACACCCCTGACATTGGAGTAAAAACAAAAAGCTATCTGCTACTGCTTCACAGGCAAAAGCACACATGCATCCACACACACACACACACACACACACACACACACACACACACACACACACACACACACAAATTAATATTACACTAAAGTTAATGTTACACACTCCCACTGGTGCACATACCCTTAGCCTGAACAGGATACAGTGGACACTTGGGGAAAATGAAGAGACAGAGGGCCTTTTTTGGTTTATATTTTTTAGTCAAAGCATATAAATATATGTATATATGTGTATATATTCATGTGTATGTATATACACACACACACACACACACACACACACACATAGCTATATGTTTGGACAAAAATATATATTATACACACACACACACACGCACACACATAGCTATATGTTTGGACAAAAATATATATTATACACACACACACACACGCACACACACATAAAAATTGCCGTCAGGAACCACTGGGATTGAAATTTTTAGCCACCATCAGTCAGTGAAGCTTCGTAAAGAGAAACCACATGTGCGAGAGATGTCAGTGAGAGCGAATGTCTGACAATGAAGTGGGAGAGCACCGACATTTATCAGCCCACCTTCATTGAATTGATTGAATGGACGATCTCGTGTAACACTCCTGCTATTTTCCAATCACCGTCTATTTCTCTCTACAGGTGATGGGCCTCTTGAATCCTGGGGGAGTGTCGCATCAGCCCCAGAGTGACTTCGCTCTCTCCCCTCTGACTGGGGGTTTAGAACCGAATGGTAGCATGGCTGCCAGCTGTCATGGCTCTCAGCGACTCGAGGCTTTACCGGGCCTGAGTAGTATGCCGACCCTGCCCAGCACCCAGTCTTATTGCCCCCCTTCCTACACTTCCTCAGCCTACGCTGTGGACCACCATCCATCCTACCAGTATGGACAATACGGTCAGAACAAGGTACTCTTGAAATTAATGATTAACCTGTAAGAAAGCTGTTCAACAGCATTTCCGTTTTAGGTATATTTATACAATGTTTTAATATTTTCAAGTGTTTTACCTGTAAGTGATAAACTTATCTCTCTCTGTAGCCCCTGCTATGATTGTGCATTTTGTCTAAGTTTACAGACCAATGTAAACCATGCTAATTGCAAAGACCCTTCTGATGAGGGAGCTTCTCAAATCACCCTGCACTGTGCTGAAATTACACGTACTTTTGAGAGCATTAGTGGCCAGGTTACCTCAGTTTACATTACTATCATCAAAATGACTATGTTGCTCTGATGCAGAGGCATGTCAGAGTCGTATCCCGACACATACATTTTCACTCATTGTCCTTTCATGACCCCATATGATGAGCTTGCCCATCAAAGTTTTGTGCAGCTCACTTAGCCATGTAATGACCCCTGTGTTGGCTCAATAAAAATAGTTGCCCGAAATGAAAGAAGCCACTTCCCAAAGTGTGTTTGACAGGAGGGAGGGGAATGTGTGGGTCAGAATGATGTGTTGTTAGGGCTAATCTAGGGTACACTACCACATGTTGACTGGCCCATCAGTGGTAACATCTTGATGTCATTAATTTAGCACAGTCCTGGGAGAGACCCCCATGCAGCTTTTGGGGGTTTTGGCTAAATGTGTGTGTGTGTGTGTGTGTGTGTGTGTGTGTGTGTCTGTGTATGTATGTGTATGTGTAAAGGAAGCGTAAGGGGGTGATTATGACCTTGGCAGGCCAGGATTTGAACCATGTGTCCCACTGGAGGTCAGATTTAGAGTTACTATTGATCAATGAGGCATAGTGAGGCATTTAAGCTAAGGCTCAGTATTAGAACCAATTCTACTAACAATGTCAGGTTTGAAGAACATCCATGGAAATTCACAACACTTATCACCTGTTTTTCTGAGATTTACTATCTAATCTGGGTCCCTCATTTTCATTCTCACCTGCTTTGAAACATATGCTGGTCTTACTATCAGCCTCTCACTTTGCATTATGGTCTCCACAGTTATATCGGGAAATCTGAAGTTAAAAAGTGCATAAAGAATCCCGATAACCCTTCTTTCTTTGCCACTCCTCGTCAGGTGCCTTTCATTATATGAAGCCCCGAACATGACCGGAGCAGGAGGCTTCCCTGACCAGTTTGACGTTCATCTGCGATGATCACCTTGACCACAACTGCCTTTGCCAGCCTCCCAGGGCAGACCGGAGTTTGGTGGATGGGGGGGGAAAGGTGTGCTCCCCAGTTAAGATGGAGAAGTCCTGATGTTGATGAGGGGGGGGTTGACTGGAATAATTAGGACCAAAGGTGCAGCCTCTCCTGTTACCTGGCACTCGCTTTGCTTGTGTGTCACGTCACGCTCCAAGGGCCAGGCACAGTTACCCATGTCTGAGATGAAAAATAGTGGGGGGGGAGTACATACATTCAAGATTTTGTATTTGATTTTTGTAATGAGTAAAAAAAAAACAAAAAAAAACAAACAAAAAAAATAAAAAACACATGTTTTTCTTACTGACCATAATAGTAGAACAGATATTACTGTACCCTGATGTGACTCTTGCATAAGACTTGGAGTTGCAACTATGCAACTATGCTGGGAAAGGATGGAGACAGATGTGAAATGAGGCCAGGTGGAGTTGTCATAAAACCACTGCAAGAAAGTGCAATACATTCATACCTCATGCGATGTAAATTGATATGGATCAAACATCCCTGGTAATGTTCTCAAAACATAATCTCTCTTTTACTGTCATTAGTTTTGGGTTGCGTGCATTTATCATTCAGGGTAAATCATCAAGTGATGAAAAAGAGACAATGTGGTTGAGATGTGATTAAGCCAAAAATGTTCTGCCAGTGAATACATTATTCAGTTTGACAGTTATTTTCTGTTGCATGTGTTAAATTAGTTTTCATCGGGAACTTGCAGCTATCAGTTCCGTTTCTTATTTATTTAGTGTTGCTCAAGTGTTTTTTGTGTCATCTTACTTGCATAAGTGCTTATTAAGTGGCTAAAAAGTCTTACATAATTTTCATTATCTGTGTGTTTTTTTGTACAATTTTCATTTGTTGTAAATTGATTTGTTGTAAGACATTTTGTGTACAATACAGCACTATTTACTATTTATAATAAACTATGTTTAAAAGGATCCTGAATTCCTGCCTTCTTTCCATCTAAAAAGCTAAAAAATGTGTGTATTCATGAGTTATTACGTGCAATCTACTTCTAATAGTAGTAACAACTGATTGGAGGATAAAACGAATGGTCATAATTTATCCTTTCATATCTTATTCCTGAAAAGAACAATTGGGCATTCAACGCTGAGGCTTAAGATTTTCTATCTTTCTATCCCCACCCTTCTATCTGGTGACCATATCCTGTGAGCCGCACATCTCAAACACTCTGTTAGAGCACTAAATTATGAATATATCCCCTTTCATAACCACTCCTTTTGGACAAATTCCTACTCTCTGGGGGCTCTTTCACACCCCTTAATGACTAAAGCAGAGCTGCTGTAAATTATACAAGCCCAGCGGCCCACAGACACACTAGGACATCAGTCATTGACATGGCTATGCAGGGTTCAGAGGCTTTTGTGTCTCACTGCCAAACAGAAATGAAAACACTGTTCACCCAGTTGGCAGACTGCACAAAAGGTTACAGAACTAGTGGGTTTTTATCACCCCCTCGATTTTTTTTCGTTGTTCTAGCATTGAGGGCTGAGATACACAGCTGTTCATGTCATTCTATGTCAAAAGTAAAAGGCTCTAAATCACGTGTGCCACTGGGAAGATTTTGTTTTATTTGACTTATAGCGTTAATATGTTTGCTTGTTGTTTTTGATGATTTTGTGTGTCACGGAGCCAACAATAAGGTCAAGGGAAGATCACATTTCGTTGTCCTTTGCTCTCTGTACACATTTACTTTTTATTCTTTATGTTATTTTATCTATTACAAGTGCTCAGCTTGTAAGACACAATGAATGAAAAGGCCAAAGGGGTTGCTTTGGAGTGGAGTGTCAGTCAAGCAGCAACACACTGGAGACAACTTAACCTTTGACCTCAGCACTCTTTGAAATGAGTAGACTACTTGACCGGAGGTGACAACAGTCCGAGAGTTTTCCAAGTGGTCAAATTGAAAGTGAAGGAAAGAACACAAAGGGGGTGGACACAAAAAAAGTTTCCAATGGGGAAAAGTCTTGTCAATTGAAGCATTGAGCCAAAAAGTCCTCCGAGGAATACAATTTCAAACTGTATGAGTAATTAAGAATTACTTTGATGGGATGTGACACAAAATTCAAACGTAATCATTATTAAGAGAAGTAAATGAAGTTATGGTTTGTCATATTTTAGTCCTGATAGAACAGAAATTTTTTTGTTTATCTCTGACATACCACCTTATCAAGACTCCTGAGGAGCGGGTGGCTGACTCACAGCATGCCTTTCCTAAAGTAGCGTGGTATCTCTGCCTTACACACGGTCAGTGCGCAGTCTACCCAGTCTTTTTCCACCTCTTTTTGTTTTCAATTACTTGGACGCTCGTAATATTCTCTTGGACCGCTTTCGACATGAAGCCGAAGAACCGGACCCTCCTGTTATCTCTGCTGTCAAGATGCCATCAGCTTATTGAGGACCCTGGTATCGACATCAACGGGCACCAAATAAACGGGTCATTTTTTGGCAATACAGAGAGCCCGCTGTTCAGCGTTCATCCTGTGTCCACCATCTCCAGTTCCAGGGAGACTTACGACAACGCTTACTTTTACATCCTGTTCGTCATGATCTTCTACTCTGTCCTTGCTATGACACTTTTCAAGTGCTTCATAAGCAGCAACGAAGACGAAAAAGACCCCCACGAGGAGTTCATGTGTACCAAGCAGCCATTGATGCAAAAATTCAACACAGACCACACTGCAGAATTTTACTTTGAAGAGGAGAACGGCCTGTGAGCCACGGGCTGTCTTCAGAGGGAAGGAGAGTATTAGCGCACTGGGATGTTTTGACAGTCACCAAGCCAGAAAAACGTCAACGTGAACTACTCAGGCAGGACCTGCGCACGGTTTTGCAAAACCTGTAGTAAGTTCACTTTTCACCCCCTTTCCTTCTTACTTCTAACAATCAGAAATCTCACGCAACAAGACCTGATGGAGGGAGTAGACGGTTGCCTCTGATGATCTGAGAGAAGGGTGGAAACATGGAGAATTGTGGGTCAATGGCAGGCTGGAATCTCCTCCTGTGAAGCCCAATCAGGATCAATAACACCGGGGCCTTCGACATGCACACACCACCAGGAACCACGGATATGTCAACAAAGAAGTGATGTGGACAAGATGGACACATTGCATGTGTGAGTGTGTGTGCATGTGTGCGTGTGTGTGTGTGTGTGTGTGTGTGTGTGTGTGTGTGTGTGTGTGTGTGTGTGTGTGTGTGTGTGTGTGTGTGTGTGTGTGTGTGTGTGTGTGTGTGTGTGTGTGTGTGTGTGTGCTGATCCATCTGCTTCTATTCTTCTCAGTCAGTGAAACAACAAATAAAATTGTACATATATTTAAATTAATAGCATTTGGGGTAAAAATGTATATATCTAACATTAGTGGTCAGTACATTCAATCAAGTTATTGTATGATATAATAGCTGTTGTTTTGGTGTGGCATTGGAAATACTGCAATAAACATGAGTACTTGCCACTTTTAAAGGTGCTGTTTTGAATTTTCTGGATCAATTGAAGGACTGTATTTCATTATGGCCTGAGAAAGTTCTTCTGTTGCACAGGCTTAATTCACTATTTTGAAACTGTGTTGGTTCAGCTGTAAATGTATCATCATAAACTTAAAACAGGGCAATTTTTCAGGGGGTGTCTGTTTTTTTATTGATACGAGTGCACTAAAAATGCTATGTTGATTGGACACATTCAATTATCCAATAAGGTTATACTAAACAATGTGTTTAACAATAAATTAAGGAGAATTTTGTGATCCCTTTTTTACTCTTGATACTTAAAGGGAAATGTATTCCCTTTTATTGAAGTTGAGGTTGAATGCAGGACATTTACTTGTAGTGTAGTATGGGAAGTATTTTCACAGTGAAATGGGAGTAATTTCACTGAAGTACAGCATCAGGATGCTTTGTTCACCAGTGAACACCATTGTAAACTACAAGCACAAGAATCAGTTGATATGATTGTGAAATAATTGTAAAATGTTCCTCTGTAGTGGATGCAGATATAAAGGCTGAGCTATGTTATGCGGTCATATTAATACACCAACACGCACATGCATGCAAGCACGCGCACGCGCACGCGCGCGCGCGCGCACACACACACACACACACACACACACACACACACACACACACACACACACACACACACACACACAAACACACACAAATGGCCGGTGTGTAAAAATCTGGAGTAATTGGAGAAAATGTTGAGTTATTGAGTTATACTGACAATGGAAACGACCTATGCACTTAGGCTAAACATTGTTTCAGGATAGAATAAATGACATCCCACTCCCCAAATTGATTCTAATTAGAACAAAAACCTGCATCCTACAGCCACCGCGGACTGGGCGACATTCCTTTGCTATTACATTGTAACTGATCTTTGGAGACTACACTCAGCTACAGGGCCACTTCAACCTCTTGCTGACCCCATATGATCTAAGTTTACAAAGCTATGACGAAACGCGAATCTGACATGCAGGCTGCGGAATCAACTTTAACTCTGCTCCAAGAGAACACACGCTTCTAATTTGCACAACACATCACTAACATTACTATTGCAGAGTGGAGAGGACGCTACAGATTAGAAGACTGCTTGCAGGGCAGGTAGCCTGCCTTGTAAGCCATGTTTCTGTGGGTCAGAAAAAGATGCAAGGCAAGCAGAGTGTAAATATAATCATGAACAGTCTCTGTGCAATTAAATGTCACAGTTTAATGTTTTCAAAAAGAAGGAAAATACAGATCTAATTCAAACTACCCACTCAGAGAGGTTAAACTGGTCCCCGAGGGCACATGGACCTGTTTCCTCTTTTCCCTCATAATTCAATTTTTGTCTCATCCTCCACCCTAAAAGTCATGGGGTCACCGACCAAACAACACTGCCTATATTGTTTGCAAAACCAAATGTAACCTCACCAGAGTAATTTGTAATGTTAGGTCATTTTGTTATCAATCTGGTCAGACTATTAATCATTTTGTTTAAGAAACAGGTGGTAGTGTTAAGTTATTGAGTTCTCACAATAGTATACCCTTATGGCATTGTGACGCTCCATGTACAGTTATTTCAATTGCTAATTTTGATAAAAGAAAAAACAAAAACACTTTAAAATGATGAGTCGTAAACAAATGTTTACAATTCATGGGTGTTGACTCAGTTATTAATTTCAGTGTCCGGTTATCTCCTGAGTATTTTTAGAATTGATTTGTTAAAATCGCACAGATGTTGAAGCAAGTCCTGTTCAAACATATGGAGCATTGAAGTTACAAGCACTCAGAAAAGGACATGATTGCAGCTCAGCCCAGCAGTCTGGCAGCTGAGACTGTGAAATAAAACTTTTTCTGGGATTTTTCTAAATTAAGTAGCAGGAGTTTGAGTTGATTTAATAATTTTGTCGTGCTGTCATTTTAAATACTGAAAAAGGTCAGGCACAAATATTGGTATTTTTGTGTTATAGACCTTTTTTGTATCTGAATACATGTGAGAGAATCCATCATACACCTTAAAGCTATTGGTTTAGAATAAAAACTGTAAAATTAACACAGCCATACAAGCACATTAATACCACCCTTCATTTTTCATATTGTTTGACTCAAAAACGAAAAAAAAAAGATGAACTATTACTTTTCAGGGATAATTTATTTGAATAGAAATAAAAGTTAATCACCGGTAGGTATGTTACTCTGTCCTCACAACATCAAACACGATTTCTGTCCTAATCTCATCTGCAATTGTATGAGATTGTCTCAATTTAAACTGAGTCTAGGGCTCCACCTGTTGGTGAAAAAAAAGTACTGACACTGGCAATTTTCTGCGCTGCACCGGAGAAGACTGATACATATCTTTGTGCGGTTGAGTGTATGGTGATAGCACAAGTCCTTGTTACAACAGGATAATAACTGTTGGATCAATGAAATTAGTCGGTGACTATTTAAAGTTTATATAATGTATTTTGTCAAAGGGTGTTTTTTTGTTATAGTGTGGTCATTTTGTATGATGAATGACACAAGCCTAAAGAATGAAGTCATGCATTCAGTTTGCATTGTAAAATAACCTCCAGTGCAGAAGTAGAACATGTGTGCAATGATTCTGAAACCTGCCGCTCAAAAATGGTTGCAATTTATAGTTCAATGTTTAGACCTCTGTATATACATATCTTTCTGTATATATTTTATGTGAGACATTTGTTTCCATAAAACTTGCAGTTGTTGCGCTTCCTCTCCATCTGCACCGTGCGCTCCCTGCGAGTCACATGACGCCGGTTCCCGCGGCCAAACTAAACAAGCGCTCCCCCGCCCTCCTTTCTCCTTTTCATTTCCTTAAAAAAACGACCGGAGGTGAAATTTACGCCGTGTGTTTAATAAGTTCAGGCTTTGTGAGAAAGACGGAGGCCGCAGCAGCCAAACACACACACACACACACACACACACACACACACACAAGTTCTGACGAGAAAAATATAAATAGTGCAATACACACTAATAAATCTCTGGATCCACAACGTCAAGGTCCTTATGAACCCGCAGCTTAATGAGGTAGAGTCACGTTTTTTCCACAATGTCACAACAACTGTGCATTCTTCACATGGAACAGAGGATTATATCACTTTGTTTTCATTTGTTTATTTTTTTTTTGTCCTTAAGCTTCTCAGTCCTCACATTCCAACTCATGATGAAAATCTTTGAAACTGCTCTGGCAGCTAAGAGAATATATCTAACCTATTAAACTATGGCTGTGATTTTTGAATAATAGTGTGGCAAACCTGCAGTTCTGTTGAGAGGAATGTTTACAGGTCTGTTATTTCATACTCGCTGTGAATGTGTTTTTGGATGAAAGAGCGAGGGGGCGGGTGAACGTGTGACGGAGTTCGAAACGCGAAGGTAACAGGTTTTTTGAGTGCTGACATTTTTGGACTTAATTGTATTAATAAAGAAGGGTTTTGTTTATTAACCACTTGTAATTGTGGAACATGTCCGGTCAGATGTTACATTGGTGTCAGAAATAGAAAACTGCTTCTCCAGGCCGAGATATGGCGGTGAGGCTAAAAAAGACCGATGCTTGTCCGAGAGTCAAAGAGGAGGTGGTGGATGATGCTTATGTTGGTATGTTGGTGCGTGAGGAGGAATTTGACCTGCTGCGGAGCATTATGTTGCCTGAGACAGACAGTCAAAAGCTAGCTGCCGATGCTGGCTTTGGCTCACCGAGTGCGGAAGACAGTGCCGCCGAGAAAACGGTCACCGGGGTTACAGCAGAGCCGGACGGGAATGGCGGTGAACGCTATAACTAGCTCCTTGTCAAGATGCTGAAATACTCTAGTAAATCAAACTGGGAGGCGTTCCACGCCCAATTTGAATTATTGGCACGGGCCGCAGGCTGTTCAGAGGACAATAAAGCCTTCCTGCTGGCCCTGTGTCTTACTGATGAAGCGTCAACATCCTTGATGCTGCTTGGCCCGGCCGAAAGAGACTACAGGGTTTTAGTCGGTGCTCTGCAGCCGTGTTTTGGACAATGCAACCTACCTGGTGTTCTGCGCCCGGAGATGTTACACAGACAGAGACGGGCTGGGGAGCTGGTCAGTGTTCTGGCTCGCGACATTGAAACCCCGGCAAGGAGAGCAGATGCCGGCTGAAATGCAGAGCAAGCTGGCCGCGGACCAGTTCATCCGGGCCATAACTCCCTAAAAACTGCACAGACACAGTTTGCACCCCCCTGTACTCTGCAGGAGGCACTGAAGCTAGAATTGGAGAGAGAGGAGGTTCATAGTGACCATGTTGGGACCAGCCCTGTTGTGAGAGCTTCAGCACAGGAGAAGAGAAGCCGGCATGGGCGGACGAGTTGACTGAAATGATCCATGCCGTATCACGGCAACCACCCCGCCATCACTGGGGCCCTCCTGTGTGTGGACAGTCTGGTCATATCAACGCTAGGTGTCCCACAGAAACGCCCCAGGGTCTGTATAAAAGGGACGATACCGACCCCAGCTCCTGTGTCCCACCATGCCCCACCCACGCAAGAAGAGCCCAGCTGTAAAGACTTCCCCCCGAAGCAGATGATGAGTCTACGAGGGTGGTTTGCTGGACTTGTAGACTTTTGCAACGTCACCATCAACCTTGTGGGGGCCCCATACATGCCCTTGCTGACACTGATTCCAAAGCAACACTAATAAGGTCTCACGTGGTCCCAGTAGGGATATACCGTAGGTAGAACCCACTCCAGAGAAGCTATGAACAGTGACCGGCAAACTAGCCCCAATGATCGGAAGAGGGGTGGTGGATATTTGAGTCGGGGGCTTTGCAGAGGCATTGGCGACTGATCGTGATCATTCTGACAAACACTGGAGTCTCTTTGGCTTCAATGCAAACTATGAAGTGGCATTCATGTGGAAATACGCCACAATACATTTAAAACGATAGCAGAGAAACGAAAAAGATTTCTGCAAGTTTATTTCATGTTATTGACATGCATGCTTCTCCATGAAAAATATGTCATTTAAGTCTTTACTTCCTTTTCCCCACATATCACCATGGAATATAATAGCGAGAAAGGAAAATGGAAGAGAAAGTAGAGCAGCCTAACATGGATAAATGTAAGTTTATGGATATATATATTAAATCCCAATCCTCAGATGCAGTATAAAAACGATAATTATGCACAAAAGACATTACGGAAGGAATAATAGAAAAATAATTGGTTGAGATTTCATACATCTGACAGAAGAGTTATATTTTTTTCATGCAAGCATTAGTGAGCAAGAGGTTATACTGTATATGGTAATCAAATGATCAGGTCCCAACGTACAAATATCCCTATTGGCCAATATACCTGCTGATTTAGCTTGCTACTGGTATTATGACTTTTCCCTTTATAGAGGGCAGTGTGTTTGTGTAACAATGTCAATGCACCGTTCTAATAGTGATTTGGCTTCATGGGTTTTTACATTTTAACCAGCCGGTTTCACCTGTCTGGCTGTAATGGTACAGGTCTGACAAGTCTCCTGGAACAGGGTTGTGTACAGAAACTGCAAGAAGAGAGAATACCTTGAATTATGAGAGCAACAAGGGTCTGCAATCGATATTCATTTCTGACAATGTAAATCTATTATGCATTTCATTTAAACATTGAATGTACTTACTTTTTGTAGAGCGTTTAAGATCAGATTTTCATTTTTTTCACTTGAAAAGGCTAAAACTTTAAAGTGAAGAGTTGCTATTTGGACATCTGAGGGGAGAAAATGGAGATTAAAAGTTAAACAATTCTTCAAGCCACATAAGAAAAAAGAACAGAGCCCTATATATCCCTATAAATTGAATATAGGGAAACTATGATACTGAATACATTTTTTGTTAAATGGAAAAAGCTTGAATAATTTATTTTTAATTGACATCGAAATAAAAAACAAAAGAACAAAACATTGTGGGGAAAAACTACATGTTTTGATTAATTTATTGTATTCTTTTGCAATTTGCTTTGGCAAATTCACTACATTTACTTTAACTCCTGAAGAATCCTCAAAGAAATGACCTAAAATGATGAATAAATAGCTAAAGTCAGCATGAAAACAGCAAAACTTGATCAAGAAATGACCAAAAAAGTAGTGAAAAGAAACGAAATGCCCAGAATAACAGATAAATGAGGCGGATTGGATAGGATCAGGATTATTAGGTCATCAGAAGGACAGCGCATGCTAGATTTGTTGAAGATAAAGTCAGAGAGGTCAAACCGAGATTGTTTGGACATGTACAGAGGAGAAAAAGTGAATATATTCGTTGAAGGACGCTGAGTTTTGAACCACGGGGAAGGATGCCTGGAGGAAGACTGAAGACGAGATTTATAAATGGAGTGAAAAAGGACATGTAGTTAGTTGGAATCAGAGAAGAGAATCACAGAATTGGGTTAGATGGATGTAGACAATTCACTGTAGTGACTGCTGAAGCGAGCAGGGGAAAGGAGAGGAACAACACATAAATATCCCTACCCTGGGGTTACCTATTTTGCGCAATTTTCCTTGGTATGCGCTTGGCTTTGGTTGGAAACCCTACCTTTGCTGACATCTTGTGGTAATGTAACTATACAACAGTTTTGTTTTGCTTAATTTTTTGCCAGCAAATCCTCAGAGATCCGACAAAACTGTTAAAAAAACTTGTACAGAAAGGCCCCCTGTCAGAATTGAACCAGGGTCCTTTGTGCTGTGAGGCCGAAGCGCAAAAACCACCATATAAAAATACCCAAATCATTCTACATAAGTATTGCTGCAATAACTCAAGTAGAGATCGTTATTATTACCAACCTGTAGCAGCTGAGCCAGCAACTGTTGAAGTATCAAGTCCAAATGATGGTGTGGTGCTGCTGCTTCTTATAGTGCGGGCGGCCATATCAGAAATCGTGGATGCTAAACCTGTGCTCTCATCTGCTGATACAGTCAAACTGGTTTGTGTTTGGCTTGTTGCTGATGTAGCAGCGGCTGTTGTGTACCTCTGGGTTGTTTGTGCGGAAGAACTGCTCTCTGTTGGGTTGAATGCTACAGGTGTAAAACACAATGCAGTAAAAATCATTGACAAACTGGTAAGTTGTGCTTGAGATGATTTCTCCTAATGTGTTCTTAAAAATCCAGAGTGTGTTCTTTCAAGATTGTACACTTTTTTGAGCATTTCATAAGAAGTGTTGCTGAAATACAACCTCCACATGTCTTTACACAAACCTCAATACAGAACATAAAGCATACAACAAATTTTGGTTTGCCAAAATTTGCCGTATATATGAAGAATATCATAAATGTTGATATAATTTCATTACTCGTCACTCACTTTGAGGGCAGACTGATGTATAGTCATCGCAGCAGTCGTTGTTGACAATGCAGAATTCATCGCAGAAACAAGACCTGTTACATGTGTCATTTCTTCCAGGGCAGCACAGTAGTGGTGGACCTTCACAGTTTTGACCTCATACAACAAAGGAAAAAAACAAATCAGCTATGAACTTAAGTAATGGTATATGCTGTACAAGACAACTGGTAAAATTAGTGATAAACTTGAAAAACACAGAAGTATATGATTGGTGTCAATAGTAGCTAATTATCTATAATATGCAATGTTAGGATATCTTATGATGAATGAAAAAACAACAATAATAATGTTAAAAATAATTATAGGAAACATACAGTACATAGTTTTTATAGGTTTCTATAATATTGTGGGTAAAGACGCAATAGGAATAGCGATGGGGCCTGGATATTCCTGCAATCCTACTAAGCGCTTTTCCACTTTCTTTACAATTGTTCAATGGAATCATGATGGATGTGTGAAATAATTTGATATGCTGCAAGACTACAAGAACCCTTGACAAACAGCATTTTTTTTTTGTAACAGAGGTATTTTGGAATTGGCAAATCACTTTGAGGCAGCCACACTATTTGGAGAGAGGGCTTATATATTGAGTGCCCAAGGCCTCTCAACTGTCCAGAATGCAGTAGCTGACCAGAGTAAGTCAATTTGAACACATTAGTCCAATACTGGCCTTTCTCCACTGGCTTTCTGTCAATGCAGGATTTATGTGCTAAGTGCTGTCTTAGTGATGGACAAAGCAACGAAAACATCAGTAAGTCATGAAAATTGTCAAGGAATTTTCCAAAACTATTACCAAAAATATTTGCAACATCTTTTCACTAAACTGCACAGAAAAAATGTCTTAATAGCAATGATTAGAAATTATATTCCCTATTCATTTCACCTAGCCCAAACTGAAGAGGTCTTATTTTACATTTATCAACAAAAGTTTTTTTTTTTTTTTTTTTAAATCCCTGCCACCTGTCAAAAACTCATCATTCAGCATCAGTCATTAAAGAACACGATAACAAGAGGATTTTATATGCTTGGTTAAAATATACCATAAACACACACCTGGGCATTTTTTTTTTCAAATTTTTCCACAGAACTCCACACAGAAAGGCCCCCTGTCAGAATTGAACCAGGGTCCTTTGTGCTGTGAGGCTGAAGCGCAAAAACCACCATATAAAAATACCCAAATCAATCTACATAAGTATTGCTGCAATAACTCAAGTAGAGACCGTTATTGTTACCAACCTGTAGCAGCTGAGCCAGCAACTGTTGAAGTTTGCAGTCCAAATGATGGTGTGGCGCTGCTGCTTCTTATAGTGCGGGCGGCCATATCAGAAATCGTGGATGCTAAACCTGTGCTCTCATCTGCTGATACAGTCAAACTGGTTTGTGTTTGGCTTGTTGCTGATGTAGCAGCGGCTGTTGTGTACCTCTGGGTTGTTTGTGCGGAAGAACTGCTCTCTGTTGGGTTGAATGCTACAGGTGTAAAACACAATGCAGTAAAAATCATTGACAAACTGGTAAGTTGTGCTTGAGATGATTTCTCCTAATGTGTTCTTAAAAATCCAGAGTGTGTTCTTTCAAGATTGTACACTTTTTTGAGCATTTCATAAGAAGTGTTGCTGAAATACAACCTCCACATGTCTTTACACAAACCTCAATACAGAACATAAAGCATACAACAAATTTTGGTTTGCCAAAATTTGCCGTATATATGAAGAATATCATAAATGTTGATATAATTTCATTACTCGTCACTCACTTTGAGGGCAGACTGATGTATAGTCATCGCAGCAGTCGTTGTTGACAATGCAGAATTCATCGCAGAAACAAGACCTGTTACATGTGTCATTTCTTCCAGGGCAGCACAGTAGTGGTGGACCTTCACAGTTTTGACCTCATACAACAAAGGAAAAAAACAAATCAGCTATGAACTTAAGTAATGGTATATGCTGTACAAGACAACTGGTAAAATTAGTGATAAACTTGAAAAACACAGAAGTATATGATTGGTGTCAATAGTAGCTAATTATCTATAATATGCAATGTTAGGATATCTTATGATGAATGAAAAAACAACAATAATAATGTTAAAAATAATTATAGGAAACATACAGTACATAGTTTTTATAGGTTTCTATAATATTGTGGGTAAAGACGCAATAGGAATAGCGATGGGGCCTGGATATTCCTGCAATCCTACTAAGCGCTTTTCCACTTTCTTTACAATTGTTCAATGGAATCATGATGGATGTGTGAAATAATTTGATATGCTGCAAGACTACAAGAACCCTTGACAAACAGCATTTTTTTTTTGTAACAGAGGTATTTTGGAATTGGCAAATCACTTTGAGGCAGCCACACTATTTGGAGAGAGGGCTTATATATTGAGTGCCCAAGGCCTCTCAACTGTCCAGAATGCAGTAGCTGACCAGAGTAAGTCAATTTGAACACATTAGTCCAATACTGGCCTTTCTCCACTGGCTTTCTGTCAATGCAGGATTTATGTGCTAAGTGCTGTCTTAGTGATGGACAAAGCAACAAAAACATCAGTAAGTCATGAAAATTGTCAAGGAATTTTCCAAAACTATTACCAAAAATATTTGCAACATCTTTTCACTAAACTGCACAGAAAAAATGTCTTAATAGCAATGATTAGAAATTATATTCCCTATTCATTTCACCTAGCCCAAACTGAAGAGGTCTTATTTTACATTTATCAACAAAAGTTTTTTTTTTTTTTTTTTTAAATCCCTGCCACCTGTCAAAAACTCATCATTCAGCATCAGTCATTAAAGAACACGATAACAAGAGGATTTTATATGCTTGGTTAAAATATACCATAAACACACACCTGGGCATTTTTTTTTTCAAATTTTTCCACAGAACTCCACACAGAAAGGCCCCCTGTCAGAATTGAACCAGGGTCCTTTGTGCTGTGAGGCTGAAGCGCAAAAACCACCATATAAAAATACCCAAATCAATCTACATAAGTATTGCTGCAATAACTCAAGTAGAGACCGTTATTGTTACCAACCTGTAGCAGCTGAGCCAGCAACTGTTGAAGTTTGCAGTCCAAATGATGGTGTGGTGCTGCTGCTTCTTATAGTGCGGGCGGCCATATCAGAAATCGTGGATGCTAAACCTGTGCTCTCATCTGCTGATACAGTCAAACTGGTTTGTGTTTGGCTTGTTGCTGATGTAGCAGCGGCTGTTGTGTACCTCTGGGTTGTTTGTGCGGAAGAACTGCTCTCTGTTAGGTTGAATGCTACAGGTGTAAAACACAATGCAGTAAAAATCATTGACAAACTGGTAAGTTGTGCTTGAGATGATTTCTCCTAATGTGTTCTTAAAAATCCAGAGTGTGTTCTTTCAAGATTGTACACTTTTTTGAGCATGTCATAAGAAGTGTTGCTGAAATACAACCTCCACATGTCTTTACACAAACCTCAATACAGAACATAAAGCATACAACAAATTTTGGTTTGCCAAATTTACAGTTGTTCAATGGATACATGATGGATGTGTGAAATAATCTGATATGCTGCAAGACTACAAGAACCCTTGACAAACAGCATTTTTTTTTTTTTGGAATTGGCAAATCACTTTGAGGCAGCCACACTATTTGGAAAGAGGGCTTATATATTGAATAGGACAGAATGTAAGAACATCTGGTATTTTTCTTTGTTTTCAGCTGAAAAAACTATTCTTCAATCTGACATCATAAATAATCCTAAAATCATTAAAACAAAAGTTGTCA
Organism: Fistularia commersonii; assembly: GCF_037954325.1. Lineage (NCBI taxonomy): Eukaryota > Metazoa > Chordata > Actinopteri > Syngnathiformes > Fistulariidae > Fistularia > Fistularia commersonii. Next base: position 1,756,741 of record NC_141308.1, read on the forward strand.
GAAATGACTTTGTATCAGTAGCAAGGATAGGTAGTGTTCAGAGCATCAAAGTGAAATAAATCAATTTGATTAAATGTCAAACATGACTGTCATGTGGATTGGCAAAGCGATGGATCTTTTCTCAATGGGGCTGACATTACCTCTTCAGCTGGAGGTAGGAATCACTGTTTTGGTCACAAAACAGAAAGAGCCGTGACATATTGAAATAGAACGTCAGTGAGGTGCCTGAAATGCTGCAAATTCTATTACTTTGTGTAATGTTTTGCTTTGGCACATTGCTGTAAACTTTTGCGAAGGCTATGATGCCAAAATGGGTCGGAATTGTAACGCTGGGTGATACTGTACAAATACCACTATTAACCGAGACTGACACGTAGAACAACAATGGGGAAGGAGTGATGACAAGTATCCAATTTGTCACTTTGTTGTTCGTCATTTGGGTGCTGTGACGTTAGGAGATATAGGGCAGGGAAATACAACTTGGAGTGTCATATCTCATGTTAAAATATGAGTTTGTGACGCTCACTATGATCAATTAATGTGCATCTGGTTGTTTTGGCAAGATATTTCTTGGCTCTTTCTTTACCTTCTTCCAAGAACAATGTTGGAGAGACCATCTTGTGGGTGGCTTGGCATTCTAAATGGCTTCAAACTCTCAAGCATGCAAATAGACAAGGACTCTGAACAAGGATATTATGATGAGGAAATACACCTGTCCAGACTGCTGTTGGCACTACACTGAGATTCAAGACTACTGAAGAACTACAACCCGAAATATGTCTTCCACTATGAGGAAAATACACAGGGACCTCAATTGATATTTTCTTTTTCAATATTTAGGGAAAGAAATTTAAGGTAAGGCAAGGTCCAATGGAAGCTCCAATGGGTGACTGACTTTGGACATTGTTTTTATTGTAATTTTGACATTCCCATGTGTATTTGCTCATAAAAATACACAAAATTTACAGAGTTCTCAGTTTTTGATTGTTAAACTTTCCAGCATCTCTTTGCCACCTGGGCAGTAAAACACACAAATTACTAAATATCTTACAAATCTGTTGGAAATGCTAGTTTTAGGAAGCATTTTCACATTGCCATTTCAACCTATTTGACTAACTCTTTGTTAAATGAGACAGTAAAACTCACGATGTTAGATACATACTGAGATGCACCATCTTCATTTCCGCTGCATACTTGAGACCTCAAATGCTTTTCGGCTTCCCCCCATCAGCGGTCACCGCAGTGAATCAACCTCCTCCATTTAATCCTATTCTCTGTATCCTCCTCTCTCACACCAAGTAACTTCATGTCCTCTTTCACTACGTCCATAAATCTTCGCTTTGGTCTTCCTCAGCCTCCTGCCTGGCAGCTCCAATTCCAGCATCCCTCTACCAATATATTCACTATCCCTCCTCTTTACGTGACCAAACCATCTCAGTCAGGCCTTTCTGAACATACACTACAGATATATTGCCAAAAGTATTTCACGCACCCATCTAAATAATCAGAATCAGGTGTTCCAATCACTTCAAAGGCCACAGGTGTATAAAATCAAGCACCTAGCCAAGCAGATTGTGTTTTTTTTTTTTTTTTACAAACATTTGTGAAAGAATTATTCACTCTTAGGAGCTTTGGGAATTCCAGTGTGGAACTGTGTTGGGATGCCACCTGTGCAGCGAATCCAGTTGGGAAATTTCCTCGCCTCTAAATATCCACAGTCAACTGTCAGCTGTATTATAAGAGCATGGAAGTGTTTGGGAACGACAGCAACTCAGCCACAAAGTAGTAGGCCACGTAAACTGACGGAGCGGGGTCAGTGGATGCTGAGGCGCATAGTGCGAAGAGGTCGCCAACTCTCTGAAGAGTTCATCGCTACAGACCCCCAAACTTCCTGTGGCCTTCAGATTAGCTCAAGAACAGTGCTAAGAGAGATTCTTGGAATGGTTTCCATGGCCAAGCAGCTGCATCCAAGCCACACATCACCAAGTGCAATGCAAATTGCCGAATGTAGTGGTGTAAAGCACGCCGCCACTGGGCTCTAAAGCAGTGGAGATGTGTTGTCTTAAAATTGCTCTCAGAATAATGCCCTTTAGAAGAGGGTTTTAATTCAACCACCAACAGAGGAAACAAACAGTTAAACTGAGGATGCGCCCCCTTTACGATAACTGAAGGTGCAGGTTAGTGTCACACCTCAAATCAAGAACAACATTGTACAACTATTCATACAACTGAGTTCTAACATAGAACCCTGACAAGCTCCTAAAGGCCATCATAGCTGCAAAGGGTTCTGGGGTTCCGCTGGCCAGTCTCCCCACAACATGCCACAATATTATGTTGAATAATTAAAAAAAGGTTGTAATATGATTAGTGTCTTAATTAACTGATATAGACAATAATTATTACCAACTTGTAGCATCTGAGCTAGCAAATGCTGACAATGTGCTGATGCCTCTTCTTAGAATTGAGGCTGAGGTGTCAGAGGCCTGTGATAAGGTTGTGCTGCTATCTACTGATACAGTTGCACCCATGTGTGTTTGACTTGCTCTTGCAGTAGTAGAGGCTGTTGTGGTTCTCTGGTAAAGTTCTTCAGATGTAGAGCTGCGTTCTGTTCTGAGTGCTTTAGTAGTGACGTACAAGGTAATTAAAAAGTCATCGGGAATTTATACATGCAAACCTGGAAACTGTCTGGCTGCTGTTAATACTACTTATAAGCAACTTTCCTGCTTTGGAACTCAAACAATATGCAAATGATTATTATTGAATATGAAGCTGTTCATCATGACTATCATTTCACCACGCCCTTGGACTATTCAGTGCAATGACAGAGTTAGGTTTCTGGGTGTGTTCTTTGACAAGATACTTTCATATATAAAAAAAGTCACCAGATTCACCTTCTTTCATCTTAGAAACATTGCTAAGATCAGATCTCTCTTGTTACGAATATATGCCAAAATGCATTTGTGACATTGTGATGTCATTGCTGTAATGTCTTGCTGCTTAAGAGTGTCCAATGCCTTCAAACCATGCTCTGAGAAGTAACAATGGGCCTTGATATGCCCACAATCCTACTGGGTGCTTTTTCCACTTTGTTTACAGCTGTTTGATGGAAACTGAATGAAATATTTCACTATCATCGGTACAATAATAATAATACTACCTCCTTGCTTCAGAGGTAGATTTAATGCCAAACACAGCTAACTTCAGCCTTACTAAATTGTCACTTACTTGTTTACATGTTCCATTCTGCTCTTGTTTTTCTATTTTTGCCCTTCTATTTATTTATCTTTTATGGTTTGAACTGAACCTGGGTACAAATTTCATACCACATACTATAAGGTGTGCTCATATGATAATGAAAGTTCCCCGGATCCTACAAGAATTGAATCAGCTCAACTGAGTACCAGTGATTGAGCTGTGTAAAAAGATATGGGGAATGATTGTTTAAGACTTTGACAACCGCATATTTTTTTTTACATTGCAACAGAGGTATTTTGGCAATTCATTTAGAAAGAAGCAGCCATGCTGTTTGGAAAGAGGGGTTATACATTGAATGGGACAGTATTTTTTGTCCTTAGCTGAAGGAAATTATCCTTCAATCTATCAACATCAACTATCCTAAAATCATTATAAAAAAATTTCAAAAAAATCATTTTGTATCAATAGGAAGTACGGGTGTCGTTCAGAGCATTATACATCAGGGGTTGGCAACCTTCTCAAAACAGAGAGCCACTTCTTGGTTACCGATTAAAGTGAAAGGCCGATAGTGTGATACACATCTGAAACAGCTAATTTGCTCAGTTTACCTTTCATTTTGTGTTATCAACAATCAATGATATTCATCACCAAACCTTTGATGCCTTGTTGACACAGAAGCATTGTGCATGTAAGCTGTGAAGCTTGCCAGCCTGTTTCTTTCAACCTATCCTTCTAAAGCAGCCTTTTCTGACATGAACTTAATCAAGAACAAAATTCAGAACAGGCCTCACTAATGCACATCTGTAAAGACTCAATCAGAGTTGCAGTGTCAAGTTACACCCCAGATTACAGTACACTGGTGAACAGCATGCAATGTCAGGCTACCAACTAACAGCCAAAGAAATAGATAACAGATGGAAGGTATTATCTGAAAATGCAAATTGTTGCAGAGATTAATAGAAATAAAGTGTTGCATATTGATATGTATCTGTCTCCTGCCTTGTTGAATCATTATTGATAATTGTGAGAAATCATTAACATGATCAGTGTCTTCACATAGCAGCCTGATAAGCTTTAAGGTGGTGGTCTTTTTGCAATGCTGCAGTTTCGATCTTCACCTGTGTAGCATCCAAGTTGAATGTTGGATTTAGTTGCTGAGCAATGCATGTTGTGTCTATGCTCAATCTGATCACCAATCACAGACTGAGATGACAAGCGAATATTTTTTTTTCCCTCTAAACAATCTAATACACGCATACACATACATACACAAACACATCTCTGGAGCTGGTAAGCACCCAAATCTTTCTAATTTTTAACCATTTTTAAACTAACATCAGGCTAAGGAGAGAGAAAGAGCAGTGTGTTCCTCTGCTAGCCTGTCAGTGTGAGCTGTGGGGGAGAGGGATGGGTGGGTTGACCCAAATATAGATATTAATATTATTAATAGCAAAGAAGTGAGATACTGAGAGGACTGAAGAGAACAGACAGAAGTACAGGGAGATACAGTGTGAGGTAAAGAAAGAGATAACAAGGGCAAAGCAAAGGTTGTCCGATGACTTGTATGCTCGGTTGGACAGTAAGAAGTGGCAGAATGATTTATACAGGTTGGCATAACAGAGAGATACAGATGGAAAGGATGTACAACAGATTCGGGTGATTAAGGATAGAGAATCTGATTCAACTCACTAATAAGTTGCGCTGGAACAGGCCCTCAGGCGAATCATGAGGTCCTTTTGGGTGACACCATGGTGACACCAAGTTGGTGTCAACCTACATGATAAGTATGTCTGAAATAACTAATACAGACAATCATGATTACCAACCTGTAGCAGGTGCGCTAGCAAATGCTGAAGTTTCAAGTCCATCTGATGATGTGCTGATGATTCTCCTTGTATTTGAGACTGTGGTGTCAGAAGGCTGGGATGATAATCTTGTGCTGCTATCTGCTGATACAGCTGCACCCATGCGTGTTTGACTTTCTGCTGTAGTAGCAGAGGCTGTCATGGTTCCCTGGTTTAATTGTGCAGAAGTAGAATGGCTTGCTGTTGTGCTGAGTGCTGTAATAGTGATGGACAATGCAATGAAAAAACACACACAATCCTGTAACCTTTCTGGCTGCTGTTACCACTGTTTATTAGCAAATTACCTGCTTCAGAACATGGAAATGGTTTTATTGAACCTATGAGGCTGCATCTATTGTCATTTCACTCTGTCCTTGGACTATTCAGTGGACCGATAGTTAGGAGCCTGGGTGTGTTTTTGACCAGAAGTCACCAGATTATCCTTCTTTCATCTTAGAAACATTGCTAAGATCAGATCTGGCTGTTTATTAAACGATGCTGAGCTCTTAACCCATGAGTTATTGACATCATGATATCGTTATTGTAATGTCCTTTTATAAAGGTTGCCTAAGAAGAGTGCCCAAGGCCTCTAAACTGTCCAGAATGCAGTAGCTGACTAGAGTAAGTCAATTTGTAAGTCAACACTGATTCCAAAGCAACACTAATAAGGTCTCACGTGGTCCCAGTAGGGATATACCGTAGGTAGAACCCACTCCAGAGAAGCTATGAACAGTGACCGGCAAACTAGCCCCAATGATCGGAAGAGGGGTGGTGGATATTTGAGTCGGGGGCTTTGCAGAGGCATTGGCGACTGATCGTGATCATTCTGACAAACACTGGAGTCTCTTTGGCTTCAATGCAAACTATGAAGTGGCATTCATGTGGAAATACGCCACAATACATTTAAAACGATAGCAGAGAAACGAAAAAGATTTCTGCAAGTTTATTTCATGTTATTGACATGCATGCTTCTCCATGAAAAATATGTCATTTAAGTCTTTACTTCCTTTTCCCCACATATCACCATGGAATATAATAGCGAGAAAGGAAAATGGAAGAGAAAGTAGAGCAGCCTAACATGGATAAATGTAAGTTTATGGATATATATATTAAATCCCAATCCTCAGATGCAGTATAAAAACGATAATTATGCACAAAAGACATTACGGAAGGAATAATAGAAAAATAATTGGTTGAGATTTCATACATCTGACAGAAGAGTTATATTTTTTTCATGCAAGCATTAGTGAGCAAGAGGTTATACTGTATATGGTAATCAAATGATCAGGTCCCAACGTACAAATATCCCTATTGGCCAATATACCTGCTGATTTAGCTTGCTACTGGTATTATGACTTTTCCCTTTATAGAGGGCAGTGTGTTTGTGTAACAATGTCAATGCACCGTTCTAATAGTGATTTGGCTTCATGGGTTTTTACATTTTAACCAGCCGGTTTCACCTGTCTGGCTGTAATGGTACAGGTCTGACAAGTCTCCTGGAACAGGGTTGTGTACAGAAACTGCAAGAAGAGAGAATACCTTGAATTATGAGAGCAACAAGGGTCTGCAATCGATATTCATTTCTGACAATGTAAATCTATTATGCATTTCATTTAAACATTGAATGTACTTACTTTTTGTAGAGCGTTTAAGATCAGATTTTCATTTTTTTCACTTGAAAAGGCTAAAACTTTAAAGTGAAGAGTTGCTATTTGGACATCTGAGGGGAGAAAATGGAGATTAAAAGTTAAACAATTCTTCAAGCCACATAAGAAAAAAGAACAGAGCCCTATATATCCCTATAAATTGAATATAGGGAAACTATGATACTGAATACATTTTTTGTTAAATGGAAAAAGCTTGAATAATTTATTTTTAATTGACATCGAAATAAAAAACAAAAGAACAAAACATTGTGGGGAAAAACTACATGTTTTGATTAATTTATTGTATTCTTTTGCAATTTGCTTTGGCAAATTCACTACATTTACTTTAACTCCTGAAGAATCCTCAAAGAAATGACCTAAAATGATGAATAAATAGCTAAAGTCAGCATGAAAACAGCAAAACTTGATCAAGAAATGACCAAAAAAGTAGTGAAAAGAAACGAAATGCCCAGAATAACAGATAAATGAGGCGGATTGGATAGGATCAGGATTATTAGGTCATCAGAAGGACAGCGCATGCTAGATTTGTTGAAGATAAAGTCAGAGAGGTCAAACCGAGATTGTTTGGACATGTACAGAGGAGAAAAAGTGAATATATTCGTTGAAGGACGCTGAGTTTTGAACCACGGGGAAGGATGCCTGGAGGAAGACTGAAGACGAGATTTATAAATGGAGTGAAAAAGGACATGTAGTTAGTTGGAATCAGAGAAGAGAATCACAGAATTGGGTTAGATGGATGTAGACAATTCACTGTAGTGACTGCTGAAGCGAGCAGGGGAAAGGAGAGGAACAACACATAAATATCCCTACCCTGGGGTTACCTATTTTGCGCAATTTTCCTTGGTATGCGCTTGGCTTTGGTTGGAAACCCTACCTTTGCTGACATCTTGTGGTAATGTAACTATACAACAGTTTTGTTTTGCTTAATTTTTTGCCAGCAAATCCTCAGAGATCCGACAAAACTGTTAAAAAAACTTGTACAGAAAGGCCCCCTGTCAGAATTGAACCAGGGTCCTTTGTGCTGTGAGGCCGAAGCGCAAAAACCACCATATAAAAATACCCAAATCATTCTACATAAGTATTGCTGCAATAACTCAAGTAGAGATCGTTATTATTACCAACCTGTAGCAGCTGAGCCAGCAACTGTTGAAGTATCAAGTCCAAATGATGGTGTGGTGCTGCTGCTTCTTATAGTGCGGGCGGCCATATCAGAAATCGTGGATGCTAAACCTGTGCTCTCATCTGCTGATACAGTCAAACTGGTTTGTGTTTGGCTTGTTGCTGATGTAGCAGCGGCTGTTGTGTACCTCTGGGTTGTTTGTGCGGAAGAACTGCTCTCTGTTGGGTTGAATGCTACAGGTGTAAAACACAATGCAGTAAAAATCATTGACAAACTGGTAAGTTGTGCTTGAGATGATTTCTCCTAATGTGTTCTTAAAAATCCAGAGTGTGTTCTTTCAAGATTGTACACTTTTTTGAGCATTTCATAAGAAGTGTTGCTGAAATACAACCTCCACATGTCTTTACACAAACCTCAATACAGAACATAAAGCATACAACAAATTTTGGTTTGCCAAAATTTGCCGTATATATGAAGAATATCATAAATGTTGATATAATTTCATTACTCGTCACTCACTTTGAGGGCAGACTGATGTATAGTCATCGCAGCAGTCGTTGTTGACAATGCAGAATTCATCGCAGAAACAAGACCTGTTACATGTGTCATTTCTTCCAGGGCAGCACAGTAGTGGTGGACCTTCACAGTTTTGACCTCATACAACAAAGGAAAAAAACAAATCAGCTATGAACTTAAGTAATGGTATATGCTGTACAAGACAACTGGTAAAATTAGTGATAAACTTGAAAAACACAGAAGTATATGATTGGTGTCAATAGTAGCTAATTATCTATAATATGCAATGTTAGGATATCTTATGATGAATGAAAAAACAACAATAATAATGTTAAAAATAATTATAGGAAACATACAGTACATAGTTTTTATAGGTTTCTATAATATTGTGGGTAAAGACGCAATAGGAATAGCGATGGGGCCTGGATATTCCTGCAATCCTACTAAGCGCTTTTCCACTTTCTTTACAATTGTTCAATGGAATCATGATGGATGTGTGAAATAATTTGATATGCTGCAAGACTACAAGAACCCTTGACAAACAGCATTTTTTTTTTGTAACAGAGGTATTTTGGAATTGGCAAATCACTTTGAGGCAGCCACACTATTTGGAGAGAGGGCTTATATATTGAGTGCCCAAGGCCTCTCAACTGTCCAGAATGCAGTAGCTGACCAGAGTAAGTCAATTTGAACACATTAGTCCAATACTGGCCTTTCTCCACTGGCTTTCTGTCAATGCAGGATTTATGTGCTAAGTGCTGTCTTAGTGATGGACAAAGCAACGAAAACATCAGTAAGTCATGAAAATTGTCAAGGAATTTTCCAAAACTATTACCAAAAATATTTGCAACATCTTTTCACTAAACTGCACAGAAAAAATGTCTTAATAGCAATGATTAGAAATTATATTCCCTATTCATTTCACCTAGCCCAAACTGAAGAGGTCTTATTTTACATTTATCAACAAAAGTTTTTTTTTTTTTTTTTTTAAATCCCTGCCACCTGTCAAAAACTCATCATTCAGCATCAGTCATTAAAGAACACGATAACAAGAGGATTTTATATGCTTGGTTAAAATATACCATAAACACACACCTGGGCATTTTTTTTTTCAAATTTTTCCACAGAACTCCACACAGAAAGGCCCCCTGTCAGAATTGAACCAGGGTCCTTTGTGCTGTGAGGCTGAAGCGCAAAAACCACCATATAAAAATACCCAAATCAATCTACATAAGTATTGCTGCAATAACTCAAGTAGAGACCGTTATTGTTACCAACCTGTAGCAGCTGAGCCAGCAACTGTTGAAGTTTGCAGTCCAAATGATGGTGTGGCGCTGCTGCTTCTTATAGTGCGGGCGGCCATATCAGAAATCGTGGATGCTAAACCTGTGCTCTCATCTGCTGATACAGTCAAACTGGTTTGTGTTTGGCTTGTTGCTGATGTAGCAGCGGCTGTTGTGTACCTCTGGGTTGTTTGTGCGGAAGAACTGCTCTCTGTTGGGTTGAATGCTACAGGTGTAAAACACAATGCAGTAAAAATCATTGACAAACTGGTAAGTTGTGCTTGAGATGATTTCTCCTAATGTGTTCTTAAAAATCCAGAGTGTGTTCTTTCAAGATTGTACACTTTTTTGAGCATTTCATAAGAAGTGTTGCTGAAATACAACCTCCACATGTCTTTACACAAACCTCAATACAGAACATAAAGCATACAACAAATTTTGGTTTGCCAAAATTTGCCGTATATATGAAGAATATCATAAATGTTGATATAATTTCATTACTCGTCACTCACTTTGAGGGCAGACTGATGTATAGTCATCGCAGCAGTCGTTGTTGACAATGCAGAATTCATCGCAGAAACAAGACCTGTTACATGTGTCATTTCTTCCAGGGCAGCACAGTAGTGGTGGACCTTCACAGTTTTGACCTCATACAACAAAGGAAAAAAACAAATCAGCTATGAACTTAAGTAATGGTATATGCTGTACAAGACAACTGGTAAAATTAGTGATAAACTTGAAAAACACAGAAGTATATGATTGGTGTCAATAGTAGCTAATTATCTATAATATGCAATGTTAGGATATCTTATGATGAATGAAAAAACAACAATAATAATGTTAAAAATAATTATAGGAAACATACAGTACATAGTTTTTATAGGTTTCTATAATATTGTGGGTAAAGACGCAATAGGAATAGCGATGGGGCCTGGATATTCCTGCAATCCTACTAAGCGCTTTTCCACTTTCTTTACAATTGTTCAATGGAATCATGATGGATGTGTGAAATAATTTGATATGCTGCAAGACTACAAGAACCCTTGACAAACAGCATTTTTTTTTTGTAACAGAGGTATTTTGGAATTGGCAAATCACTTTGAGGCAGCCACACTATTTGGAGAGAGGGCTTATATATTGAGTGCCCAAGGCCTCTCAACTGTCCAGAATGCAGTAGCTGACCAGAGTAAGTCAATTTGAACACATTAGTCCAATACTGGCCTTTCTCCACTGGCTTTCTGTCAATGCAGGATTTATGTGCTAAGTGCTGTCTTAGTGATGGACAAAGCAACAAAAACATCAGTAAGTCATGAAAATTGTCAAGGAATTTTCCAAAACTATTACCAAAAATATTTGCAACATCTTTTCACTAAACTGCACAGAAAAAATGTCTTAATAGCAATGATTAGAAATTATATTCCCTATTCATTTCACCTAGCCCAAACTGAAGAGGTCTTATTTTAAATTTATCAACAAAACAGTTTTTTTTTTGTTTTGTTTTTTTAAATCCCTGCCACCTGTCAAAAACTCATCATTCAGCATCAGTCATTATTGAACACGTTAACAATAGGATTTGATGTGCTTGGTTAAAACATACCACAAACACACACCTGGGCATCTTTCTTTTCAAATTTTTCCACAGAACTCCACACAGAAAGGCCCCCTGTCAGAATTGAACCAGGGTCCTTTGTGCTGTGAGGCCGAAGCGCAAAAACCACCATATAAAAATACCCAAATCGTTCTACATAAGTATTGCTGCAATAACTCAAGTAGAGACCGTTATTATTACCAACCTGTAGCGGCTGAGCCAGCCACTTTTGAAGTATCCAGTCCAACTGATGGTGTGGTGCTGCTGCTTCTTATAGTGGGCGTGGCCATATCAGAAACCGTGGATGCTAAACCTGTGCTCTCATCTGCTGATACAGTCAAACTGGTTTGTGTTTGGCTTGTTGCTGATGTAGCAGCGGCTGTTGTGTTGCTCTGGGTTGTTTGTGCGGCAGAACTGCTCTCTGTTGGGTTGAATGCTACAGGTGTAAAACACAATGCAGTAAAAATCATTGACAAACTGGTAAGTTGTGCTTGAGATGATTTCTCCTAATGTGTTCTTAAAAATCCAGAGTGTGTTCTTTCAAGATTGTACACTTTTTTGAGCATTTCATAAGAAGTGTTGCTGAAATACAACCTCCACATGTCTTTACACAAACCTCAATACAGAACATAAAGCATACAACAAATTTTGGTTTGCCAAATTTTGCCGTATATATGAAGAATATCATAAATGTTGATATAATTTCATTACTCGTCACTCACTTTGAGGGCAGACTGATGTATAGTCATCGCAGCAGTCGTTGTTGACAATGCAGAATTCATCGCAGAAACAAGACCTGTTACATGTGTCATCTCTTCCGGGGCAGCACAGTAGTGGTGGACCTTCACAGTTTTGACCTCACACAACAAAGGAAAAAAACAAATCAGCTATGAACTTAAGTAATGGTATATGCTGTACAAGACAACTGGTAAAATTAGTGATAAACTTAAAAAACACGGAAGTATATGATTGGTGTCAACAGTAGCTAATTATCTATAATATGCAATGTTAGGATATCTTATGACACAGGGATATGAATAAGAAGAAAATATTATACATATTATTATACAGATGACAAAATGAAAAAGCAACAATAATGTTAAAAATAATTAGAGGAAACATACAGTACATAGTTTTTGTAGGTTCTATAATATTGTGGGTAAAGATGCAATAGGAATAGCGATGGGGCCTTGATATTCCTGCAATCCTACCAAGTGCTTTTCCACTTTCTTTACAGTTGTTCAATGGATACATGATGGATGTGTGAAATAATTTGATATGCTGCAAGACTACAAGAACCCTTGACAAACAGAATTTTTTTTTTTGTAACAGAGGTATTTTGGAATTGGCAAATCACTTTGAGGCAGCCACACTATTTTGAAAGAGGGCTTATATATTGAATAGGACTGAATGTAAGTACATCTGGTATTTTTCTTTGTTTTCAGCTGAAAAAACTATTCTTCAATCTGACATCATAAATAATCCTAAAATCATTAAAACAAAAGTTGTCAGAAATGACTTTGTATCAGTAGCAAGGATAGGTAGTGTTCAGAGCATCAAAGTGAAATAAATCAATTTGATTAAATGTCAAACATGACTGTCATGTGGATTGGCAAAGCGATGGATCTTTTCTCAATGGGGCTGACATTACCTCTTCAGCTGGAGGTGGGAATCACTGTTTTGGTCACAAAACAGAAAGAACCGTGAGATATTGAAATAGAACGCCAGTGAGGTGCCTGAAAAGCCGCAAATTCTATTACTTTGCGTGATGTTTTGCTTTTGCACATTGCTGTAAACTTTTGCAAAGGCTGTGATGCCAAGATGGGTCGGAATTGTAGCGCTGGGTGATACTGTACAAATACCACTATTAACCAAGACTGACACGCAGAACAACAATGTGGAAGGAGTGATGACAAGCGAAGAGATGGACAACTATCCAATTTGTCACTGTGTTGTTCGTCATTTGGGTGCTGTGACGTTAGGACAGGGGTGTCAAACTCATTTCTCATCGCGGGCCACATACAGCCTGGGTAGATGTCAAGTGGACCGGACCATTAAAATAATAGCATACTCAGCAATAAATAACCAAAATATCATGTCTTTCCTCTGTTTCAGTGTAAAGAAGTACAAAGACAAAATGAAAATTTTGGAATTTAATGAGCAATCCTTTTACAAAATATTTCATGAAACACCTCATATTTCCCTAGACAAAAGTGAAATTTACTTTTATCATTCACATGTTTGCATTGCAATCATGTGATCATGCGATCCCACTGATCTTGCAAAGGCACAAAACTTTAACAAGTAATTGGTATTGAAAAATATAGCAATGCACTTTAAGATTAAATGAGACATATAAAGAAAGGGATTTTTAAACTATTTACACATGTGCATATAAAATCTAAATTGAATCCCTGCCTTCACCCTCCAAACTAAAAAGAGTGCTATCAAATGTGTAAGGAAGAAAGTATTTACCTGTCCAGTAAATGTGTAAACTTCATACATGAAACATAAATACACATACAACACATACTGAAAACGCATGGAGTTGCATGAACAGTAGAATTCCACCATACTCGTTTGTAGTGAAGCTGGTGACTAACGTTAAATTGTACATTTTCGCTAGCAATTAGCTAACTGGCTTTTACCGCTGCGTCACTGATTTCTCGGCTATGGGTGAAGGTGGACCGCTATTTCCTCAAACCCGCCAGCAATTCGTTGATCTTATCTCTTCTCAGTTGTCTTTGCAAACTGTCATATTTTTCGCTGTGATGAGTCTCGTAGTGGCGTCGTATATGATATTCCTTAAATACCGAAACTTGTTGCAAACACGCCAAGCACAAAGGTTTCCCGTGCGTCTCCGTAAATAAATAGGACGTAGTCAAATTTTCTTCTAAAATTCGACACTCTATAACTACTTGTCTCTGTTTTGATAACGACATTTTGGCTAATGAGGGAGTAGCAGGAGGTGGAGAACAGGATAGAAACAACGTCATAACAAGCAGCAGGTGGTACATTGATAACGTCTGCTGATTGGTCCGTCTCAGTGATGCGGATTGTCGTCTACTCTGATCAAAATAGTGCGCTTCCTAGTGGAAAATTCTTGAATTGCATTTAATTAAAAAAATTAAATCCTTGTCTTTTATGCATTTTTTCACTTTCAAATTATCCTGCGGGCCTAGTCGAAGCCAGTTCCGGCCCGCGGGCCGTATGTTTGACACCCCTGCGTCAGGAGATATAGGGCAGTGAAATACAGCTTGGAGTATTATATCTCACGTTAAAATATGAGTTTGTGACACTCACTATGATGAATTAATGTGCATCTGGTTGTTTTGGCAAGATATTTCTTGAATCTTTCTTTACCTTCCTCCAAGAACAATGTTGGAGAGACCATGTTGTGGGTGGCTCAGCATTCTAAATGGCTTCAAACTCTCAAGCATGCAAAGAGACAAGGACTCTGAACAAGGATATTATGATGAGGAAATACACCTGTCCAGACCGCTGTTGGCACTACACTGAGATTCAAGACTACTGAAGAAGTACAACCTGAAATATGTCTTCCGCTATGAGGAAAATACACAGGGACCTCAATTGATATTTTCTTTTTCAATATTTAGGGAAAGAAATTTAAGGTAAGGCAAGGTCCAATGGAAGCTCCAATGGGTGACTGACTTTGGCCTGACTTTGGACATTGTTTTTATTGTAATTGTGACATTCCCATGTGTATTTGCTCATAGAAATACACAAAATTTACAGAGTTCTCTGTTTTTGATTGGTTTGGAATACTACATGTGGTTGCCTAAGACAGGTGAGATAAATATTCTGTCTGGATTGTTTGGATATCATAAGGAAGTAGGTCTGCCAGACAGGTATTTCGCTCTGACACTCCACAAATATAACCTGATGGGATACACTGGTTGAAAGAGACATTTACATTGGCTGAATGCTCTCCAGGCAGACCATGGTGCATGTTTGATGCCATGCTTTTTTTTAAATAAAACCTTTCACTATAATCAAGATCGTGTCAATGGAATCTTCATAAACTACTACATCAGTTTTTGGTAAACTACATCAGTATAAAAGAAGAATGAGCAGGTTGCTGTGTGTGTATTTATGATATTCAAATGATATTTATTTGTTTAAATAAATATGTTTATATTTATAAAGAATATAAAGTAATTTTTTGAGCACCATTCATCATCATCAAACTAGGAAATAGCTTGAGCACAATGGAAGCTGCCTTGAGACTCAAACAAAAACTTTGACTAAAAATATAAATATTGTTCATGGACTATTACATATGGTATGGGTCAGATAGATAGAAAAAGTATAAGTGTTGTACCAGATATATAATAATCATACACGTTATCAAACAAGATACTACCTACTACACAATGCACACAAGGTGTAAGCTCTAATATTTCATCAATAACTTGGGAGCACTGTCCACATAGATAAGTTATCAAAATGTGCAAGTGAAATACAACAATATTCCCCTCCTTTCACATGGATTCTTGAAAACAATATTCATGGGTTACCTTTACTCTGTAGTTGAGAGATATTAGCATAGAAAGTGGTTGAAAACCTCAAGTCAGACAGTTAAGTTTCTCGATTTGTTGACGATAATATTTCAAAAGGCCAGTATGTGTCTACATTCTGGGCACAATCATTAGCCAGGACCTGATGGGAAGCTGCAAATCACCCCCTTTAAAACCCCAAGCCAACAACAGTTAAAAGGAAAATTCATCCTGCCAAAGGGGGTGATGTTGAACTTGTACACTGCCAGCATTGAACCCATCTTCACCTCAATCACCACCTGGAACACAGATTTTTTTTCTCTGTCTGCAAAATATTGAGACTCAGTTTCTGAGACCTACATGTAGGATTTAAGATGACCCCTCCCATCTGAGACATTGACTTTTCGAGAGCAATCGTCAAACAGTTAAGGGAGGTGGCAGTGGCCCATCAGGACCAAAACAACACACAATTCTAGTTTAGTTACTTTATTTCAGGTATCTTGACAGAAATAGGAAAAAACGAACACCGATATTTACAATAGAGAAAATAATAGACATCCCATGAGGAGTGTAAATAAGGTTATTTACTCCCATCTTTTATCCCATTTCAATTGATTAATGAGCATTATTGTGCTTCCTGCCAGTTTAAATGTTGTTATATACAAAAAAAACAAACAAACCACATTTACAAGTACATATATGCACATGCCAAATACATATACATTCCTCTCACAGTTTATCATTATCTACCACCGCCTAAAAAGGAGGAAAAAATCAATGCCCCTCTCCTCTGTACAGGACTCTCTCAGAAAATTAGAATATTGTGATAAAAGTTCTTTATCTTCTGTAAAGCAATTACAAAAATAAAAAAGTCATACATTCTGGATTCATTGCAAATCAACTGAAATACTGCAAGCCTTTTATTATTTTAATATTGTTGATTTTGGCCTACATCTTAACTCAAAAATCCTATCTCAAAATATTAGAATATCATGAAAAAGTAATTTTAGTTTTTTTAATTGCATTACAGAAGATGAAGAACTTTATCACAATGTTCGAATTTTCTGAGACAGTCCTGTATACTCACTTGAAAATAAACAGATTTTCATCCTAAAAACTCATCAGAATCCCTTAAAAGCAAACAAGATCACATTATTTCTTTTGATTCAAAAACAGACAACACACACACACACATATATATGTATATGTATATATATCTTTTTGTTAATGCACAAGCATACTGTTGTGTTGGGGATTTATTTGTGCAACTACATTAAAATCAATAACGGATCTTATCATCTTAGAGCACTAATAAGCTCTTTGTTCAAGCTTTACATATTGTGCTTTTACCATATTAGGAATGCAACTATGTGCACAAAGGCACTGTCTGAAATGACATGAACACAGCTATTGATGATCAAGATTTTTTCATTTTTCAAAACAAATAAAACATGATATAAACGGTCAGGTTTGACTTACCATTGTATAGTGGTATCAGAATCAGCAGAAAAAAAGACACTGCAAAACAATCCATGGCTGTTCTGTTCCTGTCTGTGTTGCTGTCTCATTTTTCCAAGTAGACATTGTCACGCACACGCACACGCACACGCACACGCACAGACACACTCATGCACAAACAATTGTGAAATACCAAACGCTATGGAGTTTATCACAGCTCAACATATCTGGTTTCAGATGGTTCTTCATACATCAAGTTTTTCAGGTTTGTAATGATTTCCTTTCCAGGCAGCAGGCAATAATAGGGCGTCACCATGATCATACTCCACCCCTCAACAAAAAGATAAATTGGAATAAGTTCAAAAAGTTTGAAAAGCAGACATGGATATGCACACTAAGATCACACATTTTGAGTTGCCATTTATTACATATTGAATTCCATTCAGTTCATGACAAAGACACAAATCGGTATACTGTTGTGTATGCTAATACAAAGCAGTGTGCTTACATTGTGATAATTTTATTTTGTACACATACACATCTAATGTAGCCTCAGGGCGGCACAGGCCAATGTCTCCCTGAGCTGGTCCCAAGCCTGGATAGGCCCTGGAAGGGCATCTGGATTAAATTTTTTGCCAAAACCAAATATATGTATCAAATCTAATAACCACAGTATACCGGATTTGTTGAGGCCTGGGTTTGCAACGACTGCCATTGGTACCGACGATCTACAGGGAACCAATGGAAATTGGGCTACTGTGGGTCAAAGAAGGAGTGGAGCAAGGTGTGTTTGGAAGCAGAGAGAGAAGACGAAAGGCAAAAGTCTGGGACTGAGAGTAGGGGCTTTAGAAAATTTAGAGAGTTGGTCAACATGATGCAGAGAAGGAAGGTGGATATACTGTGTATCCAGGAAACCAGGTGGAAAGGTAGTAAGGCTAGAATCTAAGGAGCATGCTTTAAGTTGTACTATCATGGTATTGACGGGAAGAGAAATGGAAGAGGAGTTCTCTTGAAGGAGGAGTTTGTTGGGAACGTTCCAGAGGTGAAAGGAATGTCAGATAGACTTATGAGTCTTGTACTGGAAATTGAAGGTGTTGTTAGTGGCTATGCCCCGCAGGTGGGATGTGAATTTCAGGAGAAGGAGAAGTTCTAGAATGAGTCAGATGAAGTTATGCAGTATGTCCCCAGAGATGAGAGAGTGGTAATTAGTGCAGACTTCCGGGGGCATGTTGGTGAAGGCAATAGAGGGAATGAAGAAGTGATGGGCAGATTTGGTATACAGAATTGGAACGCAGAGGGACAGATGGTGGTAGACTTTGCAAAAAGGATGGAAATGGCTGTAGAGAACACCTTTGTTCACATTTTGTTACATTAGATAATTCTAATAATAATTCTAATTATCTATGTGGAGATAAACAACACATTTTAATAAATAGTAGGTCAGGCATGTATTGCTTATTAGACAGAAAGGCTGAAAGCAATGCAAAACTTTCTGTAAGCACTGTGTCTTGGCAATTTTCACCTCACATTGCAGATTTAACCATGTTTTTGTCTCACGATGGAAAAAACATAATTTTTTTTTCATGGAGGCAAATAGTAATATAATAGTTATTAAGTGAGGGATCCTTAGAACTTTCTGATATTCACATGCGCCAGCTCTCTCCGAACTCCCGGACAGTCCTCACCATTGTGCCATCTGGCTTCATCCAGTCGTTTGTGTTTCTTCCATCAAAGTTTCCACATAGACCGACCACCTTTCTTTTATAAACATGTGGAAGAGTAACTTCTGCAGGAACAATATCGAAAAAAACAATTGAATGTAATTTCCTTTGCTTTCATTGCTTGTCAAGGATATTTGACTTTTTCATTGATATTCAAAAATATGTTTTTTTTGTTGTTTTTTGTTGTTTATGGTCCATGGAGATTCCTCTCTAAACCTCATCTGTCAGCTTGTCTGCCACCACTGCAAACAAGAGGGGGCTCACAGCTCATCCCTGATGAAGTCCCACCTCCTCCTTGAACTTTTCTGTGACTCCTACAGCACGCTGCACCACAGTCTCACAGCCGGCATACATGTCCTCACCAGTGTAACATACTTCTCGGCTACTCCAGATTTCCTCATACCATACCAGAGCTCCTCTCTTGGCACCCTGTCATATACTTTTTCTAGGTCTAAAAAAACAATGCACTTCCCTTTGGCTTTCTCCGTACTTCTCTATTAGCATTCTCAAAGCAAATACTGCATCTGTAGTACTCTTTCTAGGCATGAAAACACACTGCTGTTCACAAATGCTGATTTCTCCTCCCAGTCTAGTTTCCATTTCTCTTCACCATAACGTCATTGTATGGCTTATCAAATTTATCCCTCTGTAGTTGCCGCAATTCTCTCCCTTATTATCAAAAATCCTCCTTATTCTTATAAATAGGCACTATCACACCTCACCTCCATTCTTCAGGCATCTCTCGGATCCCGTTGAATAATAGAGTTAGAAACTGTACCGCTGCCTCACCGAGACACTTCCACACCTCTACAGGTATATCATCAGGACCAACTGCCTTTTCACTCTTCATTCTCTTCAATGCCTTCCTCACTTCACTTTCACTAATTTCTGCTACATTGTGGTCTACTATAGTCACCTCTTCTACCATTGCCTCTCTTTCATTTTCCACATTCATCAACTTTTCAAAGTACTCTTTCCATCTTCCCATCATTCTTCTCACATCTGCCACTACATTTCCCTCTCCATCCTTGATCACCAAGACCTGTTGTATTTCCTTTCCATTTTTATCTCTCTGTTTTGCCAACCTGTATACCGTATTTTTCGGACTATAAGCCGCAGTTTTTTTTTCATAGTTTGGCCGGGGGTGCGACTTATATTCTGGAGCGATTTATGTGTGAAATTAAAGTGCCCTGCTGTGTGTGTGTGTGTCTGTGTCTGCGTGTGTCTGTTTAATATAACAGTGATGGTCACACGCACACGCCATCCAATCAAAATTCAGCGGGGGCGGGTCATGGCAGAAGTGCGTTGGGAAAAAGATGTTACCAGCGACTTCTGTCCATATGACAATTGATCACCTCAACATTCGCGGTAACTTTCAAAAACAAATGAGAAGGTCTGAACAAAAATGGCACCAAAAAGAAAATCATATTTCGGCAAATATGCAGCCGAAAACGGCAATTGAGCAGCAGAAAGAAAGTTTGAAGTTAGTTGGAAACTTGTAAGGGACTGGCGAAAAGCGGAGGTTACTCTTATTGAAATGAAGAAAACTAAAAAAGCTAATCGCGGGCTAAAAGCTAGCTGGCCACGGCTAGCAATCGCCTCTCTATCAGAGCAAGGACACCATCCCGTCGGGATTCAGAGAGGCTGGAATAATTGGAACCGCAAGTGACGATCACTCTGAGGTAGGTGACGTACCGGTAGATGAGGATGCGGCGCATTGTTTACCTTCGGAGTTGGCGGAGTTGTTCAGAAGTGACATCGAAGATCTCGTTGGATTTAGTGCTTTAGAGTGACCCCGATTGTTTGGTTGTAGCATGTGCTGTATGTTGTAGTTATTTGAAAGACTTACCGTAATATGTTACGTTAACGTAGCCTACTCAGCACGTTCTCAGTTCGTTGTTTATGCGTCATATAGGCTATACTAGGCTATACTTATTCAGCCTGTTGTTCTCTATCCTATTTTTATTTTAAATTGCCTTTAATGATGAAATGTCTATTCTTGGTGTTGGATTTTA
This sequence comes from Fistularia commersonii, assembly GCF_037954325.1. Taxonomy (NCBI): domain Eukaryota; kingdom Metazoa; phylum Chordata; class Actinopteri; order Syngnathiformes; family Fistulariidae; genus Fistularia; species Fistularia commersonii. Next base: position 1,777,665 of record NC_141308.1, read on the forward strand.
TCAAATAAATTCCCCCCCAAAAAATGCGACTTATACTGCAGTGCAACTTATATATGTTTTTTTGTTTGTTCTTTATTATGCATTTTTGGCTGGTGTGATTTATAATCCGGAGCGAGGTATCGTCCGAAAAAAACGGTAGATATTTTCTCCCTCCTTACTGTCCAACAGAGTATACAAGTCATCGTATGCCCTTTGTTTTTACCTTTGCTACTTCTATCTTTGTCGTATGTTTTATCTCCCTTTACCCCTGTCTGTTCTCTTCATTCCTTCCTTCAAAAGTGTCTCACTTCTTCTTTGCTAACCACTTTTTCTGTACATACTCCTGCACTTCCTCATTCCACCATCAAGTCTCCTTATCTAGTTTCCTACCAGATGACACACCAAGTACTTCTACCTGTCTCCCTGATAACACTAGCTGTAGTTGTCCAATCATCTGGAAGGTCTCCCTGACCACCCAGAGCCTTTCTCAACTCCTCCCTGAAAACTATACAACACTCCTCCCTTTTCAGCTTCCACCACTTTCTCCTCTGCTCTGCCTTTGTCTTCTTGATCTTCATTGTCACCAGAGTCACCCTACATACCACCATCCTATGCCATCTGGCTACTCTCTCACCTACAACTACTCACTGATTTCTTTCAGGTTATCTTGCTGATACAAGATATAGTCTACCTGTGTGTTCCGACGTCCGCTCTTGCCCCATGTTCCTGTTTTCTGTAGTGAAAAAACTGTTCACTACAGCCATTTCCATCTATTTCGGAAAATCTATCACCATTTGTCCCTCTGCATTCCTATCCTGTGTACCAAATCTGCCCATCACTTCATCCCCTCTATTGCCTTCCCCAACATGCCCATTGAAGCCTGCACAAATTACCACTTGCATATTAACATGAAATAAAAGCGAGAAATAAAAAGCATGTATTTTAATTTGTAAGAAATTGCAGAGAGAAATTTGCTAGCTCTTAGATCTGAATAAAAGTAGAACAGATTTTTTGATAAGCAAATGTTTTACTTACTTATTACTACTCCAGTTGTAGTTGGGAACTGTGGTCTGTCCGTTGTGTTAATTTGTGGGTTATTTGTAGGTAGCTCAGGTGGGGCTGGTTTAATCGCTGTTGTTGACTGGGAACTGACCCTTGTGAGCTGCGATGTAGTGGTTATAGGCTCAGGTTTTGTTGGAGCTGCAGTTGGCGGTTGTGGTTTTATAGTTGTTTGTTTCTGGGGTTGACTTTCAGTGGGGGGTTCTGGTCTTGCTGTAGTTGGTGCTTGTGGTCTGTCCGTTGTGTTAATTTGTGGGGTCTCTGTTGGTAGCTCAGGGGGGGCTGGTTTAATAGCTGTTGTTGACTGGAAACTGACCCTTGTGTGCTGTGATGTAGTGGTTGTAGGCTCAGGTTTGTTGGGAGTTACAGTTGGCGGTCGTGGTTTTGTAGTTGTTTGTTTCTGGGGTTGACTTTCAGTGGGGGGTTCTGGTCTTGCTGTAGTTGGTGCTTGTGGTTTGACTGATGTCTGAGGGTGTGTTTGAGTTGCAGTTAAAGTTGTTGGCTGAGTTGTAGATGGGGATTGTGGATTGATTGTAGTTTATGGCAAACTTCAATTGTGGGTTCTGGTTGATTAGCAGTTGGTTGTTGTTTAGTGTGATGTCCATCAATAGTAGTAGTTGGTGGATCTGGCAGAGATTCAGATGGAGGCTTGGGTCTAAGGGTTGGTGTTTGTGGTCCAAGTGTTGTCTGTGGCTCTGAATGATTTGTCGTCGAAGGTGTCGGTTTATTTATGGTTGTAGGTTGTGGATGGACTGTTGTTTGTCGTTGAGTCTCTGTTGGTCATGTTGGTTGTATACCACCTGCATCTGCAAGGCATGTTAATATTTAATGTCACATATTTTGTAGAGGATTTATGATAATGGATCATTACATTTTGCAACAATTTGATCAGTATAACAAGCTTGTACGATTTAATTATCCTTATGGGGTATCCTTTTTACCAGAGCAATGGCCTCGATAGAGCTTGACATCATCAATAGCTACATCAGATTCTTCATTGGAACCCCGTTAGGCTGGGTGTAGAACCAGTGTGCCATGTCCAGTCAAAAGCATCCGTTATCATCTGGTTCCATTGGCAAAGGCTGATGTCAAAGCTACAGCTAAAGCTGCAGACTATACGGGAAACAAGGCAAAGAAATAGCAGTAACGAAGTAACATTTTGATGCAACTTATAGTAGCTGGTGTACACAAACATAATTGATCAGTATCTTTTGCCTTTTTAACAAAAATTTTATCCTGTGGAAGCTTCTGGTCCATCTTCAAATATTCACATTTTCCACCAGTAAAAGAAAAAAATGACCAAATATTTGGTATGGAAGATACAATTACCAAAAGTCAGGGAACAAGTAGCATAAATAATGCAAGACCTTGGCAAAAGTGCTGCTGTGTGGCTTTTAATATACCTGGGTTAAGTGACAGACCTGGTACAAGCTAACCGTAACATTTAGTACAGGAGGCTCTGAAACTGCAGGTCGAGTTGGTTGTATACCACCTGCATCTGCAAGGCAAGGTAATATTCAATTTAAAATCATTTGCAGAGGATTTATAACAATGGATCATTACATTTTGCAACAATTTGATCAGTATAACAAGCTTGTATGATTTAATTATCCTTATGGGGTATCCTTCTTACCAGAGCATCGGCCTCGATAGAACTTGACATCATCAATAGCTACATCAGATTCTTCATTGGAACCCCGTCTCCCCTCAAAGATGATCTAAGTAAGGAAAGATACTTTATCTTTGGGAGTCACGTATTATGATTTTAAATTACAATCCAATCAAGTGACAATTGTGAAATATGTTCAATGGCAAATCAAAATGACTCACTTGAAAGGGTCCCCTTGTGGTCAAATCCACCTGAGCCAAATGCCAAATATTTCCTTGATCATTCCTTTTCCGCCATATGGCATTAGCCTTTCTGTTTTGTAGCAAATAGACATGGAGGCCCATTGTATCTGCTGAGCCATACATATGGTACCAGAACTGAAGACACTGAGGGCCAAAATCAAAACACACTGAAGTAATTAGACGAGCCGTGTCTCCGTATGTAGCACTGCTGGCCTCAATGTAAAGATAGTGCCCATCTAGATGAGGGGAAGGAGAAATAAAACATCAACAAACATTTAGTGCAGTGGTTCTTAACCTTGTTGGAGGCACCGAACCCCACCAGTTTCATATGCTCATTCACCGTACTCTTCTTTAGTAAAAAATAAAATATGATTTTTTTTACCGGTGCACGAAATGAATTGTGCATTAATATCACCTTGTTCAAATAACAAAACCAACACAGGGCATGAACTCAAAACAACTTACCTCAGTGTGACTTCTGCTGTTGCCTTTGAGAGACCAGTTCAGATATGCGTGGCTTCACCTTGGAAAGTGCCAGTCTCATGTCATTTTCACAGCAAAGTCTGTTCCTTTTCTTAGTTTTTATGTCCAGCATCCTCGAAAACGATTGCTCACAAAGATACGTTGTAACAAATGGTACAAAAAAATCCAGGGCTTTCTCAGCAATAACTGGATACTTTTCCATTTGTTGACACCAAAACGTTGAGACCCTTGTTGTTCTGAAGAGTTGCTGTTGAACCTTGCTCTGCTGAAGTTCAATGATTTCGTCGAGGTATTCATCATTGACATCTGTTGTCTCAATAGCAAACGTGAACGGCTGTCTCACCCATGCTGGATATGATGCTCTTGTAGGGAAGTGTCCATCGAGAGACTTCGCAAGCTCATCTAAGTGCGTGGCAATTGTTTGCTTCAGTTCCATGGGTACAGATATGTCTCCAAGTCCACACACATCTTCGATCTTACTTACACAGTCGTCCAGAAGGGGGAAGTTTGCGAAGTTGTTGTTCTCTGCTCGTCGTTTCCATAACGGTAACTTTTTTTGAAAAGCGTTCAGGTTTTCTTCTGCTTCCATTATGTTAACTCCACCACCCTGCATCGGCTGATTTAGATAATTGAGAGCAGCGAATATATCAGCCATGTATGCTAAAATGAGAATGAACTCAGAATCTTTGAAGCAATCTGCATGTCAATGTTGATGCTCTTGCAAAAACTGGGCTAATTCCACACGCATGGCAAAAACACGATTCAGCACCTGTCCCCGGGATAACCACCGAACATTCGAATGGTAAAGAAGTACCTCGAATTCAGAGCCCATTTCTTTACACAGCTCACTGAAGATGCGGTGCCTCAGAGCACTATTTCGCACATAGTTCACACATTCCACTACACTTTTTAATACTTCTGCCATTTTGGGCGGCAAGGTTTTTGTTGCCAACGCATGCCTGCGCAGAATGCAATGCGTAACAACGATGTGCGGTGCATCGGCTTTTACTAGCGCACCAAAACCAGACTTTCTTCCCAGCATCACTGGAGCTCCGTCCGTACAAACTGCAGAAACCATATCCCATGAAAGCTTGTTGTCTCTGACGAAGTCATCCGCAAGCTTCTTCACATCGGCTGCCTTAGTTGTTGTTGTAAGAGGCTTACAAAATAAAAACTCTTCTTTTATCATGTCGTCTTTCACATGGCGCACAAAAACGGCAAGCTGGTTCAGATTGGAAACGTCGGTGGTCTCGTCGAGTTGAAGGCTGAATTTTGCCGGGCTTGAAATCAGATCCGCGACTACTTGAGCCAAGATGTCTTTACTCATGCACTCTATTCTGTCGCTGATGGTGTCATTTGAAAGAGGAATTTGGGATAATTTACCTTCAGCCGCTGTTCCGAGTATCAGATTCGCCATCTTTAACGCAGCTGGTTTTACGAGCGTTTCGCCAATGGTGTGCGGTTTGCCCTGCTTTGCGATCAGATAAGCAACTTCGTACGATGCTGTGAGGATCGGTTTGTTGATGGGTACAAATCCAAGAGCGGCCAGAGTTCCCTTTTCGTCGAATCAGGCTCTCTCTTCACTCCCGTCACGTTCCGTGATACATGTAAATCCATGTTTTACATATTCGTCCGACCACTGTCTTTTTTGCCCGACATAGTTAGCATGGATTCAAATATTCCGTAAGAAATCACACGACAGTCACACGTTGTGGCGGTTGGAGGTGGACGTGGGGTCGGCGTCACTGACGCACACCGCTGGTCAGACGGAGGGTTATTAAAGAAGGTGTTGTTAAACAGGAAGTGATACGCTGGCAGCGCGTCCACTCCTTTACAGCCGTTCTACAACGTGTCATCACCGTGGGTAAAAGTACCAGTTCCCCGCCACCACGTCGTGAGTCCGTACGGCGATCGACCCTTTAGATCGCCGGCCGCTGGAGCTTAGCTGCCTGCATCGGCGCTCGGGAGATAACGGGCTAATTCCGGTGTGTGGTCCCGACTGAGAAAGAGGTCTCACTCTGCTGCTTATCCAGCGCTCTCAAAGCGGACCGGTAGGGAGTCTCACTCAGACACATATACAGCCCTCTCTAAGCGGTCTGACAGGGCGGTCTCACTCTGCTGCATAAACCAGCGACCTCAAAGCGGACCGGTAGGAAATCTCAGAGCAGGACGCTTTCAATGACTGTGCCCACTAACTGCAGACTAGAGTGAGGGGTGGACCTCTGCGGCGGAGGCTCCACCGAACCCCTGAGACCGACTCACCGAACCCCTAGGGTTCGATCGAACCCAGGTTAAGAACCACTGCCTTAAAGCTATTGGTTTAGAATAAAAACTGTAAAATTAACACAGCCATACAAGCACATTAATGCCACCCTTCATTTTTCATATTTTTTGACTCAAAAACGAAAAAAAAAGATGAACAATGACTTTTCAGGGATAATTTACTTGAATAGAAATAAAAGTTAATCACCGGTAGGTATGTTACTCTGTCCTCACAGCATCAAACACGACTTCTGTCCTAATCTAATCTGCAATTGTATGAGATTGTCTCAGTTTAAACTGAGTCTAGGGCTCTACCTGTTGGTAAAAAAAAAAAACAAAAACACTGACACTGGCAATTTTCTGCGCTGCACCGGAGAAGACTGATACATATCTTTGTGCGGTTGAGTGTATGGTGATAACACAAGTCCTTGTTACAACAGGATAATAACTGTTAGATCAATGAAATTAGTCGGTGACTATTCAAAGTTTATATAATGTATTTTGTCAAATGATGTTTTTTTGTTATAGTGTGGTCATTTTGTATGATGAATGACACAAGCCTGAAGAATGAAGTCATACATTCAGTTTGCATTGTAAAATAACCTCCAGTGCAGAAGTAGAACATGTGTGCAATGATTCTGAAACCTGCCGCTCAAAAATGGTTGCAATTTATAGTTCAATGTTTAGACCTATGTATATATATCTTTCTGTATATATTTTATTTGAGACTGTCAGGGTTCACACCTGATCCCCATTGTAATCAGCGCCAGCTGCAGCAGATGCCGCTAATTAAGATCCCTATAAAGGGCAGCGGCACGCCCTGCTTGGGGCCGGGGGATTGTGGCTCTCAGTTCACTGCAGAGCCCTGCCATGACTGGACCCCATACCTGCCACTGTGGTCCTCACAAACCACTGTGAGGCCCTGCCAGGACCGGACCCCATTCCTTGCCGCGACCGGACCCCAGGTGTGACCTCTGTCCCCTCCCTTGTCACGACCGGACCCAGTCGGCGGGTGTGACCTCTGTCCCCTCCCGCAACCCGTCCAGTCTGCCACCCTGCCTGGGGCCCGCCCCATCTGCAACCCGTCCTGTCCCGTCTGCAACCAGCCCTGTCTGCAACCTGTCCCGGTGAGACCCAGCCTCTGCAGTCCCGCCTGCAACCCGTCCTGCCTGCAACCAGTCCCGTCTGCAACCCGCCCTGCCATGTCAACCCAATAAAAGTGCTTTCAACCACCCATCTCTGCTCTGAAGTGTGGTTCCCTGCTCGAGTCCGCCCCAGCGATTCTTGACCGAGACATTTGTTTGCATAAAACTTGCAGTTGTTGCGCTTCCTCTCCATCTGCACCGTGCGCTCCCTGCGAGTCACATGACGCCGGCTCCCGCAGCCAAACTAAACAAGCGCTCCCCCGCCCTCCTTTTTTATTTCCTTAAAAAAACGACTGGAGGTGAAATTTACGCCGTGTGTTCAGTAAGTTCAGGCTTTGTGAGAAAGACGGAGGCCGCAGCAGCCAAACACACACAAGTTCTGATGAGAAAAATATAAATAGTGCAATACACACTAATAAATCTCTGGATCCACAACGTCAAGGTCCTTATGAACCCGCAGCTTAATGAGGTAGAGTCACGTTTTTTCCACAATGTCACAACAACTGTGCATTCCTCACATAGAACAGAGGATTATATCACTTTTTTTCATTTTTTTTTTTTTTTGTCCTTAAGCTTCTCAGTCCTCACATTCCAACTCATGATGAAAATCTTTGAAACTGCTCTGGCAGCTAAGAGAATATATCTAACCTATTTAACTATGGCTGTGATTTTTGAATAATAGTGTGGCAAACCTGCAGTTCTGTTGAGAGGAATGTTCACAGGTCTGTTATTTCATATTCGCTGTGAATGTGTTTTTGGATCAAAGAGCGAGGGTGCGGGAGAACGTGTGACGGAATTTGAGACGCGAAGGTAACAGGTTTTTGAGCGCTGACGTTTTTGGACTTAATTGTATTAATAAAGAAGGGTTTTGGTTATTAACCACTTGTAATTGTGGAACATGTCCGGTCAGATCTACACTGGTGTCAGAGATAGAAAACTGCTTCTCCAGGCTGAGATATGGCGGTGAGGCGAGAAAAGACCAATGCTTGTCCGAAAGTCAAAGAGGAGGTGGTGGATGATGCTTATGCTGGTATGTTGGTGCGTGAGGAGGAATTTGACCTGCTGCAGAGCATTATGTTGCCTGAGACAGACAGTCAAAAGCTAGCTGCCGATGCTGGCTTTGGCTCACCGAGTGCGGAAGACAGTGCCGCCGAGAAAACGGTCACCGGGGTTACAGCAGAGCCGGACGGGAATGGCGGCGAACGCTGTAACTAGCTCCTTGTCAAGATGCTGAAATACTCTAGTAAATCAAACTGGGAGGTGTTCCACGCCCAATTTGAATTATTGGCACGGGCCGCAGGCTGTTCAGAGGACAATAAAGCCTTCCTGCTGGCCCTGTGTCTTACTGATGAAGCGTCAACATCCTTGATGCTGCTTGGCCCGGCCGAAAGAGACTACAGGGTTTTAGTCGGTGCTCTGCAGCCGTGTTTTGGACAATGCAACCTACCTGGTGTTCTGCGCCCGGAGATGTTACACAGACAGAGACGGGCTGGGGAGCTGGTCAGTGTTCTGGCTCGCGACATTGAAACCCCGGCAAGGAGAGCAGATGCCGGCTGAAATGCAGAGCAAGCTGGCCGCGGACCAGTTCATCCGGGCCATAACTCCCGAAAAACTGCACAGACACAGTTTTCACCCCCCTGTACTCTGCAGGAGGCACTGAAGCTAGAATTGGAGAGAGAGGTTCATAGTGACCATGTTGGGACCAGCCCTGTTGTGAGAGCTTCAGCACAGGAGAAGAGAAGCCGGCATGGGCGGACGAGTTGACTGAAATGATCCATGCCGTATCACGGCAACCACCCCGCCATCACTGGGGCCCTCCTGTGTGTGGACAGTCTGGTCATATCAACGCTAGGTGTCCCACAGAAACGCCCCAGGGTCTGTATAAAAGGGACGATACCGACCCCAGCTCCTGTGTCCCACCATGCCCCATCCACGCAAGAAGAGCCCAGCTGTAAAGACTTCCCCCAGAAGCAGATGATGAGTCTACCAGGGTGGTTTGCTGGACTTGTAGACTTTTGCAACGTCACCATCAACCTTGTGGGGGCCCCATACATGCCCTTGCTGACACTGATTCCAAAGCAACACTAATAAGGTCTCACGTGGTCCCAGTAGGGATATACCGTAGGTAGAACCCACTCCAGAGAAGCTATGAACAGTGACCGGCAAACTAGCCCCAATGATCGGAAGAGGGGTGGTGGATATTTGAGTCGGGGGCTTTGCAGAAGCATTGGCGACTGATCGTGATCATTCTGACGAACACTGGAGTCTCTTTGGCTTCAATGCAAACTATGAAGTGGCATTCATGTGGAAATACGCCACAATACATTTAAAACGATAGCAGAGAAACGAAAAAGATTTCTGCAAGTTTATTTCATGTTATTGACATGCATGCTTCTCCATAAAAATATGTCATTTAAGTCTTTACTTCCTTTTCCCCACATATCACCATGGAATATAATAGCGAGAAAGGAAAATGGAAGAGAAAGTAGAGCAGCCTAACATGGATAAATGTAAGTTTATGGATATATATATTAAATCCCAATCCTCAGATGCAGTATAAAAACGATAATTATGCACAAAAGACATTACGGAAGGAATAATAGAAAAATAATTGGTTGAGATTTCATACATCTGACAGAAGAGTTATATTTTTTTCATGCAAGCATTAGTGAGCAAGAGGTTATACTGTATATGGTAATCAAATGATCAGGTCCCAACGTACAAATATCCCTATTGGCCAATATACCTGCTGATTTAGCTTGCTACTGGTATTATGACTTTTCCCTTTACAGAGGGCAGTGTGTTTGTGTAACAATGTCAATGCACCGTTCTAATAGTGATTTGGCTTCATGGGTTTTTACATTTTAACCAGCCGGTTTCACCTGTCTGGCTGTAATGGTACAGGTCTGACAAGTCTCCTGGAACAGGGTTGTGTACAGAAACTGCAAGAAGAGAGAATACCTTGAATTATGAAAGCAACAAGGGTCTGCAATCGATATTCATTTCTGACAATGTAAATCTATTATGCATTCCATTTAAACATTGAATGTACTTACTTTTTGTAGAGCGTTTAAGATCAGATTTTCATTTTTTTCACTTGAAAAGGCTAAAACTTTAAAGTGAAGAGTTGCTATTTGGACATCTGAGGGGAGAAAATGGAGATTAAAAGTTAAACAATTCTTCAAGCCACATAAGAAAAAAGAACAGAGCCCTATATATCCCTATAAATTGAATATAGGGAAACTATGATACTGAATACATTTTTTGTTAAATGGAAAAAGCTTGAATAATTTATTTTTAATTGACATCGAAATAAAAAACAAAAGAACAAAACATTGTGGGGCAAAACTACATGTTTTGATTAATTTATTGTATTCTTTTGCAATTTGCTTTGGCAAATTCACTACATTTACTTTAACTCCTGAAGAATCCTCAAAGAAATGACCTAAAATGATGAATAGCTAAAGTCGGCATGAAAACAGCAAAAGTTGATCAAGAAATGACCAAAAAAGGATTGAAAAGAAACAAAATGCCCAGAATAACAGATAAATGAGGCGGATTGGATAGGATCAGGATTATTAGGTCATCAGAAGGACAGCGCATGTTAGATGTGTTGAAGATAAAGTCAGAGAGGTCAAACCGAGATTGTTTGGACATGTACAGAGGAGAAAAAGTGAATATATTCGTTGAAGGACACTGAGTTTTGAACCACGGGGTAGGATGCCTGGAGGAAGACTGAAGACGAGATATATAAATGGAGTGAAAGAGGACATGTAGTTAGTTGGAATCAGAGAAGAGAATCACAGAATTGGGTTAGATGGATGTAGACAATTCACTGTAGTGACTGCTGAAGCGAGCAGGCGAAAGGAGAGGAACAACACATAAATATCCCTACCCTGGGGTTACCTATTTTGCGCAATTTTCCTTGGTATGCGCTTGGCTTTTTGTTGGAAACCCTACCTTTGCTGACATCTTGTGGTAACGTAACTATACAACAGTTTTGTTTTGCTTAATTTTTTGCCAGCAAATCCTCAGAGATCCGACAAAACTGTTAAAAAACTTGTACAGAAAGGCCCCCTGTCAGAATTGAACCAGTGTCCTTTGTGCTGTGAGGCCGAAGCGCAAAATCCACCATATAAAAATACCCAAATCATTCTACATAAGTATTGCTGCAATAACTCAAGTAGAGACCGTTATTATTACCAACCTGTAGCGGCTGAGCCAGCAACTGTTGAAGTATCAAGTCCAAATGATGGTGTGGTGCTTCTGCTTCTAATAGTGGGGGCGGCCATATCAGAAATCGTGGATGCTAAACCTGTGCTCTCATCTGCTGATACAGTCAAACTGGTTTGTGTTTGGCTTGTTGCTGAAGTAGCAGCGGCTGTTGTGTAGCTCTGGGTTGTTTGTGCGGAAGAACTGCTCTCTGTTGGGTTGAATGCTACAGGTGTAAAACACAATGCAGTAAAAATCATTGACAAACTGGTAAGTTGTGCTCGAGATGATTTCTCCTAATGTGTTCTTAAAAATCCAGTGTGTTCTTTCAAGATTGTACACTTTTTTGAGCATTTCATAAGAAGTGTTGCTGAAATACAACCTCCACATGTCTTTACATAAACCTCAATACAGAACATAAAGCATACAACAAATTTTGGTTTGCCAAAATTTGCCGTATATATGAAGAATATCATAAATGTTGATATAATTTCATTACTCGTCACTCACTTTGAGGGCAGACTGATGTATAGTCATCGCAGCAGTCGTTGTTGACAATGCAGAATTCATCGCAGAAACAAGACCTGTTACATGTGTCATTTCTTCCGGGGCAGCACAGTAGTGGTGGACCTTCACAGTTTTGACCTCATACAACAAAGGAAAAAGACAAATCAGCTATGAGCTTAATTAATGGTATATGCTGTACAAGACAACTGGTAAAATTAGTGATAAACTTAAAAAACACGGAAGTACATGATTGGTGTCAATAGTAGCTAATTATCTATAATATGCAATGTTAGGATATCTTATGACACAGGGATACGAACAACAAGAAAATATTATACATATTATTATACAGATGACAAAATGAAAAAGCAACAATAATAATGTTAAAAATAATTATAGGAAACATACAGTACATAGTCTTTATAGGTTCTATAATATTGTGGGTAAAGATGCAATAGGAATAGCGATGGGGCCTGGATATTCCTGCAATCCTACTAAATCCTCCTCTTTCTTTACAGTTGTTCAATGGATACATGATGGATGTGTGAAATAATTTGATATGCTGCAAGACTACAAGAACCCTTGACAAACAGCATTTTTTTTTTCGTAACAGAGATATTTTGGAATTGGCAAATCACTTTGAGGCAGCCACACTATTTGGAAAGAGGGCTTATATATCGAGTGCCCAAGGCCTCTAAACTGTCCAGAATGCAGTAGCTGACCAGAGTAAGTCAATTTGAACACATTAGTCCAATACTGGCCTTTCTCCACTGGCTTTCTGTTAATGCAACATTTATGTGCTCAGTGCTGTCTTAGTGATGGACAAAGCAACGAAAACATCAGTAAGTCATGAAAATTGTCAAGGAATGTTCCAAAACTATTACCAAAACAATTTGCAACATCTTTTCACTAAACTGCACGGAAAAAATGTCTGAAAAGCAATGATTAGAAATTATATTCCCTATTCATTTCCCCTAGCCCAAACTGAAGAGGTCTTATTTTACATTTATCAACAGAACAGTTTTTTTTTTTTAAATCCCTGCCACCTGTCAAAAACTCATAATTCAGCATCAGTCTTTATTGAACATGTTAACAAGAAGATTTAATGTGCTTGGTTAAAACATACCACAAACACACACCTGGGCATTTTTTTTTCAAATTTTTCCACAGAACTCCACACAGAAAGGCCCCCTGTCAGAATTGAACCAGGGTCTTTTGTGCTGTGAGGCCGAAGCGCAAAATCCACCATATAAAAATACCCAAATCAATCTACATAAGTATTGCTGCAATAACTCAAGTAGAGACCGTTATTATTACCAACCTGTAGCGGCTGAGCCAGCAACTGTTGAAGTATCAAGTCCAAATGATGGTGTGGTGCTGCTGCTTCTTATAGTGCGGGCGGCCATATCAGAAATCGTGGATGCTAAACCTGTGCTCTCATCTGCTGATACAGTCAAACCGGTTTGTGTTTGGCTTGTTGCTGATGTAGCAGCGGCTGTTGTGTAGCTCTGGGTTGTTTGTGCGGAAGAACTGCTCTCTGTTGGGTTGAATGCTACAGGTGTAAAACACAATGCAGTAAAAATCATTGACAAACTGGTAAGTTGTGCTCGAGATGATTTCTCCTAATGTGTTCTTAAAAATCCAGTGTGTTCTTTCAAGATTGTACACTTTTTTGAGCATTTCATAAGAAGTGTTGCTGAAATACAACCTCCACATGTCTTTACATAAACCTCAATACAGAACATAAAGCATACAACAAATTTTGGTTTGCCAAAATTTGCCGTATATATGAAGAATATCATAAATGTTGATATAATTTCATTACTCGTCACTCACTTTGAGGGCAGACTGATGTATAGTCATCGCAGCAGTCGTTGTTGACAATGCAGAATTCATCGCAGAAACAAAACCTGTTACATGTGTCATTTCTTCCGGGGCAGCACAGTAGTGGTGGACCTTCACAGTTTTGACCTCATACAACAAAGGAAAAAAACAAATCAGCTATGAACTTAAGTAATGTATATGCTGTATAAGACAACTGGTAAAATTAGTGATAAACTTAAAAAACACGGAAGTATATGATTGTTGTCAACAGTAGTTAATTATCTATATAATATGCAATGTTAGGATATCTTATGACACAGGGATATGAATAAGAAAATATTATACAGATTATTATACAGATGACAAAATGAAAAAGCAACAATAATAATGTTAAAAACAATTATAGGAAACATACATTACATAGTTTTTGTAGGTTCTATAATATTGTGGGTAAAGACGCAATAGGAATAGCGATGGGGCCTGGATATTCCTGCAATCCTACTAAGTGCTTTTCCACTTTCTTTACAGTTGTTCAATGGATACATGATGGATGTGTGAAATAATTTGATATGCTGCAAGACTACAAGAACCCTTGACAAACAGCATTTTTTTTTTGCAACAGAGGTATTTTGGAATTGGCAAATCACTTTGAGGCAGCCACACTATTTGGAAAGAGGGCTTATATATTGAGTGCCCAAGGCCTCTAAACTGTCCAGAATGCAGTAGCTGACCAGAGTAAGTCAATTTGAACACATTAGTCCGATACTGGCCTTTCTCCACTGGCTTTCTGTTAATGCAGGATTTATGTGCTCAGTGCTGTCTTAGTGATGGACAAAGCAACGAAAACATCAGTAAGTCATGAAAATTGTCAAGGAATGTTCCAAAACTATTACCAAAACAATTTGCAACATCTTTTCACTGTACTGTACAGAAAAAATGTCTTAATAGTAATGATTAGAAATTATATTCCCTATTCATTTCACCCAGCCCAAACTGAAGAGGTCTTATTTTACATTTATCAACAAAACAGTTTTTTTTTTTTTTTAAATCCCTGCCACCTGTCAAAAACTCATCATTCAGCATCAGTCATTATTGAACATGTTAACAAGCAGATTTAATGTGCTTGGTTAAAACATACCACAAACACACACCTGGGCATTTTTTTTTTCAAATTTTTCCACAGAACTCCACACAGAAAGGCCCCCTGTCAGAATTGAACCAGGGTCTTTTGTGCTGTGAGGCCGAAGCGCAAAATCCACCATATAAAAATACCCAAATCAATCTACATAAGTATTGCTGCAATAACTCAAGTAGAGACCGTTATTATTACCAACCTGTAGCGGCTGAGCCAGCAACTGTTGAAGTATCAAGTCCAAATGATGGTGTGGTGCTGCTGCTTCTTATAGTGCGGGCGGCCATATCAGAAATTGTGGATGCTAAACCTGTGCTCTCATCTGCTGATACAGTCAAACTGGTTTGTGTTTGGCTTGTTGCTGATGTAGCAGCGGCTGTTGTGTAGCTCTGGGTTGTTTGTGCGGAAGAACTGCTCTCTGTTGGGTTGAATGCTACAGGTGTAAAACACAATGCAGTAAAAATCATTGACAAACTGGTAAGTTGTGCTCGAGATGATTTCTCCTAATGTGTTCTTAAAAATCCAGAGTGTGTTCTTTCAAGATTGTACACTTTTTTGAGCATTTCATAAGAAGTGTTGCTGAAATACAACCTCCACATGTCTTTACACAAACCTCAATACAGAACATAAAGCATACAACAAATTTTGGTTTGCCAAAATTTGCCGTATATATGAAGAATATCATAAATGTTGATATAATTTCATTACTCGTCACTCACTTTGAGGGCAGACTGATGTATAGTCATCGCAGCAGTCGTTGTTGACAATGCAGAATTCATCGCAGAAACAAGACCTGTAACATGTGTCATTTTGTCCGGGGCAGCACAGTAGTGGTGGACCTTCACAGTTTTGACCTCATACAACAAAGGAAAAAAACAAATCAGCTATGAACTTAAGTAATGTATATGCTGTATAAGACAACTGGTAAAATTAGTGATAAACTTAAAATACACGGAAGTATGATTGGTGTCAATAGTAGTTAATTGTCTATATAATATGCAATGTTAGGATATCTTATGACACAGGGATATAAATATGAAAATATTATACAGATTATTATACAGATGACAAAATGAAAAAGCAACAATAATAATGTTAAAAACAATTATAGGAAACATACAGTACATGGTTTTTGTAGGTTCTATAATATTGTGGGTAAAGATGCAATAGGAATAGCGATGGGGCCTGGATATTCCTGCAATCCTACTAAGTGCTTTTCCACTTTCTTTATAGTTGTTCAATGGATACATGATGGATGTGTGAAATAATTTGATATGCTGCAAGACTACAAGAACCCTTGACAAACAGCATTTTTTTTTTCGTAACAGAGATATTTTGGAAATGGGCAAATCACTTTGAGGCAGCCACACTATTTGGAAAGAGGGCTTGTATATCGAGTGCCCAAGGCCTCTAAACTGTCCAGAATGCAGTAGCTGACCAGAGTAAGTCAATTTGAACACATTAGTCCAATACTGGCCTTTCTCCACTGGCTTTCTGTTAATGCAAGATTTATGTGCTCAGTTCTGTCTTAGTGATGGACAAAGCAACGAAAACATCAGTAAGACATGAAAATTGTCAAGGAATGTTCCAAAACTATTACCAAAACAATTTGCAACATCTTTTCACTAAACTGCACGGAAAAAATGTCTGAAAAGCAATGATTAGAAATTATATTCCCTATTCATTTCCCCTAGCCCAAACTGAAGAGGTCTTATTTTACATTTATCAACAAAACAGTTTTTTTTTTTTTAAATCCCTGCCACCTGTCAAAAACTCATCATTCAGCATCAGTCATTATTGAACATGTTAACAAGCAGATTTAATGTGCTTGGTTAAAACATACCACAAACACACACCTGGGCATTTTTTTTTTCAAATTTTTCCACAGAACTCCACACAGAAAGGCCCCCTGTCAGAATTGAACCAGGGTCTTTTGTGCTGTGAGGCCGAAGCGCAAAATCCACCATATAAAAATACCCAAATCAATCTACATAAGTATTGCTGCAATAACTCAAGTAGAGACCGTTATTATTACCAACCTGTAGCGGCTGAGCCAGCAACTGTTGAAGTATCAAGTCCAAATGATGGTGTGGTGCTGCTGCTTCTAATAGTGGGGGCGGCCGTATCAGAAATCGTGGATGCTAAACCTGTGCTCTCATCTGCTGATACAGTCAAACTGGTTTGTGTTTGGCTTGTTGCTGATGTAGCAGCGGCTGTTGTGTAGCTCTGGGTTGTTTGTGCGGAAGAACTGCTCTCTGTTGGGTTGAATGCTACAGGTGTAAAACACAATGCAGTAAAAATCATTGACAAACTGGTAAGTTGTGCTCGAGATGATTTCTCCTAATGTGTTCTTAAAAATCCAGAGTGTGTTCTTTCAAGATTGTACACTTTTTTGAGCATTTCATAAGAAGTGTTGCTGAAATACAACCTCCACATGTCTTTACACAAACCTCAATACAGAACATAAAGCATACAACAAATTTTGGTTTGCCAAAATTTGCCGTATATATGAAGAATATCATAAATGTTGATATAATTTCATTACTCGTCACTCACTTTGAGGGCAGACTGATGTATAGTCATCGCAGCAGTCGTTGTTGACAATGCAGAATTCATCGCAGAAACAAGACCTGTAACATGTGTCATTTTGTCCGGGGCAGCACAGTAGTGGTGGACCTTCACAGTTTTGACCTCATACAACAAAGGAAAAAAACAAATCAGCTATGAACTTAAGTAATGTATATGCTGTATAAGACAACTGGTAAAATTAGTGATAAACTTAAAATACACGGAAGTATGATTGGTGTCAATAGTAGTTAATTGTCTATATAATATGCAATGTTAGGATATCTTATGACATAGGGATATGAATAAGAAAATATTATACAGATTATTATATAGATGACAAAATGAAAAAGCAACAATAATAATGTTAAAAACAATTATAGGAAACATACAGTACATGGTTTTTGTAGGTTCTATAATATTGTGGGTAAAGATGCAATAGGAATAGCGATGGGGCCTGGATATTCCTGCAATCCTACTAAGTGCTTTTCCACTTTCTTTATAGTTGTTCAATGGATACATGATGGATGTGTGAAATAATTTGATATGCTGCAAGACTACAAGAACCCTTGACAAACAGCATTTTTTTTTTCGTAACAGAGATATTTTGGAAATGGGCAAATCACTTTGAGGCAGCCACACTATTTGGAAAGAGGGCTTATATATCGAGTGCCCAAGGCCTCTAAACTGTCCAGAATGCAGTAGCTGACCAGAGTAAGTCAATTTGAACACATTAGTCCAATACTGGCCTTTCTCCACTGGCTTTCTGTTAATGCAAGATTTATGTGCTCAGTGCTGTCTTAGTGATGGACAAAGCAACGAAAACATCAGTAAGTCATGAAAATTGTCAAGGAATGTTCCAAAACTATTACCAAAACAATTTGCAACATCTTTTCACTAAACTGCACGGAAAAAATGTCTGAAAAGCAATGATTAGAAATTATATTCCCTATTCATTTCCCCTAGCCCAAACTGAAGAGGTCTTATTTTACATTTATCAACAGAACAGTTTTTTTTTTTTTAAATCCCTGCCACCTGTCAAAAACTCATCATTCAGCATCAGTCATTATTGAACATGTTAACAAGAAGATTTAATGTGCTTGGTTAAAACATACCACAAACACACACCTGGGCATTTTTTTTTCAAATTTTTCCACAGAACTCCACACAGAAAGGCCCCCTGTCAGAATTGAACCAGGGTCTTTTGTGCTGGAAGGCCGAAGCGCAAAATCCACCATATAAAAATACCCAAATCAATCTACATAAGTATTGCTGCAATAACTCAAGTAGAGACCGTTATTATTACCAACCTGTAGCGGCTGAGCCAGCAACTGTTGAAGTATCAAGTCCAAATGATGGTGTGGTGCTTCTGCTTCTTATAGTGCGGGCGGCTATATCAGAAATCGTGGATGCTAAACCTGTGCTCTCATCTGCTGATACAGTCAAACTGGTTTGTGTTTGGCTTGTTGCTGATGTAGCAGCGGCTGTTGTGTAGCTCTGGGTTGTTTGTGCGGAAGAACTGCTCTCTGTTGGGTTGAATGCTACAGGTGTAAAACACAATGCAGTAAAAATCATTGACAAACTGGTAAGTTGTGCTCGAGATGCTTTTTCTTAATGTGTTCTTAAAAATCCAGTGTGTTCTTTCAAGATTGTACACTTTTTTGAGCATTTCATAAGAAGTGTTGCTGAAATACAACCTCCACATGTCTTTACATAAACCTCAATACAGAACATAAAGCATACAACAAATTTTGGTTTGCCAAAATTTGCCGTATATATGAAGAATATCATAAATGTTGATATAATTTCATTACTCGTCACTCACTTTGAGGGCAGACTGATGTATAGTCATCGCAGCAGTCGTTGTTGACAATGCAGAATTCATCGCAGAAACAAAACCTGTTACATGTGTCATTTCTTCCGGGGCAGCACAGTAGTGGTGGACCTTCACAGTTTTGACCTCATACAACAAAGGAAAAAAACAAATCAGCTATGAACTTAAGTAATGTATATGCTGTATAAGACAACTGGTAAAATTAGTGATAAACTTAAAAAACACGGAAGTATATGATTGGTGTCAATAGTAGTTAATTGTCTATATAATATGCAATGTTAGGATATCTTATGACACAGGGATATGAATAAGAAAATATTATACAGATTATTATACAGATGACAAAATGAAAAAGCAACAATAATAATGTTAAAAACAATTATAGGAAACATACAGTACATAGTTTTTGTAGGTTCTATAATATTGAGAGTAAAGACGCAATAGGAATAGCGATGGGGCCTGGATATTCCTGCAATCCTACTAAGTGCTTTCCCACTTTCTTTACAGTTGTTCAATGGATACATGATGGATGTGTGAAATAATTTGATATGCTGCAAGACTACAAGAACCCTTGACAAACAGCATTTTTTTTTGTAACAGAGGTATTTTGGAATTGGCAAATCACTTTGAGGCAGCCACACTATTTGGAAAGAGGGCTTATATATTGAGTGCCCAAGGCCTCTAAACTGTCCAGAATGCAGTAGCTGACCAGAGTAAGTCAATTTGAACACATTAGTCCGATACTGGCCTTTCTCCACTGGCTTTCTGTTAATGCAGGATTTATGTGCTCAGTGCTGTCTTAGTGATGGACAAAGCAACGAAAACATCAGTAAGTCATGAAAATTGTCAAGGAATGTTCCAAAACTATTACCAAAACAATTTGCAACATCTTTTCACTGTACTGTACAGAAAAAAATGTCTTAATAGCAATGATTGGAAATTATATTCCCTATTCATTTCCCCTAGCCCAAACTGAAGAGGTCTTATTTTACATTTATCAACAAAACAGTTTTTTTTTTTTTTTAAATCCCTGCCACCTGTCAAAAACTTATCATTCAGCATCAGTCTCCATTGAACATGTTAACAAGAAGATTTAATGTGCTTGGTTAAAACATACCACAAACACACACCTGGGCTTTTTTTTTTCAAACTTTTCCACAGAACTCCACACAGAAAGGCCCCCTGTCAGAATTGAACCAGGGTCTTTTGTGCTGTGAGGCCGAAGCGCAAAAACCACCATATAGAAATACCCAAATCAATCTACATAAGTATTGCTGCAATAACTCAAGTAGAGACCGTTATTATTACCAACCTGTAGCGGCTGAGCCAGCAACTGTTGAAGTATCAAGTCCAAATGATGGTGTGGTGCTTCTGCTTCTAATAGTGGGGGCGGCCATATCAGAAATCGTGGATGCTAAACCTGTGCTCTCATCTGCTGATACAGTCAAACTGGTTTGTGTTTGGCTTGTTGCTGATGTAGCAGCGGCTGTTGTGTAGCTCTGGGTTGTTTGTGCGGAAGAACTGCTCTCTGTTGGGTTGAATGCTACAGGTGTAAAACACAATGCAGTAAAAATCATTGACAAACTGGTAAGTTGTGCTCGAGATGATTTCTCCTAATGTGTTCTTAAAAATCCAGAGTGTGTTCTTTCAAGATTGTACACTTTTTTGAGCATTTCATAAGAAGTGTTGCTGAAATACAATCTCCACATGTCTTTACACAAACCTCAATACAGAACATAAAGCATACAACAAATTTTGGTTTGCCAAAATTTGCCGTATATATGAAGAATATCATAAATGTTGATATAATTTCATTACTCGTCACTCACTTTGAGGGCAGACTGATGTATAGTCATCGCAGCAGTCGTTGTTGACAATGCAGATTTCATCGCAGAAACAAGACCTGTAACATGTGTCATTTTGTCCGGGGCAGCACAGTAGTGGTGGACCTTCACAGTTTTGACCTCATACAACAAAGGAAAAAAACAAATCAGCTATGAACTTAAGTAATGTATATGCTGTATAAGACAACTGGTAAAATTAGTGATAAACTTAAAAAACACGGAAGTATATGATTGGTGTCAATAGTAGTTAATTGTCTATATAATATGCAATGTTAGGATATCTTATGACACAGGGATATAAATATGAAAATATTATACAGATTATTATACAGATGACAAAATGAAAAAGCAACAATAATAATGTTAAAAACAATTATAGGAAACATACAGTACATAGTTTTTGTAGGTTCTATAATATTGTGGGTAGACGCAATAGGAATAGCGATGGGGCCTGGATATTCCTGCAATCCTACTAAGTGCTTTTCCACTTTCTTTACAGTTGTTCAATGGATACATGATGGATGTGTGAAATAATTTGATATGCTGCAAGACTACAAGAACCCTTGACAAACAGCATTTTTTTTTGTAACAGAGATATTTTGGAATTGGCAAATCACTTTGAGGCAGCCACACTATTTGGAAAGAGAGCTTATATATAGAGTGCCCAAGGCCTCTAAACTGTCCAGAATGCAGTAGCTGACCAGAGTAAGTCAATTTGAACACATTAGTCCGATACTGGCCTTTCTCTACTGGCTTCCTGTTAATGCAGGATTTATGTGCTCAGTGCTGTCTTAGTGATGGACAAAGCAACGAAAACATCAGTAAGTCATGAAAATTGTCAAGGAATGTTCCAAAACTATTACCAAAACAATTTGCAACATCTTTTCACTAAACTCCACGGAAAAAATGTCTGAAAAGCAATGATTAGAAATTATATTCCCTATTCATTTCCCCTAGCCCAAACTGAAGAGGTCTTATTTTACATTTATCAACAAAACAGTTTTTTTTTTTTTTTAAATCCCTGCCACCTGTCAAAAACTTATCATTCAGCATCAGTCTCCATTGAACATGTTAACAAGAAGATTTAATGTGCTTGGTTAAAACATACCACAAACACACACCTGGGCATTTTTTTTTCAAATTTTTCCACAGAACTCCACACAGAAAGGCCCCCTGTCAGAATTGAACCAGGGTCTTTTGTGCTGTGAGGCCGAAGCGCAAAAACCACCATATAGAAATACCCAAATCAATCTACATAAGTATTGCTGCAATAACTCAAGTAGAGACCGTTATTATTACCAACCTGTAGCGGCTGAGCCAGCAACTGTTGAAGTATCAAGTCCAAATGATGGTGTGGTGCTTCTGCTTCTAATAGTGGGGGCGGCCATATCAGAAATCGTGGATGCTAAACCTGTGCTCTCATCTGCTGATACAGTCAAACTGGTTTGTGTTTGGCTTGTTGCTGATGTAGCAGCGGCTGTTGTGTAGCTCTGGGTTGTTTGTGCGGAAGAACTGCTCTCTGTTGGGTTGAATGCTACAGGTGTAAAACACAATGCAGTAAAAATCATTGACAAACTGGTAAGTTGTGCTCGAGATGATTTCTCCTAATGTGTTCTTAAAAATCCAGAGTGTGTTCTTTCAAGATTGTACACTTTTTTGAGCATTTCATAAGAAGTGTTGCTGAAATACAATCTCCACATGTCTTTACACAAACCTCAATACAGAACATAAAGCATACAACAAATTTTGGTTTGCCAAAATTTGCCGTATATATGAAGAATATCATAAATGTTGATATAATTTCATTACTCGTCACTCACTTTGAGGGCAGACTGATGTATAGTCATCGCAGCAGTCGTTGTTGACAATGCAGATTTCATCGCAGAAACAAGACCTGTAACATGTGTCATTTTGTCCGGGGCAGCACAGTAGTGGTGGACCTTCACAGTTTTGACCTCATACAACAAAGGAAAAAAACAAATCAGCTATGAACTTAAGTAATGTATATGCTGTATAAGACAACTGGTAAAATTAGTGATAAACTTAAAAAACACGGAAGTATATGATTGGTGTCAATAGTAGTTAATTGTCTATATAATATGCAATGTTAGGATATCTTATGACACAGGGATATGAATAAGAAAATATTATACAGATTATTATACAGATGACAAAATGAAAAAGCAACAATAATAATGTTAAAAACAATTATAGGAAACATACAGTACATAGTTTTTGTAGGTTCTATAATATTGAGAGTAAAGACGCAATAGGAATAGCGATGGGGCCTGGATATTCCTGCAATCCTACTAAGTGCTTTCCCACTTTCTTTACAGTTGTTCAATGGATACATGATGGATGTGTGAAATAATTTGATATGCTGCAAGACTACAAGAACCCTTGACAAACAGCATTTTTTTTTGTAACAGAGGTATTTTGGAATTGGCAAATCACTTTGAGGCAGCCACACTATTTGGAAAGAGGGCTTATATATTGAGTGCCCAAGGCCTCTAAACTGTCCAGAATGCAGTAGCTGACCAGAGTAAGTCAATTTGAACACATTAGTCCGATACTGGCCTTTCTCCACTGGCTTTCTGTTAATGCAGGATTTATGTGCTCAGTGCTGTCTTAGTGATGGACAAAGCAACGAAAACATCAGTAAGTCATGAAAATTGTCAAGGAATGTTCCAAAACTATTACCAAAACAATTTGCAACATCTTTTCACTGTACTGTACAGAAAAAAATGTCTTAATAGCAATGATTGGAAATTATATTCCCTATTCATTTCCCCTAGCCCAAACTGAAGAGGTCTTATTTTACATTTATCAACAAAACAGTTTTTTTTTTTTTTTAAATCCCTGCCACCTGTCAAAAACTTATCATTCAGCATCAGTCTCCATTGAACATGTTAACAAGAAGATTTAATGTGCTTGGTTAAAACATACCACAAACACACACCTGGGCATTTTTTTTTCAAATTTTTCCACAGAACTCCACACAGAAAGGCCCCCTGTCAGAATTGAACCAGGGTCTTTTGTGCTGTGAGGCCGAAGCGCAAAAACCACCATATAGAAATACCCAAATCAATCTACATAAGTATTGCTGCAATAACTCAAGTAGAGACCGTTATTATTACCAACCTGTAGCGGCTGAGCCAGCAACTGTTGAAGTATCAAGTCCAAATGATGGTGTGGTGCTTCTGCTTCTAATAGTGGGGGCGGCCATATCAGAAATCGTGGATGCTAAACCTGTGCTCTCATCTGCTGATACAGTCAAACTGGTTTGTGTTTGGCTTGTTGCTGATGTAGCAGCGGCTGTTGTGTAGCTCTGGGTTGTTTGTGCGGAAGAACTGCTCTCTGTTGGGTTGAATGCTACAGGTGTAAAACACAATGCAGTAAAAATCATTGACAAACTGGTAAGTTGTGCTCGAGATGATTTCTCCTAATGTGTTCTTAAAAATCCAGAGTGTGTTCTTTCAAGATTGTACACTTTTTTGAGCATTTCATAAGAAGTGTTGCTGAAATACAATCTCCACATGTCTTTACACAAACCTCAATACAGAACATAAAGCATACAACAAATTTTGGTTTGCCAAAATTTGCCGTATATATGAAGAATATCATAAATGTTGATATAATTTCATTACTCGTCACTCACTTTGAGGGCAGACTGATGTATAGTCATCGCAGCAGTCGTTGTTGACAATGCAGATTTCATCGCAGAAACAAGACCTGTAACATGTGTCATTTTGTCCGGGGCAGCACAGTAGTGGTGGACCTTCACAGTTTTGACCTCATACAACAAAGGAAAAAAACAAATCAGCTATGAACTTAAGTAATGTATATGCTGTATAAGACAACTGGTAAAATTAGTGATAAACTTAAAAAACACGGAAGTATATGATTGGTGTCAATAGTAGTTAATTGTCTATATAATATGCAATGTTAGGATATCTTATGACACAGGGATATAAATATGAAAATATTATACAGATTATTATACAGATGACAAAATGAAAAAGCAACAATAATAATGTTAAAAACAATTATAGGAAACATACAGTACATAGTTTTTGTAGGTTCTATAATATTGTGGGTAGACGCAATAGGAATAGCGATGGGGCCTGGATATTCCTGCAATCCTACTAAGTGCTTTTCCACTTTCTTTACAGTTGTTCAATGGATACATGATGGATGTGTGAAATAATTTGATATGCTGCAAGACTACAAGAACCCTTGACAAACAGCATTTTTTTTTGTAACAGAGATATTTTGGAATTGGCAAATCACTTTGAGGCAGCCACACTATTTGGAAAGAGAGCTTATATATAGAGTGCCCAAGGCCTCTAAACTGTCCAGAATGCAGTAGCTGACCAGAGTAAGTCAATTTGAACACATTAGTCCGATACTGGCCTTTCTCTACTGGCTTCCTGTTAATGCAGGATTTATGTGCTCAGTGCTGTCTTAGTGATGGACAAAGCAACGAAAACATCAGTAAGTCATGAAAATTGTCAAGGAATGTTCCAAAACTATTACCAAAACAATTTGCAACATCTTTTCACTAAACTCCACGGAAAAAATGTCTGAAAAGCAATGATTAGAAATTATATTCCCTATTCATTTCCCCTAGCCCAAACTGAAGAGGTCTTATTTTACATTTATCAACAAAACAGTTTTTTTTTTTTTTTAAATCCCTGCCACCTGTCAAAAACTTATCATTCAGCATCAGTCTCCATTGAACATGTTAACAAGAAGATTTAATGTGCTTGGTTAAAACATACCACAAACACACACCTGGGCATTTTTTTTTCAAATTTTTCCACAGAACTCCACACAGAAAGGCCCCCTGTCAGAATTGAACCAGGGTCTTTTGTGCTGTGAGGCCGAAGCGCAAAAACCACCATATAGAAATACCCAAATCAATCTACATAAGTATTGCTGCAATAACTCAAGTAGAGACCGTTATTATTACCAACCTGTAGCGGCTGAGCCAGCAACTGTTGAAGTATCAAGTCCAAATGATGGTGTGGTGCTTCTGCTTCTAATAGTGGGGGCGGCCATATCAGAAATCGTGGATGCTAAACCTGTGCTCTCATCTGCTGATACAGTCAAACTGGTTTGTGTTTGGCTTGTTGCTGATGTAGCAGCGGCTGTTGTGTAGCTCTGGGTTGTTTGTGCGGAAGAACTGCTCTCTGTTGGGTTGAATGCTACAGGTGTAAAACACAATGCAGTAAAAATCATTGACAAACTGGTAAGTTGTGCTCGAGATGATTTCTCCTAATGTGTTCTTAAAAATCCAGAGTGTGTTCTTTCAAGATTGTACACTTTTTTGAGCATTTCATAAGAAGTGTTGCTGAAATACAATCTCCACATGTCTTTACACAAACCTCAATACAGAACATAAAGCATACAACAAATTTTGGTTTGCCAAAATTTGCCGTATATATGAAGAATATCATAAATGTTGATATAATTTCATTACTCGTCACTCACTTTGAGGGCAGACTGATGTATAGTCATCGCAGCAGTCGTTGTTGACAATGCAGATTTCATCGCAGAAACAAGACCTGTAACATGTGTCATTTTGTCCGGGGCAGCACAGTAGTGGTGGACCTTCACAGTTTTGACCTCATACAACAAAGGAAAAAAACAAATCAGCTATGAACTTAAGTAATGTATATGCTGTATAAGACAACTGGTAAAATTAGTGATAAACTTAAAAAACACGGAAGTATATGATTGGTGTCAATAGTAGTTAATTGTCTATATAATATGCAATGTTAGGATATCTTATGACACAGGGATATGAATAAGAAAATATTATACAGATTATTATACAGATGACAAAATGAAAAAGCAACAATAATAATGTTAAAAACAATTATAGGAAACATACAGTACATAGTTTTTGTAGGTTCTATAATATTGAGAGTAAAGACGCAATAGGAATAGCGATGGGGCCTGGATATTCCTGCAATCCTACTAAGTGCTTTCCCACTTTCTTTACAGTTGTTCAATGGATACATGATGGATGTGTGAAATAATTTGATATGCTGCAAGACTACAAGAACCCTTGACAAACAGCATTTTTTTTTGTAACAGAGGTATTTTGGAATTGGCAAATCACTTTGAGGCAGCCACACTATTTGGAAAGAGGGCTTATATATTGAGTGCCCAAGGCCTCTAAACTGTCCAGAATGCAGTAGCTGACCAGAGTAAGTCAATTTGAACACATTAGTCCGATACTGGCCTTTCTCCACTGGCTTTCTGTTAATGCAGGATTTATGTGCTCAGTGCTGTCTTAGTGATGGACAAAGCAACGAAAACATCAGTAAGTCATGAAAATTGTCAAGGAATGTTCCAAAACTATTACCAAAACAATTTGCAACATCTTTTCACTGTACTGTACAGAAAAAAATGTCTTAATAGCAATGATTGGAAATTATATTCCCTATTCATTTCCCCTAGCCCAAACTGAAGAGGTCTTATTTTACATTTATCAACAAAACAGTTTTTTTTTTTTTTTAAATCCCTGCCACCTGTCAAAAACTTATCATTCAGCATCAGTCTCCATTGAACATGTTAACAAGAAGATTTAATGTGCTTGGTTAAAACATACCACAAACACACACCTGGGCATTTTTTTTTCAAATTTTTCCACAGAACTCCACACAGAAAGGCCCCCTGTCAGAATTGAACCAGGGTCTTTTGTGCTGTGAGGCCGAAGCGCAAAAACCACCATATAGAAATACCCAAATCAATCTACATAAGTATTGCTGCAATAACTCAAGTAGAGACCGTTATTATTACCAACCTGTAGCGGCTGAGCCAGCAACTGTTGAAGTATCAAGTCCAAATGATGGTGTGGTGCTTCTGCTTCTAATAGTGGGGGCGGCCATATCAGAAATCGTGGATGCTAAACCTGTGCTCTCATCTGCTGATACAGTCAAACTGGTTTGTGTTTGGCTTGTTGCTGATGTAGCAGCGGCTGTTGTGTAGCTCTGGGTTGTTTGTGCGGAAGAACTGCTCTCTGTTGGGTTGAATGCTACAGGTGTAAAACACAATGCAGTAAAAATCATTGACAAACTGGTAAGTTGTGCTCGAGATGATTTCTCCTAATGTGTTCTTAAAAATCCAGAGTGTGTTCTTTCAAGATTGTACACTTTTTTGAGCATTTCATAAGAAGTGTTGCTGAAATACAATCTCCACATGTCTTTACACAAACCTCAATACAGAACATAAAGCATACAACAAATTTTGGTTTGCCAAAATTTGCCGTATATATGAAGAATATCATAAATGTTGATATAATTTCATTACTCGTCACTCACTTTGAGGGCAGACTGATGTATAGTCATCGCAGCAGTCGTTGTTGACAATGCAGAATTCATCGCAGAAACAAGACCTGTTACATGTGTCATTTTGTCTGGGGCAGCACAGTAGTGGTGGACCTTCACAGTTTTGACCTCATACAACAAAGGAAAAAAACAAATCAGCTATGAACTTAAGTAATGTATATGCTGTATAAGACAACTGGTAAAATTAGTGATAAACTTAAAAAACACGGAAGTATATGATTGGTGTCAATAGTAGTTAATTGTCTATATAATATGCAATGTTAGGATATCTTATGACACAGGGATATGAATAAGAAAATATTATACAGATTATTATACAGATGACAAAATGAAAAAGCAACAATAATAATGTTAAAAACAATTATAGGAAACATACATTACATAGTTTTTGTAGGTTCTATAATATTGTGGGTAGACGCAATAGGTGTAGCGATGGGGCCTGGATATTCCTGCAATCCTACTAAGTCCTTTTCCACTTTCTTTACAGTTGTTCAATGGATACATGATGGATGTGTGAAATAATTTGACATGCTGCAAGAGTACAAGAACCCTTGACAAACAGCATTTTTTTTTTGGAACAGAGATATTTTGGAATTGGCAAATCACTTTGAGGCAGCCACACTATTTGGAAAGAGAGCTTATATATTGAATAGGACAGAATGTAAGTACATCTTTGTTTTCAGCTAAAAAAAACTATTCTTCAATCTGACATCATAAATAATCCTAAAATCATTAAAACAAAAGTTGTCAGAAATGACTTTGTATCAGTAGCAAGGATAGGTAGTATTCAGAGCATCAAAGTGAAATAAATCAATTTGATTAAATGTCAAACATGACTGACATGTGGATTGGAAAAAGCAATGGATCCTTTCTCAATGGGGCTGACATTACCTCTTCAGCTGGAGGTGGGAATCACTGTTTTGGTCACAAAACAGAAAGAGCCGTGACATATTGAAATAGAACGTCAGTGAGGTGCCTGAAGTGCCGCAAATTCTATTACTTTGCGTAATGTTTTGCTTTGGCACATTGCTGTAAACTTTTGCGAAGGCTATGATGCCAAGATGGGTCGGAATTGTAACGCTGGGTGATACTGTACAAACACCATGATTAACCAAGATTGACACGTATAAGAACAATGTGGAAGGAGTGATGACAAGCGAAGAGATGGACAAGTATCCAATTTGTCACTTTGTTGTTGGTCATTTGGGTGCCGTGATGTTAGGAGATATAGGGCAGTGAAATACAACTTGGAGTATCTTATCTCATGTTAAAATATGAGTTTGTGACGCTCACTATGATGAATTAATGTGCATCTGGTTGTTTTGGCAAGATACTGAATGGCTCTTTCTTTACCTTCTTCCAAGAACAATGTTGGAGAGACCATGTTGTGGGTGGCTTGGCATTCTAAATGGCTTCAAACTCTCAAGCATGCAAATAGACAAGGACTCTGAACAAGGATATTATGATGAGGAAATACACCTGTCCAGACCGCTGTTGGCACTACACTGAGATTCAAGACTACTGAAGAACTACAACCCGAAATATGTCTTCCACTATGAGGAAAATACACAGGGACCTCAATTGGTATTTTCTTTTTCAATATTTAGGGAAAGAAATTTAAGGTAAGGCAAGGTCCAATGGAAGCTCCAATGGGAAGCTCAAGAACAGTGCTAAGAGAGCTTCTTGGAATGTTTTCCACGGCCAAGCAGCTGCATCTAAGCCACACATCACCAAGTGCAATGCAAATTGCCGAATGTAGTGGTGTAAAGCACGCCGCCACTGGACTCTAAACCAGTGGAGATGTGTTGTCTGGAGTGACGAATCGCGCTTCTCCATCTGGCAATCTGATGGAAAAATCTGGGTTTGGCTGAGCTGGCCCCTTCCTTTTCCAACATGACTGATGACTGTGCATCAGTGCACAAAACAAGGTCCATAAAGACATGGATGACAGAGTTTGGTGTGGATGAACTTGACGGGCCTGCACAGAGTCCTGACCTCAAATCGCTAGAACACCTTTGGGATGAATTAGAGCAGAGACTGAGCGCCAGTCCTTCTCGTCCAACATCAGTGTGTGACCTCACAAATGCGCCTCTTGAAGAATGGTCAAAGTTCCCATAAAAACACTCCTGACCCTTGTGGACAGCCCTCGCAGAGGAGTTGAAGCTGTTATAATTGCATAGGGTGGACCGACGTCCTATTGAACACTATGGATTAGGAATGGGATGTCACTTAAGTGATTTTGTGAGTCAAGGTAGGTAAGCAAATACTTTTTGCCATATAGTGTATCTCCAAATAACCCAAGATGTTTGATGGATGGACTCATCCCTGATACTCGCTATCCTCGCCACTCCTAAAGAGAATCTCATCTTCTTCTCTCCTACCTCAAACTCTGCTTCCTGTGTTTTCCTCAATCCAAATGTCTCCAAAGTATACAGTATGACCGGTCTCACCACAATCTTGTATAACTTTCCTTTCATTTTGGCTGATGCTCTTCTATCACTCATACCCCTGACACTTTTCTGTACCTTTTCCAACCTGTTTGAATGCGTTTCTTCACCTCAGATACATAACAGATGATTTCTTCAATTGTATGCTGTAGATGTTGGGGCCAAATGTTAAAAGCTTGTATCATTTTGTTGAAAGCCAATAAAGGGTGGGGCAGTGATGCATCAAGATTTAATGAGCTTGGCTGAAACACAAAAATGTTGTGGCGAGCTGGCATTTTGCAAAGTAACAAATGGAATCCAGGTTGAAATTGCTCTCAGAATAATGCACTTTAGAAGAGGGTTTTAATTCAACCACCAACAGACGAAGCAAACAGTTAAACTGAGGACGTGCCCCCTTTACGATAACTGAAGATGCAGGTCAGTGTCACACCTCAAATCAAGAACATTGTACGACTATTCATACAACTGAGTTCTAACATAGAACTCCGACAAGCTCCTAAAGGCCATCATAGCTGCAAAGGATTCTGGGGTTCCGCCGGCCAGTCTCCCCACAACATGTCACAATATTATGTTGAATAATTAAAAAAAGGTTGTAATATGATTAGTGTCTTAATTAACTGATATAGACAATAATTATTACCAACTTGTAGCATCTGAGCTAGCAAATGCTGACAATGTGCTGATGCCTCTTCTTAGAATTGAGGCTGAGGTGTCAGAAGCCTGTGATAAGGTTGTGCTGCTATCTACTGATACAGTTGCACCCATGTGTGTTTGACTTGCTCTTGCAGTAGCAGAGGCTGTTGTGGGTCTCTGGTAAAGTTCTTCAGAAGTAGAGCTGCGTTCTGTTCTGCGTGCTTTAGTTGTGAAATACAAGGTAATTAAAAAGTCATCAGGAATTTATACATGCTAACCTGTGAACTGTCTGGCTGCTGTTGATACTGCTTATAAGCAACTTTCCTGCTTTGGAACTCAAACAATATGTAAATGATTATTATTGAATATGAAGCTGTTCATCATGACTATCATTTCACCATGCCCTTGGACTATTCAGTGCAATGACAGAGTTAGGTTTCTGGGTGTGTTCTTTGACAAGATACTTTCATATATAAAAAAAGTCACCAGATTCACTTTCTTTCATCTTAGAAACATTGCTAAGATCAGATCTCTCTTGTTACGAATATATGCCGAAATGCATTTGTGACATTGTGATGTCATTGCTGTAATGTCTTGCTGCTTAAGAGTGTCCAATGCCTTCAAACCATGCTCTGAGAAGTAACAATGGTCCTTGATATGCCCACAATCCTACTGGGTGCTTTTTCCACTTTGTTTACAGCTGTTTGATGGACACTGAATGGATATTTCACTATCATTGGTACAATAATACTAATACTACCTCCTTGCTTCAGAGGTAGATTTAATGCCAAACACAGCTAACTTCAGCCTTACTAAATTGTCACTGACTTGTTTACATGTTCCATTCTGCTCTTGTTTTTCTATTTTTGCCCTTCTATTTATTTATCTTTTATGGTTTGAACTGAACCTGGGTACAAATTTCATACCACATACTATAAGGTGTGCTCGTATGATAATGAAAGTTCCCCGGATCCTACAAGAATTGAATCAGCTCAACTGAGTACCAGTGATTGAACTGTGTAAAAAGATATGGGGAATAATTATTTAAGACTTTGAGAACCGCATATTTTTTTTTACATTGCAACAGAGGCATTTTGGCAATTCATTTAGAAAGAAGCAGCCATGCTGTTTGGAAAGAGGGGTTATACATTGAATGGGACAGATTGTGAGCAGATCTGGTATTTTTTGTCCTTAGCTGAAGGAAATGATCCTTCAATCTATCAGCATCAACTATCCTAAAATCATTATAAAAAAATTCAAAAAAATCATTTTGTATCAATAGGAAGTATGGGTGTCGTTCAGAGCATCATATACATCAGGGGTTGGCAACCTTCTCAAAACGGAGAGCCACTTCTTGGTTACCGATTAAAGTGAAAGGCCAATAGTGTGATCCACATCTGACACAGCTAATTTACTCAGTTTACCTTTCATTTTATGTTATCAACAATTAATGATATTCATCACCAAACCTTTGATGCCTTGTTGACACAGAAGCATTGTGTATGTAAGCTGTGAAGCTTGCCAGCCTGTTTCTTTCAACCTATCCTTCTAAAGCAGCCTTTTCTGACATGAACTTAATCAAGAACAAAATTCAGAACAGGCCTCACTAATGCACATCTGCAAAGACTCAATCAGAATTGCAGTGTCAAGTTACACCCCAGATTACAATACACTGGTGAACAGCATGCAATGTCAGGCTCCCAACTAACAGCCAAAGAAACAGATAACAGATGGAAGGTATTATCTGAAAATGCAAATTGTTGCAGAGATTAATAGAAATAAAGTGTTGCATATTGATATGTATCTGTCTCCTGCCTTGTTGAATCATTGTTGATAATTGTGAGAAATCATTAACATGATCAGTGTCTTCACATAGCAGCCTGATAAGCTTTAAGGTGGTGGTCTTTTTGCAATGCTACAGTTTCAATCTTCACCTGTGTAGCATCCAAGTTGAATGTTGGATTTAGTTGCTGAGCAATGCATGTTGTGTCTATGCTCATGAGAGGATTGGAAATGAGTGACACACATGGCTCAAGAAAGTACAGCCGATGCAAAACCCTTAAGTTCTGAAGCAGCATGTTCATGTAGCCATGTGGCAATCATCAATCTGATCACCAATCACAGACTGAGAAGACAAGCGAAATTTTTTTTTTTTTCCTCTCAATAATCTTATACACGCATACACATACACACACACACACAAACACATCTCTGGAGCTGGTAAGCACCCAAATTTTTCTAATTTTTAACCATTTTTAAACTAACATCAGGCTAAGGAGAGAGAAAGAGCAGTGTGTTCCTCTGCTAGCCTGTCAGTGTGAGCTGTGGGGGAGAGTGATGGGTGGGTTTACCCAAATATAGATATTAATATTATTAATAGCAAAGAAGTGAGATACTGAGAGGACTGAAGAGAACAGACAGAAGTACAGGGAGATACAGTGTGAGGTAAAGAAAGAGATAAGAAGGGCAAAGCAAAGGTTGTCCGATGACTTGTATGCTCGGTTGGACAAGTGGAGAAGTGGCAGAATGATTTATACAGGTTGGCATAACAGAGAGATACAGATGGAAAGGATGTACAACAGATCCGGGTGATTAATGATAGAGAATCTGATTCAACTCACTAATAAGTTGCGCTGGAATAGGCCCTCAGGCGAATCATGAGGTCCTTTTGCGTGACACCATGGTGACACCAAGTTGGTGTCAACCTACATGATAAGTATGTCTGAAATAACTAATACAGACAATCATGATTACCAACCTGTAGCAGGTGTGATAGCAAATGCTGAAGTTTCAAGTCCATCTGATGATGTGCTGATGATTCTCCTTGTATTTGAGACTGTGGTGTCAGAAGGCTGGGATGATAATCTTGTGCTACTATCTGCTGATACAGTTGCAACCATGCGTGTTTGACTTTCTGCTGTAGTAGCAGAGGCTGTCATGGTTCCCTGGTTTAATTGTGCAGAAGTAGAATGGCTTGCTGTTGTGCTGAGTGCTGTAATAGTGATGGACAATGCAATGAAAAAACACACACATACAAACCTGTAACCTTTCTGGCTGCTGTTACCACTGTTTATTAGCAAATTACCTGCTTAAGAATATGGAAATGGTTTTATTGAACCTATGAGGCTGCATCTATTGTCATTTTACTCTGTCCTTGGACTATTCAGTGGACTGATAGTTAGGAGCCTGGGTGTGTTTTTGACCAGAAGTCACCAGATTATCCTTCTTTCATCTTAGAAACATTGCTGAGATCAGATCTGGCTGTTTATTAAACGATGCTGAGCTCTTAACCCATGAGTTATTGACATCATGATATTGTTATTGTAATGTCCTTTTATAAAGGTTGCCTAAGAAGAGTGCCCAAGGCCTCTAAACTGTCCAGAATGCAGTAGCTGACCAGAATAAGTCAATTTGAACACATTAGTCCAATACTGGCCTTTCTCCACTGGCTTTCTGTTAATGCAAGATTTATGTGCTCAGTGCTGTCTTAGTGATGGACAAAGCAACGAAAACATCAGTAAGTCATGAAAATTGTCAAGGAATGTTCCAAAACTATTACCAAAACAATTTGCAACATCTTTTCACTGTACTGCACGGAAAAAATGTCTTAGTAGCAATGATTAGAAATTATATTCCCTATTCATTTCACCTAGCCCAAACTGAAGAGGTCTTATTTTACATTTATCAACAGAACAATTTTTTTTTTTTTTTTTTTTTTTAAATCCCTGCCACCCGTCAAAAACTCATCATTCAGCATCAGTCATTATTGAACACGTTAACAAGAAGATTTGATGTGCTTGGTTAAAACATACCACAAACACACACCTGGGCATTTTTTTTTTCAATTTTTTCCACAGAACTCCACACAGAAAGGCCCCCTGTCAGAATTGAACCAGGGTCCTTTGTGCTGTGAGGCCGAAGCGCAAAAGCCACCATATAAAAATACCCAAATCATTCTACATAAGTATTGCTGCAATAACTCAAGTAGAGACCGTTATTATCACCAACCTGTAGTGGCTGAGCCAGCCACTTTTGAAGTTTCCAGTCCAAATGATGGTGTGGTGCTGCTGCTTCTTATTGTAGGGGCGGCCATATCAGAAATCGTGGATGCTAAACCTGTGCTCTCATCTGCTGATACAGTCAAACTGGTTTGTGTTTGGCTTGATGCTGATGTAGCAGCGGCTGTTGTGTAGCTCTGGGTTGTTTGTGCGGAAGAACTGCTCTCTGTTGGGTTGAATGCTAAAGTGTAAAACACAATGCAGTAAAAATCATTGACAAACTGGTAAGTTGTGCTCGAGATGATTTCTCCTAATGTGTTCTTAAAAATCCAGAGTGTGTTCTTTCAAGATTGTACACTTTTTTGAGCATGTCATAAGAAGTGTTGCTGAAATACAACCTCCACATGTCTTTACACAAACCTCAATACAGAACATAAAGCATACAACAAATTTTGGTTTGCCAAAATTTGCCGTATATATGAAGAATATCATAAATGTTGATATAATTTCATTACTCGTCACTCACTTTGAGGGCAGACTGATGTATAGTCATCGCAGCAGTCGTTGTTGACAATGCAGAATTCATCGCAGAAACAAGACCTGTTACATGTGTCATTTTGTCTGGGGCAGCACAGTAGTGGTGGACCTTCACAGTTTTGACCTCATACAACAAAGGAAAAAAACAAATCAGCTATGAACTTAAGTAATGTATATGCTGTATAAGACAACTGGTAAAATTAGTGATAAACTTAAAAAACACGGAAGTATATGATTGGTGTCAATAGTAGTTAATTGTCTATATAATATGCAATGTTAGGTTATCTTATGACACAGGGATACGAACAACAAGAAAATATTATACATATTATTATACAGATGACAAAATGAAAAAGCAACAATAATAATGTTAAAAATAATTATAGGAAACATACAGTACATAGTCTTTATAGGTTCTATAATATTGTGGGTAAAGACGCAATAGGAATAGCGATGGGGCCTGGATATTCCTGCAATCCTACTAAGTGCTTTTCCACTTTCTTTACAGTTGTTCAATGGATACATGATGGATGTGTGAAATAATTTGATATGCTGCAAGACTACAAGAACCCTTGACAAACAGCATTTTTTTTTTCGTAACAGAGATATTTTGGAATTGGCAAATCACTTTGAGGCAGCCACACTATTTGGAAAGAGGGCTTATATATCGAGTGCCCAAGGCCTCTAAACTGTCCAGAATGCAGTAGCTGACCAGAGTAAGTCAATTTGAACACATTAGTCCAATACTGGCCTTTCTCCACTGGCTTTCTGTTAATGCAAGATTTATGTGCTAAGTGCTGTCTTAGTGATGGACAAAGCAACGAAAACATCAGTAAGTCATGAAAATTGTCAAGGAATTTTCCAAAACTATTACCAAAACAATTTGCAACATCTTTTCACTAAACTGCACAGAAAAAATGTCTGAAAAGCGATGATTAGAAATTATATTCCCTATTCATTTCACCTAGCCCAAACTGAAGAGGTCTTATTTAACATTTATCAACAGAACAGTTTTTTTTTTTTTTTTTTTTTTAAATCCCTGCCACCTGTCAAAAACTCATCATTCAGCATCAGTCATTATTGAACACGTTAACAAGAAGATTTGATGTGCTTGGTTAAAACATACCACAAACACACACCTGGGCATTTTTTTTTTCAAATTTTTCCACAGAACTCCACACAGAAAGGCCCCCTGTCAGAATTGAACCAGGGTCTTTTGTGCTGTGAGGCCGAAGCGCAAAAACCACCATATAAAAATACCCAAATCATTCTACATAAGTATTGCTGCAATAACTCAAGTAGAGACCGTTATTATTACCAACCTGTAGCAGCTGAGCCAGCAACTGTTGAAGTATCAAGTCCAAATGATGGTGTGGTGCTGCTGCTTCTTACAGTTGGGGTTGTTTGTGCGGAAGAACTGCTCTCTGTTGTGTTGAATGCTGCAGGTGTAAAACACAATGCAGTAAAACTCATTGACAAACTGGTAAGTTGTGCTTGAGATGGTTTCTCCTAATTTCATTACACGTCACTCAGTTTGAGGGCAGACTGATGTATAGTCATCGCAGCAGTTGTTGTCAATGCAGAATTCATCGCAGAAACACGACCTGTTACATGTTTTATTTTGTCCGGGGTAGCACAGTAGTGGTGGACCTTCACAGTTTTGACCTCATACGACAAAGGAAAAAAACAAATCAGTCAAGAACCCTCGACAAATCGCATTTTTTTTTTTGTAACAGAGGTATTTTGGAATTGGCAATTCACTTTGAGGCAGCCACACTATTTGGAAAGAGGGCTTATATATTGAATAGGACTGAATGTAAGTACATCTGGTATTTTCCTTTGTTTTCAGCTGAAAAACTATTCTTCAATCTGACATCACAAAGAATCCTAAAATCATTAAAACAAAAGTTGTCAGAAATGACTTTGTATCAGTTGCAAGGATAGGTAGTGTTCAGAGCATCAAAGTGAAATAAATCAATTTGATTGAATGTCAAACATGACTGTCATGTGGATTGGAAAAAGCAATGGATCCTTTCTCAATGAGGCTGACATTACCTCTTCAGCTGGAGGTGGGAATCACTGTTTTGGTCACAAAACAGAAAGAGCCGTGACATATTGAAATAGAATGTCGGTGAGGTGCCTGAAATGCCGCAAATTCTATTACTTTGCGTAATGTTTTGCTTTGGCACATTGGTGTAAACTTTTGCGAAGGCTATGATGCCAAGATGGGTCGGAATTGTAACGCTGGGTGATACTGTACAAAAACCACAATTAACCAAGACTGACACATATAAACAACAATGTGGAAGGAGTGATGACAAGCGAAGAGATGGACAAGTATCCAATTTGTCCCCTTGTTGTTCGTCATTTGGGTGCCGTGATGTTAGGAGATATAGGGCGGTGAAATACAGCTTGGAGTATCTTATCTCATTTTAAAATATGAGTTTGTGACGCTCACCATGATGAATTAATGTGCATCTGGTTGTTTTGGCAAGATACTGCCAAAAGATACTGCTCCGATGGGTGACTGACTTTGGACATTGCTTTTATTGTAGTTGTGACATTTCCATGTGTATTTGCTCATAGAAATACACAAAATTTACAGAGTTCTCTGTTTTTGATTGGTTTGGAATACTATATATGGTTGCCCAAGACAGGTGAGATAAATATTCTGTCTGGATTGTTTGGATATCATAAGGAAGTAGGTCTGCCAGACAGGTATTT
This sequence comes from Fistularia commersonii, assembly GCF_037954325.1. NCBI lineage: Eukaryota > Metazoa > Chordata > Actinopteri > Syngnathiformes > Fistulariidae > Fistularia > Fistularia commersonii. Next base: position 1,816,059 of record NC_141308.1, read on the forward strand.
CACTCTCACACTCCACAAATATAACCTGATGGGATACACTGGTCAAAAGAGACATTTACATTGACTGAATGCTCTCCAGGCAGACCATGGTGCATGTTTGATGCCATGCTTTTTTTTTTAAAATAAAATCTTTGTCTATAAACAAGATGGTGTCAATGGAATCTTCATCAACTACTACATGATCAGTTTTTGGTAAACTACATCAGTATAAAAGAAGAATGAACAGGTTGCTGTGTGTGCGTTAGTGATATTCAAATAATATTTATTTATTCTTTTATATTTATAAACCACTATAAAGTAATGTTTTTTGAGCACCACTCCTCATCATCAAACTAGGAAATAGCTTTAGCACTTGAGCACAAATGGAAGCTGTCTTGAGACTCAAACAAAAACTTTGACTAAAAATATAAATATTGTTCATGGACAGTTACATATGGTATGGGTTAGATAGATAGAAAAAGTATAAGTGTTGTACCAAATATGTAATAATCATACACATTGTCAAACAGATACTACCTATTCTACACAATGCACACAAGGCGTAAGCTTTAATATGTCATCAATAACTTGGGAGCACTGTCCACATAGATAAGTTATCAAAATGTGCAAGTGAAATACAGCAATATTCCCCTCCTTTCACATGGATTCTTGTAAACAATATTCATGGGTTACCTTTACTCTGTAGCTGAGAGATATTAGCATCAAAAGTGGTTGAAAACCTCAAGTCAGACAGTTAAGTTTCTAGATTTGTTGAAGATAATATGTCAAAAGGCCAGTATGTGTCTACATTCTGGGCACAATCATAAGCCAGGACCTGATGGGAAGCTGCAAATCACCCCCTTTTAAACCCCAAGCCAACAACAGTTAAAAGGAAAATTCATCCTGCCAAAGGGGGTGACGTTGAACTTGTACACTGCCAGCATTGAACCCATCTTCACCTCAATCACCACCTGGAACACAGATTTTTTTTCTCTGTCTGCAGAATATTGAGACTCAGTTTCTGAGACCTACATGTAGGATTTAAGATGACCCCTCCCATCTGAGACATGGACTTTTCGAGAGCAATCGTCAAACAGTTAAGGGAGGTGGCAGTGGCCCATCAGGACCAAAACAACACACAATTCTAGTTTAGTTACTTTATTTCAGGTATCTTGACAGAAATAGGAAAAAACGAACACCGATATTTACAATAGAGAAAATAATAGACATCCCATGAGGAGTGTAAATAAGGTTATTTACTCCCATCTCTTATTCCATTTCAATTGATTAATGAGCATTATTGTGCTTCCTGCCAGTTTAAATGTTGTTATATACAAAAAAAACAAACAAACCACATTTACAAGTACATATATGCACGTGCCAAATACATATACATTCCTCTCACAGTTTATCATTATCTACCACCGCCTAAAAAGGAGGAAAAAATCAATGCCTCTCTCCTCTGTACAGGACTCTCTCAGAAAATTAGAATATTGTGGTAAAAGTTCTTTATCTTCTGTAAAGCAATTACAAAAATAAAAAAGTCATACATTCTGGATTCATTACAAATCAACTGAAATACTGCAAGCCTTTTATTATTTTAATATAGCTGATTATGGCTTACATCTTAACTCAAAAATCCTATCTCAAAATATTAGAATATCATGAAAAAGTAATTTTTGCTTTTTTAATTGTATTACAGAAGATAAAGAACTTTATCACAATACTCGAATTTTCTGAGACAGTCCTGTATACTCACTTGAAAATAAACACAGATTTTCATCCTAAAAACTCATCAGAATCCCTTAAAAGCAAACAAGATCACATTATTTCTTTTGATTCAAAAACAAACACACACACACACACACACACACATATATGTACATATATATGTATATATCTTTTTGTTAATGCACAAGCATACTGTTTTGTCTGGGATTTATTTGTGCAACTACATTAAAATCAATAACGGATCTTATCATCTTAGAGCACTCATAAGCTCTTTGTTCAAGCTTTACATATTGTGCTTTAACCATATTAGGAATGCAACTATGTGCACAAAGGCATTGCCTGAAATGACATGAACACAGCTATTGATGATCAAGATTTTTTCATTTTTCAAAACAAATAAAACATGATATAAACGGTCGGGTTTGACTTACCATTGTATAGTGGTATCAGAATCAGCAGAAAAAAGGACACCGCAAAACAATCCATGGCTGTTCTGTTCCTGTCTGTATTGCTGTCTTTTTTTCAGAGTAGATATCGTCATGCACACGCACACGCACACGCACATGCACATAGACACACTCATGCACAAACAATTGTGAAAATACCAAACCCTATTGAGTTTATCACGTCAAGTTTTTCAGGTTTGTAATTATTTCCTTTCCAGGCAGCAGGCAATAATAGGGCGTCACCATGATCATACTCCACACCTCACCAAAAAGATAAATTGGAAGAAGTTCGAAAAGTTTGAAAAGCAGACATAGATATGCACACTAAGATCACACATTTTGAGTTACCATTTATTACATATTGAATTCCATTCAGTTCATTACAAAGACACAAATCGGTATACTGTTGTGTATGCTAATACAAAGCAGTGTGCTTACATAGAGATAATTTTATTTTGTACACATACACATCTAATGTAGCCTCAGGGCGGCACAGGCCAATGTCTCCCTGAGCTGGTCCCAAGCCTGGATAGGCCCTGGAAGGGCATCTGGATTAAAATTTTTGCCAAAACCAAATATATGAATCAAATCTAATAACCACATTATACCGGATTGGTTGAGGCCTGGGTTAGCAACGACCGCCATTGGTACCGATGATCTACAGGGAACCAATGGAAATTGGGCTACTGTGGGTCAAAGAAGGAGTGGAGCAAGGTGTGTTTGGAAGCAGAGAGAGAAGACGAAAGGCAAAAGTCTGGGACTGAGAGTAGGGGCTTTAAATATCGGGAAAGTTAGAAAGAAAACTAAGAAAACTTAGAGAGTTGGTCAACATGATGCAGAGAAGGAAGGTGGATATACTATGTATCCATGAAACCAGGTGGAAAGGTAGTAAGGCTAGATGCTAAGGAGCATGCTTTAAGTTGTACTATCATGGTATTGACAGGAAGAGAAATGGAGGAGGAGTTCTCTTGAAGGAGGAGTTTGTTGGGAACGTTCCAGAGGTGAAAGAAATGTCAGATAGACTTATGAGTCTGAAACTGGAAATTGAAGGTGTTGTTAGTGGCTATGCCCCGCAGATGGGATGTGAAATTCAGGAGAAGGAGAAGTTCTGGAATGAGTCAGATGAAGTTATGCAGTATGTCCCCAGAGATGAGAGAGTGGTAATTGGTGCAGACTTCCGGGGGCATGTTGGTGAAGGCAATAGAGGGAATGAAGAAGTGATGGGCAGATTTGGTATACAGAATTGGAACGCAGAGGGACAGATGGTGGTAGACTTTGCAAAAAGGATGGAAATGGCTGTAGAGAACACCTTTGTTCACATTTTGTTACATTAGATAATTCTAATAATAATTCTAATTATCTATGTGGAGATAAACAACACATTTCAATAAATAGTAGGTCAGGCATGTATTGCTTATTAGACAGAAAGGCTGAAAGCAATGCAAAACTTTCTGTAAGCACTGTGTCTTGGCAATTTTCACCTCACATTGCAGATTTAACAATGTTTTTGTCTCACGATGGAAAAAACATACATTTTTTTTTTCATGGAGGCAAATAGTAATATAATAGTTATTAAGTGTGAGGGATCCTTTGAACTTTCTGATATTCACATGCGCCAGCTCTCTCCGAACTCCCGGACAGTCCTCGCCATTGTGCCATCTGGCTTCATCCAGTCGTTTGTGTTTCTTCCATCAAAGTTTCCACATAGACCGACCACCTTTCTTTTATAAACATGTGGAAGAGTAACTTCTGCAGGAACAATATCGAAAAAAACAATTGAATGTAATTTCCTTTGCTTTTCACTGCTTGTCAAGGATATTTGACTTTCATTGATATTCAAAAATCAGTTGTTTTTTTTTGTTGTTTTTTTTTAAATAGATCTAACTGGCCAATGATTGATGTGCAAGCACAATAGTATAATAAAATTCTTTCTCAATTTAATTTAACCTGTCTTGATGTCATTTTTTTCAACATCATACAGATGCACTTTTTCTCTGAGAGAGAAATTCCTCATGTCAGTCCCCAGACTATTCACCCTGGTAAACTTTCCAGATATCCAGATTTGGTATAATTTAAAATAAAGATAATTTGACCTTTAAAATAAAGCCTCCCACATCGTTTTTGTTGGCTCCAAAATTTAAGCAACCACTTTTATTTTATTGCAACTGTAACAATTAATAAACCATCCCTATTATGTGCATGAAGGATTTGAAATTAAATACTGTTTTTTGTCACTAGGATTTATGGCTCAACATTTCTCAAAATTAATTGCATCTTTTGGTTACTGGGTCATTTTTAATTCTTTTGAAGGAGTTAAAAACACCAAGCAACAGCCTCTTTATCTTCACAGGCCTCAGTTGAAAATTTGTAAATCCAATGCCGCACTCCTTGTGTGGAACACTACTTGAATGATGCTCCCTATGTTCTTATAAATGACTGACTCCTTCTTTAGTACAATCCCAGTTTCAATGTTTCTAAGGTAAACAAACACATATAAGGATTCCCTTCTTAAAACATGATAAAAATAAATTTGTATGGAGTGTTTTTGCAGTGTAAGAATGAATTTGCTCATGTAACCACTGTCATCATCTGCTACCTTCACTAAAATCTGGATCACTGCCAAAGATCAATGTTTTCTTGGAAGGGATATGGGACATTCTACTTTCAAATATTCCTGTTGTTCTGGTTCAACATGATCAGATTGGTAAGCGAAACCTTGCAATTAAATTATGAAATGAATAATGATGGCTGACTCATTATTATGACAAAGTATCTGAGTTGATGAACTTTTAATCACAAATGAGACTGACTTTTTTAATAATAAAAACCACAGTATGAATGAATCGTAAACCATATGGGAAAAGACTTTTCAACCAATATATGCATAAAATGGTTAGCTTCCTGGGACTGGTTTGTACCTACCACAAATTATCAGCTTTGGAGTTTACTTTCCAAACTTATTTTCAAATCAAACTCATATCGAAATAAACAATGCTTACAATGCAGGATCTATTAGTCACACATATGTCTACCTGGCCTTAGGGATAAAATTTAGGGAAACTCAATTACCTGCACGATTGCGTCGACCAAATTTCACAGATAGGCCGAAGTCAGTCTCCAGATAGATCTTACTGCGTCGCTTACGGATGTTTAGACCAGGACTTGGTGAACTAGGAGTAGATGTTGTCTTTCCATCCACCTAGAGAAACAAATACAAAAAAGGAGTAATATTGGACCTAAAGCTAGCTATAGATTTAGGAAAGGGTGAACATTGTCTGGCTTAACTACACAATATACTGCATCATTCCAGAAAAAATGTAATGGCCAGCTGAGAGACATAGTCTCTCCAGCGTGTCCTTGGTCTTCCCAGTGGCCGCCTCCTAGATGGACATGCCTGGAATACCTCCCCCGGGAAGCAAGTCACACCCTGGACGGGTTGCCAGTAGATCACAGAGCTTGATAAAGAGGCCGACAACCATTCACTCATTTATACATCTGGGGAATTCAGAATCTCCGATCCACTTGCTGCAAGTTTTTGGGGGGGAAACTCACGCAGACACTGGGGTAACATTCACTCTCCCACAGAAGGGCCAGCCCCTTGGAATCGAACCAGGGACCAGCACTAACCACTGCACCCCCATGCTGCCCCTAAAACACTGTTAAACAATTAAGATTAAAAAGAATTCTATAGCGACAGAACAAAAGAACTTTATCAATGAGCAGAATCCATCATAGCATCGCTATCAACTAAATTAATCAATTCATCCCCCTGTTTAAGATGTATGGTACTTACAATTAATCTTTGTTTCCTCGTCAACTCCACTGTATGATTGTACACTTTGATCTTCAGCCCCATGGATCCACGGCGATCATGCTCTTCACTGTCGTCATCGTCATCATCGTCATCATCATCATCATCATCATGGTCATCATCGTCATCATAAACATCATCGTCATCATCACCGTCTTCATCTCTAAATAGACTACTTTCATCTTCATCGCTGCTTCTGCCATCATGCTTGTGATCACGATCAGGATAATGATCATCATCACCCGCCATGAATGTATTCATGACCTCGATGTAAACATCTGGAAGATTAGGTGGCAGTTTGTTGGTTCTCACAAGCACGTATGAGTCCTCTCCTTCAAAGTCATACTTATTGTCATCAAAGGTTCTGTACTCTGTGCCCCTTTTCACTGTGCACTCATCAAAGCCTGTAGAGCAAGAGCAAGATTCGGATTATTCAGAATTCAGAGAATATTACAAGACATGGTTAGATCAGAGTGGTATGAAATAATTCATGTCACCTGTATTCTGACAGTAATACTGGTTTTCCTTCTTTTTAAGGCAGATAGCATTTCCCCGACACTTAGCCTTGTTGTCGCAGTCAATCTCCCCCACAGAATCATCTCGCTCACATTTGCATCTCTGGCTGCAGTGGTTGGTGTACCACATATCACTGAACTAAATAAGAGGATATAATAATTAAATTGATATTTGCCATTCCTGGGCAATAAAGGTAGAGTATTCAGAATGCGAGTGAGGTCTTTGAATATCAAGGCAATTATTTGTGTAACGAATTTACAGATCTTCTGGACTGGCACTTACATTGTATGTGTTACCATTTTGGTCAACACATCCACACTGGTGGATTGGCACACATATATGATTTTTCAGCACATAGCCATCATTGCATACACATCCTTGCTCACAGCTTCCATTTTCAGCACAGTCTGGTTGACCATGCAAAAAAGTACAGGTTGGTTGGCAGGCAGGGATGCAAGTGGTGTAATGTGCGTTCTCTGGACAAGAGGGTACTGGGGAGATAAAAGAAAAGGCAGGCGCACTCGTGTATTATATATACCTAGAAAATGAGTTGGTTAAAATTAAACAGCTCTGCAAAAAATGCTTCCTATCAGATCAATAATATCCATTGCTAATATGGTGTTTTACTATACTACATCACACCAAAATGTTTAACATTATTTAGCTGATTTGCCCCAAGGCTGTGACATTATACTCTTTCTTTCTTTCTTTCTTTCTTTCTTTCTTTCTTTCTTTCTTTCTTTCTTTCTTTCTTTCTTTCTTTCTTTCTGCTTTTCCCTTCAGGGGTCGCCACAGAGAATCAACCTTCTCCATCTAACCCTATGTATCCTTCTCTCTTACACCAACTATCTTCATATCCTCTCTCACTACGTTCATAAATCTTCTCTTTGGTCTTCATTGAGAGCTCCTACCTGGCAGCTCCATTTCCAGAATCACCATTCCCAATATATTCCATGTATATATATTGGAACCATTTCCAATATATTCACTATCCCTCCTCTGTGCATGACTGAAGCATCTCAGTCTGGCTTCTCTGACCTGTCCAAAACATCTAACATGTGCTGTCCCTCTGATAGACTCATTCCTGATCCTATCCATCCTGGTCACTCCCAAAAAGAACTTTAGCATCTTCATCTCTGCAACCTCTAGCTTTGCCTCCTTTCTTTTGGCTGTTTCTATGCCATCCAGCATTGCGTGTCTCACCACTGTCTGTAGACCTTTCCTATCATTCTGGCTGATAGTCTTCTATCGCAAGCACCTCTGACACTTTTCTCCCCATTCCAACCTGCTTGAACCTGTCTCTTCACCTCTTCTCTGTTTTTCTGGACTGTTGACCCCAAGCACCTGAAATCCTCCAAAGTCTTGATATCCACTCCCTGTAGCCTCACCGTTCCATCTGAGTTCCTCTCATTCACACATATATACTCTGTCTTGCTGTGACTAACTTTCATTCCTCTCCTTTCCAGCGCATACTGCCATTTCTAGATTTTCCTCAACCTGTTCTCTGCTCTCACTACACAATGCCATCTGCAAACATTATGGTCCATGGAGATTCCTCTCTAAACCTCATCTGTCAGCCTGTCTTCCACCACTGCAAACAAGAGGGGGCTCACAGCTCATCCCTGATGAAGTCCCACCTCCTCCTCGAACTTTTCTGTGACTCCTACAGCACGCTGCACCACAGTCTCACAGCTAGCATACATGTCCTCACCAGTCTAACATACTTCTTGGCCACTCCAGATTTCCTCATACCATACCAGAGCTCCTCTCTTGGCACCCTGTCATATACTTTTTCTAGGTCTAAAAAAACAATGCACCTCCCTTTGGCTTTCTCCGTACTTCTCTGTTAGCATTCTCAAAGCAAATACTGCATCTGTAGTACTCTTTCTAGGCATGAAAACACACTGCTGTTCACAAATGCTGACTTCTGCTCTCGGTCTAGTTTCCACTACTCTTTCCCATAACTTCATTGTATGGCTCATCAACTTTATCCCTCTGTAGTTGCCACAATTCTGCACATCCCCTCTATTCTTATAAATAGGCACCATCACACTTTGTCTCCATTCTTCAGGCATCTTCTCACTCTCTAAGATCCTGTTGAATAATCTAGTCAGAAAATCTACCGCTGCCTCTCCTAGACACTTCCACACCTCCACAGGTATATCATCAGGACCAACTGCTTTTCCACTCTTCATCCTCCTCAATGCCTTCCTCACTTCACTTTTACTAATTTTTGCTACTTTGTGGTCTACGATAATCACCTCTTCTACCCTTGCCTCGCTTTCATTTTTCACATTCATCAGTTCTTCAAAGTACTCTTTCCATCTTCCCATCACTCTTCTAGCATCTGTCAATACATTTCCCTCTCTGTCCTTTATCACCCGGACCTGTTGGACATCCTTTCCATCTTTATCTCTCTGTTTCGCCAACCTGTATAGATCATTCTCACCCTCCTTACTATCCAACCGAGCATACAAGTCATCATAAGCCCTTTGTTTTGCCTTTGCTACCTCTATCTTTACCTTTCGCCGCACCTCCCTGAACTCCTGTCTGTTCTCTTCAGTCCTCTCAGTATCCCACTTCTTCTTCGCTAACCGCTTTCTCTGTATACACTCCTGCACTTCCTCATTCCACCATCAAGTCTCCTTATCTAGTTTCCTACCAGATGACACACCAAGTACTCTTCTACCTGTCTCCCTGATAACACTAGCTGTAGTTGTCCAATCATCTGGAAGCTCACCCTGACCACCCAGAGCCTTTCTCAACTCCTCCCTGAAAACTATACAACACTCCTCCCCTTTCAGCTTCCACCACTTTCTCCTCTGCTCTGCCTTTGTCTTCTTGATCTTCATTGTCACCAGAGTCACCCTACATACCACCATCCTATGCTATCTGGCTACTCTCTCACCTACAACTACTCACTGATTTCTTTCAGGTTATCTTGCTGATACAAGATATAGTCTACCTGTGTGTTCCTACGTCTGCTCTTGCCCCATGTTCCTGTTTTCTGTAGTGAAAAAACTGTTCACTACGCCATTTCCATCTATTTTCGAAAATCTATCACCATTTGTCCCTCTGCATTCCTATTCTGTGTACCAAATTTGCCCATCACTTCATCCCCTCTATTGCCTTCACCAACATGCCCATTGAAGCCTGCACAAATTACCACTTGCATGTTAACATGAAATAAAAGCGAGAAATAAAAAGCATGTATTTTAATTTGTAAGCAATTGCAGAGAGAACTTTGCTAGCTCTAAGATCTGAATAATAGTAGAACAGATTTTTTGATAAGCAAATGTTTTACTTACTTATTACTACTCCAGTTGAAGTTGGGAACTGTGGTCTGTCCGTTGTGTTAATTTGTGGGGTATTTGTAGGTAGCTCAGGGGGGGCTGGTTTAATAGCTGTTGTTGACTGAAAACTGACCCTTGTGAGCTGCGATGTAGTGGTTATAGGCTCAGGTTTGTTGGGAGTTACAGTTGGCGGTTGTGGTTTCGTAGTTGTTTGTTTCTGGGGTTGACTTTCAGTGGGGGGTTCTGGTCTTACTGTTGTTTGTGCTTGTGGTCTGTCCGTTGTGTTAATTTGTGGGGTCTCTGTTGGTAGCTCAGGGGGGGCTGGTTTAATAGTGGTTGTTGACTGAAAACTGACCCTTGTGTGCTGCGGTGTAGTGGTTGTAGGCTCAGGTTTGTTTGGCATTACAGTTGACGGATGTGGTTTTGTAGTTGTTTGTTGCTGGGGTTGATTTTCGGTCGGAGGTTCTGGTCTTGCTGTAGTTTGTGCTTGTGGTCTGTCTGTTGTGGTAATGTGTGGGGTATTTGTTGGTAGCTCAGGGGGGGCTGGTTTAATAGCTGTTGTTGACTGGAAACTGACTCTTGTGAGCTGCGATATAGTGGTTATAGGCTCAGGTTTTGTTGGAGCTGCGGTTGGCGGTTGGGGTTTTATAGTTGTTTGTTGCTGGGGTTGATTTTCAGTGGGAGGTTTTGGTCTTGCTGTAGTTTGTGCTTGTGGTCTGTCCGTTGTGTTAATTTGTGGGGTCTCTGTTGGTAGCTCAGGGGGGGCTGGTTTAATAGTGGTTGTTGACTGAAAACTGACCCTTGTGTGCTGCGGTGTAGTGGTTGTAGGCTCAGGTTTGTTTGGCATTACAGTTGACGGTGGTGGTTTTGTAGTTGTTTGTTGCTGGGGTTGATTTTCGGTTGGAGGTTCTGGTCTTGCTGTAGTTTGTGCTTGTGGTCTGTCTGTTGTGGTAATGTGTGGGGTATTTGTTGGTAGCTCAGGGGGGGCTGGTTTAATAGCTGTTGTTGACTGAAAACTGACCCTTGTGTGCTGCGATGTAGTGGTTATAGGCTCAGGTTTGTTGGGAGTTACAGTTGGCGGTCGTGGTTTTGTAGTTGTTTGTTTCTGGGGTTGACTTTCAGTGGGGGGTTCTGGTCTTACTGTTGTTTGTGCTTGTGGTCTGTACGTTGTGTTAACTTGTGGGGTCTCCGTAGGTAGCTCAGGGGGAGCTGGTTTAATAGCTGTTGTTGACTGGAAACTGACTCTTGTGAGCTGCGATGTAGTGGTTATAGGCTCAGGTTTTGTTGGAGCTGCGGTTGGCGGTTGGGGTTTTATAGTTGTTTGTTGCTGGGGTTGATTTTCAGTGGGAGGTTTTGGTCTTGCTGTAGTTTGTGCTTGTGGTCTGTCCGTTGTGTTAATTTGTGGGGTCTCTGTTAGTAGCTCAGGGGGGGCTGGTTTAATAGTTGTTGTTGACTGAAAACTGACCCTTGTGTGCTGCGGTGTAGTGGTTGTAGGCTCAGGTTTGTTTGGCGTTACAGTTGACGGTGGTGGTTTTGTAGTTGTTTGTTGCTGGGGTTGATTTTCGGTTGGAGGTTCTGGTCTTGCTGTAGTTTGTGCTTGTGGTCTGTCTGTTGTGGTAATGTGTGGGGTATTTGTTGGTAGCTCAGGGGGGGCTGGTTTAGTAGTTGTTGTTGACTGAAAACTGACCCTTGTGTGCTGCGATGTAGTGGTTATAGGCTCAGGTTTGTTTGGAGTTACAGTTGGCGGTCGTGGTTTTGTAGTTGTTTGTTTCTGGGGTTGACTTTCAGTGGGGGGTTCTGGTCTTGCTGTAGTTGGTGCTTGTGGTTTGACTGATGTCTGAGGTTGTGTTTGAGTTGCAGTTAAAGTTGTTGGCTGAGTTGTTGATGGGGATTGTGGATTGACTGTAGTTTGTGGCAGAACTTCAATTGTGGGTTCTGGTTGATAAGCAGTTGGTTGTTGTTTAGTGTGATGTCCGTCAATAGTAGTAGTTGGTGGATCTGGCAGAGATTCAGATGGAGGCTTGGGTCTATGGGTTGGTGTTTGTGGTCCAAGTGTTGTCTGTGGCTCTGAATGATTTGTCGTCGAAGGTATCGGTTTATTTGTGGTTGTAGGTTGTGGATGGACTGTTGTTTGTCGTTGAGTCTCTGTTGGTCTTGTTGGTTGTATACCACCTACATCTACAAGGCAAGTTAATATTTAATGTCACATATTTTGTAGAGGATTTATGATAATGGATCATTACATTTTGCAACAATTTGATCAGTATAACAAGCTTGTATGATTTAATTATCCTTATGGGGTATCCCTTTTTACCAGAGCAATGGCCTCGATAGAGCTTGACATCATCAATAGCTACATCAGATTCTTCATTGGAACCCCGTCTCCCCTCAAAGATGATCTAAGTAAAGTAAGGAAAGATACTTTATCTTTGGGAGTCACATGTTATGATTTTAAATTACAAGCCCATCGGGTTAAAATTGTGAAATATGTTCAATGGCAAATCAAAATGACTCACTTGAAAGGGTCCCCTTGTGGTCATATCCACCTGAGCCAAATGCCAAATATTTCCTTGATCATTCCTTTTCTGCCATATGGCATTAGCCTTTCTGTTTTGTAGCAAATAGACATGGAGGCCCATTGTATCTGCTGAGCCATACATATGGTACCAGAACTGAAGACACTGAGGGCCAGAATCAGAACACTCGGAACTAATTAGACGAGCCGTGTCTCCGTATGTAGCACTGCTGGCCTCAATGTAAAGATAGTGTCCATCTAGATGGAGAGAAGAAAAAACAGATTCAAATACAGTTTCAATCGTGGGAGCCAATGCCAACTAACTTGCATCCTGTTCCCCTTTACAATATGATGCAAAAAGACAGTGCTGTACCGCCACTGTGGTCCGCCGAGGGGCCTGTCATCAGGCTGGGTGTAGAACCAGTGTGCCATGTCCAGTCAAAAGCATCCGTGATCATCTGGTTCCAATGGCAAAGGCTGTTGTCAAAGCTACAGCTGAAGCTGCAGGCTATACGGGAAACAAGGCAAAGAAATAGCAGTAACAAAGTAACATTTTGATACAACTTATAGTAGCTGGTGTACACAAACATAATTGATCAGTATCTTTTGCCTTTTTAACAAATATTTCATCCTGTAGAAGCTTCTGGTCCATCTTCAAATATTCACATTTTCCACCAGTAAAAGAAAAAAATGACCAAATATTTGGTATGGAAGATACAATTACCAAAAGTCAGGGAACAAGTAGCATACATAACGCAAGACCTTGGCAAAAGTGCTGCTGCGTGGCTTTTAATATACCTGGGTTAAGTGGCAGACCTGGTACAGGCGAGGTAACCGTAACATTTAGTACAGGAGGCTCTGAAACTGCAGGTCTAGTTGGTTGTATACCACCTGCATCTGCAAGGCAAGGTAATATTCAATTTAAAATCGTTTGCAGAGGATTTATGACAAAGGATCATTACATTTTGCAACAATTTGATCAGTATAACAAGCTTGTATGATTTAACTATCCTTATGGAGTATCCTTCTTACCAGAGCAATGGCCTCGATAGAGCTTGACATCATCAATAGCTACATCAGATTCTTCATTGGAACCCCGTCTCCCCTCAAAGATGATCTAAGTAAGGAAAGATACTTTATCTTTGGGAGTCACATGTTATGATTTTAAATTACAATCCAATCGGGTTAAAATTGTGAAATATGTTCAATGGCAAATCAAAATGACTCACTTGAAAGGGTCCCCTTGTGGTCAAATCCACCTGAGCCAAGTGCCAAATATTTCCTTGATCATTCCTTTTCCGCCATACGGCATTAGCCTTTCTGTTTTGTAGCAAATAGACATGGAGGCCCATTGTATCTGCTGAGCCATACATATGGTACCAGAACTGAAGACACTGAGGGCCAGAATCAGAACACTCGGAACTAATTAGACGAGCCGTGTCTCCGTATGTAGCACTGCTGGCCTCAATGTAAAGATAGTGTCCATCTAGATGGGGAGAAGAAAAAACAGATTCAAATACAGTTTCAATCGTGGGAGCCAATGCCAACTAACTTGCATCCTGTTCCCCTTTACAATATGATGCAAAAAGACAGTGCTGTACCGCCACTGTGGTCCGCCGAGGGGCCTGTCATCAGGCTGGGTGTAGAACCAGTGTGCCATGTCCAGTCAAAAGCATCCGTGATCATCTGGTTCCAATGGCAAAGGCTGATGTCAAAGCTACAGCTGAAGCTGCAGGCTATATGGGAAACAAGGCAAAGAAATAGCAGTAACAAAGTAACATTTTGATGCAACTTATAGTAGCTGGTGTACACAAACATAATTGATCAGTATCTTTTGCCTTTTTAACAAATATTTCATCCTGTAGGAGCTTCTGGTCAATCTTCAAATATTCACATTTCCTACCAGTAAAAGAGAAATTACCAAAAAGATGGGTATGGAAGATACAATTACCAAAAGTCAGGGAACAAGTAGCATAAATAATGCAAGACCTTGGCGCAAGTGCTGCTGCACCGCTTTTAATATACCTGGGTTAAGTGGCAGACTTGGTACAAGGGAGGTAACCGTAACATTTAGTGCAGGAGGCTGTGAAACTGAAGGTCTTGTTGGTTGTATACCACCTGCATCTGCAAGGCAAGATAATATTCAATTTAAAATGTTTTGCAGAGGATTTATGACAAAGGATCATTACATTTTGCAACAATTTGATCAGTATAACAAGCTTGTATGATTTAACTATCCTTATGGAGTATCCTTCTTACCAGAGCAATGGCCTCGATAGAGCTTGACATCATCAATAGCTACATCAGATTCTTCATTGGAACCCCGTCTCCCCTCAAAGATGATCTAAGTAAGGAAAGATACTTTATCTTTGGGAGTCACATGTTATGATTTTAAATTACAATCCAATCGAGTGGCAATTGTGAAATATGTTCAATGGCAAATCAAAATGACTCACTTGAAAGGGTCCCCTTGTGGTCAAATCCACCTGAGCCAAATGCCAAATATTTCCTTGATCATTCCTTTTCCGCCATACGGCATTAGCCTTTCTGTTTTGTAGCAAATAGACATGGAGGCCCATTGTATCTGCTGAGCCATACATATGGTACCAGAACTGAAGACACTGAGGGCCAGAATCAGAACACTCGGAACTAATTAGACGAGCCGTGTCTCCGTATGTAGCACTGCTGGCCTCAATGTAAAGATAGTGTCCATCTAGATGGAGAGAAGAAAAAACAGATTCAAATACAGTTTCAATCGTGGGAGCCAATGCCAACTGACTTGCATCCTGTTCCCCTTTACAATATGATGCAAAAAGACAGTGCTGTACCGCCACTGTGGTCCGCCGAGGGGCCTGTCATCAGGCTGGGTGTAGAACCAGTGTGCCATGTCCAGTCAAAAGCATCCGTGATCATCTGGTTCCAATGGCAAAGGCTGTTGTCAAAGCTACAGCTGAAGCTGCAGGCTATACGGGAAACAAGGCAAAGAAATAGCAGTAACAAAGTAACATTTTGATGCAACTTATAGTAGCTGGTGTACACAAACATAATTGATCAGTATCTTTTGCCTTTTTAACAAATATTTCATCCTGTAGAAGCTTCTGGTCCATCTTCAAATATTCACATTTTCCACCAGTAAAAGAAAAAAATGACCAAATATTTGGTATGGAAGATACAATTACCAAAAGTCAGGGAACAAGTAGCATACATAATGCAAGACCTTGGCAAAAGTGCTGCTGCGTGGCTTTTAATATACCTGGGTTAAGTGGCAGACCTGGTACAGGCGAGGTAACCGTAACATTTAGTACAGGAGGCTCTGAAACTGCAGGTCTAGTTGGTTGTATACCACCTGCATCTGCAAGGCAAGGTAATATTCAATTTAAAATCGTTTGCAGAGGATTTATGACAAAGGATCATTACATTTTGCAACAATTTGATCAGTATAACAAGCTTGTATGATTTAACTATCCTTATGGAGTATCCTTCTTACCAGAGCAATGGCCTCGATAGAGCTTGACATCATCAATAGCTACATCAGATTCTTCATTGGAACCCCGTCTCCCCTCAAAGATGATCTAAGTAAGGAAAGATACTTTATCTTTGGGAGTCACATGTTATGATTTTAAATTACAATCCAATCGGGTTAAAATTGTGAAATATGTTCAATGGCAAATCAAAATGACTCACTTGAAAGGGTCCCCTTGTGGTCAAATCCACCTGAGCCAAATGCCAAATATATCCCTGATCATTCCTTTTCCGCCATACGGCATTAGCCTTTCTGTTTTGTAGCAAATAGACATGGAGGCCCATTGTATCTGCTGAGCCATACATATGGTACCAGAACTGAAGACACTGAGGGCCAGAATCAGAACACTCGGAACTAATTAGACGAGCCGTGTCTCCGTATGTAGCACTGCTGGCCTCAATGTAAAGATAGTGTCCATCTAGATGGGGAGAAGAAAAAACAGATTCAAATACAGTTTCAATCGTGGGAGCCAATGCCAACTAACTTGCAACCTGTTCCCCTTTACAATATGATGCAAAAAGACAGTGCTGTACCGCCACTGTGGTCCGCCGAGGGGCCTGTCATCAGGCTGGGTGTAGAACCAGTGTGCCATGTCCAGTCAAAAGCATCCGTGATCATCTGGTTCCAATGGCAAAGGCTGATGTCAAAGCTACAGCTGAAGCTGCAGGCTATATGGGAAACAAGGCAAAGAAATAGCAGTAACAAAGTAACATTTTGATGCAACTTATAGTAGCTGGTGTACACAAACATAATTGATCAGTATCTTTTGCCTTTTTAACAAATATTTCATCCTGTAGGAGCTTCTGGTCAATCTTCAAATATTCACATTTCCTACCAGTAAAAGAGAAATTACCAAAAAGATGGGTATGGAAGATACAATTACCAAAAGTCAGGGAACAAGTAGCATAAATAATGCAAGACCTTGGCGCAAGTGCTGCTGCACCGCTTTTAATATACCTGTGTTAAGTGGCAGACTTGGTACAAGGGAGGTAACCGTAACATTTAGTGCAGGAGGCTGTGAAACTGAAGGTCTTGTTGGTTGTATACCACCTGCATCTGCAAGGCAAGATAATATTCAATTTAAAATGTTTTGCAGAGGATTTATGACAAAGGATCATTACATTTTGCAACAATTTGATCAGTATAACAAGCTTGTATGATTTAACTATCCTTATGGAGTATCCTTCTTACCAGAGCAATGGCCTCGATAGAGCTTGACATCATCAATAGCTACATCAGATTCTTCATTGGAACCCCGTCTCCCCTCAAAGATGATCTAAGTAAGGAAAGATACTTTATCTTTGGGAGTCACATGTTATGATTTTAAATTACAATCCAATCGAGTGGCAATTGTGAAATATGTTCAATGGCAAATCAAAATGACTCACTTGAAAGGGTCCCTTTGTGGTCAAATCCACCTGAGCCAAATGCCAAATATTTCCTTGATCATTCCATTTCCGCCATACGGCATTAGCCTTTCTGTTTTGTAGCAAATAGACATGGAGGCCCATTGTATCTGCTGAGCCATACATATGGTACCAGAACTGAAGACACTGAGGGCCAGAATCAGAACACTCAGAACTAATTAGACGAGCCGTGTCTCCGTATGTAGCACTGCTGGCCTCAATGTAAAGATAGTGCCCATCTAGATGAGGGGAAGGAGAAAAAAAACATCAACAAACATTTAGTGTAGTTAGAGAGGGATATATTTACCTGACAATATTAACTGTATCTTATATTTATCATGTTCCCCTTTATAATCTAAAAACATTATATTTTTTTTATACCACCAGTGTGGTCAGCTGAGGGTCCAGTCATTAGGCTGGGTGTAGAGCCACTGTGCCATGTCCAGTCAAAGGCGTCTGTGACTGTTTGCGTCCAGTTGCAAAGGCTGCTATCAAAGCTACAGTCGAAGTTGCAACCTACATGGAAAAACAACAAAAGTGGCATTAACAAAGACTGATTCATGTTACTTCCTCACAGTTTATGTGTGGTGGTATAAGTTCATGTGTAGGCCTGTCTAGGTTCCCATAGTTATGCAGTCGTCTTTCAGTGACCTCATGGTTACGCACGAGAGCAGTTGCAGAGAATGAGATGAGATGAGATGAGATGAGATGAAATGTAACTTAATGATCCCATGCTCGGGAAATTATTTCACCCGATAGTTAAGATTAATCTATTTACCTTAACATTGTAGTATTTATGATATACCTATATTTGTTAGTTTTGCATTCACCTGCAATCCTTTGCAGGGGGTGTATGTTGTACACAGAGATAGAGTAAATCTATCCTTTCTTTGTTTTTTTCTACATCCAGATCTCAGAGACCAGAACTTCTCAATAGAAACCTGCCAAAGTCCAAAGAACGGCCGGGCAAGTTTCTCCGAAATAAAGCAACAATTGCCAAAGCAAGAATATTTTCGTTTTTTCTTTTCTGGAGTAATGAGCAGATTCCCCTGTTACCACTTATTATCCGTGTTATTATCCATGAGTAATGCATAATCATTAGATCAAATGTATTTGCCATTGGGTGGAAATCTTGTTTGTCTAAGACCATTCCTTTATTATTGCAATTATTGGTGAAAATAGCTGGTCATAATGCTCATAATGTGTTACAATGTGTTGAACTTACTGATGTGCTATTTTCATTACTTCTCTTTGACACGCCTGTATGATGAAATAGGGCATTGATTCATGAAAAAAACTGCTTGGAAAGAAAAGTTGAAATATGGAAATACAAGGTGTCTGCTCAAGAGCAGTTTGCAATAGTTATTGACCTAATTTAATTTGTTGAAAGACTATACTTTTGAACTACAACTGACTAAAACTAGACAAAAACCTTTTTGAGTTATTGTTGACTGGACTAAAACAATCACATAAAAATGACTATAATGTGACCAAAGTTTATAAGCATTCTAGTCAAAAAGATTAAATGTAAATTAACTTCCAAAAACATCACTGAATGCAAGACATATGCTCAAGATGCAACAGGGACCATGGATATAGTCAAATGTGTCAAGTTCATGGGAAGGTATGTCGGAAATGCAACAAAGCAGGGCACTTCAGGGCCATGTGTGTGACAAGAAATGCTGGCCCTTTAATTTTTAGGTAGCCTCATGGTCCTGTGACATGACGTGATGCTGGTAGCTCACAGCACGGATTCCTTAGTATTTTTTTTTAAACAGCATTCACGCGGCAAAACGCCCAAAGGCAAGCTCCTGTACAACTTAGCCATGCCGGCGCGAAACAGAGGGGAAATGGCACTTAAGAACAACAGTCCCGAGGGACTGTACTTTCCTCGCGCTGACCTGGATGGAAAGCTAAGGCAAACTACAGAAGTCAAGACAGTTAGTGTCACCACTGTCTTTTTTCTTACCGTTATTTCGAGGTTATAATACTTAAAACTCACAAGCTAGTGATGTTTAGTATGCGTTAATCTGCAGGCCATCAGGCACTCGCTGTTCTGTCCTGTAGCTCCAGCTATATTTGTGAAACCAACAAACATTATTGTGTTTATTTCTCTGTCTTCTTACTTCTACATTTGGTTTGGTCTATGCTGTGTCTCCTATTGGTGTGTAGTTAACAGCCCTTGTGAGTTGGCTCCTCTTTGCTGTGTATTGAACAACACTTGCCATTGTTATCTTGCTATATTTTGTGTGTAGTGAATTCCTCAAAAGGTTGCTTGTTTATGGTTGCAGTGAAGGTGTGATACTTAATATTTCCTCTGGGCTGTTGCAGCCACAGCGGACCAGTTACACTTATTTTGCTTTCTTGTTAGGTTCTCAATCCTTGTCATCTCCATTGTTTTTTTATTGTTTTTTTTAATTTATTTTTTTTATCAGAAATCAACATATGAATACACAATTTCACCTGAATTGTAACTCATAAAACGGACTTATTTCTGTACATACGCTTCCTTCCTTTCTTCATTCATTTTATTGAATAACTTAACCTGTGTGGTAGTCCTAGTGGCCTTTAGGTGGGTTACATGTGTAAGACTAAGATGACCAATGTGGTGGCATGTGAAGATGTGGACAGTGATGCTGACAGTGACAACTCCTTTCTGCTTGCTTTTATGAAACCTCAAATGATAGAACAGAACAGTCAGGCTCAGAGGAAGAATGGAGAGTCACATTGCCAGTAAACAGAAGCTAGTCTAATTCAAGATAAATACTGGGGCTGACACCATCTCTATGTGCCAGAGCAAATTCAACAGTCCACCAAAAAGCCCTTGTCTGGTCAAAAAAAATTCTAGGGTAGCAGGCTATCGAGGCTGACATGCTGTCCTGGAGTTCCTTGAGCCGAAGGATGGAAGCAAACATAGAGAAGGACATGGAGGCACACATCTAAGCACCAACCCACTCAAATGACAGGCTGGACATGATAAGAGAGGCCACACAGAATGACCCAGAGCTACTGGCAGTAATGAAGAACATTAGAAATGGGTGGCCACACATGATGTCTGCATTTCCCTACTTCGAGTCCCATAAATATTTTGCTTCCCTTACACTGACCTTGGTAATGGGAGTGAACATCTGGAGTTGTAAGTGGAAGTCTTATCTCATTCACCAGGGCAGGGAAGTTGACTGGAGGACGTAAATGATGACACCATAAAAACATTGTCATTCTATGTGTTCATAGTATTTAAATTTGATAAGTTGCAAATCCATTTGAAGGCTGTGTATGTCATTTAATTCTTGTGCGTTATTTTGTTGCACCTGAACATAATCCAGAGGAAATGGAAATATCATCTATTGCCATGTCTGATTCAGGGTTTGAGCCTCGAATTGCCTCCACAATGATCTGGTGAGAGCAATATGTGAAAAAAAGAATTAAGAGAGAGCAGCTTTCAAAAGCCTCTCTAAGATGAACCTAGTAAATTGCCACACTTACCTGGAAAGGACCTGAGACACTGATGTCAACATTTCCTTGATGCCATTGAAATCCCTGGTTATTCTGTTTGAACCACAGCTTTGTAGCTTTATTGTCTTTGAGCAGGTAGATATTTAGTGCCATTGCCTTGGAAGATCCATACATATGGTACCAGAAGTTTAGGCAGACTGGACCATTATAGTAGCATTGTGGGCTTAACAGACGGGCTGAGTCTCCATGGGTTACATTGTCTCCCTCAATGAAAATGTAGAAACCAGCTAGAAGAATGCCATCATCATGATTCTTGAAATAACAATGAAGCCATAGCAGCATCTTAACAGGTATGATGTAATATATGTTTTACCCCCAGTCGTGTGGTCTTGGTTTGGCCCAGTTTGATCGGACGGAGTTGGGCCCGAGTGTCTTGTCCAATCAAAACTGTCTTGTATGAGCTGCTCCCACCCACACAGGTTTTTTTCAAAGTTGCAGGCCATTGGACATGCTATAGTAAAAACATATGAAGACATCATTATAAATAAACAGTCATAATAAATATTGTAGAAGAAATTACTTCCTTGTGGTAACTTTATGTGTTATTGTGAGAAAAATCCTCCCAACAATAACTGCTCTTACATGTTTGATCGGGTTTTGGTGTGGAAGTTGGCTTTGCAGTGGTTGAAATTTCAGCTGAAAATGAACAAAAACAAAACAAAACAAAACAAAAAGCAAACAAACAAAGGAAAAAAGCAGATGAGTTCAAGACCGAATTCTTTTTGGTATTGCAGTTACATTTTCTGGGGAGAATGACTTGATTTATAGGCTGCTCGTCATCACCAACTAAGCATCTAGCAAATTATCTCAAGAACAAGGTCTCTATACAAGCCATCATTATAAACCATGTAAAGTAAGAGTGAAACAGTAATGAAACAATAGGTTAAGAGAGTGAGTCAAATATCATATTATTGTTGCCTTTGTAATCTTTGTCATCATACATATCATGTATATCATGTACTCACCACAGGCTGTGCCAGCCTGCCAGTTGGGCAGCTTTACTCCTGCGACTTGGCATGCTGCGACATAGGACTTAATAGATTCACACAGGGTGTAACTGTTCCCACTTGTAGCACAGTAGTCATACACACAGCTATTCACAAAGATGCTTGGGTGAATAGTTTCGTGGCAAGGTCTGAAGGCATCTTCCAGTATTGTGTAACACTTATTATAGGCTTCATTCTCCTCATCGTAATTACAAAGTTTGGGATCATTTGGATGGACCACACACCTAGAGGAGAAGGATTTGAGGTTTGTATATGAATGTTACCTGTTGATGCATGCCTTATGTTCGATTATAAAAGTATATGTAAAAATTATTGCTATCGTCAATTTAAATATACACCCATGTATCTTGGATGCACACAATGACACTTTACAGTGTTCAAATAATTATGATTTTATAATGGTTTTCCATCAATATGTCTCTTCCTCAGTGTGACTTAATATTTTTGCTAATTTTCAAGTTTGAGATTCGTCAACTTGATATGTGATATAATGCGGAAAGTCTGGACCAACACAAATTAGAATATTAATCATTCACAAATCAATGCAGATTTTAGACCCATAGTAAATGTTGGATAAAATGCAATTGCAGATTGCTTTATTCGAGTGATTCTAATTTTTGTGAAAAATTGTATCCTATTTGGTCACAGAGTATTAACATTTGTTCAAATATGTTTCCATTTCATCATTTGATTGAATCTTTTTTGATACATTGGTTGATACTGATTTGCATGTTAAAAGTATTGAAACATAGATATAAAAAATACATACATATCAAAATATGAGATATAATCTTATTTCATGCAACTCTTTCAAATCTTATGGATATGACAAACTGTATGGATGTGTCAAATTGATGTCTAGAATTTTGCATAGCCAGTTTTTGTATCCATAAAACACAATTTAAAAAATTACTTTTATTTTGTAAATTGTGTCATTATAATAAAGATGACTTACTCAGTATTATCCATTACCCTCCAGCTGTCTCCAAATTCAAATGGATCAGTAGCATTTTGGCCTCCTGGTTTCATGAAGTCATCATCTTGCTGTCCAGAATATGTGCCACACAGTCCACAAAGTTCATATTTATACCGCTCATCTATCTGCAGGAATAGTCTTTTTTGCCCATCTATCATCAGTCTGAGACCAAATGTTGTCTCCAAGGTAATAAAAGTATTATTTTGGTAAACCTTTACTGATCCATAGGTACCACTGCTGAAATAGGGGAGTTCAATTTGAATATTATTCACCTAAGATAAAAAAAAAGAAGTCATCATTAGTTCTTTCGCTATAGACATCATCATTTTTTTGTAATAAAATGAAATGGTTAGTTTTACATGAACCTTCAAAGGGAAAGTCAAACCACTTTATTATTAGCTGGTAAATTCTTGTAAATTCAAGTGACTAAAAATATTTCCTTTCACAAAGTGACACAAAGTCATAGCTTATACAATGATCGAACAACTACTATAGTCATTATCATGTGTCATTAATGATGTATGGATATGTACCTAATGGCACCCTAAATTGCTCTTTGGCATTCTCAGAATAGCCCGACTGCCATTAATAGCCTACACTTCAGAATGACTAAAACAGAAAACTGTGAATTACACAAAAGAAAGATTTCACTTACTGAGACCTCACTGCTCTGATTCAGTCTGAGAAACAAGTCATGCACCTGAAGATCCACAGCTTCAAGTTTAGACTGTGTAAAGTTCTGAAGGGGATTAGTCATAGTGTGTCCTGTCACAGTGAACTGTATTGAACTTTCACTTCCACATGTAGTGGTCAGAATATAAGTACATCCTCCTTGGAAGTCATAAGCCATTCCATCAAAGGTGATATAGTGTGGATCACCGTACACACTGCAGGTGGCAGGTTTGAAAGGGAAGCAGCCTTTGACCCCATCCTTGATTCTGCAAACCTGATTATCCGCACACTGATTTTTAGTGCAATGCACATAATTATTATTGAGACACTGGCATTGCTGTGTGCACTCTCCTTCTAAAAATGTTTCTCCTTTCTGTAAGAAAAAAAGAATGTTGATTCAAAAAATGGAACTGTTCAAACAAGTAGGTTAATATGGAGTTGTTCTCTCTTCTTCTGCATGTATGCCACTTACTTCATAGTGTTTTCCATTAATCCAACATCCGCAGTCCTCTGCAAGGACACATTTCCCTCCACTGAGTTTAAAGCCAGAGTCACACTCACATCGTTCCACACAGCGTCCGCAGGACCGAGCCAAATCATGACTGGAGCACACTTTGGGACATCCCACAGCACATGAGTCGTAGTGGCTGTTCGGTCCGCACTGAAGGGCTGTGGGGGTAACACAGTAGATTGAAGTTTTAACTGTCATCACGTTTCTGTTTTGAAAAAGAGCTGTCCTTTTTGAAAGTTTTGTGTAAGACCTTTGGAGAACCTGTTGATGAAATAGACTAACCAAATGAAGATCTTGCAAATCTAAATGAAGATCTTGCAAATCTATATGCTAATAGCAAAAGTCAGAGAAAGGAGTGCAGTTAGCGAATAGGTAACATACGACAAAGTGTAAAATTCCTCCATCCAGGTACAGTCACTCCAGCCTCTTGGCAGATACTGGCATAGTTCTGGAATGTCTTGCACAACACGGATAAGTCACCATGAGTAGAGCACATGCTGGCCACACAACCCCTGAAGTAGCTCTCTGCTCCCAGCACTGACAGACATGTGGATAAGGGCCCAGTAACAGAGAGGAGACTTCCACAGTACAGTTCACTGGCATACTCAGCCTGTTCCAGTGGGCCACATTGGTGAGGTACTAGAGTGGTTTCACAGGAGGAGTTGGTCCCCCTTGTCTGCCAGCTTTTTACTAAAGCAGTAGCATCCTGGGCGTATGTACCATCAGGTTCTCTGAAATCATCTTCTTTCAGGTTGTTAAAGTTGCCACATAAGCCACAGACTTTTTCAGAGTAATTTGAAGGCAAAGTGATATGGACAGCCCCTGCACTGTCTAATGATACAGAAAGCCCAAAGCTGGTTTTTAATTCAACAGCTGCTGGATTGCTCCTGATGTTGACTGTGTCGCCGTTGAGGGTCAGAGGGAGCTTTTTCGAGACTCCATTAACCTAAGGGATAATAGAAAGTAAACTTCCTTCCTGCTCGCAGTGTATATTCATTGTATCTGACATTTTTCAAAAAGTGTCATTTAACAGGCAGTAACAAATGATTAGACCATAATAACATTCAAGGGCATGTATGCATCTACACATTCAATTTATCAGTGCAATAGGTTGCGTATATAGAATGCGCTCCAAGCAATCCATTGTCTTAACAGTCATCACAAAAGAATCCCAAACAAACCAGATCTCAAAATGTGGAAAAACCACAACACCTACAACTTTGGCAAAGTGATAAAGATTTTCACTTAATTAGTTGAAAGAAACTCAACAAATGATTACATGCACAAGCACTTTGTTGATTGGCAATATACTGTTTGAAGGTTTTTCTTTTTGACTAATAAATTTACCCCCAAGAATGGTCATATCATCTTCATCCTTTTAATCATTGATATCAAAGGTATTATTTTCCCTCTTCTTCAAAGTAACTTACCACAACTCGATGTGTCTGTCTTCTTAACAGTGATACCGTGACATGCTTCATGTTCATATTGACCTGCTGAACAGTCGGCAAGGATGAATTCCCACTTTGCACATTGACCACCTCCACACTGAACACTGGCCAGTCCGTAACGGAGCAGGTCTTTGCCAATATGTAGGTGCAAGGGGCCATGAAGCGGAATAGAACCCCATCAAATGTACTGCAATCTGTGTCACTGTGGATAGTACACATCCCAGAGGTAGAAACACGTGTCGAGATTTGTTTTTGATAATCACAGATTTGACCCCTGGGGCAAGGTGAAGGAGAGCAGGACAGTTGGCCCAAAGAACAAAAGCAAAGAGTGGATTCATCCGTCCATGATTCGGTTTTAGATTCACACTGGTGTCCTGTTGGAGACATGAGTGATTATGCAATCATTTTATAATCACAAAAAGTCAGGAAATAAGCCTTTACTTTTATGTCCACTGTTTCAATGAAACTATTACCTGACTTCCCTAGAGACACACATTTTATCTCTAAATGATAAACATCTGTTTAATAAATGTTATTAAAATTACCAGGGGCATTTTATTGCCATAAAGAATTTGAACATTGTTTAAGTCAAAAGTCAAAGTCAACTTTAGTCAGTAACTATAAAGAGTTATGATATCAGTTTTAACTTGGCAGGTAATTGGTTAAATCATGGTTTAATAACATGCCTGCATTCGAATTCTGAAAAAAAGCCAGGATTGTCCATGATACTGACAGTGGGCCATCCATACCTTTGACAAGAGACAGACTACTGTCATTTATGTGTCATAAACTTTATGTAGAATAATTTAATTAGTCTTTGCTGTTATATTACACAGCAGGGATGATGCACTTTTCTGCCACAGGCAACAATTGTTTTTTAGTGAGGTATCTGAGATGTTAGTCTATCTGAAAATGTTTATGTTTTGCAGAAAACATAACCACTGTCACGTACTACACAACAATGAAATCATGTGACATTAATTTTGGGATACTATCACGTGCGGTTGATGATAAAAACATACACCTATTTCTGTATCCTTACTTGCAGTCTGTTATTGGAATAAATATCAGGAAGGAAAACATGGTGGTGATTCTATACTGGTGAAAAAAATATCTGTATTTACCACATGGGCCTCTCCTTACTCCAATCCGGTTAAATAGTGTGACTTGTCTTTCCTCTGACAGGTTTTGGACGGCCTCAAGAACAACCTGTTCAAATTGCAGATCATTTATTTGCACATCCACACAATTAAATATTTAAATTCACAATGTAGTTCAGATACATGTTCGTGCACACAGAATTATCATGGCCTTTTACCTGAGTCTTTGATTCAGTGATATTAAGGGGCACAAATACTTGTCTCCAAGCATCCCGAGGCAGTACAGGTGCGGTCCAGATTTTTCCCAGACCAGAGTTGCTTTTTAGTAGAGCTCGAAGATGATATGTTTTGGCTGTAAGTGGGGGCAAGTACCAGAACTCCAGACAGGCCTTGCCCAGGTCAAGTGTCCTACTCTCCAAATGTGTCACTTTAACACCATCTGCAGGTAGAAGAAGTTGCAAGATATCATAAAACCACTGGGAACCATCATCTGTGTCATACACACACATAAACACACACACACGTATATGTATATGTATATGTGTGTGTATATATACATATACTTTTTTGGGGGGGTCTTTTAATTGAAAATGCAACATTCTTCTCTCAATTGTTGTTGTTTTAGTTGAATAGAATGCACATCTGTAGTCGTGTAAGTGTATTCAAATGCAAAAATAGCTGTACCTTTCAACGTCAAGGATTGGCCTATTACCTTGATTGCCCCAATAAAATCGTCATGCTATAAAACTTCATTAGCCTGCCCTACATCAATGCATGATATGCAGTAAAAAGACACAGTCATAGCTTGTGTGTAGATTAAAAGAGCAATCGACCAATGTTCCACGCCTTGTCTAAAACAGCAGAATAGTATTAAAGGTTGCCTCAAAGAAGTTATCTGTAAATATAGTAATAACTTCAATGAAGTGAACCAGTATTTGGCCCGTTTCCTTTCACACCATCTTCTGCTGTTAACCTCACCATCACATTTAATTAATTTACAACCATCACAGTAATAAATGATATCATTGTTACCTGTTTCATGGTGTCTTATTGTCCAGTCACAGCTTGCACTATTGTTTCTGTTCAAGTCACACTGTGTCATATATTCTATAAAAAAAGAGGACATTTTACTTATATTTTCATTTGAATTTATTAAGAAAGGCCAAAATATCCCTCAACAAAGCTGATTTCAATACCTGAGTTTTGTCTCCGCTCTGGTAAATTAACTGATAAAATGTTGCTTTCAGCTCTGAAATGGGAAGAAAAAAAAAACTTTTCAAGTGGAAAAATAAAAAAAATTGTTAACATAAAACAAAAAACAACCGGATCAGAACAAGAAGAAGTTAACGAAATCTGTCACATTGCATTTACTTAAATATGAATAACTCATCTTAAGACTTGCCTGCATGGAGTCAGAGTAAGAAAGAGTATTGACACTGTCACCAGCAAATCTGCGTGGAATCCACAAAGCATGGCTGATCCTTCAATGGCAGCGTTTCAGTTGCTCTCCCGTCGCTAATACTCTCTCGTTGATGAGTTCAAGAAGAAATTATAAGCAGTAACTTTTTGGGAGCCCGTCTGAGGGCCATGGATTAATACATATAACCCTTTAAATGTCAGCAGAGTTGTTTCACTCTGAGGACAAGAAAGAGGTAGTTAGTCTTTTATAGCCCCCCAGCCAACCAGGTAAGACCTGTGGGTGGGGACATTGGGCTCTTACTGACAGTAAGCTATTAAATGATTGTGTTTGTGACGTTAAAACGTTTCACAAGTGCTGAAAGGAACAATGCAGTAACAGTAGTTAGAGATTACCAAGGTCAGGGTAAGATGTTAAGGCCATAAAACGCTTTTAGACCTAATGAGTAATATTTGGGACATAACAGTAAAAGAAGTATGGTGACGAATTGGAAAAAGGTGAATGTGTTACAAATTGGGATTTTATTGAAAGGATCTACAAGGCTTTCTAGCAATCTGAGTTCCAGTGAAAAATGAATGATGTGCTTTATGTTTAAATTGGCATGAAAATGCCAAAAAGCAAAAGGATGCCTTCAATAGGTATCTGTCTTAATGCAAGAAATAATGTGCTGAAACTTGGCTCAAGTATGAGGTAATGTTGGAATACAGTTTTCACTAATACTGTATGCTTGGTTAGTTCTCCAAAATATAATGATCATCTGATTTCCCCTGTCGTATATCATTAATCTAACTTCTTCTCTTCCCAGAATGTACCCCAGTCCTTTTATATGTTTAATACCCACTACAAAGTAAAAAAAAAAATATATATATATATATGTATAACATTACTGACCAGTATGGGCACTCAGACTGCCAATAAATTTCATCTGCACAAATGTGATGAGTTTATATTTTTTTCCATGTTCACTGAGAATCTATATAAAAAAAAACATTAAAACATTTTCATCCAATAATCTGGTTGTAAAAAGCTGTTTTCAGTTATCATTTGGTGTATTTAGTGCATGCCAGCTAAAGGGTAAGACTTACTGTAACCACATGCTGAAAGAGTGATAAGACATTACCTTGCTTCAACATTCCTGAAACCCAGTTGGAATGCGTCAATAGAAAGGGTGAAGCGAGAGCAAATACTCTAAAACTAAACTAACTAAAAGAAGGTCATTGTTGCAAATTACTAATTTCTGCTCTATAGTAAGAAAATCGAAAATATTCACTTGTCTATTCAGACAAGAATTTAACAAAAAAGGAGAGTGCATAAACCTAATCTTAACAACAGAGATAATCTGCAGTGATCAAATAACACACCATGCTGATTTCATAACAGATAGTCAAGGTTTTATCTTTGTATGTCTCAACTGTCTAAGGCGTGTGATATAAACTAGACATTTGTCATATACAATGACTTTATGAGGTTAAGAGGCTTCATCTAATTGACAGAAGTGTATTGAAAAGCATTGTCAGTGTTTTGAACTGAAATTGTAAGGCATCAAAACAAAGACACACAAGCACATATGGTTGAATCCAGTTGGTTAATGTTTTGTCGCATTCTGTTATTCATTTGCTGTACATACACCTGGTACTTCTTTAAGCTTCTTTGATAGTCAATTACATTTGAGAGAAACCACATTATGTTAAAGGATAGGTTTACTCCGTGAACAGATTTCATTATAACTAACAAGAGCTTTGTCTATGATTATTGGCATTATGTCTATTTTGGCAAGGCCAATGTTGGCATCAAGTATTTTAATTCCCTTCGCTCAACTTTTGAGATGTCTATTATGTAAGGACACATCTGTGTTAGTATATTCAACCAATTAATATATTATCTATTAAATATAATAAACCCATAACTATTCAGCGCGACAGTCATATACAGATAAATCCATAAATGCTCACAGGCATCTAATTTCATCATCATACTTGTCAGGGTCATTCGGCTAAATAAAAGTGACAACAATCAATGTCACTGACAGGAAGCAGGAAAGGAGAGCAACCACCAAACCCAAAGATCAAGACAAAGCAAGTTTGCAAACTTTTCAACAAGCGCGGAACGCTATGGATGACCTGATCAATGACTAACTATTACTTGGCAGGGTCATAAGCAAAAATAGAACACCAGAGTGAGCAACAGATTGTTATTTAAACATGTTATTATCCACAAATCTCAAGCACATTTTGTAACCAGCTTCTTGGCAAAGTGTTCTTTTCAGGGAACTAAATGTTTCATAAAGTGGTCATTGGTAAAGCTTGGCTTGGTTTTCCGCTTTGACTCAGCAAAACCTCTACTAGATTGCTGACTGCACTATGGTTATACTGTCAATATCGTAGGTTGTTGAGGCTTTTGCTTGCATTGTAGTGAGGTCCTTTGTGTGCTTTGGAGAATGGTGTTTGTACTGAAGTGTAATGTTTGGGACCTGAGGGAGATAATCATGGAATGACATGAAATGACCAAAAGTTTTACTAGAAGCTCTTTCTTGACTAAGAGTGGGAATGAAGAATCACTGCTGCTTGACTCTGGCCATTCCATGGAATGATTGTAGTGGTTGCATGTGTGGTTGCATTTCTCAGAAATTGCAAGTCAAAGTGCCATTCTATAGCACGTGTATATAACTGCCTGTCCTATTTCACCTCTCCTTTCTTTTTGTTCGACCTTTTAGGGTTTAGCCGAGCATCATGATGGCAGACAACAATAAGCCTGATTAATTAGAGATGTTGGCATCACATTTAATGACTGTGCGTAAAGCTGTACATCTCCCTTTACATCGGGAATAAACTCTGTTTCCCCAATAATAATGTTGACATATATATGGAGTTGTTTCTTTTACAAGAGTGAATACTATCAGTCTCCCCACTTATGAAAGTCTTCCATGGATGACAACCATAATATGAGTAGTAAAAAATTCCATTGAGAGAATTAATGGGATTTTCATTTCACAGTTCATCACTGTTCCATACAGTACAGTGAATTTGTATGTGAGGAGTTCATCTGTATTATTCAGTTTCTCATATTTATAAGCCCTTAATCATCCCTCTTCCCTTTCAAACAGGATTGTACTTAAAGGTCACCATTGCATTTATAAAAGAAAAATAGAAAATCAGCCTATAGTACAATCTTCTTTCTATCCATAGGTCAGTAGGTCACAGTGGCATATGTCTGACTTGGTTTTATTTTTCCACTGTCTGTGCAGCCCATAGCCCTTGGAGATTTACTTGTAACTGCAGGTCAAGGTCATTGTTGTCAGGTAAAACTGAGCAGGACAGAATAGACAGCTGGACAGCTCTGTAATGGCAGATATTACTTTAACTTAGCTCTGTGTCTTCCAGTCCCTCCATTTATTTTGATAAAGGAAGTGAATGATAGTCATTAAGAACAAGATTATTGTTATTACTGTTAATTGCAAAACCCACTGGTTCGTAAGGGTCACCATAAATGAAGATCTGGTTTAGAGTAAGCCGGGAACAAGCTAACAGTCATTGCTTCGCAAGACAGAAATTGCTTCTTTTCTGATGTTGTATTTTTACAGTGAAGCGGGAATAAATCGTGCTTTTTGATGTTCTGAACTATATGAGGCATTTCTGTATTTTAAGTTGTACATGATTTCCTTCAAAGGACTCTAGAAAATAATGTAACGCATTAGAATTACAGCACAGTGCAAGTGACTGTCATTAAATTATAATATTACATAAGTAACATGAATGTTGATGTCGTACCTAACTCTATAAGAGGGTCTGTAATATTAGATTTTAAATCCCAGAGTATTTATGGGCACATTTTAACAGGAGTTGCCATTTTTATTCTATGTGCTGAAAAATGACCCACTTTCACAGAGGGTTTCAAAATGAATAGTTGCCTCTAAAGGGGCAATGAAAGCAGTGGAAACCTGTCTGTAGAATGCAAAGTAGGTAAAGTAAAGGTTGAAGCAATCTTTTCATTCTTAGGAAATGAAATTAGTCTATCAAAAAAAAAATTAGGCCTCAAAAAGCTACGTCTATTTAATATTCATTGAATCATTGACTCGCCAAAACATTTCTTAATTTCAAAGGGTCAAGTCAAACCTTTTAACTCAAGTTCCAAAAATGATGGAAATTTCATAAAGCAGTAGCATATTTGTCATAATTATTTGTCATACTAGTCATAGTTACTGTTTCAGTGATTAATTTGCTTTCTTTCCTATCTGTCAATTTTTTTTGCTCCTATTTTTTACTAGAAGAAGGTCATGAGTTGCCCTTCCATCATACTTCAATGTCATTTTTTCATGCAACCTTGCAGGCTTATCTTCTTGGGGTTTCGTTTCACAAACAGAATATTACTTTTCCTTCTGCTGCACGGCAGCTTAAAAAGGTTGTTGAAAAAGTGTCACCGCGGTGCTCCTGTCGCTCGTAATCGCAAGACATGTTCGATATTTTAAGCTGTTTGTATTTTATTGTCTTTAATCAAAAATTTACAGAGGAAATGACCAGTGAGCCTGAATAAGTGAGCCTCTATTTGTTCACCTCTTTATTCCATTTTTTATCTCCTTTTCTTTTTTGTGAAAATGACTTTTTAAGAGCTCTTGTAATAGAGACATCTGTGTTGAGTCAAGTCGTCCGTGTCAGGGACAAAGGTGTGAGCATTAGGAAATCAATACATTACAGAAACTCATTGGCTATTTTGTCTTGGTGTATTTGGCACTAGAGACTGAAATGACTGGGTGTGAATTAAGTTCACAACTCTTATGCAAATATCTCTGCAGTTTTACTACATGCCAAAAGCTGACGTGGGAACATATGCACCAATGTATTGGAGCAGAACATTAACTCTACTTTATTCCATCACCAGATGGTGGCACTCTGTCTCTTTCTGAAAACTGCCAAGGTATCCGAGCCATGATTGCAGTTTCTAAACATTTATTATCATGACCGTGTCAGTAAAGCCACCCTACTCTTTTCTGCTGATGGGACTGTATGACATTTGATTTAATTCGCTACTAATTTTACACCCATAAACGTGCTGAAAAACAAATAATAAAATAAGCCTGCAATTACATTTGACCATGAATTGGTTAAGACATTTAGCATGAATGTAGTCCGAGGGGGCTCAGCCAGATAAGTCATGACCCTGACCCAGAAACGGATAAAACGAATATGAATTTAATTACAATAATAACTGATCTCACCATCTAATCTGCTAAAGCAAGATTATTCTCATTTACGAACACAGATAAGGAATTTAGGCTTGTCTGGGTTCACTGATTTTCCTATTGATAAACCCTTACCCCAACTACAATACCCAGGCAGACAGTGGCCCAGTGTCCTATCTCCCCTCAATTAACTTCAAACTGCTCTCCATTACACGCTACAATGAGATACGCAATTTCATTACCTCACACAGGCCCATCAGTCCACTAATTGTTTTTCTTTTCATTTTCAGCATCCCTCCATCTCACGGGCATTGAACGCAAACATATCCCATGTTCATAATAGAATAGAGGGATGAAAGAGGTAGGAAAGGAGAAAGACCACAAGACAAAGAGATTGCATTTGTCCTTTGTACTCGCTGTTTATTTGTTGACTAGTGAATAGGGCAGGGGGGTTAGTCTGTATAACCTTCAAAGGCCAGAAACCTAAAGCACCCACAGACATTTAATTCCCAATCACAAAAAGGTCAAAATAGACACATACATACAGGATAGCTATAGTTTACGAAACAAACCGGCTGATGTCTTGTCAGTATATCATCATTTTTTTTCTCTCCATGGACACAGATAATAATCTTGTGCGCTGCCACAATTCAATTGTATTTACATAGAAATCCACAAAACTATACCTAAGATATTATTTGTCTCATTTAGGAAATGCCTAGCTACCATAGAGGCCCGACAATTCCCAAGAGGATTTAGGGTTAGGGTGAGTGCAAGGGTTCTGCAAAAGAACACAAGAGGTCAGACAGAACTCCATTACTTTATCTTATTCTTGTTGTCTTGTTTATAGGTTAAATCGTACATTGATGTACGATTGTACAGAGTCATGAATGAAAATATACAGTAAATATTTTTTTCTTTACATTAAAGTACTGTACAACTGA
Source organism: Fistularia commersonii (assembly GCF_037954325.1). Lineage (NCBI taxonomy): Eukaryota > Metazoa > Chordata > Actinopteri > Syngnathiformes > Fistulariidae > Fistularia > Fistularia commersonii. The sequence continues at coordinate 1,850,049 of NC_141308.1, forward strand.
CAGTGGATAAGAGTAGGACACAAAGTAATAATGAGACAAAGTCAATGAACAGTCAATTAATTTATTCTGCTTGTCCTGTGTGAGTGATGCATTCAACTTTTGCCTTATGCATATTTTGGGATTTTTCTTCTGAGGAAACTGGAAAACCTGGAGAAAACCCATGTGGATACAGAGGGAACATGCAAACTCCACAATGAAAGGCTCCCCACTTATATCCCGCCCCCCTGTACCAAAACAAAGCAACTAAAAAAGCCAGTCAACAGCCACAAACACCACTCAATACTCAAGACATACAGCTGCAAACAAGTGGGTCCTGCCTTGAAGACATCACCAGAGCAAGGCTACCTGATGTCAAGAGGCAGACTGCTCCACAATGTTGGTGCACACAAAGAAAAAGGCCCTCTCGCCAACATTCTTTTTCAAGACCTTGGGGACACACAAATGACTAGAACCTTGGGAATACAGCACACTCCGAGGCACATATGGCTTCACCAAGTAAGATAGACAGGATGGTGCAATGCCATTGACTATTTTCTAAGCCTGCTTCTGCTTGGAAAGGAAGCCAATGGAAAGAGGCCAGTATTTTGTTCAAATGTAGTTGCTCTGGTCAGAACATGGGCTGCTTCTTAGACAACCTAGATAAAAAAATATTGCAATAAATCGATTGCGATGTCTTGCATGCATGGATTGGGAGCTCTGCCTTGTGATTACAAAACGGGTCTGATCTTAGCAATGTTTCTAAGATGGAAGAATCAGACTGTGGTGTGTGTGTGTTAAGTGGAGAGTAATGTGATGGTGTGTGTGCTCTCACCTACACATGAACGGGAAATACCCTATAGCTTTGCTGTAGGTGTGCCTATATGGTGTGTTTGCCTGTCTGCTTTCAAAATCTTCAACCTTTTGCTATAAGTGGAAAGCAAAATTAAATTTGCTTAAAGTAAAACAAGGATTTAGAATAAACTGGTAAACATGGAGGGAACATGTTTTTGAAAGAATATTCAGTTTAAACTACTATTTTCAATTGAACCATTAGAGGACACGCCCTTTTGTCAAAAGATGCTCAGGGCCACTGTGCCCTAACAAGTTTTAGAGCCCTTTAATTTCTCATAAAAGATTTGCAGAAAACATTTTTGGTCAGCTGCCATTACATTTATCTTTATGCTGTCGGTTTTTGACCAAGGTGTAAGTTAAGCAGTACATATAAATGGAAAATTAACATTGCTAGTAGAGCAAGAGAGACAAGTTTTGATTAACTAGCAGATCCTGAAACATTGAAGATTTTATAATGAAGTGGGCTTGGGTTACAGAAGCCAAAAATGCACAGTGATGGCAGGATGCTGTTATAGTTGTAGCTTTTGGCTTGACATGTCGAAATGTTAAAAGATAGAAAAAGGAGCTGATAAAGTAGACTTGGCACTTTTTTATCCTTGTTTGATTTGATTTTAGAGCTTTTTGATGGAAACAGCTGCCTAGCAAAAGCTTATTGACACTGAATTAAGCAAGAATTAGTATATATATATATATATTTTTTTTTTTCATCAAATTAAATCATTTCAAAAGCTTTAATATTTAATTGTAATTTTATACATTATAATAGATGATTTTCTCCACAAGAAAAAGTCTGAAGCAGATGAAAAAAATGACATCAGCAGCTCTCAGATGAGGGAAAAGACAGGCCAAGAGCCAGTGGGTCTCCTAACATTTTAGAGGGAAGAAAGCTTCCAATTAAATATGCACAAGGTGGCATACGAGTAGCATGTGGTGATGTCATACACGTAGGTCACCCTGCAGTAAAAGGGATTCGTGCACATTCAGATAATATCCCTGTGGCCTGTGAGTCTTCCATGGTTGCAACATTTTGGATTTTCTTTCACAGACATTGCAATGACTGAGAGCGATACATTTATTTCTTTTAAACAGCAAGGGAAAGTTATATTTATCCACATCCATCTCAAGGTTTTCTGTCGCTCTTTCTTACCATGTAAATATGATCTGAATATAATAATATCTATGCGACATATACCAATAGTTGAAATATGATGCAGAGTCTTCAGTCTGTAACTCAAATCACTTTGGTCATGCTATCAAAGTTTTTGATTGCCTGAAATATCCAGCCCAAACCAGTTTGTGATGAGGTACCATCTCCAGCAGAGCTTTAGAAATCACATCCACATGGTTTCGCCATAGCAGAGGTGCACAGCGACTACACTGACAGAAACAGAGAAAAATGGAAAGGAAAAAAATGGACAAACAAATGGGTGAAGAGAAAGGCAGAGACAAAGAGATAAGGAGAGCAATGTCGCAGAGCATCAAGCAAAAGAAAAAGCGTTACATGGCCAGCCCAAATCCTGTGCAATCAAGCATCTAAGAACAATCTAAGCTTTAAAATGCACGCACACACATCACAGATGTCACATAAACATGTACAACGGCCAGGATACATGCAGAAAGATCTAAAGACACACACACACACACACACACACACACACACACACTTACACCCATATGCAGCTCAAGAAACTGCAGCCTCATTGCACCTTGATTTCTCTTAAGAGATGTTAAGACAGAAATACTAAAAAAGGAATTCTAATTACTTCCTAATCTGCTTGTATTTTAAAAAAGAAGGGTATTAGTCTAAATTGGGTAGCTTTGTGCAGCGATAGGAACCATTTTCTTCCTTTTCTGTAAAAGAAGCTGACAGAGAGGCACCCTGGCAAACCCTCATTATGTTTTGAAGATCTTTCTTTGCCTGTGGCATCCAACCTATGAACCTTTTTGCTCAACCTAGCTGAAACAGATAACAGTGAGCAAACGCAACCAGGTAGAAAGGACCACATTTAAATGTCAACCATCAAATATCAGACAAACTACAAATGGCACAGCAACTTTGTCAGTCATATAGACACACATTATCTCACCATGGCACAACTGTGATAAGGCTTATAAAGCCTTGAGAATTTTAATCATGATTTTGGGGAATTAGATGTCGGAACCAAAAGGCATTAATTTAAAGTTGAATAATGTTGCTCTGAATGCGAAATGAAAGGAATTCACATGAGACGCAGAAATAATAGTCATGGAAGGAGTGTTTTTTAATGATTGATTCACAGCTAATTATGCAAATTCTAATATCTCTGGCTGTGCGTGTTTATTATCTTTTTAATCACTCTCTCAATGTATAACAGCATTAATATATAGTTGTTGATGCTAATCGGTAGAAATTGAGAGAACCGTGCCTTAAATCTGAGTTGCTGCAAAACAGCAAATCCATCATGTTATGGTACATGATGCCACAGCAGAGCCAGCCCTTCTGTGGCAATGCAGATAATTGTTTGTTTTGTTTTTTCTGCGTGAAACAATTCTCATCTTTTGGTTGACCGTCATCTGACGTCTCAATACCATCATGCAGTGTTGTTGCAATACCTTGCTCAATTCTTGCATCAGGTTGGAAATCCTAACTGTACTTTGAATATTTCAATCGAGGTTTCAATTAATGTTGATGTACTTTAAGCAAATTCTTTTTTTTTTTTTGATGCTCATGCTACTGAGTTTTGTATGTCTGTCAGCTCAAACCCACATTGTCAGGGCAACGAGAGAAAATAATTAGGATACTGCTGACTGTCAGTGTTAGCTTGATAGGAAGTACACCACCCATGTACTGTTCTTTTGCCAAAGACAAGAGTTTTGTTTGGACATCCCTTGTAGGCAAAAAAGAAAATGCAAGAAAGAGCAAGCTTTGCAAGCTCTGCAAGCTCTTAACCAAAATTATAAAGCATATTGCATACATAGCACAAGAATCATGTGTGAAGCATGCAAAGATTGACCAACTAACTGTCCTTACTGGATCTAAACTAGTATTGATAATAAAATATTAATCATATTATGTATATATTTTGCTTTTGGTCCTCATTTTATGCAACTTGTATATCGTTCCTGATATGAAGAGGATATTACGGTTGTCTCTTGTGGACCTGAACGTTGACAGATGGCTATAGGTGCATGTGCACCAAGTCGATAAACAATCATAGCAGCACAAAGGAACAATAGCTGCCATTCTGGTGCTCAACCAGCAAACACGTGTTCTTTTAAAATGCCAAATGGAAAAGCTGTTTCAAGGGTGCAGTGTTGTATTGATTTAAAATGGGCTCATCATTTGGCCACTAGGCCCAATTATGGACTCCCTCCATCTTGGATACAATGTAGTAAAGATAGACCAAGGGTCATTTAACAAATTGCAGGAAATGCCATGAAATCTTTAAATCATTTTATCATAGACATATAAAATATAAAGCCAAGGAAAAAAAAAACTTTGTACAACTACGATAAAACTACAATAGCACAGCTTGTGAAATCATGTGTAAGAGCCACAGATACTTAGAGAAACTCAAGAGATTTGTTTTATACTGTGTGTGTGTGTGTGTGTGTGTGTGTGTGATATACATCACAGATATACAGTATATATATATATATATATCACAAGAACCCCAAAGAGCTCTTTGCACTTAAATGTTGGCAAAACATTTACATGTTTAATTTTAAAGGGAATTCGACCCATATTTCTGTGACTTTAAATACTTTGATCATCTCTATGGTATAATCTGTGAGACTAGGGGCTTCAAAGCATCACAGTTGTTCTCAGACAGAATAAAGCCTGCATCCAGGATGTTTCAGTGACGCAGAGAAATGTCATGCCATTTAAACGTAGATAGCAAGTCCGCCAGGACAAAGGAGATTGGATTGAATCCTATTGGTCTGGAGAATTATTTTTTCCCCACCAAAAATAAACCTCAAAACAGTAAACTCTACGCACAGACCGCATAATTACCTTGCTGTTTACCTCACGGTCACATAAGTTTAACTTTCTCATCCATTACATTTTGCTTTTCAGTCCCTCATAACTATATTTAGGGATGTTTAATATCAGGCTTGAATGATAATCCTGCATTGGCTTCTTGTGTTGACCTCTAAGAGAGGGAGAATTCCTCTTTTGTAAGCATGACTCATGTATATGTCAGTTGACCTAATAATGACAAGTGTGTGGCATTGTTTAAAAAAAAAATACTGCAAACTTTCCCGTCTGCTCAATGTCATGATCTTCTTCAAGAGAATGAATTCAAATCCAGTTTCTGCGAAAAAATTTCAATAAGAATTAATCATGATCTAGATGATTGAGAACCTCCATAGACACTATCTTCCAATTGTAAAAAAATCCTGTCCAGAATGATTGGAAAATAATTCATTCGTATCTGCTTTATGTCAGCCTTTTCTGTAGGAGGGAAAGTAGTCTTGACTGACACAATCGTGTCTTACATATTTCTAATCAATGTGGAACTGGGTAATCGCTTTGATTCATTAGAGTAGTGAAACACTGCATTGTGTATGTACTGTCCAGAGAATTCAATGGTAATTTACATGCAAGGAAAACCTAAATTATATTATAGCACTATTGTCCAAATCTTATTTGAAGAGAGCACTTCCATTCCACAAGAGTAGGTTGGCAGGAGAATTTACTGGAAATGCCATCGGCTGGCCAGGTGTCTAGTAAGGAGGCTGGGAGGAAAAAAATGGTTATCGAATTACTTAAATATTAATATGTGAAGAGCGTTTTACTTAAAAACCTTGACTTTCTCACTATGCTGGAAAAGCTGATAATGGTTGAGTCTGTTGTAAGACAGTACTCACATTCATTTAGATACATGCAGAATTGAATTCTTTATTTATTCATTATTTCAACATCATTTATACTGCATCTCCTGCAGTCAGGGTCATGGGAGGCTTGAGCCTATCCAAGCTGTCATAGGTGAGTTCACCCTGGACTGGCTACCTGTTGATTAGGGGCCACAAATAGAGCCATACCAAAATTGAGTCTCATTCACACGTCTGGCCGATTTAGGACAGATGATGAACCTACTGCATGTTTTTGGACTCTGGGAGAAAACCGGAGAAACTGCAGGAAACCCATGACGACAGTGAGTGAACATGCAAGCTCTACTCTGAAGGCCCTCTAGGGACCCTCTAGATATATAGTCAATGTAATTGTAAGAATCCAACACAGACAATCATCTTTTAAGCTGGTAATTTTGGAAATTATGCAGAGTAATGTCAAAAACATTGCTTTTGATTGACTCAAATGTAATGTTCCCTCTAGGGCTCAACACAAACATTATCAAGACACATTTTCTTTAACCAAAACCAAATTACACATGAAAGTTATTTTGCTTAATTAAAATGGATCTCATATGCGCCTACATAAACCTACATATGCGGGGGTCGTGACGCAGGAGGTAGAGCGATGGTCTTTGGACCTGAAAATTCCTAGCTCCTCCTAGTGTGTCGAAGTGCTGTTGAAGAAGACACTGAAGTCCTAACTGTTCCCCTGGCGCTGGTGGACAGCGGCTCATCACTCATGTTTCATCCATGATGGGTTAATTTGCAGAGAATGAATTTCCTCATGGAGATTAATAAAGGATAAATTATTATTATTATTATTATTATATAATACAGTATTTATCACACAGTATTTAGTAATACTTGTGCAACATTTTGGGGTTGCCTGAATATGGTCAAAGCTGTGTTTATGTCCTACATTATGTGCTCTTCAGGCCTCAGTGGCTCTGTGATGAATCCTTATAGCCCAGCAGGCATCTGCCTCTATTACAGCTGGGCCTGACTAATGAACTGGACCCATATACAGTCAAAATCAGATTAATGATTGTACTCAAATCTAAAATGATCAGAATCAAAGGGGAGAGGGATCAGACAGAGGAGATCAAAAGAGAAGGTCGCTAATCTATGCCTTAAGGATGCTTAGACAACAGCGACAGGCATGGATCCAAGGACAGTGAGTAATAAGAACTTACTAAACAGGGGGAGCGATATACATTTAAAAAGTGACCATCTTCTCATGGGGCTGGAATATTCTGTCAACCTGCTTGTGATGCCTTGTGGAAACATACAGAGAGAATGCAGATCACTATGATTGGTGAACGTCATATGTTGACAAAGGTCAGGACAATGTTTGCTGTGGTCACATCCCTAAGGGCAGCTTGACTCCTTCGCTATAAACTTGGCAAACCTGTCCTGAGTCAGTCATATTTCATAGCTTTGTTGCATGGTGACTTTATAATAATGCATGGAACTGTAATAGGAGGCAGATTGTTCCACAATAATCTGGTCATGGAGTTAAATTACTGTGGTATTTGTAGTACAATAATTAAGAATTATTGTGGTAATTATTAAAGCTGGTAATATATCAGCACATGAAACTGTGCAGTAATTGTAGAAAAGAAATCCATGCTTGTGTTTTATAAAATCAAGCTCTAATCAAGCTCTTTATTAAAAAAAGAAAATTCATAATGAACTGAGATTTTTTTTTTCCATTAGCTGTTATTACATCAAGTGCAACTTTTGAAAGAACACTTGAGAAAACTATTGCAGTTATGTTTTAGTTATTGTCTGATTTTTGGCCAACGCACAAAAATTTGAACCCTGTCCATTCAGATGGAGGTTTGAGGTACTATTATAAACAGTATATATATACAGTACATACATCTGCAAAGGCCCATAGAAAGTATAATACTGTTCTGTTCTACAGTGAGCCTTCTCAGAACAGTGGTTTGATATAATCAGGCAATGAAATGCTGGCATTTAGTTCTATGCAAAAACACTTGTATGTATAAGTGATCTGCTGACGCAGATTGTTGACAAAAGTTTCTATTTACTTTACATGTACTTGTTGAAAACCATATCTCTGTGAAAATTTACACAGGGCTTATACTGTTCAAACCCACTATGTAAATTATATGTACCGTACACCCTCAACCTGATCTTCAGGATTTTACATCAGAGAGAATGTGCGTATGTTTTAAAGAAGCAGTGGCTGAGCATGGGCTGTATGCTTATACAAGTATGTGCCATGGCCTCGTCAGGCTCTGGTGGGCTAGCCACGCCCAACCACAAGCCACAGCCCGGTTCTGGTCTCCGAGGCAAATTAGGGCTTGTTGTTCAACGGTCCTCACCTGCCCTGTGTTTCGCTAGTTCACTTGCCTGGAATGCCTTGTGATGGAGGGGGATATGGAGGACCAGTCGTGGGTCCGGAGGCAAGATATCCTGGATCCAGGTTTGGACCTGTTGTGAGAGTTCCACCAATTGGGTCCCATCACTCTAGGATGGTTCATCGGGGCGGGGGCTCCAGTCAGGCTCCACTGGGCACACCATGCCCACTTACCGGCCACAGCCCAGGTCCTGGTTTTGCGGTCTCCAGCTAATAAGGCCTTGCAGTTCAACTGTTCCCACCTGTCCTGTTTTTGGCTAATTCACTTCGCCTGTCCGACTCCCTTTAAAAGATACCCTTCGACCAGGCATAAGTTGTCTGGTTAATGATAGGTTTCCTGTTATGCTGCCTGTAATATGGTGTGTGTAATACAGGACATTAAAACTTATGATATAAGTTATTTAAGTTCAGTAACATTGCCAGTTGTATGTGTAAAACTGACAAAAAGAAAGAAAAAAAAAAACAATCCTTTTTTTTTTTTTTCTTTCTTACCCAATTCCAAAAACTATTTCCAAATCTGAAAAATCAGTTCAGGCTAAGAGCAGTATTAATATTGAGCTACTTCATATAAGTAATCTCAAATGTGCTCAGAGAGTTGTTAAGGCTTGATTCCTCTGTGTGGGGATTTAGTGTTGCATGAAGCTCAGTGGTAGAGCCGTTAATTTGCATGTATGAGGTCATGGTGAGGACTGTTCAGTGGTGCTGGAGAAGAGGGTCTGCCAGGTCATTGGACCTCGGATCCAAGAGTAGCAGTGTGGTTTTCGTCCTGGCGCTGGAACAGTGGACCAGCTCTATACCCTCAGCAGGGTATAGATACCCCTATACCCCGACCAGCCTACACGTGTCACGTGGATCTGGAGAAGGCATTAGACCGTGTCCCGTGGGAGATCCTGTGGGGGGTGCTCCAGGAGTATGGGGAACTGAACCCTGTCATATTGGCTGTTCAGTCCCTGTATGATCGGTGTCGGAGCTTCGTCTGCATTGCTGATTTTAAGTCTGACCCATTTCCGGTGAGAGTTGGGCTCCACCAGGGTTGCCCTTTGTCACAGATACTGCGCATAACTTTTATGAACAGAATTTCTAGGTACAGCCAGGGCGTCAGAGATCCTGTTTGGCCGGAGGATCGAGTCTGCAGTCGGCGGATTGTTGCGGCGCCTGCAGTGATGCGGACTCTACCGGTCTGTTGTGGTGTCAGCAATGAATCTCCTCTCCCCATTATTAGCGGAAGGTGTCATATTGACCTTCCAGGATTTTTGTTTAAATCTTCAATAGCACTGTTCTGCAGCATTGCATACACACACTTGTTTGTGAACTTTGTGCTCCCCTGTTTAATTCTCCTAAAATGTAACTTAAGGAGCCAAAGTGTTTGCATCCACACATTTGGCCACTGAGGGGTGAAGTTATATCAAAGTGGAGAGTAGTAGTTCTTAGCAGCCTCACCTTTTTTATTTAATTTTTTTTTTTTTTTACTAACAATCTAAGATTGCTTGTTTTGCCTGGTCAGTATAATTGGCTAACTTGTTTAACACACACAAATGCTAAGTAGCTGAGATTATGCTTCAGTTATTTTAGCCATCTGCTAAGGCTATGTTTAATGCAATCAGACGTCAAGGTAGACCGCTGTGAAAATAAACCGACACACTGCGATGGGTTGATAGAATTACCAAAAAGTAAATAAAATGTTGAGTGGTGATGGGAATAATTTGCATCAGTTGGAGGTCCAGTGAATGAAATGCATCAATATTGGGGATGAAATTGATGTCTGACTTGATTGATCATTACTTCAGAGGCTTGGCATCTGATTGAAAGATTGCAGAGAACAAACAGATGCCTAGTAGAAAGAGTGCAGGGTTGAAAACAATTTCACAAAACACAACGCTCTGCATTGTCCCCTGTTCTCACACAATATTAGGGGCATATGGGAGCCGAGCTCAGGTCACTTAGTGCTTATGTACTTGGTTTTTAGACTATAGGGTGAGTGCACACATTGCAAAGTAAAAAATATCTTCTGGGCTGTTCACATAAATACAGGATGAACTTAATCCTGACAGATTCTAGAAGTGCACGCCTATGCAAAATTAAAGTATTTCCATCTCTTAAGCTTGAATTATTATGGATACAAATCATAATTGTCATACTCTCTCACAATGGTTTTGTTTTGTCTAAATTTAGCCATGGACAATTACCATTGTCCCTGTTGTGTGTCTACTGGATATGGAGGTTGGTTATATAAACATTGGGCTCAAATGAAACACATGGGTATCTTCTGGGCAAGACAACTACAGCTCAATAGACATTCTGAATAAACATAAGTTATGGTGTCCAGTGATGTTTTGATAAAGCTCCAGGGTGTCCAGAAAGTTTCTTGTATTCACTTAGATTAGACTTGCGCTCTTAAAGTAATCAGGGTTTTGAGGCCTTAAGTGATAAGGCATTTTTTTCCCAAGTTCATTTGTCTGAACATGTAGATTCACCTAGAAACTGTGTCAGATATTTTTCAGGTCATTGATGGTCTGTAATGTTTGACCCAGCTTGTGTATGGAATGTGTTTGGGTCAGACATAACCATACTTACTGTTTCTATTTACGTCTGCGGTCATTTGCATTGATTTCTGCCGAAGCAATACGTTTTATTTTTTTTTTACAGTAACTCCTTATCAGTGTGAGTAGCTGAACTTAATCAGTTTACATTCTCAGATTTTAATAACAATAGAGTCGTCCGAGCATCATACTGTATGTCAAAAGTAGATCTCAAGAGGATAGCTCTTCTAGTGTCCTAACCATCATGTAAAAACAAGGATCAATTAATCATTGACCAAGTGCCATCATCCATGAAGGAGACATGAAAATCTATCTCAGCGATAGTACAATTAATCTGTGATTTCTTCACGCATCTCACCAAAATTTGAATCTATCTCGGGTAAATATTTGCCGAAATATCGGCTTAATAATGTAGCGAGTCATAAATGTTGATGTTTATGTTGATGCTTGCTTTCTGTGTGATTTTGGGGTTGCTGGGAATGATGTGGGTGTGGTTTGGGGTGCAATAAAACTTCTGTTTTTTTTACCTGGAATTGAGTGGGACAACAGTTAGTTGTATTGCAGCCTTGTGTGGTGTGGGTGTGGCCAACAACAGCTATTGCTAAACAGATGCTTTACCTGACATGGCACCTGGGTGTTTCCTGACTAAAACGCTACAATAATAATAATAACAACAATAATAATAGTAATAATAATGATAATAATAATTTTGCTCTCACATATAAAACATCTAAGTGAACACTTTCTGTCAAATAGACTAGAACTGCATTACAAAATATTTGATATACATTATAATGTTCAGTTTGCTGTTGCTGATAGAAGCAAAATACTGAAATGTTCGGCGCTGTCTGTTTCTTGAGAAGAGTGAAGCTATGTGCCCATTTTCTGTCTTTCACCGACAGCCTTTTGATGTGTACATAGCTCCCATTCCTCAGCTGGGAAATCAGCCTTACTACAACCCTGTCACAAACAATCAACACTCAATACTCACTACACAGAACCACTTTGTATCCTATTTACCTACAATGCCTAGACAGTGTGCGTGTGCACTGAAGTATGAATATCTCGAGGTGTACATCATATATTTTTTAAGCACCAAGAATTGGGAACATTTTTATGTTCAGTCACAATCGCTGTGTGTTTTAATATCTAATTGGTTTTGGAGAGGTGTTGTGCAAGTGTACAGAAGAAGATCTTTGCAACTGACAAGCTCGAGGTGTCTACTGTTATTTTTAGGATATTATAACAACCAGCTTCAACTAAATGAGGAGCCTGTCCCCAGACTAATGTGTTATTGATAAATACGGCAGTGCAAAGGGAGTGCAAAAATGTTGTTGAAATTTGTCAATTGACTACCTTCATTTTCAGGTTATGAGCTCTGCTCATACTGATTTTAGGCAAATTGGTTAACTTTGATGAATGAAAAAGTGTTCAGTACTTATCAATCCAACTAGTACTGCTTTACAAATAATCTACAGTCTGAGTGATTAGTGTCTGACCAACTTTGTCCAACTTTGTGCCCTGAACAGGCACATTTTTATTATCATTTGCACATAAATTATGACAGATTGTATCCTCAGAATAAAACAACTGGTCAGTGACGGTTAAGTTCTGCTTTGACAGTAAAGTTTTACTCTTAAAACTTACTTAGAACCGTTGTAGAAAACATTTAAATGTATGTATTTATGTTTGAAGTGAAGGATTGACTCTAATGAGTATTTTTTCTTCTTATTATGGCTTTCAGTGCAACTTCCTTCAAGTTCATCTCTGTGTCTCTGCTCTGCCATTTGTATGCGCAGAGAGTGTAACTTACAATGAACCTTTTTTCAAAACCATCCATCCATCTTCTTCCACTTATTCTGCACTATCTCAGCTGGTATCGGACGAGAAGCGAGTTACATCCTGGACTGGTTAACAGTCAATTGCAGGGCCACATATATACACAAAAAAACATTCACTCACTCACTTCATTCGGGCAATTTTCCCAATTTCTTCCAATTAATTTTTTGGACTGTGGGAGGAAACCGGAGGAAACTCACACAGACAAGGGAAGAACCTGCAAAGTCCACACAGAAAGGTCCCCTTGTTGACATCGAACCAGCCTTCGTGTTGTGAGGCCGAATCACTAACCACTGTGCCACAGTGCCGCCCCTTTTTTCAAAACCTTTTTTAAAATCAATGCAACTATATCAAATGCAAATATTACAATTTTAGCACAGACCTTTGCAGGTCTGATTTAGTTTTCAAGTGGAAATTTTGTTTTTGAGACCTAATTGTACTTTTTGATACCAAAGCAAGACCAATACAGTAATCAATATCTTTTGTTCATTCAAATTACACAGCTAGCCCACTGGCTGTTTCATTTTAACAAAATATAAAATAAATAAGAATCATGAATAGTTTACATGTTTTTTGTAAGTTTTCTTGTATAACATCTAAGAGGGGTAGTGATTTGGTTTCTCACCAATTAGTGAGAGGGTTAAGTTTATTCTCAGTCTCAACGTTGATGTAATATTTTTTTTTTTCCATTTGTTTTTCTGTGTGTATTTTCTGTCTGTTTATATATCTACATATATCCGACATTTGAATATCACAAGAGAAGTTTAGATGAAAAAACTGTTAATGTGAGAAAGAAAACACTGTACAACAATCATTCAATCTCAATTTTTCCAATTTATCTTCTGCATGGTTTTGGACTATGGGAGGAAATCATGTAACCCAGACGAAACCCAGGTAGACAAGGGGAGAACGTAGCAACAAAAAGGCCGCCTGTTATAATCGAATTTGTGTCCGCGAAAGCGCGAACCACTGCACCACCGTGCTGCCCTCTACAGGTAACAGTAAGTACATTAGTTGAGTCAGTTGTAGGTTTAATATGGCAGAACTCCGCTTTTTACATAACTGCAGTACCCTTGTCAGATTATCCAGCCCCTTTAACTGAAACACATACAAAAATTAGAAAACAAAAGATTAGCAGATTAGCAAAATAAAGCAGAGGTTCCAAAGTTGTGACAGAAAACAGATGAAATTAGCCTCCAGAATGTGAACGCATTTCTGTCATTTTGAATTGTTCACAACAAACTTTTACCATTTTCTTTCCAATATTACTGCTCACAATGAGATGCGTTCTTATGGATTTCAAATAGTTTCTTATTGTCTTTAACCAAAGAAATGCCACTGTTTGCAAAAGCTTTTCTTTTCATTCGGATGTCTGTTGTCAATAGAATAGGTTTCTTTTATCATTTTAAAGCGGTCCAGTTTTTACCATTCAGCTTCATTAGCACACTGTGCTTCACAGTTTATTAAATGGGAATAACAAAACGTACACACATAATCCAAAATAATACTTAGCAAATCATTTCAGTAGATTTGTGGGTTTTAAACAAAATTGTTGCCCAAAATACCCTTAAACAACTGGTTGTAAAAGTCAATATAACTTATTTTCATTGTATGTCTCTCTAATAATTAGTCATGGGTCACATTTGTGATTATGAACTCTAAATCTCTTCACTGGTTTCATCCTTGCAATTGAATCTTGGCAGCTTTCAGGTCAGAGATTAATGATAGATTCTTTTCAAGTAGACTAAAATCAGTTCAGTATAAACTGATAATAACCTAGATGTAAAAAAGGCAGAATGACTTAAAAACACCAGCTTCCATAGTGAAGACTTTCAATGAAATAGAACTGTCATTAAATACTCTTTTCACGAACATCTCTAATCTCTTTCAACTTGGTAATGGCTGATGAATGTTACAGACATTCTTCAAATGCTTATCATATCAGTGAGGGCTGTAAAGTGATTTACAGGTAGAATGTCTAAAATGGAATTTGAGTTTTTTTTTTTCAATGATCAAGGACAAAAGTCAAACTTCTGTATAATAAAATCACCAAAACACACCTCAGTTTGTCTGTTTATAGTCTCTGTGTAATTTCTGCTTGATGAAATGTTCATTTTTTTTTTTTTTTTTGTACAAACATTGGCAAGGTTGACTTGCTCTCCAGTTGTGCTTTGTCAACCTCAGGCTCAGCTCATGCAGTTCACTCTGTGGAGCCATTAGTGTTCCCTATCACAGTTTGGACGTTAAAAAAAAGTCTAGGGATTTGTTACTTTAATTATTATTCCTTGATATCTTGTAACAGTGTTATAGACAACAGGCTGCATACATTTATTTTGTGGTAGTAAGAGATGGACCCCCACAGGCTTGCTGTTTATGTGTGTTGTGTTAAGATGTGTCTTGTGGACTCTAACTATCCACAGCATGTTCTTACTGTCTGCATATACCTTATTTTTATCTAGCATTGAAAAAGAGAAAATTCCAATACTTGCATGGGCAAGCTGCTAGGATTTAAAAATACTGACAGATAACTTGGAAAATAAATAAAAATATGGCTAACTTTATTCAGTCAACTTTAATATATGATATATGGATGACTTGAAAACAAAACAAAAAAAAATAAATGAAAAAACAGTTGAACATAGCACCAATACAAATATAGCCTCGACTTTTGGCTTGAGATACAGCAGTGGGTCTAAATGGTAGCAGTCTTACTGTCAGCCTCAGAGACCTGTGCTCATCAAGTGGCAAGGATATGTCATAGCCATGACGTTTCTATGAGCTGGAAACTCGTAATTGGTAATGAACTGAGACTCATTACTTTCTTCTCCTCCACCCTTCCTTGTTGACAGATATAGAGCCGTAAAAATGAGGCATTTAAAATATAGATACTGAAAAGCCAAATACAAAGCTTATTTGGTAACCGATTGCTATTTAAGGTATTTAACAAACATGAAATGAATCTATAGTTTTGGATCCTTTTATCACATTTTGATCCAGAAAAGGCCGCTCTTGGCGCTGCAAAAGCAAACATTTTACTTATTGAATACTTAGAAGAGATTTTGTCAAACTCTGGACATTTACAGCTGTAGTGTAATTTTGACATTCTGGCGAATTTGAGTAATATTGTGGCTGACATCTTTTTCTGACATTTAACGTCCATTTACTTGACAATAAAATAACTGGTCTGTCATATTTTTAGGCAAAATTACCATACCCAACCAAAGAAACACCAGCCCATTCAATATCATAGTTGATAATGATGGTCATTTCATGACACATGACAAAACAAAACAAAATCAACATGTAGAAAGCTAGCCTCAGATTGAGATTGTCCAGTGCCAAATGAGCATTACCAGAGCAGTTATAGCAATTCAAATCACCTTTGCTGTGTTTTTTTTGCATTGGGATATGGCAAAAAGGAAAAACCTTGATCATGGCTTTCATTTACCCCCCAGCCAGTTTAATGACATCAGCATCGGCTCCACACTCTGTGCTGACTTTCACATTGATAACACTGAAGCTCAGCACTGTAGGTGGCAGAGGAGCTGGTCAGGCCCAGCACTCCCTATGTGTCAATGCCAGTTTTCACCACACAACCTGGGGGCTGTAGCACACAGAGTTATCACAGAATGCTGGAGACCACAGAACACAAACTTAGAACTGCTTGAATGCAGTAACCTTTTCAAAATCATGTTTATCTATCATCCATCCATCCATCCATCCATCCATCCATCCATCCATCCATCCATCCATCCATCCATCCATCCATCTTTCCCCGCTTATCCGGATTTGGAGGTGCCGATCCTCATCTTGGCTGCTTCACACTCGGCTGCGAACCGCTCCAGTGAGAGCTGGAGATCATGGCTTGATGAAGCCAACAGAATCACCTGCAAAAAGCAGGCACAGCACAGAAGTCCAATAGCAAAACACCGCTGGGGTTCAGATCGGGGGGTGCGTTCCTCCCAATCACGCCCTTCCAAGTCGCACTGTCATTGCCCATATGAGCGTTGAGGTCCCCCACTGGAACAAGGCAGTTACCGATAGGAGCGCTCTCTAGCAGCCCCTCTAGGGACGCCAAGAAGGGTGGGTGAACTGAACTGTTGCTGGGTGCATAGCCACAAACAACAGTCAGAACCCATCCCCCCACCTGAAGGTGGAGGGAAGCTACCTTCTTGTCCAGAGGGTTGAACTCCAACATGCAGGTGCCGAGACAGGGGGCAATCAATGTGCCCACATCTGCCGGAGCCTCTCACCGGGGGCAACTCCATAATAAAAAAAGAGTCCAGCCCCTCTTGAGAGGCCTGGTTCCAGACCCCAAGCTGTGCATTGAGGCGAGTCCGACTATATCTAGTCGGAATCTCTCAGCCTCGCACACCAGTTTGGGGTCCGTCCTTGCCAGAGGGGTGACAGTCCATGTTCCAAGAGCAAGCTCCTACAGCCGAAGAGCGGACTGCCAAGGTCCCCCGCTCCGGCTACTGCGTGGCTTGCACTGCAGTTGATCCCCTTGGCCCTTCCTGTGGGTGGTGAACCCAGGGGAAGAGGGACCCATGTCAGTCCTTCGGGACGTGCCTTGCCACGCCCAAGGGTGAACCCTGGCCACCAGGCGCTTGCCACCGACCCCTGCCCCCGGGCTAGCTCAAGGGGTAAGCCCCCTGCATACGGGCAAGGGAAAACATGGTCCAATGTTTGTCTTCTTCATAAGGGTCTTCTGAGACACACTTTGTCTGGTCCCTCACCTGGGACCCGTTTGCCCTTCCAGGGGCATAAGACCCCAACAACATAACTCCCAGGATCACTGGGATGTGCAGACCTGACAACTACGGTAAAGTGGCAGTGGGTCTATCATCTGTCTATCTATCAATTTATTATACTGTTTTGTTGCTAGGATCCAACAATAACGAATGCATGGATTTCATATGATAAATAGGTGTTGTGTCATGGTATGAATGATAGATTAGCATTGTAACTACTTGATGCATCTTCATTCCAAAGTGGTTTTAGTGGCAAGAATGAGCTCAAACGTGGCTAAAAGCCAAAACAGTGTTCTTAGCAAGCCTTCGTAATGAAGCCTCGGGCTGACTGGCCAAGCGTGTATGCATTTTTAAATAACTTGGCCTGCCAACATTCATTCAAAAAGTGGCCAACTTATAATGCTATAAGTTTATCAATCAGGCCCCCTTCACCACATCACCGCTATGCCAGATTTTAGGTTTTTAAGTTATTTATCAATGCAGTATTAGTCTTAAATACACAGTGTAAATTAAAAAAATTGAGCTATGAGCAAATTTAATGAAAGACCTTGTTGAGTGGTCTGAATTGTTTTTGACAGGAAATGAAAAACAGTGAATAAAGTTAGCCATAGTGAGTCATATGCTATATAGAATAGAAATGTGTGATCAGGCCTTGAGATTGACTGGCAACCAGCCCAGTGTGTGCATCTCTTGCCCCGTGTCATCAGGGATTGGGTCCGGAACCCCCGTGACCCCTGCAGGATAAATTCTGTAGACAAGGAATGCACTGCTGATTTATCTTGGGAATAAAATCTACAAGTATCGTTTATCTAGAACCAGCTATGAGCCCTTGCAACTAAAACTGTTCACCAGGGAGTTGATAATTAATCTTTCAGTGCTTCAGGTTCTATTTGTGGAGATTGTGTCCATTAACCATATGGTTGAATAACTGAATCAGTCACCAATAACAATGAACAAGAATTTGTTCTTGGGTTTGCCATTTCTCAAAATAACTCTCCTGAGGCTGAAACTGAGATGATGGGTAATGGAGAAAATGGGAAAGCCAAATACATGTTGACATTGTGTGTCACCATACCTGCTCTGGCCCCTATAAAATAATAAAGATGGAAGACTGAAGTCATACTTTATTCAAAATAAAAGCCTCTGTTTTTTTTCCTTTAAGGGCTATTAATAAACACTCTTAAAGTTTTTCAGTGACCTTATACACTGTCACAGATTCTCATTCCAAGTCCATGTTGGCTTAAGGGAACAGAACAAAAAATTAAAGACAAAGCAGGCTTAAAAGAATTATGTCAACACCATCATTTCATCCATCCATCCATCCATCTTCTGCTTATTTGTATTTGGGACCCAGGGGCAGCAGCTGTGGCAGAGAGGCCAAGACTTCTCTATCCAAGGCCAGCTACGACAAATGGTCTCTCTAGTGTGTCCTGGGTCTTCTTTGGGACCTTCCCTCAGTTGGACATGCCTGGAACACCTCAACAGGAAGGCATCTGGGATGTATTCTGACCAGATTGCGGAGCCACCTCATCTGAGACTCCTCTAATATGCATTGGAGAAGCAACTCTTCTCTGAGCCCCTTCCGGATGGCCAAACTCTCACCCTATCTTCAAGGGAAAGCCCGAACACCCTGTGGAGACAACTCATTTCAGCAACTTGGAACGGTGGCCTTGCTCTTTCAGTCACTACCCACAGCTTGTGACCATAGATGAGGGCAGTAACGTAGATCAACCAGTAAACTGAGAGCTTCACCTTTTGGGTCACATCTAATTTCACCACAACAGACCAATGCAATGTCTGCATCAAAGGCTGATGCCTCACCCAGCCATCTTTCAATCTCCTTCCATGAATCCACAACTTGAGTCTCAATTGCAGGTCAGCAGCACACCATCCCCACCATACACAGCATGGTGCACAGCACTGCCTCCTACTCATGAACCACTGGGTGTTGGACCTAAATCTCCTGAAAGTCCTTTGGAAGTTGTTCCCCATGTCCTCATCAAACAGAAAGGCCTGATAGGACTCCTTCTCTATTTTGATCTGTCACCACCAGTGTCCATAAACAGGATTGAGGATTTCTGTCTCGACAGGTGTTGACCATCATAAGGCCACAGCTCTGGTGTGCCGCTTCAACAATAGAGGCACGGAACACGGCCCACTCACCTCCCCTTGGACATATTTCTGGCTCTGCAGGTGGGGGGGAGTTGAAACTCTTCTACAGGAGACTCAGCCACCACAAGGTAGTGTTCAGTTGACGGGTCCTTCCCTTCCTTCACCCAAGTGTCCAGAGCATGTGGTCAGCCCGATGACATGACCACAAAGTTTGTCAAAAAAACTGTGTCCTGGGGTGTGTCGGTGCCTTGTGCACATGTGCACACCTTTATGCCTGAACATGGTGTTTGTTATGAACGGTCCATAAAGAGAATAAAGGCCCGGTAACAGAAAAATATTCACGGGGAGGCACAAACTCCTCCACTACGATACGGTGATGGCTTGAGGAAGGGATTAGTGAGTGATGGAATCTAAAACAAAAATCCAGGAAAAACACACTGTATGATTTTTGAGTGATTAATTTGCATATTATTACGTGGCATAAGTATTTATGCCTGCCTCCTAGTAAGAACTTCAGCTCTCACAGATCTATTAGTTCTTCTTCAAGAAGCCCTCCTCTTCTCACTCATTATCTGTATTAACTGCATCAGTTTGAACTCATTACCTGTATATAGGCACCTGTCCACAAACTAAATCAAACTCCAACCTCACCACAATGGCCTAGACCAGAGATCTGTGTAAGGACATCGGGGATAAAATTGTAGACCTGCGCAAGGCTTGGACGGGCTACAGTATAATAGGAAAGCAGCTTGGTGAGAAGGCAACTGTTGGCATAATTATAAGAAAATGGAAGAAGTTCAAGATAATGGTCTGTTTCCCTCAGTCTGGTGCTCCATGCAAGATCTCACCTTGCGGGGAATCAATGATCATGAGGAAGGTGAGGGATCAGCCCAGATTTACTCTACTGGATCTGATCAATGACCTGAAGAGAGCTGAGACCACAGTCTCAAAGAAAACCATTAGTAACACACTGTGCTGTCATGGATTAAAATCCTGCAGCGCGCGCAAGGTCCCCTTGCTCAAGCCAGCACATGTCCAGGCCTGTCTGAAGTTTGCCAATGACCATCTAGATGATCCAGAGGAGGAATGGAAGAAGGCCATGTGGTCTGATGAGACAAAAATAGAGCTTTTTGATCTAAATTCCACTAACTGTGTTTGGAGGAAGAAGAAGGAGGAATACAACCCCAAGAACACCATCCCAAGTGTGAAGCATGGAGGTGGAAACATCATTCTTCTGGAATGCTTTTCTGCAAAGGGGACAGGACGAGTGCGCTGTATCGAGGGGAGAATGGATGGGGCCATGTATCGCAAGATCTTGGCCAAGGACCTCCTTCCCTCAGTTAGAGCCCTGAAGGGTCGTAGCTGGGTCTACCAGCATGACAAAGACCCGAAACACACAGCCAGGGCAACTAAGGAGTGGCTCTATAAGAAGCATCTCAAGGTCCTGGAGTGGCCTAGCCACTGTCCAGACCTGAACCCAAAAGTTAATCTTTGGAGGGACCTGAAAGTCTACATTGCCCAGCGACTCTGCCGAAACCTGAAGGATCTGGAGAAGATCTGTATGGAGGAGTGGGCCAAAATCCCTGCTGCAGTGTATGCTAACCTTGTCAAGAACTACAGGAAACATCTGATCTCTGTAACTTCCAATAAAGGTTTCTATACCGAATATTAAGTTCTGTTTTTCTGATATTTCAAATACCTATGTCATGCAATAAAAAACAAATAAATCACTTAAAAACCATACAATGCTTTTTCTCTGGATTTTTATTTTAGATTCCATCGCTCAGAGTTGAAGACTACCTATGATAAAAATTGCAGACCTCTACATGCTTTGCGGGAAAAGCTGAAAAATCAGTAGTGTATCAAATACTTGTTTTCTTGTTTTTCTACTGAAATGTTGTAGAATGACTCTGCCAACTACAAAGTAGTTGGCAGAGTCATTCTACAACATTTCAGTAGTGTCAGGTATATTCATCCAAACAGGAGCATAGGCTGTGGCACGGTCATGCAGCGGTTAGTGCTTCCGCCTCACAGCATGAAGGACCCTGGTTCAATTCTGACAAGGGAACCTTTCTGTGTTTACATGTTCTCCCCATGGCTGCGTAGGTTTCCTCCGGGTTCTCTGGTTTCCTCCCACAGTCCCCAAAACATGCAGCAGGTTAATTGGGAAAATTGCCCAGAGTGAGTGAGTAAATGGTTTCCTGTCTGTATATAAGGCCCTGCGATTGACCAGTCCAGGGTGTACCCTACCTCTCTCCTAATGACAGCTGGGACAAGCTCCCTGAGAGCAGGATAAGCAGCAGATGATGGATAGGAGCATAGGCACTGTTTTACATCCTGCATTGAAGAAATGTAAAATACAACTTCAATGGCTCTTTTCTGCTGTTTTAATTTTCTTACACATAACACTGAGGAAATTGTCTAAATTTTATTTGTGGATTTCTTACACAGTGCAAGTCATTTGAATTAAATGATCTGTGCTATTGGCCATCTTATAGTTTAAGCCAAATAACTAATTTTGGCTGAAGCAATAAATACTTGCAGTTCAATCATGGCTGATTCACAGATCCTCCATACGTCTTAGTTCTCTGTTGTCAACATGACTTATGTCGGTAGGTTGCTGATCAGTTTTGCCACCCGGATAATGGTGACTCTGACCTCTTTTTCTCCACAAGCTGGGAGTAGTCCCAGTACAAAGAGACAGTAAACTAATCTTTTGGTTGTATATTGCCTATCACACATTTCGATGTAGTTTTAATCTAACCATAAATTATGCCATTTGCATGCTCTTTTATATTAAATCTGGACAGGGCCCTTTCTAAATGGTGTTTACATGTTCCTCTCATGCCTATATAGGTAAACTAAGTTTCTAAATTGTTCATGGATATGAATGAAAGAGTGAATGGTTTTTATGTCTGTTATATTTGGCTCCATAATCAATTTGTGACCAATTCGGAGCGGACCTTGCGTCTTCCCCAGGTCAGAAGCCATATGGAGAATGAATGAATGAACAAAAACTAATGTATTCAGAAGTTTTCAGCTCCCATTATTTGTGGTCAGTGTTTTTAAGTCACTTTCAAAACAAAATAAAAAATAGCAGTCTAACCATATCTACTTCAGCATAACTGTGTGTTGTTCTCTGTGACAGATTATTTATAATTTTTTTGTACTTTTGCACTGTGGGTCTTAGAGTAATGCTATTTCAATGCTCTGTATATGTGAACGTATGGCAGTAATGACAATAAAGTTGACTTTGACTTTGACTTTAGCACACAATCCCATTGTCTTGTATTCCAAATGAAGGAGTGGCTCCATACATTTAAAGACCCTTTAGAAACTTGCAGTGCTTGAAGAAACAATGCATTTGATGACCACTTTCCCTGGCATATTTAATAATAGTGGAGCTAATTTGCTCATGTTTACCTAACTGGTGGTGCTTCTCCTTTGCGGTATTTTAATTCCAGGCTCAAAGTTGATGTGCAGCATCGTTCTGTGACTGCTGAAGCTTGCTTAACCCTTCTGTTCACGTGGAGGTTCTGAGCAGCGGCCAGACTTCTATTTCTATATATTTTCAGTAATAAAAGGGTATTATGAAATAAGTAGGTACTTTATCTAAGTAAAATAGCACCATTACAAATCACGCTGTTTACATTCCAAAGTGTTGTCTGCAAATGTCAGTCTCAAGAGCTCAACCCACTTATGTTATTTAATCTTCAACACCTGATGCATCACTGGTAACTTTAAAAAATTAAAATTTTATGATAATCCATAAATCTTCCAAGAGACGGAAATGTGAAAAATTCTGAAGTTAAAATGGCACATTGATTCCCCAAACAGTCCTCTTTTATCTGCGGTCACTTAGTAAAGTACAACTTTTGTTCCTATGGATGTGCAGCTTAAGTTTCACTAAGGAAATTGCAGTGAAAGCAATAAGCATGAATGCAATTTCTTATTGTTTGATGTGATTGTCAATAAGGTTGATGAACTCAAACAAATTTTCACTTCCCAATTAGCACAATGCTGACTAATGGGTTTATCAAAAATTAGCTCAAATTATCAGCTAATGCACAAGCCATCCTGAAGATTATCATGTAGTAATGCAAATATTGTCACCTTCGAATACCCAGACATTCTCAAAAGTCGAATTTTCATTCAACAGGCAAAATATTGTGGAGACAATGGCTGGTTTGTGTTGTCTCCCCCCCCTAACACATTAGTCATTCAATCCATCTGTTAAACACATCAGATAGCCATGGAAAGGAACGTTATTGGGGTTTTATTTTCTTTCCTTTAAGGTAATTGTAAACTGATGTGAAGATATAACAAGTGGTGCCAGTTTTCTCTTTCTAACCTCTCTACTCACTCCTGTGTTACATATATATTTACAATTCGCTCTGCATCAGTAAATATTCTGTGTATGCCATAATACATATGGTAGCTCAACATTCTCTCTTTTTATGATATTGTGCATTCTGATTAATCATCACTGTTATTTGTAGCTCTGTGTGACTGCATAGTCTTTCTGCTTGAATGCTACTTCACTCCGCTAACACTGATGTGCCCTGTCAGGAAGCGGCAAAATGGGTCTCTAACCTGTCTTTTTGTTGTATGGCATTATTTCATGATAAAAGAGCTGCAGTGACACTCGGCAGCCTCTGGTATGATCAACTGCTGAAGTCGCGCTGAAGTATCGCCTCAAATGTGTCTTGAGCTGTGGACACAGCTGTCACAGGCTGCTGATTTTCAAGCTTTCATTTAATCTTTTTCTCTGCTTTTTTTCAGTCATCTCAAATTGAATAGTCATCCCTGAATGCACTCATAAGTTTCACAAAGCTGCATTCTAATTCATAAAAGACGGAGAAATACTATTCTGTTGGTTGCATTGTTCAACCAAATTGCTCCTCGGTCACATTTTTTTTTGTATGCATGTTTGAGTACATCAACATGCAGATTCAAGGCTCATGAACATCAAGGCTCATCGTTCACTGCCTTGGAATCAACATTTTGTTCTTCCAACCTTGTAAAATTTGGCATTACTTTCTTAGTCTTATGGTGACAGGGTTGAGATATTGACATCTATTACCTTAAGGTAAACCTTTTGATTTCAGCATTGTATTCAAAGCCTTTGTACCATTTACAGTGATCTCTCACTTCCTAGCCTCCACTGCCTCATGGATAAAAGGAAATTCAGGGACATCCGAGGAATGTGAGGAAAGGATCCCACTTAAGAGTCCTGGAGACACTTTGACACTGAGTCAGTACTCCTTGCTCTTTTTGCACGCGTTTAAAACTGCAGGCTCTCCTGTCAAGATTTGCTGCTGGCCTCTCAGCTTTATGTAAGAACTATTTTAGTGAGACTATTAAAATGCAGTGGTTCCAGCACACAATTACATTTTTTATAGTGTGCGAGAGACCCCAAGAAAGATTCACATACACTTTTATTTGGCTTACATCGGACATATGGGGTAATGCAAGGAGATAGAAATTTAAATTGGGATGCTCAATGTTCGTGGCTATGCAGGTATTTATACAGGTTTGCAAAACAGAGAGAGAGATGGGAAGGACATGCAGCAGGTTTATGTGATTACGGATAGCGAGGGAAATGGTTACCAGAATACTAATGGGAAAATGAAAAGACTTTGAAGAACTGATGAATGAGAAAAATGAAATGGAACAACGGGTACAAAAGATGACTATTATGGACCACAAAGTAGCAGAGATTAGTACAGGTGAAGTGAGGGGGTATTGAATAGGATGAAGCGTGTAAAGGTAGTTGGTCCTGATACAACTGTGGAAGTATAGAAGTGTTTAGGAGACAAAGCAACAGAGTTTCTGGACAGATTATTTAACAGATTCTTAGAGAGTGAGAGAGTGCCTGAGAAATGGAGAAGAACTGTGACGGTGCCCATTTTTAAGAATAAGGGAAATATGAAAAAAATGCAGTAACCATTGAGGAATAAAGTTGATGAGCCAAAAAAAGGAAGTTATGGGAAAGAGGAGTGGAAACTAAGCCGAGAGCAGGAGTCAGCATTTGTGAGCAGCAGTATGGCTTCATGCCTAGAAAGAGTCGGACAGATGGAGCATTCGCTTTAAGAATGCTGGTAGAGAGCTCAGAGGGGGCCGTGTCGCATCTTTGTAGATCTAGAAAAGGCATATGAGTGTCAGGAGAGGAACTATGGTACTGATGGTACTGAATAAGGAAATCTGGAGTGGCATAGAAATATGTTAGACTTATGCAGGACATGTATGACATCTGTGAGACAGTGACGAGGTGTGCTGTAGGTATGACAAAGAAGTTCAATGTGGAGATTGGACTACATCAGGGATCAGCTCGGAGCCCCTTGTTGTTTGCAGAGATGATTGACAGCCTTACAGATGAGGCTGGACAGGAATCTCCATAGACCCTGATGTTTACAGATGACATTGTGATCTGTAGTGAGAGGAGGGAGCCCTGGAGAGGAGATGAATGAAGGGTACCTACAGCCAAACAGAATACGTGTGTGAATGAGAGGCAACCATGTGGAGCGATGAGGCTACGAGGTGTGGAGGTAAAGAAGGTGGAGGACTTAAAGTGCTTGGGGTCAACAGTCCAGAGCAACAGAGAGTGTGGAAAAGGGGTGGAGAAACATGTGCAATCTGGTTGGATGAGTGTTGAAAAATGTCAAGGGTAATCTGTGATAAACGAGTATCAACTAGAATGAAAGGGAAGGTGTGCAAGACAATAGTGAGACTCAAGGAGGGCTCAAGAAAAAGCAAGCAGAGCTGGAGGCAGAAATGAAAATGTTGAGGTTCTCTTTGGGAGTGACAAGGATGGATAGGTTCAGGAATGAGCCTATCCATCCTCAGAATCAAAGAGACATCACATGTTAGACTGTAAGTTCAGAGAGGCCCGACTGAGATGGTTTGGACATGTATAGAAGACGGATAATTAATTAATAGAACATTAATAGAACATTGATAGAGGGATGCTTAGGTTTAAACCGCAAAAATCAGGAAGCAGAGAGGAAGTCCAAAGAGAGGATTAATGGATGGAGTGAAAGAGGACACAAAGTTAGTTGGTCTGAGGGAGCAAGATGCGAGAATATGGTTAGATGGGGCAGGTTGATTCACTGTGGTGATTCCTCAAGGAGGCAGCCAAAAGGAAAAGAACAAATGGTGTAACCCCTTTGTTTTCTTATATGGAATTCCATCAACATAATAATGACTAAGACCTATGATAATTTCATAAAAAAAACTATGTAATACTGCCCTACAGCCAAAACACAAATACAGATTGAGTATCTAAGCATGATTTGAATTTCTGAAATCCTTTTAAGTCTTTTTTATTAGGAAGTCACACTTCCAGTTACTTCCTTTAACTAAACTGAATTAAAGAATCTGTCTGTTTTTGTTGAGAATGTCATATGATGCTTAAATACACCTTATATACATTACAGCTGATTTTAATTCTAACAATAAACTTTAAAGTCTGACAACTCAAGCTCATTGTCATTACTGTCATTCTTAACCTATTTTTCCTGCTTGGCACATGTTCGGAATTAACAATTTAATTTTATGTTTTACACCATTCGAGACATTCTGTTCTTTATGATATTCAATGTAGAACATTATTCCAGTTCCTTCAGTCTTTTGTATCTTTTCTTGACTCTCCCCTGCTGGTGTGCTCTTTGGCAGCCGAACGCTTTTTCATGCACCCCACCGGTTTTCATGAAATTTGCAAGCATCACCCATTTTGTCTTTGGCCTTATATCCATCTGTAAAGAAATGAGCGGTTGGGGAGAAGAGAATGAAAGGTGGTTTGACACCGATGATGATGGACCCTGTCTTCTGCCTAATGCAAAGCCGTTCAGGGGTTATTCTTATCTTTTTCTCAACTAGCGTTTATGTGCTTGTTGTACTGCTGATGATGAGTGTGTTGGTCTTACAATGAGGTGTTGTCAGGCTTATTGTTATCATTCCGTATTTTTTTGTTCCAAGTTGTTTTCTGAATAAATTCTTGCGCATTGACCATCAGAATTTGCATCAGGCGTACCCTCAAATGAATTTGTAGGTTCATAAAGCAGGTCAAAACTCTTAGAAACATATTTTAACATTCTAATATTTTAATTGTGAGCTTTTGCATGGTCTGTGTATGGAATTATACCTCACCTGTGGGAGCTTTGACAGATTCCTGCTACTTATGAATGAACTAGATTTTCTATATTCAAACCTACCATAAAATATATATGCTGCACATGTTTTTCTTTCTTTCCTTCTCTGCTGAGATGTAATTCCATTACAAAGGCTGCATCTCAAGAACCGTTGCCATCTTAATTAAGCACAAGGCATAGAAGTGTAAATTCCTTGACATTTTAATCAGCCGTTTAAGTTCATCTCAATTAGAATTGCGACAGGGCACAGTTGAAATGAAAAACTTGTACTGCTTTACATAAATGACTTGGCTTCCAACCTGTTTTTTTTTTTCATTTCATTTTGCGTGTCCTTTTTTAATATTCTTTTCCCATCTTAATGCACAAGCACCACAGGACTTAAAGCAATGACTAGCCCCAGTGGTCATCTTTTACATGCTTGAAAAGTGTGATATACAATGTAGTACTCTGATAATGTATAAGTGAAACAGTAGCAACAGTTTTTATCAATTACCCAACCATACACAACTCCTCTGAACAGCCAGACTGATTTTCCGAGGACCACTGTTGATTAGTGGATTAATTTTGGTCAAGTGAAGGTAAACAATTAAGTGGAAGGTTAGTTACCTGATTATTATGTTTCGATGTACGGGGACAATGAATTTTGAAAGCTTCAGAAAGGAGAAATGTAGTGAATTGTGACTGTTTTATGACATTTTATATTTTGCTGATACATATTGTGTATATAATTTCCTTGCCAATGGTCTGTCTGTGATAGGGGTCATGGCAGAAAGAAATATCAGAATAAGTAAAGAAAAGAAACAGGTTACGCACTGCTTGAGTGCATTTTTGTTTTTATCCGTATGTGAATGTCTGTGACTTCATATTTAGAGATGTCTTCAAGCATCTCTGATTGAAACAGTATGATATCAGATTTGTAGAAACATATGCTGTGCTGTCAACCAACAAGAAGCTATCATTATGCACTAAGACACACAGACAATTCCCCAACATTCACCCAGCAGTGGCAATATGCCCTTGAAGAAATATAAGCATAGTTATTATTTCAATTTCTTTCATATGCTGGAGAGGGTTCTATTTTATCTGTGCAAGTAACTTGCCATATAAACTGTTTTCTAAAGTTTCATTTCTTTTTTTCTGTTTTTATGATGTCTGTCTGATCCTCCCACTCTTTTTGACACAATCCCTATTTTTTAGCACAGTCAGGGAGTTTCTTTAAATTTGATGGAAATATTCAAAGAATATTTATTAACCGAACAAACTGAACTGAGGTGAAATGAACTGAGCTGAAATGAAACAGAACTGAACTGAGCTGGAATAAATTCTGCTGATTAAATGTGAAGGTTTGTTTACGAGACGGTTTTAGGGCTTAAATGGAGGATCCTTATAGCAACATTAAACTGAAATGTTTAATGAAATGAAATACATAATATTGTTCCAGACAGTTTCAATATTTCACCGGCCATTATTCGGTGCCATCCCAGCAATGACTTCAGGGACAATGAGATTTTCCTGTTTCACAAAAAACAAACCATAAGTCTTGATTTTATACATGCTATATGATTGTTGAATTTTTCATCCTATTACATAAAAGCACCCAGGCTGTTTTGCTTGTAAAATGACAGTCATTCTGTTGTAATACTCATGTGCTTAAGGTTTTCCTCCTTGGCAGAGAGAACTTGAAGTGACATGACATACTGTAAATCTGGCATTTAGAAAGCATGCACTGCAAGACTGTTCCCTCTGTCAGTGACTGGGTCTCTCCGTGGCAAAACGCAACTGGACTGGATTTGTATGGTACTGCTCTTAACTATACACAGATTAAGGCACTTTTACAAGCCTGTCAAATTCAAACCACAACATACACGTTCCTACGCTTTTCTCAGAAGGGCCAAAGTTCGTAATGTAATTCATAGAGCACAGGAGGCAGTGTTTCGCTTGAAGACACTACAACACAGTCCATAGGGGATCGAACCACTAAAACTCAATAAAGTCAATGGCCACTTCAAAACTGACACCAATTCAAAGAGGAATACTGACATTAAAATTCGGCCCCCTAGATTCTATACTAACTACACTGATGCGGAGCACCATTGCAGCTACAGGTAGCTGTCATTGTTAGTCATCGTTGCTTCCGTGTACACATTTCAATTCGTGCAAATCTCTTAACTGAAGTGTTGTACCAAGTAAAGAACAATTTAGGAATAAATAGATAGATAAATGAAGCAGAATGGTCCTTGTTTTTGATTAAGACCTATGACTTTTCATTGTTGAAAATATAGATGTGAAATTTCTATGCATTTGCCTTTCTGCTGATATGAAGTGAGGAAGAGAAACACATTTTTCGGAGAGAAGCAACCGAGAGCATTTGCTGACTTTTTTCTGTTTGTGTGAAGGTTCAGGTTTCTAACAAGTGCTCTGCCCTGTTGAACTCTGTGATTGCTTGCAATGACCGCGAGGAGGAAGGGTGGTCTGTCACTGTAACCTTGGCCTGGGGCCAGATGGCTGAGTAAAATGGGGATTAGGACCAACCCCCTGGGAACAGCTGGTCCTGGCAACACCAGTATGGGATAAATGGTGGTGAGAAATCATTAAGTTGATGATCTCTATCAAGATCGTGGTAATTAAACAGTCATAATGATGTATTATGTGTCAATACAAGTGTAACAAAATGGATTTGGCGAAATTGTGGTCACATTTTTAACGCAGATAGCTTTACTGAAGTGATGACATAGTAGGAAATACCATTCAGAGTCATCTGGTTATTTTTAATTTCAAATTCAGATTGGATACGGCTTACATTTGAAAGCAAGACAAAGACAAAGTAGCACACCAATTAATGGAGAAATATAGTGTGGTGTAATTTAAGATATGCTGAGAAGGAAATCTACAAGAAGGATGAGCAGTTAATGGGGGTCTTGCCACCAGTTCAGGCTTTCCACTTTTCCCAGATAAAAGTTACTAAAACTGAGAAGCCTGGCTGTCTGTGGGTGTAGTGTTGGTAGGATTGTCTCTACATAGCTGGTTTGGGAGCTTTCCTTACTCAGCTTAATTTTGACCTGGATTTAAGCAGGTGTGCTAGATTTTGTGGAATTGAAAGGATCTAACGAAAATCTCTGGCTATTAAACCAAAAATACTCGCACTTGGTCATTGGCTTTGGTGGAAGAGGTTTTGCTGAGTGAGGATGTGCGTACTAGGGGGACGTAGGGTTGAGCCTGGAGTCACGCTTTCTTTACGTGTCGGTGCCACTATCTCAAGTTGCGATCTTAAAATGTTTTTCCACAGGTTTAAGGGAGAGTGTGTGTGTAAAAGAAAGTGAGAGAAGAACTGCTACTAAGTAGGAATATTTTTCATTTTCTTCTTCAGTTTAGTCATAACAAGCCCTCCTGTTGCAGATAGTAACTGCATCTAAGACATTGCTTTTAGCACCTTCAACGCTGAAAGAAAGTGAATTATACATCTTACTCAAAGTCTGTAGAACGGTCCAAGTCCTCCACAACAGTAATTGCAAACTACATTTTTTTGCAAAAGTGAGAAAAGGTGAGTGTATATGTGCATATTTTCAAAATTGTTTATCTTGTATGAAATTAATACAAGAATAAAAAAGACAAAAAAACAAACCAATCCAATTGTGGATTATTCACATTTTAAAAGACCAGTTGTGTGTGATATACAAATCAAAATTTAGGATCATCTGATAGAATTCAGCTTGTGTGTCAGAGATGATTTGTATTTCCCATTTATTCTTCTATTATGAAACTATGATTATGTAAATCACATCCTCCTGCTTCTATTTAATTTTAATCCAAAAGAGGAGCACACAGTTCATTTTGATCATAGCCTCATCAGGTAACACAGATGCTGCCATGGTAACACATTATTTTTATTTTGATTTATTTTTGTAAAATTGAGGGTTAACGCACAGTTAAACTCTTTAGAATAAAACGAGACTGTCATGAAAACAATGAGAATTTGAATTAAATTGGAAATTAGAAAGTCACTTCTCTTAACAGTTGATCACTGCAAGGAGCTGACTGGAGGAGTCAGCTGAACATTTGTGCTAAAGTGTTATTGACAGCTACTGGAGATTTAAAAGGAGAATTTTATTACACAAAAAGATCCGACATACCCTTACCCTAGATTACAGCCTAAACTTCAAAATATGAAAACACAAAGATACATACACAGTAGAGGCAATGGGGATTGTAACAGTGAAGAGTACAGTAAATGGCCTGTAAATGACATTTACATTTACAACCTTGGATCAGGTTAGAACATTTCCACGTCATATTTAGGACTTTTGCAATAAGCAATGCCAGAATGATTTGAAACAACATCTTTTTCTGGTGCAAAGTTTTAAACGGGTCGATTTGAGAGTTACTGCAAAGACATGCCGAGTCAAAGTCAACAGTGGTTCAAACTAACTAGTGTTGACTATCAAGTATATCTTGCATGATCTCCCTGTGTGTTCTGACAGTTCTTTAGATAAAGGCAAGACAGTTATCACAATCAAGAGACATAACATGCCATGGAAAAATTGTGAATTTGGATAAAATACAGGACATAATGGTTTACCAGGAGAAATACAAACAAGTGTCTGCTACTGATTAAAAAAGGGGTGTGTGGAGGTCCAATAAGGTTTTTTGGGGGATTATTTATTTAAGGAACATTTTTTTCTTAATTTCTTCCAAAATGTCCCGGCTGTCCATTTATTGCACGATTACTTTGTAACACGAGTTTTATTTTATGGCAAACAAATGCCTGATATAAAGAGGAAAAAAAGAGAACTGATCTCCATCCTTGCTCACTCTGTCATTCTTCTTTACTTTTTCTTCCTCTCTGTGTTTTTTCTTGTGTCTGGATTGCAATCAATAGTTATTATCTGCTGAGTGTCATGATAGACACTACACAGAGCTCCTATTCTGAGTTGATGGTGCTTTTTCATTATAGCTGACACTAGCCTAAACAAAGCAGACCTATTTCCCTGCCACCAGACAAACACGGTCTCCATAATGGCACCAGATAAAAGAGAGGCAGAAGGGAAAATTGACTTTCACATAATGGGGAATCACTAACTCTGGACCACTTATTTTTCTACTCAATTTTCATTCAATTCCTCAAGCATCTTTCCGTGCAGTTCTTTCGGCAAACACACCAACAGAATGAACGACAATCTTCAACCTTGGTTTTTTTCAATCATATTTAGGCCAATAATTATCTATCGCATCTGTCCATCTTTACAGTGCTCCCCATGTCCATCTACTGAATATGTTGGAGGTGGATAGAAGGTGAAGTTGTTTTGTTTTGACGGGTTGTTGTTTCATAAAATAAATAAATGATATCTGCGCAGTATAGTGGAAAGCATAACGAATGGCAGTTGAAGAAAAGGCAATTTAGGGAGAAGTGCAGAGGCTGCTGAAGGAACAGAATGACTTTTTTACTGTGAAGTATAACCAATGCATTACAAAACACATCACCAGAGGTTTATTGAAAAAGCAGACTCCCCCACCCCCCACTTCCCCCTATGAAAATGGCGGACATTGTCATGGCCTACGTGGTTAGACACTGAAAGTCACTTTCAGAAAGTCAGTGGAAAGGCTTTTATTGTGGTGCCAAACATAAATAGAAGAGCTGAAGGTGAATAGTGGAACAAGAGGTGGTTGTTTTTCAATGCAGTTACATGCATAAGTGTACATACATTTCATGACATGTGTCTCTAAAGCGGTTCAGGCCGTCTGTGACCATATTTTATCACGATCTCTCCCTGTCACACACACACACACACACACACACACACACACACACACACACACACACACACGCACACACACACACACACACACACACACACACACACACACACACACACACACACACTCACATTCAAAGATACAAAATAAAACAAGTCCCATTTAATTTAGTCTAGCCAGCCAAAATGTTGTTAGGAAAGACACTGAATTGCTCCTTGGGTGCAGCTCAGGGTTTCGTAAAGTGTTAAATGCAGGTGATAATAAAGTGTAAAAAAGGTTTTAGCTTTGTAAGAATCTTTCATATCTACCTTATAGTATCCACACTTTGTTGTTTAATCTCCGCTAAAATCACTGGTGTAAATGGTACAGAGGGACACAGTTTTGGACCAGACAATGGGCAGTCAAGAAAATTTTCTTCACAAAATGTTCAGCCTTTGGCGGCATGGTGGCACACTGGAAGAGCATTCCACCACACAGCCACAAGTTCCCTGGTTTGATTCAGACATAGGACGTTTGGATGTCCTCGCCGTGTCTGCATGGGTTTCCTTTTCATAAAATAACTTTTGTCTCCAATGTTAAAATTTTAATGTCAATTGGAAAGTACTAAGTTGTACTATCATGGTACTGACAGGAAGAGAAATGGAGAAGGAGTTATCTTAAAAGAGGAGTTTGTTTGGAATCTTCTGGAGTGAAAAGAATGACAGATAGACTTATGGGTCTGAAACTGTAAATTGAAGGTGTGATGCTCAATGCTATTGGTCATTATGCCCCGCAGATGAGATGTGAGTTTGAGGAGAGGGAGAAGTTCTGGAATGAGCTAGATGAAGGGATGCAGAATATCCCCAGACGTGAGATAGTGGTAATTGGAGGAGACTTCAATGGGCATGTTGGTGAAGAAAATCAACAGTCATGAGGAAGTGATGGGCAGGCTTGATATGCAGGATAAAAACGCTTAGGGACAGATGGTGGTATTTTGCAAAAACGATAGAAATTGCTACCTGCCAGAGGCAGGTAGACAACATCTTGTATAGACGAGGTAACCTAAAAGAGACCAGTGACTGCAAAGTAGTTGGTGAGAGTGTAGCCGGACAGCATAGGCTGCTGGTTTGTGACTCTGGTGACAAGGAAGATCAAGAGGACAAGGGCAGAGCACAAGACAAGGTGGTGGAAGCTGAAAGGCGAGGAGTGTTGCATGGTTTTCAGGGAGGAGTTGAGAAAGGCTGTGTTGGTCAGGGTGAGCTTCCGGATGATTGGACAACAGTTAATGTTATCAAGGATAAAGATAGGAGAGTACTTTGTGTGTCATCTGGAAGGAAAGTAGATAAGGAGACTTGGTGTTGGAATATGGAAGTGCAGGTGTATTTATTGAGAAAGCAATTAGCAAAGAAGAGGTGGGATTCTGAGAGGACTGAAGAGAACAGACAGGAGTACAGGGAGATCCAACATAAGGTAAAGATAGAGGTAGCAAAGGCAAAACAAAGGCCGTACGATGACCTGTATGCTCGGTTAGACATTAAGGAGGGAGAGAATTATCTATACAGGTTGGCGAAAAAGAGAGATAAATATGGAAAGGATGGACAACAGATCCGGGTGATGAAGGATGGAGAGGGCAATTTATTGACAGATGCTGGTAGAGTGATGGGATGATGGATATAGTGCTTGAAGAGCTGATGAATGTGGAAAATGAGAGAGAGGCAAGGGTAGATGAGGTGACTATTTTAGACCACAAAGTAGCAGAGATTAGTAAAAATTAAGCGAGGAAGGCATTGAAAAGGATGAAGAGTGGAAAGGCAGTTGGTCCTGATGATATACCTGTGGAGGTGTGGAAGTGTCTTGGAGAGGTACCGGTAGAGTTTCTGAGTCGATTATTCAAGACGATCTTAGAGTGAGAAGATGCCAGAAGAATGGAGATGAGAGGGAGCACATTTTTAAGAATAAAGGAGATGTGCAACTATTGAGGGATAAAGTTGATGAGCCATACAATGAAGTTGTGGGAAAGAGAAGTGGAAACTAGACTGAGAGAAGTCAACATTTGTGAATAGCAGGATGGCTTCAAGTCTAGAAAAAGTACTACATATGCAATATTTGCTTTGAGAATACTAATAGAGAAGTACAGAGAAGGCCTGAGGGAGCAGTATTGTGTTTTTGTTGACCTAGAAAAAGCATATGACAGAGTGTCAAGAGAGGAGCTCTGGTATTGTTTGAGGAAGTCTGGAATGGCAGAGAAGTATGTTAGACTGGTGCAGGACATGTATGCTTGTCACGGGCCGCTGGGGGCGGACTCGGAACCATACCACCAAGGCTGAAATCAGGGTTGGAGCTCTTTTATTGGGGTAGGCAGGGTGTCACAGGCAGGGTTACCGGAAGGGTCCAGGGCAGAGTTACAGGAAGGGCCCCAGGCAGGGTTACAGGAAGGGCCCCACAATCCTTCAGCCCTGGGACCTCCAGTCGTTCCTTCCTTCGAACCTTCTCGATCCCTCGCGAATTCCCCGGCCCCGAGCAGAGCGTGCCGCTGCTCTTTATTGGGCCGGGTAATTAGCGCCAACTGCCGCTGATTACCAATTTGACCCAGGTGTGTGAGACCCTGACAATGCTAGCTGTGAGACTGTGGTGCGGTGTGCTGTAGGGGTAACAGAGAAGTTCAAGGAGGAGGTGGGACTTCATCAAGGATCAGCTCTGAGCCCCTTCTTGTTTGCAGTTGTGATGAACAGGCTGACAGATGAGGTCAGACAGGAATCTCCATGGACCATGATGTTTGCAGATGACATTGTGATCTGTAATTAGAGCAGAGAACAGGTTGAGGAAAATCTGGAGGTGTGGAGGTGTGCGCTAGAAAGGAGAGGAATGAAAGTTAGACGCGGCAAGACAGAGTATAGATGTGTGAATGAGAGGAACGGTGAGGCTACAGGGAGTGGAGATCAAGAAGTTGGAGGATTTCAGGTACTTGGGGTCAACAGCCCAGAGCAACAGAGCGTGTGGAAAAGAAGTGAAGAGACAGGTTCAAGCAGGTTGGAATGGGTGGAGAAAAGTGTCAGGGGTACTATGTGATAGAAGACTATCAGCCAGAATGAAAGGAAAGGTGTACAAGACAGTGGTGAGACCAGCGATGCTGTGTGGCCTAGAAACAGTTCCAATGACGAAAAGACAGGAGACAGAGCTAAAGGGTGGAGAGATGAAGATGCTAAGGTTCTCTTTAGGAGTGACCAGGATGGATAGAATCAGGAATGTGTCTATCAGAGGAACAGCGCAGCTTATATATTCTTGAGAGGAGGCCAGAGAAGCCAGACTGAGATGGTTTGGTCATGTAATGAGGAGGGATAGTGAATATATAGGTAGACGGATGCTGGAATTAGAGCTGCCAGACAGGGGTGGCTCGAGGAAGACCAAAGAGAAGATTTATGGACGTAGTAAGAGAAGATATAAAGGTTGTTGGTGTGAGAGAGGAGGATACAGAGAACAGTTAGATGGGTTAGATGGAAAAGGTTGACTCGTTGTGGTGACCCCTGAAGGGTGAAGCCAAAAGGAGAAGAAGAAGTTTAGTAACGTGTAGTTTTTATGCTAATTATCTTCTCATAAAATTTGGCTCACAAATTTCTATTAGTTGTTTGGTGCGGCAAGTGGCAGTTTGGAATAGTTAGTAAAAGATATTAATAATTAATACATAAACTGAAAAAGGAACAATGGATCATCAGATGTGTTCTCTTCTAAACCTTGGAAGAGAGTAATAAAATAAAGGTTCTGCAAGTTGCAATTGTATTCCCCACATAACCCATTCCCTCTGTTTTATCACAATGGAACAATTCCATGACCTTGAAAATAAAAGTGATGCAAAATCTACAGATGAAACACAGCTGTTTAAAAGATGAAGATATAATGGCATCACACCTCTCTCATTGTTAAATTCCTCCATTGTTTATTTGAATAATTCAACAACATAACCTGTTACCGAACTGATATATTCTTGTGGGACCCTGTCCTTTTGTGGTTATAATTCTTGTTATTCTTGGGGGTTTCTGTCATTTGAGTGTTGGGGATTGCATCAAAATGTGAAAAAAACTAATGTGTTTCTAATTAAATTTTCATAATACTACCTTATGATGAATTTTATCAACTTCTTTATTTCGACGGTCCTGAAAGGAAACTTTGAAAACATGTGTTTATCTAAGATAAAGTTTGTTATGTTTTTATAGAACACATCTATCTTAACAAAAACTTGCACGTACACCAAAGGTGTGTGGTGTGTATCAAAGGACAGATTTTGTGCCATCTGCTGAACACTACTGATGCTACATAGATTGTTTCTGTCGTGTATGCTCCACCCAAGCTGAGGGAATTTGTAATTTCTGTGGCACCCAGTTGGTTCAATTGATTGCATCTCTTGTAGCTATTCGCAGAGCACTTCATGGACAGCTGAGTAAAGTTTATAGATAGGAGTGGAGCACAGTTTATGATTTCCAGCCTAAAGTGCTATACTGTGGAAATGTGTTTCTTTTTTTGGGGGGGGGGGGTAAAACCCATGTTTATAATGCTGCTTTGAAAAAAACAATATGGCCACATTTCTAGGAGAATGAGTAACAGACAGAGTTAAGCATGGTACATGCATTATCATATTAACGCCCGGAGCCAAAGAACAGGTACCATCCACCATGAAAAGTACAGGGAAGTGATGTATTTCTCTGTGAGGTAAAACTCGAACGTATCAATCTTTATTTTTAGAAAGGGTTTAGTAAAAATATTAGTAAAACCTACAATATAGCTTTGTACAATTTAGCTGTATCACAAAATTAGAGGCTTTACCTCTCTCATAAAAACTCAACACCGTAAGTATCATATGGTGATTGTATCATACTACAATAGATTAGATTATCCTGGTGTCATCAGGTTTGGTGGTAGAACATTTTGATAAATAAATACGATGCACAGTCATGAGATACTCGTCGACATGACAGGTTCACAAAGATTCACAATAATGAATGATTTTGAAAAGCATATAATTATTATTATCATTATTATTTTGTATTGATATCAGTTGTAAATATGCTAATATCAGATGATTCACATGACATGCTCCTCATGTATTCTCCCTTGCCAATAGTTGATCCAGACATTAAAGGGTCTGACTCAGCATACTGCAAAACAATTTAGACCTTTCAGTATAAATCACATCTTATTTATATTAAATGAAATCACCCGAATAAACATTGTGCTCTTTGTTTGAAGGTAAGCATTCAAAAACAAACAAGTGTGTGAGGGTATCTATGGGTACTGTATCTGGGATGTTTGTACATTTCCTTGAACATGTTTGCTTAGGTTTATGGGATATATATTGGTAATCTCACAAGCACAAATGTATAATGTAGTGATGATAAGATTGGCTTTAGTCCCTGGTTTGCTGACCAGCTTAGGAGAAGGTAGGGTGGCAGTTTTAGAGAGTAATGAAAGGGTCCAGCATCAACTGTTCTTTTACAGATAAATGTGCTGCGGGAGGTTTTGTATATATATTACAAATTATGCTGTGTACAGCAGCAACAGTCTACCTTTCAGTGCATTATGATCAGTCTTTCACACTGGAACAAACTATCATCATCATTTTACTGTTACTGTTCCTGAATTTATTGGCAAAACCCAGAGATTTACAATACGGGTTTGCTGCTAAGTGTAATCAAAATGTTTTTAAGCTTGAATGTCTGGCCAGCAAACATTGAAGGCTATATTGTGTTGCTTCTATACCTTGGAACAGGCCTATAACTTTTGGGTTAATGAGTATTTGTGACTGGGGATTGAATGAAAGTTTTGCTTACCTATGTAAGGCATTGAAATAATGCATTGTGATTTAATGTCAATACATTTTGAACCATAGCAGGGGCAGAAGCCAAAGCAGGGAGACCACCCTCTTCCTGGCCTCATGGTCCAGCTCTTTTGGGGGAAATTAGGGATAGCCCAGACACCCTGCAGAGGACACTCATTTCGGCAGCCTGTATTCATGATCTGGTTCTTTTTCGGTCACTACCCACAGCTCATGACCATAGATGAGGGTAAGAATGTAAAGCAAGATTGTCTTTTGACTCAGCTCCTTCTTCACCCCGACGGACCAATGTGGAGTCCGCATTAGTACCGACTCCCTGGGGACTGGCAGGCCAAACTCCCATTCATCCTCATGGTCCACTGCTGGGTAACGAGGATGAAAATCACACTACTCCTCAGTGAATCCAACATTCAAATATTGCACTGCCTCCTTTCTTCAGCACCCCGAATAAACCTTTCCAGTGTGGCGAAGGAGTGT
This sequence comes from Fistularia commersonii, assembly GCF_037954325.1. Taxonomy (NCBI): domain Eukaryota; kingdom Metazoa; phylum Chordata; class Actinopteri; order Syngnathiformes; family Fistulariidae; genus Fistularia; species Fistularia commersonii. Next base: position 1,889,528 of record NC_141308.1, read on the forward strand.
GGTCTCCCTGTAATTGGAACACATTAAGGTTTATCTAAAGAGGGAGATCACCACTCTGGTTCGCAAATCTAGACACACTGTCCCTGATGTCCATACGATGTTGCTGAGCCATGTCAGCCAGGATTTATATCACACTTCAATTTCTGACAAGAAAAAACGAATTTAAGTTGTTGTTTAAAGAATGAATCAATCAGTATACTTCAGCTTAAACTTCAAAATCTTGTGTATTTTTCTATCAGTCTACAACACAGACCAACGTACTGTATGTGAGCAGAAACACATTTATTTCTCTGTTCAATATCACCTGTTTTACTTCCCTTCCCTCGATCCTCACACAGCTTCTGGATTTCTATTGACATTGGCTTTCTGGATGGTAGTTCTTAATTCTCATTAGCTGAATCAATCTGCAGTCCCTCATGTAATCTCTGATCTTCTACCACAGAGAAGAAAGTGATCTACATTACACAGTGATTCATTTGGATTTCTGGAATCCATCAAGTAAATTGTCGTTTCATATGAAATGGACTTGGACATTTTTTGTGTCTGAATTTGAGCCCAACACTCTACTTGCTAATATTAACAAAGCTACGTTACGTTATGCAAACTCCTGCCTCTATAAAATGCAAAGAATGACATTTTGGTTTACACTTCCCTCTGCAGGTGTCTTACATTTAAATATCCCTTCAACCAGTGTTGTCTCATCTGCCCTCGTCATCATGCTATCACTGTGCATTGGTTTAATCTCTCCCGCTGGAACTTGTGCACAGAGAAATGGTCCTTGGTGAAAATTAAAGTGCAATTACAATGTGAAAATTTCCTTAGTGTTTTTTTGCTGTAATTAATTAATCAAAATTAATACATTTAAGTCCCAGCCCAATTATCCAGGTATATATAATGCTCCTCACAGCTAGCCTCACCTGCTACCCTAGATCTATCGTCTCTGTTTTTGTCACGGCTCCGAAGAGAATTGATCATTTAAATTCACAAGGCTCTGATTTGAAATACATAGCCCTGACCTGTTATTGATTATCCTTCAGCCAGGTTTGACATTGCTTCTTAACAGAATTCCCCCACTGAATATAAAACATGGAGAAGAGCATCAGAGATTGTACATCAGAGTGTAAGTCAATCATAACTTCTTTCTCAAAAGTAATTGTGGTTGTAAAGACTTCTTTCTGAAGTAAGAAGATGAGTTCTTGGGTACACAGCCCACACAGTATCCCTAAGAACTTCATGCTTATGGATAAAATTTCTCATTTATGGTTAGAATGTTAATTTTAAACAAATGTGGTTTCATAGGATGTATATTGTAGAGACAAGATCACCCAAGAATACAAGGTCCACTTATTTTGGGCAGCATACTTGCTATTCATAATTGTTTAACTGTTTACAATCTGTTTCCAGTTATTTCACAAATTGAAACTTTGATAACAGACAACCACAATACCCCTTCAACAGAAACCCTTCTCAAACACAAGGAAGGGTCACTTTCTTGCACGGTGGAATGATTTCAGCACTACAAAAAAAACAAAAAACAAAACTTTTTTGTAGTGCAGAAGTATTTGCGTTCTGAGAGGAGAAAGATGCTAGAGGCTACAGTTGGGGCTGAGATAAAGGAAGTCACATCTCGGAGTACAGATGAGATAGCTCATTTTATGATGATAATGCCATGTTTGAGTTAGCCTTTTGGACATGAAAGAAAAAAACAAATTGGGAACTCATTAAAACTTTATATGTTGTTATATGAACATTTGCAGAAACCTGTCACTCATATTTGGAGGCGAGTGTGACAATGTCCTGCTATTTCTTGTTGGTATATTTGTACCCCTTAAGTGTTTCGATATGTTCCTCTGACCCACGCACAGACAAAAGACTCCAAAAACAGAGAATAAGTTTTTTGAGAACTTTATTTGTATGTAACACAGTAATAGTTTGTCATTAAAGTGGAGTTGGCCCAGAGAGAGCGCTGGTTCCAAGAACAGCTGGTGACTGGTATTGGCAGAACACTGGCATCCATGGAGGTCATGGCAGCAGGTGAGCTTGAGGGGGGACTTGGGGGCCAGGCAAAGAGCACTTACATCCAAATTCGCAGTAGGGGCCGAGATAGAACCAGAATCCTGGCGGGGAAGCACCGGCAAGCAAAACTTGAGTGGCCTTAGAGCCAGATGGAGTGGCGCTGGAATCCAAAACTTGCAGGAGGGGCATGGGTGGAATGAGGAGAACCAGGCAAGAAAGCACCGGTAACCACAACTTGGGGGTTGGTCAGGAGAGACAGCCAGGTGGGAGGCTCTGGGATAAGCCAATGGGAGGGAAGGAATGAGGGATGCAGTGGAGAGAAGACCAGAGCGGAATAGGCGAGATGGCGCTGGAGACAGCGAGAGTGTAAGGAGAGCAATTGCATTGGAGACAGATAAAAAAAGAGCTAATGACCTGGCAACCAGTGAGACCAACACCCTCAGCTTTAAGTCCTCACTTACTGCTGGTATCCTGCTAAGGCTACAATACAGTATAATTTGTTTTTAAGTTTAATATACAAGCACTTCATCCCAATATGCCACTGTTTTCTCCTAGGTCATATTGTTTTGGCACCATGACCCACCAAAAAGAGCCCTTTTGTAATAAATCTACGATCACTGGGCTGCTTTCCACATGTGTCTCGCTTCTTAAAAAGAGCAACGGCACCAGCAGAATAGCCAAAGATGCATGCCAATATTTTCACTAGCATTAATTATTCATTAAAATGTAGTGTCTGTTTGTCCTGATAAGCTGCTGGTTCATTCAATTCTGTGCATCCATGTGAACACAGCTGATTGAGCTAGCTATGCTGTAAATGCTCTTAACATCCTCATTTGCCAAGAATCAGCCATGATTCATGGAAATAACTTAACCTGGACCTGTATTGCATGTTATTTGCATTTATTCAATTTAACAATTAAACTTCACTTTAAAGTTTCATTATAGTTCAGTAAAGACTGAGCTTATCTGATTTTTTTTCTGTATGATGCCCCGTTTAGTATTCACATGTTGTATTTAAGTCATGAAAGGGAGGTAAAATTCTCGGTCAGAAGTTAAGGTTTTAGGCAATAGCCAATCCTGTTAGAGTCAGAATATTGTGTGTAAATTGGCATCTCAAAGATACCAGGTGTGAGATTGTGTATTCCCTACATTTATAGTCTTTTAACTTACCTTAAAATTAGGTGTGTAATGAATGGGACAGAGGGATAACAAAAGACTGTCTAATCAATTAGGCTGTCAAGTGCTCTGCTCTGCTTTCCCTGTCCTAATTAGATACAGCTCAGAGTCTCCTTTGCCAAAAGATACACATAGAGGCCATCCTAATGAAGAGTGAGGTGCAGCTATGTCAGACCACAATAAGGCGAGTAGGACAAGTATTTGTTTTTTTAGCATCCAGCAAAAGGATTTTATTTTGTAGACACCGAAGTGCCACTTTCATATCTTCCCCAGTGATGAGGAAGCAGTTGTTTTGGAAAAAAAATGTAAACCTGGGCCCAATCCTCTCATGTAATAATCTGACAGCTGTGACCTCCCTCAGGACCTGTCAAATGCCCCTACAGGTGCGAAGCTTCTGTTGCACTGGTATTTGAAGACAGACAAACATCCCTCTGGGGAAAGTGATAGAAGTAAGCGGAAACATTTGCCACAGAAGAGAGCAGCTTTGAGGCAAATGTGATTTGCCTGTCTGAGAATGTGGAGGGTGTCCAGAGTCACATGGAGGTATGAGTTTGAGTCACTAATATCAAACAATCCACATGTACACTTACTTGGACATAGAGTATGTTAAAGCATGTTAAAAATGACCCATGCCAATTCCACACTTAGCTTAACACTTGAAAATTAGAAGGATAATTATCATGTTTCAAATTCTCTTTGAATAAAGTATTGATTCACACATACAGGTATTGGTACAAGTCTATAAAAGACAGCTATAAAATCCCAAGTTTTACCTCAAGCATGGATTCAAGACCCTTTGTAGTACCGGAGAGTAGCATCTATTTCTGAAAACTGTTTATTTGTTTTTTGTCACAATATACTGAAAATGTGTCTCTGACTATCTGGAATGGCTTTTGCTGTGCAAAGCAAAGGTGGATTCTTGAGCCTGTGGCACTGTTCAGTTTACCACACTGTGAATGTAATTAAATACAAGAGTGGTTGGTATTTACTAGCGAGGGGGTTTGTAGAGGGAACAGCATCTCTGCGCTCCTCCAACAGCCTTCCATCTGTCTGATTGGATTGCAGTGCAGGGCAGTACCAGACATTACACAGGCACAGGAGGAGACAGGCCAGACTGAGGTCCCCCAACATGTCCTCCTTCTGTTTTTAATACATTGTGACCTAGCCAGAGGGATTCAGAAGCAGCAGATTAAATAAATATAGATTGTGTGTCTTTGTTTCAAGATATTAGTCATACTTAAGATTTGCCTCTCAGCAAAAAAATGTTAATTTTGAATCTCATGAGTTCCTGTGTGTGTGTGTGTGTGTGTGTGTGTGTGTGAGTGTGTCGGGGCAGGGGGGGGGGGGGGGCGTGATCTTTATCTGCAAGGATCATGTCAAGGTAGAGAATCAGAGGGAATTAAATTAGAACCATGACAACTGAGCTTTAACTGCCTTTTGTGAAAAAAAAAATCCACATGACTTTAATGTACTCAACCATGTATCTGTGAAAATTCTCAGTCATCCGGGTCATGGTCAATTGTTAGCAGCTAGACTTGGTTTCTCTCATTCTCTCCTTTAAGATGTTCATCAAGACATCTCACCCTAGGGGCTCCTCGAGGCTAGAGGTGAAATGCCTTTCAGGGGAGAAACTAAGTCCAGTAGCAACATCAACATCTCGCTGTTGAGTCGCACTTACACTTCATGTATGTTTGGGGAGCCATGTTTGGTTGCAAGATTATTGCTCTTCATTTTTTTTTCCTTATTTTTCTATAAATCATTGAGATGTGAGTCATTTGACATTGCTCTGTCTGTTTTTCTTTTATGTAAAGCTTTTTTGGAGGTACCATTAGTGAACACTAATGGTACTAGTGGTTGCTAATAAAGACAGATTTTACAAGACCAACTCCATGCTGAGCTGAAGTTGTGCTGTCATTACCTGCTCATTAACTATAAACATAGTGATAGGCTATGTTCCAGTAATATAATACATTTCTATTGCAAAGATTTATAGATGGACCTGAATGAAGTTAAATATTGCTGGACATTAAATCAATAGTACTAAATCTACCACAAAAATAATCTCTTTAATGATGAAAGTTTTATTGATTTGGTCTTTGGCCAAGAATGACCCGAGGAGGAAAGGTGATGGTCAAAGGATTGGCGGCAGTGCAAGGTTGGGTGGCGGCATGAGTAGCAGGAACCCTTTCCTTTAGGATGGCAGGAACAGCAGCCCCCACAGAGTGGATAATGACCACAGGGTCAGTTTTCCTATGCTAGAAAGATGCCTACCAGCTTACAATCAACCTTGGCCAGGAACCATGAAGACCAACTGATCACCGGAGGAAACAGCAACAGGAATGGTTCAGTTTCCAGGCCATTCAAAGGACCCTCCAGCAACACTTTGGTCGCATTATCTTCCCTCAGAACCAGCTCTCCAACAGTTAGACATTATTGGGCAGGATGAGCGAACCCTCCAGACCTTTATCTGGAGGCTATAATGTGCTCGCCTGCTGGAGCATCTCTCCTTGTTTGCCCACACGACCTTGGAGGAGTCTCTTGGGGAAGCAGAACAGGTAGAGAACATCGTGGAGGCTAGGGAACTGACCTTCAGTATGGGTTGTGGTAGACCAACTGCCCGCCAGATTGAGAAAGAAGCAACCTGCGATGAAGGAGGCCAGACCCCAAGTGCAGCTCCGCGACCCTACAACGGGTGTGAGGAGAGCTGCTCGATGCCTAACAGAGGAGTTTTTTTGTTGCGGGCCAGATGGCACACTGCTGTCCAGGGGCTAGCACCAAGGAGCCAAGTCCCATAGCTGACTTTAAACTGAAAGGGGGAGGCACAAGAGACCCTTCGCCCCAGGGCAGTACCACAGTTGGGTATTGGCTAAGCCTAAAGATTGTATGTGGACTGTAATATTGATTGTGTCTGATGCCAGGCTCCACTCATCCGTCCCTGGGTCCGTCCACTGATCCTGGATGTGGGGGCTGGAAATGCACCCACCTCAGCGTCACCATTGCCACGGGTCTGCACTATAAATGCTTAGAGAGAAGGTCCTCCTACTGTGTAGAACACACGCTTTGGTTAGCAAGAATACAGGATCCCTGTATCATTGGCCTTGGCTTTCTGAAAAAATGGGAGCAGCGGTTCATGTACCCAGGGAAACACTATACCTGGGTGTCGAAGCCACTGCACTCCATCCTACTGGTGAAGATGGACTCACCTCCAGACTGATGCACAAGACCTCAACACAAGTCACCCGAGGAAGCAATCCAGCACCCTTGGACCCACTGTCCACTGAGAGCAATTTATAACTTGTACTGCCAGAGCTGTGACCGTGGCATCGAGATTGTGATCGATCTGAACTTACCACTGGTCCTGTGGACTTATTGGTTGGCAGTCCAGGAGTCCACTAGGTGCACCCTTCCGGCTCTTTGGAAGGAAACTACCACAACATCTTTGGACTTGGTTTTGGGGCCCCCATCTAAAACTTGAAGTGGAGGGGAAGCCTGGCTTGGATTACCTTCACAATCCCCCAAAATGACTCAAGGGGTTGCAAAACATAACCAGGCAAGCCCTCACAGAGGCTTGATCCAAACAGAAACGGGCGTATGACGTTCACTGTTGTGGAGAGGATTTCGCTCCTGGGGCACAGGTGTGGGTCTACAGCCCGGAGAGGAAGAGGGGCCTCTCCCTCAAGCTAATGTTTTTACTTGAAACTCTGGCACAACAATTTCCTTCGGGATTAATAAAGTTGTTCTCATCTCATCTCATCTCATAATGAGCCACTGGGTTAGGCCTTGTACGGTCAGACGTTGTATGTAGGGTGAGATGAGTGAAAAGGAGTAATGTGGTGGTTCTGCACAGAGACAGACTGGCCCTGTACCAACCCATGATTCAACCAGAGAGCGAGGCCGGATACTGGCCACGGGAAGCCGCCCCCACTTCCGAGCCTGCTCGGGAGGCACCTAATCGACCTTGCCGACACCGCAGGACCCCACCCCGTTTAAGGACTTTATTATGGACGCTAAGGTTGCAGAGGACAGCTAACCTGCTTGGTGGGGGCGCATGGTGGGGGAGGCTGGCCGGTGAAACCCCAGAATCCTATGCAGTTAAATGACTTTATGGAGCCTCTCATGATTCTAAAGAACTCTATTGTATGAAGAATTGTATGATGTTGTTGTTGTTGATGTATTACACTAACCTGCACACTTAGTTGTTGTAATGGGAGATGTAACCTTAATTTAACTTTTGGCATTGTGAGATACCCCCCCTTTGGTTTCCCTGTTTGTCGGTTGTCGAATTAAAAGCCCTTCCTATAAGCAAAACATCCTTGACTCGATTTTTCGTATTGTAAAACCCCAGCTTGGCACAATACCAAAGCCAAATTTTCAACTGTCAGCAGAAGTACATAGTGTGCTTAATGTTTGAACTGCACTCTGCAAATGTCTGTACTCAAAAGTCAAATTGTCTTAATGCATCACTGGGCAGCATTCATAGAAATGAATGGAAACCCCAATCTGTGTTGCTGTGTTAAGGTGTCTTAGTGCATCCAACTTCTATGTAAAGTTAAATAGATTAAACAAGGCTTAAAGGCAGTTAAATTCAACGAGTTTTCAATGATCAAGAGGCTTAAGTTACCAAAGGACTTGAAGGACTGATGAAAATAAGATTCAAGTTTGTCTAGTGTGGTTAGTGATGCTGGAAGATGTTCGTGACTGACCTTTATCTAATCTCTTTCCCTGCCTTGAGCAACAACTTGAAAATATGTCTGTAACCATGGAAATCAAATACATTTTTCCACAGCTATTAAAGTTAATTGTGTTTTTCCTCCAAAAAGTAATCAGTTATCTTTGACAAAAGTCTGATATTTGATGTTTGTCTTTGATACTGTCACTAAGGATTCAAGACTAGATTGAAAGCTCTCTTTGTATGTTTCACTCAAAGGCATGAAATAGCATTGCTATTGTTCCATTTTCTGCTGATTAGGCCCTGTTACCTCCTGTTCCTTGAACAGTTGTTCTTCAGCGAGTACAAAGACCATCAGGACAGCGTGTCCTTGTCATTAGCTCAGTGTGGAAGCTTCACTCTTACTTATTACTCTCCTGGTTTACCTCGCCAAGGGTGGTGGCTGGACATGAGTACAAAAAGGAAAATAAACGAATGTGTAGAGGGAGGGAGGGAGGAAGAGGGAGAGCGAGGGATCGAAAAAGAGAGAGTGAGAGAGAGAGAGAGAGAGAGAGAGAGAGAGAGAGCGTGAGGTCTGATACTCCATTATTAGGGCAATGGGGATGCTTTTTGTTCTTGGGTAAAGGTAGTGATTGAGGCATGGGCAAGTCCTTGAAGTCAGTCCCACAGTGAAAGAGTGAAAACAATGACAGTTATGAAAGCTCGATGTGGGCTCAGTGCTGAGCCAGCAGGGCCAGAGGTGGAGTTGACAGGGAGGGCAAAGGAGCCTCCTGTGGAGACACTGATCAAATATGGTACTGGGTGTAGAGGGGGCGCGGATATACTGTAGATATATGGATATACAGGGACTCTCATTTGCAACACTTGCTTTTTCCACCATTTATTGGACTGTCATGTTGTGTCAGTACGTTAAAGGCAGGTGTACTTTTCCTTAACTATACACTGAAGAAAACAAATGACAAGAAGGCTCAAATGTAAACTCCTAGGAGGCAGTGTTATATGCTTCAGTTGGCTTCAAAAGCTTCATGTTCCGTGCAGAATAAGATAGGATAGGTACATTTTTGGCAATTGGACAGTCTTGGTGTCTGTGTGAAATATGACTGGCCTTTTCGTGATTCCTTATTAGCCCCTTGACATCAAAAAGAGACGTTGTGATTCAGATAGATGATATGATATGATTTTTATTTAAAGTGTGAAAGACAGTATCTCAAGATCAGGTCAGCTGGTTGGATCAACAAATCACATATTTTGGAGATGGGAAAAAAGTTATTTGATCAGGTATGAAAGTCAAACTTTCAGGGTTTCAAATGCACTTTCACAGCAAAAGGTAGAAATTACCATCTCCATAAACCACTGCACAATCACTGTCAATGCTGTGTTCAGCCTATCTCACCACAAATATGAGGAATTGTCAATCTTGAAACAGAGCTTTGAGTGTTAGTGCAAAGTTGTTTACAATATAAAATAGTTGTAATGTATAAAGTGTTTCAACTAAATCCTAGCATATGTTATATTTAATCATAATGATACATTGTTAAAGCAAATAATGCAGTCTTGTTTTTAACTGGGGATTTCATACACCCTTTGTGATAAAGTATGTTTGTCCATCAAGATAGAATTAAAGATAAGATAAACTGTATTGATCCCCATAGGGGAAATTCTTTTGTCACAGAGGTGTAACAGTGACAATGTCAATAAATATGAAAAGAAACATAAATAAAGAGACAATTAGAAAACAATTAGAAAACAGCAAAAGACATCCACAAAGAAATAGACTGCTGAGAGAATGGAACACAAAATGGCAAAAAAAAGAGACAGTAAGGGTGAAAACAGACAACCAAAATTACAACATAAACGGAGTGACAATAGCAATGACGAAAATAAAATAAATAAACCAAAATAAGCAGGATGCCAATGTGTTGAGACCAATAAGGATAAAATAGACAACAGAGTCAGGGCACAACACGTGTAAATGGGGTGAGGTAGTGAGGTTGTTGTAGCACAGATGCCCCTCCAGCCGGTCCGAGCTATGTGCCGTCCAGACTGCTGTTAGACATTCTGATGGCCGTGGGCACAAAGGAGCATCTAAAGTGTTTAGTTCTGCATCTGCTTAGGATGAGACGTTGGCTGAAGGAGCCACCCATCAGCTACAGCTCATCGTGCAGGGGGTGATAGGGACTGTCCTGGATAGCTCCCAGTTTGTCCTTCACTCTCTCCATTGCCATCGATTGAAGATGGTCCAGGTTCAGTTCCACCACTGATCAGCCTTTCCTCACTATCATGCTGAGCCTGTTGACCTCAGCAGTCCTGGCACCGCCCCACCAGCACACCATACCGAAGAAGAGTGTGCTGGCTTCCATAGACTGGTAGAGGGTCTTGAGGAGCCCACTACAGACACCAAACAACCTCAGTCAATTTCAACTGATTTATATATATGATTGATTAATTAGTAATCTACACTGTGCACAATTATTAGGTAAGTGATTACTTTGACCATATCATAATTTTTTCCATAATTTCTAACTCTAAGCATATGAGCTTGATTGCTCATTGGATTTATTGTATATCTGGTGATGTGTATTTGTGTAATGAGGGAGGGTGTGGCCGAAAGAGATCAACACCGCATATCAAGGTGTGCATAATAATTAGGCACACTTTATATATATTATTAGGATGCAGCACTCTTGAAATATCTAAGATATTGCAGCGTGATCACAGAACCAACAAAGGTTTTGTCGCAAAAAGCCAATAGGGTTGCAAGAAACATGTCGAGAAGAAAAGATGGAAATTAACTGCCAAAGATTTGAGAGGAATCAAACCAACCGACTCAAAATCAACTCTCAGACCTACTGCCAAATTTTAGAAGACACTTTCTTTGAGCAGTGATACAGGAAAAAGTCTGCATCTTTCAAGAAAACTTTGATTTTTATGCAATTCAACGCTCCATCACATGCGTCTAAGTAGTCCACTGCATGGCTGGCCAGTAAAGGCCTTAAAGATGAAAAACTAATGACATGGCTCCCGTGACCTGACTTTAACCCTATTGAGAACTTTTGGGCCCTTCTTAAGCAAGAAATTTACAGTGAGGAAAAACAGTACACCCCTCTGAACACTGTCTGGGAGGCTTTGGTTGCAGCTGCACAAACAGTTGATTCTGAGCAGATCAAGAAACTGAATGACTCTGTGAATGGAAGGCTTGTGACTGTTATCGAGAAGAGGGGTGGCTATATTGGTCACTAAGGTTTTTTCTTTTTTGGGAATTTCAGAAATGTTTATTTGTAAATTTTGAGTTTGCTTACTCTTCTCACTTTAACAGGTGAAAATAAACAAGCGAGATGGGAAAATGTTGTTTTTCATTTCGTTGCATAATCTGCACACTAATAGTTGCTTAATAATGGTGAACATATAGATTTTCTCTCAAAAAAGCCCAAATTTCACTTTTACTTCTTAAATGTTCAAATTTGAGGGTTTGTTAACATTTTCGATTGACCAAGACCTCTGTAGTTGTACAATATCAAAATGAATCCTCAAAAATACAACTTGGCTAATAATTGTGCACGCAGTGTATATTGATATGGTGGTCGGGTAAAAACATAATAAGCAGTTTTCTGAGAGAGAAGTCAATCTTTTTCTGTAAAATAATCACTTTTGTAAGGATTATATTGTTTTGCTTTTACCCAACAGTTAAAGTTAGTTAAAGCCTTGGGTATCGTTCACAGGCGTCTTGGACATCGCTATCAGACACAGGGAAAGAGGAAAAAAGGTTCATATTTGACAGCATAGGATGAAATGGGCTTGGTAATCATGCTTTTCCTTGGTCCCTGAATACTTTGATATTATATCTATGCCGTTTGTCGGAGTGAATTTTAAAATAAAGTGCACGAGGAACTAAAAGGAAATAATATAATAGAGAGATAATAATGCATTATTGCTATGGATTAAATATGTATCACCTTCATTTTTTATCTTGCTTGTATTTTTTTGCTTCTACCTTTCAACATCACATACGGTGTCTCATATCCAGACAGCCACATGTATAATCCGCCGTGTCTTTGACAAGAAGCATACTGGTTACAGTTGTTTAAATGAATAACTCTGTATTCTACAGTGAACTTTTTGCTATGAAAAATGTGTAGTTACTTTGAAAACCCTCCCTGTGGAAGAAAAGAAAAAAATACTTCAAGTAAGACAATACTGTACAGTTTTTCTCTTTTTAAATTAAAATATAACAAATGAAACATAGAAAAAATAATTGGATATTTGCTTTTCAAAGAGAAGTGACAAACGTCAGTGCTTCAGGACTAATCTACTAAAATTAAATTTTTTTTCTTTCTGAATTGGTTAGATCCAATACAATATTAATTTCACATTCAACACTGTACCAGAAGAGCTATTTTATTTATTTATGTTGATAATTACAGATTGCTTTCTATCCTATAATCCCCACTGTTTGAGGGCACCAGAACAACAAAATGTATTTGCACAGCATTTATATGAAAACCTTGAAAATCCTCCAGCTGAAGCTGCAAGAAAAATAAAGCAACATTTTTCATGTTGTATCAGAAGGGATAGGGCAATTTATTCAAAAACAGAATTAATATTAAACTGATTAAACTAAGATACTTCTTAGGTTCATGAAATACACTGTCATTTTATTTTCATCTTTCGGTAATTCAGGTTTTATGAAACATATGTAAACAGGAGGTAAACTTGAATAACGAATCCCACAAATGGTTTGAAACATTCTCACAGCATCTGGTACCTTGTAAGGTTTTAATTCTCAGAGACGCCACATTCGAAACCCATATGGACATGGAAAACTCCTTTATAATTTACTCAGTATACAGTATCTAGCTTTTATGGCATGTAAAGTGACTGTTCACACATCAAATATCGGTAGTTAATCTGACAACTATATTTTACCCTAATTAAGCTTACAGTATCTGATAAGCATGAGTGAACAGCCTCTGGCACATCCTCTGGCATTTCCGAGAGTAAATGCCAACGCAGTAAAATAATAAAACATGCTGTGACTACTTCTTAGAAGCCATGTAAGTTCAAAAACTATTTAAATATTGCTGAGCTCGTGACAAAATGTCTTTAAATCAGAAATTTCAAATTGTTTCGCCTTCTACTGATAATCAGGGGGAGCTAAAATGGTTGTATTATGTTGATGTGATAACACAAGTGATCAAGATAAGAGGAATTCAAATGTTTTCTGAACAGTTCTTTTATTTGTCCTTTAATAAGCCAATAGCCGGCGGGTAGCAGTTGTCTCCAGCTGTGTTTCATTCTCAATTGATATTTTCTCTTTCAAACACACCTCATTCACCCCTTACTAACAGTAGGGGGTGGATGATGGCAAACCATGTGCTTCATAGTTTGCCCTGACACTAACTCTAATGTTTCGAAACAGCGAGCAAATAGGTGCAGATCGTCTTTCAGAAGAGAAATCAGAGGAGGTGATGTTCATAGAACATGACTTGGTTTGAAAAAGGTTTTTTTGCTATGCTGATATACCCCTTCTTGACATGTATAAAGATTCAGCTGACAACCCACAGCAGGTGACCACCGATTAATCTTTTCCCCGCACTTATATTCTTCCCAGGCTATGAAGTAAGCTTGGTATTACGGAGTAAGGACTAAACTAAGAATTGTTGAGGAGAAATCTTGTTATCACTAATGAGTCTACCTTCAGGAGAAAGTTCAAGTCCTACTGGAAATTGTTTCTCATTTCCTCAACCACCCACTGAAGAATAAGAGGAATAAGGAAAATGTTTGTCCAAAATTGTGTAAATCCTTTTAAATTTCTGTGATCCACATTTTATTAATCTGGTATAGGATGCTTTTTAACATGACAGTGATTTAGACAATAACCTTGCGCTAAGACCACAGGATTTTATGCAGGCAAGCATCGGGTGATAGCTCGTTTTGTAAGTCATTAGAAAAAAAATCACAAATGCTGTTTTAATTAGCTTGTTTTTTTTTCATTTCTTTCTATTTGATGGTGTTATACAGTGGTTGTGGTGGGAGCAATTAAGAATGTGTGGTAGTCCAATAGATTTCCTTGGTGAACTTCATGAGAGAAATTAAGTCTGTGGGTTCTGAGGTGTGTTATGAGTTCATCCTGTTGAAGCTAGAAGAAGAGCTTATCGATTACCTCCTGTTGTTCCTCTCAAGCCTGAGAAAAGTCCTGCCGAGCAACTGTACGGCATTGTCTCTCCCTATCACAGGACAACTAATGCATTTTTTGTTGTTATTTCAACTTGAGGAGATGGATATCAAGATTTCCAAAAGGATTGTTCCATTCCTGGATTTATTTACCTCAACATGTCATATACAATACATTGCTAATGGCAACCGTTATTTACAGATGATTGTGTTCTGATTAATACATACTAAGGTATTTTTCCAAGTCATTTCAAATGAGAGGGATCAAGACAGGTGAAAATGTACAATATGCTTGCTCTATGCAACTTTGTTTGGCCTATTTAAAAAAGCAATATAATGAAAATTAGCTTTTGATCTACAATTCACATGCGGAGTTCCAGAAGTCTCCTGCATATTCATGCCAGCGAAGTAGATAAAATATCCCGGAATGTCGACCAAGCGAGCAAGAACGTACACGCGAGACATTAATGCTTGCATCATGTATTGAGTGAATGAGAGAGACTATGCGTGCAAATGAAACTGTGCATGTGTGCCTGTTCATAGCATGTGCAAGACAGAGAGCATCCTGATTGGTTTACTCAGCAAAGCAAGCCAGTAGGCTTTCAGTGTGGGTGGGGTTTTATTTCTTTTCTAAGGGACCAAAGTTATCAGTTCAGTCAGTGCAACCCGTGAGGTGGCAGAGGGAGAGTGCTCCATAAAAACAAAAATATAAAACCCACTTCACCTCAGATTACACAAAAGCATATCCCTGTCTCATAAGGGTACTGTACTGCAATCTGATGTCCTGTAAAATCAACAAATTCACTGACACTGAGTGCTATGAGCTTGAAGTGTCAGCAAAATTACTCAAGTCTGCAAAGCAAACAGCAGCTAAATACAATGAGACTCTACAAAAGTCACAGAAAAATAAATAGGCCCACATTTAGGCAGGTGTTCTATGCAGATTTGAAGAATGAACGATAGAAAGATCACGTTTAAAATGTTTCAACATACTCATAGTTCTTGTTGTATTTGTTCTATAATAAGAAATTAGTTAATACAATTTTGGTGAAGTAAAGTGACCCTCTGTTGTGTGCATGTGTGCATGTGGGGTGGTGGCAGGCGGGTGGCGAGACTGCATGATATCTCCCTGAAATCCTGAAATAGGATTTTGCAGAATGAGATGTCTGCACATGGGCGTTTACTTGAAGAGTACCAGCATTTCATTCCCAGATTCATAACCTTTTTAAGACCTCCTCTGATGATTGTCTCAACTTCTGAAGATCTGGAGGCTGATAAGAAGTTCTTCACACTGGATGCATTTTTCATAGTCAAATTTGATAAGACTATGCAAATACTAGCATAACACAGGTTATCTTATGAATTGTCACACATGAACATTGCCGACAAAGATCTTGAACTAATAAAGATAGACCTAGTTTTATTCCATGTGAGACATATATTTAATTTTAACAATAATTCTTTTACTCTTTTGAAGGGCAATGCAAACCCACTCAGAATTTTTGGACCACACAGGATCAATAGAGGCAAAACCAGTCAGAGAGAATGGACAGTCTTATTGCTATTACTTAAAAAAAGAAATGGATAACTAAAAGTGAGAAAAAAAATCAAATACTGAAGTTCTTAAATCATTAATTTTAATTATTTATTGATAATTTTCTTTGTAAATAAAGTGAAAGTCAAAGTCAACTTTATTGTCGATGCAGTCAAATGTTTAACACAGAGGATTGAAATAGCCTTTCTCTTGGACCCATGGTGCAAAAGATAGATTATAAATAATATCACAAACAACAGCAAATTATGACTGCTATTGGAAATCCAAAAAAGTTAAAATGCAAGTTGTTTGTAAAGTGGCTGAAGTAGAAAAAGTGCAGGAGTATGGATAAACAGTTTCTGTAAAACATCTTGACATCAATTCAAAACATATATAAGGTGTGTCCGAGGGGAAAAACCCTTCTGACTGCACGGACCTTTAAAACCTTATATACAGTACATATTTCATCTTTATACATTAGCATTACATTTTTACCATCACATAAAGCTTAGACACCCATTTTGATGGGCTGTATTTCATAGGTTAAGAAAACCTGTCTAAAAAAGGAATGATGTCAGCCAAGAAACAGAAAATAAAATACAATTTGACAAAAAGGCATGTTGCTTTAACTCCTAGTACATCTTTTCAATGACATCTCAAGTTCCCTTCTGATTTGGTAACAGTTTTTTTTTTTTTATACAACCCTGAAACGAAAATCATTTTTACACTGTACACTACTCAGATTCATATATTGTCTGAAACACATCAACAATATAATATTCACTTTTTTGTCACTCCCCAAACTAAATTCGAGCCAAAGCAAGAAGATCACCCTAATATGTCACCTAATTGTTCATTAATTATATCATAAATCACTTTGACAATGACAGCTAGTCCCAATTACAAATATCACGGTTGGCCCAACTCTCCATCAGGCTTCATTGTCCCCTTCAAACCTTATTGTGTAAAAAACACCTTGTTATTTAATGTTTATGTAATGGCAGGACTGTAAGTTATTAAAATGTACTTGTTTTTAGATATATAGGTGCCTGTTGCAAATTAAAAAAAAAAAAAAAAAAAACAGGTATGCATTTTACATATAGTTATTTTTTATTTTTATACAGCAAATATTTGCAGATTTGAATGAGCAATGGTTTCTGAAAAGAGGGTCCTGCTTATTTTCGGTTGTTTGTTTTATTTTTGTCATTGCTATTGCCACTGTTTATGTTGTAATTTAGTTTTGGTTGTCTATTCACATTTATTTATTTTTTATTCTGTGGTCAATTTTTATCCTTGATGTTGTTGTATCTATTTATATGTGGATGTCTTTTGCTATTTTGTAATTGTCTTTTAATGTTTTATATTTATATTTATATTTAGATTTATATTTATATTTATATTTATATTTATATTTATATTTATATTTAGATTTAGATTTAGATTTATTGACACTATAAATGTTATGTTGCTGTGAAAAAAAGAATTTCTCTTATGGGGATCAATAAAGTTTATCTTATCTTATCTTATCTTATCTTATCTTATCTTATCTTATCTTATCTTATCTTATCTTATCTTATCTTATCTTATCTTACCTTATCTTATCTTATTAGAGACGTAATCAACGCACTCACTCATTAAAAAAAATCAATGTAAAATTACTAATTCATATGCAACATTGGACATTGCAAGTCATTGCAAAACAGTTCAAATCACATTTAAAATATATCAGCGTAAATCAAAAGGAGAAAATGCATTAAACTAAATAGTTTAATGCTAAAAGTACATTATATGTGTGCGAAGTGGTGTTTTATATCCTCTAAATGTATTTATCAAAATTAGCTATTCACAAAGCTGTTTATAACATGCATTTTAACACCAACATAACAATAATGCTTTCCATTTTACACCTAGAATTTTATAATTGAGGAATAAAATGCAAAGCATCCTGCACAAGATGACTAGTAACAGCTCTTGAGGGACAGACACTTCTATCAGGTTGACACATCTAGAATCATCTCTGCATCATGTTATTGCCTGCGCCACTTCTGCTGCACATTGCTTTGCAGCTGCATCATTCTCTGCCCTTATGTTCACAAAAACAGTGTCAGCTGTGTCTTTGCTGCTGCATTGATGCTGATACCCCTGTTTCTTGAGTTAACTGTAGGTGCCCTCATATAGATTGCATTTGCTGAACTGAGTGTCTGTATGGAGCCACTTTGCATGGAACAGGTTTCAAGAAAACACAGTACAGTGCAATGAAGTTTCATGTTTTTTGCATATGGACACTCAACCCAAAATAAAGGAAGGTAAAAATGATTTAACCCGTCATTGTGTATTTTCAGTGTTTGAGGAACAGTGAATATGGTGCAGAACCCTGGTGTTATTTTAACCAATGACTTCAGAGATAAAGATACGTCAACCTCTATTGAGTGCTAGGTTAGCGATGAAAAGCACCTCTTTATAGATTTCAAAATACTCCACCAGATTGTGTTTTCCCCACCTGTTTTCTCTGCCTGTCTACACTCTCTTTGTTGAGCTCTGGAATGTGACACCTCTTCAATGTGCTTTTTGTCTTAACACAAAAAACTGATCTTCAAGGGGAAAATAGCATCAAAACAGTCATAACCTTTGCACTGAAAGTGTTGACAAGGTCTTTGACAGGAACTGGAGACAGCGCTAGTGTGGGTTTTGAAAGCATTTGGGGATAATGTGTAGCTTTTTTTCATAATTGGGTAGCCTTTTTTGATAACCTTTGTTGTAATTCTGCTAATGTCTGCAGAGAGGGTCATTTTAAAGAAAACACAGTCAAGAATGTACTAAACAGACACAAGTCATGGTCATCCCAGAAATGCTTGGCAACATATTCAAGACAACATTGCAATGAGTATAAGATATCTCCAATCAACCCTTTGGGCAAAACCAACAGACATCCAACAATCATCCTTCTGGGTTACTTCATCTAGCAAAAAAATGTCCCCAAATGTCTTTTTTTTTAATAATTGTGTGGACTGTTAATTTGCATTCTGGTAGTGTGTTTCAATGTGAGAGTTGACAGCAATAAAGTATTATATTTGAAAGCAGTTAAAAGGACCACTTCAAAGTAGTGCAGGCATGGAAACAAGGAATAGAACAAATAGCAGATGGTGTTGAAACTCGGTGTTCACACCAGGAGGTGATGCAAATGTTCATTTTTCATTAATGCTGATGACAGTAGTTCCATAATGCCATTGTATTTCTATCATGTATTTTCTATCATGTTTTTACAACCAAACTACTTAAGACTTACTTGAGTTTTATTGTCACTCAGGATTTTATGAGTATTGTCATAATTCCCGAAAAGCTCATTTTACTTGGTTCATGTATGAAAAACCCTGTACATTCTTGCTCTTGTGATTTCAACACCTCAGGGTCACATTTTCAGTATGTTACAATAAGGTATTCAGAACTTTTCTCCAAGACCAATGTTTTTCAATGTACTAATGTTTTTTTTTTGGAACAGAATGAACCTCCCCCAACACACACACACAGACACACAGACACACACACAGACACACACACACACACACACACACACACACACTCTCACTCTCTCTCTCTCTCTCTTGGTTGTCCATCGCTGTTACTTACAACTCTTTCTGTGGCTGAGTCAAATCCTTGATCCACACTGTGCCACAGACCAGGTGAATCCACAGGCTGGGGTTGTGGATATGGTGCCTCCTTATGCGTTTCTTCATCATTGCATTACATTACATTGCATTTGGCAGACGCTTTTATCCAAAGTGACTTACAATAGAGGACATAGGGACTGCAAATACACTTGCAAATACACGATGCACAGGAAATATACAGAACAGTAAACTTGGGTTGTAAGTTTTTTTTTTTTTGACAAAGACATACACAAACGTACACACACACACACACACACACACACACACACACACTGCATAGCCTAACTTGGTGTTTGACATTTCATCAGTGTTTGAGAGGGGGTCATTTTCTTATGCTTATTTCGAGCCCTGGGTGGAACGTCTCGATAGGTGCGGCTCCCTATCCAGGATGTTCTGTGTGGCTAATTTTTAGGCCACCTTTTCTAGGCCACTCCCCAATCGTCTTCCATCTGTTGCAGGGGGGCTGCTGGAGCTCCAGTTTTCAGGAGTACCACCTATCGTGTGCCACCAGCATGATGCTTTTCTGTTGGGGTGTGCTCCCTTTGCATTTTGTCATCCCAGACTCACCCACAAGGTAGTGGGGCAGAGGTTGATAAATGCCAGGGCATATCCACAAGGTTTGGCCTGCACACTATAACTGTGGGGCCCACTGCTGCTCCCAGATCACCTGGCAAGTTAGCTTGGAGCCACAAGACCCCCAGGCTTATACTGGCAAGAGAAGACTGATGCATGAATTGCTTCTCCATTCACCACAAGGGCTAGCCAGCAGCAATTCTGAAAGCTAGAGGTTGCAAACAGACAGGAAGCAGGCATGGACCTTCCCCCTAACTATGGCCTATTGTGCGGCACGAACGCACACACACACACACACACACACACACACACACACACACACACACACACACACACACACACACACACACAGGTGTTTAGTTTTTTGGAGTTTACATTTAATAAAAGAAATGTTTTATTGTCTGTTGTGTTATCACTCAATGACATCTACAGTATCGTTGATTTTTTTTTTAAAGATTAATGTAAACATCTCTTCAGTTTAAAACTGAATATAAAGATGTTTTTACAGAACTTGCAATGAAATTTGGAAAAGAAGCAGGTAGCTTGTTAGTTTTTCTTAAAGCATGTGATTCATTCCTGACCTCACAATGTTACTGAACAGTAGAGATTGGAATTCCAAAACAATTGTGAATGTGTCATTTCCTGTCAAATACAATGTTATTGTCTAGTGATAATTCAAGTCTATCAATCTGCAGACAACTCAGCAAGGCATTTTGGACTAGACTTTTCATCAAAAAGAGACATGCTCCAGAAAAAAAGCAGTGAGGGTTAACTCCCGTGAATTGTTTTTTTTTTTTTATTGCTTTCAAGATGTGCACCCGGAAATCAGTAATTCAGTTTAAAATTGCAAATGCCAGTTACCATTTAAAGGTATCTTTAGACTGGAAGGTTAGTGCAATGTGCCGGAGTCCAACATTTATTAATTTAAATACATCTCATCAGATATGTTTTAAAATAGAAATAACAAAAAGGTGGACTTATGTGACAACTTTTACCTTTCATTGACATGTGTCAAAAATCAGACTTCTTAATGAGACTCATAAAATGTCAACATTTTTTCACATCAATTGAGTTGTATGCTGATACAAAGCTATGGAAGAAATGATTCACATTTTAGTTTTGTTCAGGAAAGCAGCGCTCAACATCCACTCGAATAACACTCTTATTGTCAAACTTGGCGTCTCTGATATCTAATCAATAAATCATTTTGGAATGTATTTGCACTACGGATCTTCTATCCATCACTCACTGAGCTCCCTTTGTATCATTCTGTGAATTTAGAAGTCACTGTCTGCATCCAAAATTAGATGACAGCAGGGAAATGTCCTCTTGGAATCCCATGCTTCTTTTAGATTCAATCCATGCAGTTTCCTTCGAAAGGTTGATTCTTTTATAATGCAACATTCAATTTCTCTGCTGTCATATATATTGGCTGCAACAATGGCAGAAACTCACAACGGCCTTCAACCTTTTAATTTTGTTTTGCTATCCAGTAGAATACAATGGAATATTCCTTTAATAATCCCACAGTGGGGACATTTCAATTCACACATAGCATTAAGTAGATTGTGCAGTATAATATTAAATATAATATGATAATATAATAATATATAATATGAATATAAAAAAATACTATAAGAATAGAAATTATGAAGAAATAAAGATAAAGAATAGAAACAATATATAATCAGTACAAATGTGCAAAAGTGGCAGCTAGGATGAACCTATGGGTGTCTGGATGGGTGGATGGATGGATGGATGGATGGATGGATGGTGAGTGAGTGAGTGAGTGAGTGAGTGAGTGAGTGAGTGAGTGAGTGAGTGAGTGAGTGAGTGAGTGAGTGAGTGAGTGAGTAAGTAAATTAATGAATTGGTGAATAAAAGAACGAATGAAAAGACATCTATTGAGAGCAGAGAGGAATGTCAAACAGCCTAACCGCAGCTAGCATGTAGGGCCTGCGAAATTTGCTTGTGCAGACGAATTGCAGGAGGATACTCCATAGGAGCTCCCTGTTGATAGTGTTGAAAGCCTTCATGAACACCATGAAGAGGTCCTGGTTTTGTTTTCTGCACTTCTCCTGAAGTTGCCTTGCTATAAAGTCCACAGTGCTTCTGTTCCTTCTGAATCCACACTGTAATTCAGGCAACAGTTGCGCCGATTTGCTATCCACCAGTCTGTGCAGCATGACTTTGCCCAAGACTTTGCCGACAACCGCAGGTAGTGAAATGCCACGGCTGTTGCCACAGATGGACTTATTTCCTTTGCCTTTGTAGATGGGGATGTTTGCATCCCTCCACTGTTGAGGGACTGTTTCTTGCTGCCAGATGTCTGCAATAAAGAAGTAGAGTGTGCGAGTCTAAAGGTACCCTCAATATTTGAAGATCTCTGCAGGGATGTTATCAGGGCTAGGGGCCTTGCTGTTCTTCAGCGATCTTACTGCACATCTAACCCTCTCGAAGGTTGGTGGGAGATCGAGGTTTTTGATAGTGGGTGGTCAGGTGACTCATCCAACACTGAGGGGTCTGTTGGGGAGGGCCAGCTCAGGAGAGCTTCAGGAATTTTCTGCCCATCTGTTGATGATAAGCGTCTGGTCTTTGAGGAGGGTTGTGCCATCAGAAGCCTTCAAGAGAGAGACTGAGCATTTCTTGGGCCATAGATGTTTTTCACTGCATCATAAAAGTTGTGCATATCATTGGCCTAGGAAATGATATATGATATAAAGCATCCAGCACTGTGTGCTGAATGCTTTTCCTCAAGCATCGTGGTGATTTTGCCTGTATTATCATTAAACCAGTCCTAGTGTCCATTGGCCACTGCTCTGGTGGCCAAGGATTGGGCTGCTGCCTTGACTGTTAAGCAGCAATGGAGACATCTGTATGCAGCAAAGACTCATTGTTGCTCACGTTCCAGCCAGGGAACAGGGAAGATTGTCCCGATCCATATGATTTTTAAGCTGGGTACAGTCAAGCCTCTTCTTCCCTGACCTACGTGGTATGCGATGGAGAGCTTCATCTAATGCCTGGTAGGAGAAGTCTTTCATGTCATCCTTCGATCGAAGAGTGGTGCATAAACACTCAGAAGGGTGACATATCGCTTATAGGGATCCTTCATGAAATAGGCCTTTCACTTATGTCAAATGGTGTTTTTGGGAGTCTTGGTAGAAGTGTGTTTTTTATTGCCAGTCCCACACCATGCTGATGCTGTCCTCCTTCCAGTGTTTTCCCTTCCAGAAGGTGTAACCCTGCCCCACTTCCTTCAAGGAGCCTTCATCTAGGAACCTGGTTTTACTTAGAGCTGCAATGTCAACAATGTAGCAGTAAAGTTCTGCTGCAATGAGTGCAGTGCTCCTCTGTGGCCTGTCACTGATTCCATCAGTGTCCAGGAGCGTTTGTATGTTCCATGGAGCCAATTTGAGAGGGATCATTTTCTTCTTTCTGTTTATTTCGACTGCTGGGTGGAATGTACTCATAGGTGCAGTTCCCTATCCAGGATGTTCTGAGTGGACCATTTTTAGGCCACCTTTTCTAGGCCCCTCCAATTGATTTAACAGTGTAGATCCTAAATAAGGCTGCTTATATGCACAGTGGTCCGCTGGGAGCAGCTGCCACTCAACGATAACGATACTAGATAGCCCTGTGCCGCTGGTGTGCAGGGCTCTGACCAGGAGCTTCCAGCACATTCAGACCTGCTTCCGTCATCAGACACCCACCACCAGACTTCTACAATTTCCGGTTGCTGGTCTCATTGAGGCAGAGGTGGATACCTGTGCAGGGAGATTATTTGGAGTGCTGCTGGGGACGCACATGACCCAGCAGCACTTCTTCACTGCAGGAGGTTGTAATCCGGTGGCAAGGAGGGCTCAAGACAACCCGCACTCTCTAGCAGTTGCAGGGGGATGCGGGAGCTCCAGTTTTTTGGAGCACTTCCTATCGTGTTCCACCAGCACGATGCTTTTCTGTTGGGTGTGCTCCCTTAGGCTATTGTCCTCCCAGACTCACCCGCAAGCGCTGACCAAAGAAGTCAATCACCAGCAGTCCAAACTGACACTGAGCTGGGTTGACTCTGAGGCTGTGTTCTTCGTGCTGGAACCAGGAGACTAGGTCACTCTGCCAGAACTCCGGGAGTGTCAAAACTGCAGTGAGAACAGCTGGTTGTGGAAGTTGAGTCATGGAGGCTGAAGTGGACGCACACTCAGTCTGAGTAAGACATGTCCAGAACGGGGTCACCAATGTTGTGTGAGAAAGAAGGATTGTGGAGAAGAAGGCGAGTTCTAACTTTATTCCTTAAGCAGACTCACCCACAAGGCAGTGGGGCAGAGGTTGATAAGTGCCAGGGCCTATCCACTAGGGTGGGCCTGCGCACTATACTGTATCTGTGGGGCCCACTGCTACTCCCAGATCCCCTGCCAAGTTAGCCACGAGACACCAGTTACAATGTGTGCAACGAGGAGGCCTGGCAGGAGCGATGGTGATGGAGAGGCTTTGTACTGGCACGAGAAGACTGATGCATGGGTGCTTCTCCATTCATCACAAGGGCTCGCCAGCGGCAGTTCTGAAAGTGAGAGATAGCAAGCAGACAGGAAGAAGGCATGCACCTTCCCTCTAACTACTGCACCAGACACATCACAACACCATGTTCAGAGAATACACACACACACACACACACACACACACACACGCACACACACACACACACACACACACGCACTTATTCCTTACCTCCCCCTTAGAAACCAGTCTGCCTTGTCTGCTCCCATTGCTTTCTTATCCCTCCCTTTCTCTTTTTGCTTGAGCGTCGCTAGGCAATTGGCGGAACAAAGTGGGAGAGGACTCAGAGGTCATTGTACAAGTAGGGCCTGCTAATTAACAGAGATGGAATTATGGATTTCATAGGGAGATGGTGTGGGTGCAATGGAGCCCTCCATTGCATGCTTTTTGTTTTTTTCCGTTTGCTTCCTTTTCTAAAGACCTGAAAAAGCTCTGTTATGTTCATGGATTCAGATACCTGTCTCCAATTGAAATTGGCATTTTTCTAACAGGGAGGGTGATATGGCCAAATTCACCCTAACTTTCACAAGACATAACATAAAATCCCATATATCCACTTGACAATGAAACACCAGAAGCAGAGATGAATCTTTATTTTTTTTCTCTGGATCTAACTTAAATCTTTTTATCAGAAATAAAGGGTGTGTATGTATAATGTAGAAACTTGTGAGCCAAATAAGTTCACCAAGAAACAACATTATTTTGATTATTAAACTGCAATGTAAAGGGTTGATTTATTTGTAGTACATGATATTCCTTGTGAATATCCTATATTTACTTGGTTAGGCAGCATATGTGTGACATTATGCTTCGCATCCGAATATGAACTAGGAAAAGTTATATAATCACAGCCAACTCAAGGAGAAGTAACCACAACCCAATACAAGCTTACATAAGTGCCAACAGTACATTGTTTTTTAAAAATTAACTAAAAGCCCATTTTCAACATCAAATGCGGTGAATGCATATATTTCATCTATGATTGATATGAAAATGTTTACCCTCTACGTACGGATTACAGACTGGTGGGATTTTGGATTGTTGCACTTGATAATGTCTGCCATATAAATCTTGTTCCTCAAAATCACATTTTTGATTTCACAGACACATGTTCTGTATTGTCTGCTCTTTGCAAGGTAGCTAGTTGATAGGAGATTGCTTAATGTCCTGTCTGGCTTACTTTGACAAACAGCCCTCTGGGTAAAACTATTTTCTTCATATTTCAATGCAAAAGGTTAACTGAAACAATCAATTCATAAACAATTCATGGACTCAAAACACATACCAGGTTACGCAGAATCCTTTACAGTTGCAATTGCAATTCAATTTTTTCTTCTTGTATGTCTCAAATCTAAAGCAGGCCAAAACAAAACCAAACAGAAATAAATCAATGGCCAAACAAGGGATGCCTTAACTGTCCTTTGTTGGGGGTGGTGTGGCGCAGGAGGGAGATCAATTGTCTTTGGAACTGGACATTCCTGGTTTGATCCCTGGCTCCTCCTAGTGCGTCGAAGTGTTGTTGAGCAAGACAATGAACCCCCAACTGCTCCCCTAGCGCTGGTGGACAGGAGCCTATTGCTCCTTTCCACTGTGTGGCTTGTCGACTGTGTGGCTCGTCTTGTTGAGATGCAAAGCCCCATAAAGTTACTGAAGGAGGTGGGCAGCATTAGGGAGGAAACGGTTGCAAAAGTCCACCATAGCCATGAACTCCTGCAATGCCTTGACTAAAGGATGTCCGCTAATGCCTGCCTTTAAAGGCAATGGGACTGAGACTTGCAGTGAAATGCGCTGACAAGAGAAATCAATTACCAGCAGTCCAAACTGACACCGAGCTGGGTTGACTATGAGGCCGTATTCTTCCAAAAGACGGAAGACCTGTGTCAGGTGTTCCAGGTGCTCAGTAGCCAACGGGCTGGCCACTAAGATGTTGTCATCCTCTTAAAGGTTTGAGTGGCTTCTAGTGTTTTGTTTGATGTATTGACCGTTTTGTGGTGGGTTGTGCAACAGCTGCAAAACTTGCCTTGTCCACGTCGAAGTGACAGCAAGGAAGTCCCTGGTGTTATCCGAGACAATTCCATGCAGGTGGAATATCGTCTCGGCATGCTGGACCAGGAGGCTAGGTCACTCTGCCAGAACTCCGGGAGTGTCAAAACTGCAGCGAGAACGTCCAGCTGTGGGAGTTGGGGCATGGAGGCTGAAATGGTTGCACACTCAGCCTGAGTCAGACATGTCCAAAATGGGCTCACCAATGCGGTGTGAGAAAGACGGATTGTGGAGACGAAGGCGAGTTCTAATTTTATTCCTTAAGCACCAACACAAAAAACTTACAGTCAACTTCCTTGGACTATAATGCCCCCGAACTAAACCATGCCCCCAGCCCATAGTCCTGTGGGGTGAGAGGCCCACAATATAGCTGGAGCTACAGGACAGAATAGGGAGTGCCTGATGGCCTACAGATTTACACATACTAAACATTACTAGCTTGAGGTGTTGTTACCTCAAAATAATGGTTGAAAAACAGTGATGATACAGCGTAAGGAAATGCTTAGTAACCTCTGTAAAGTTCAGTCCCTCTGGACTGTTGCTCTGAAATGCTGTTTTCCCTTCTGTTTCACGTTCAACTGAATTTAAGTCTAAAATCCAAGATGATAACTCCATGGCCTGAAATACTGACCAGGAGAAACTAAAATTACCCAACTTTGATCCTCACCTGTGGGTGGCAACATATCCTCTTGGATGACTTCTGCGCTGGAGTGACTGGCGGCTGGTCCCTGGTCTCACCTTGCGGATCTGCATGATGAGGCAGCCTCACTGTTTGGTCATTGGATACTCATAGCCACATGGTCTCCTCCCTCCTCCACCTCGTCCTAGTCACATGCAAGTCTCTCCATCTTATTCTTCTGGTTACATGCTGGCAACCCCAAAGACATTTCCGTAGGTTGCTCCACTTGGGCTGGTTTAACTTTCAGCTCGGAGTGGTGGTTTTTTTTATCATGGCCCAATCCATCTTCTGCATTATATGGTACACTAGCCCTCTATTGTCATAGCATTTCACAATCTTATACACCCTGGACTCCCAGTGGTCCTGTCCCTTATGTCGGCCCAAGGGTTGGCTTTTCCTGTATATTCTTGTGCCGGCTGGAAGGAAAGGTGGGGGGAACCATGTTGTTCTTGGCATGCTGTGGCAGCTTCCAGGTGACTCTTGGCCAGGAGGATCTTGACCACTGTCTCTGCTTGCTGGGATAGGGTTGTGTGAACTTGGAAAAGATGTTGGTCATTATGAAAACATTCTCATGTCCATCACTTGCTTTATCCATTAAGGTGAACTCAAAGGGGATGACTTCCAGGGATCTGGAGGCCAGGAGATGCCCAGAGAAGGTACACACAATTGGAACTACCCTCTTGGCCAAGAGACAGTGGTTGCACTGTTTACACCACTGCTCAATGCCATGGCACATCTGCAGTAGCACCTTTGCCCCACTAATTCTGCTATTCTTTCCACCCAAGTACAGTGTGGGGGTGAAGCCACTGGTCTTCCTTCTCGACCTTGACAACTGGGATGTGTACTCTCCCTGGTTTGATGAGCAAAAGGGCTTCAGAGACGAGAAGATTTGCTGGCAAATGACCTCCGCCATAAGGCAGAGGCTCCAGAGGCCAAGATTTAACAGTACCCACAGCCAGAGAACAAGTAGCGGGGATGAACTGCTGAGGGCCTTGCTGAGCTGCGGTTCGACCAATGCACCCAGAGCTGGAAATGCGGTCCAACCTTTGACATTCAGAAAGGGCTCGCCTCCATTCCTTGCCTGCCATTTGGACTGTTCATGGAAGAGTTCTTGATAACAGCTGCGGATGGCGTTCATCCCAAGTAGGCCTGGGACAGACGTCTTCTGTTGCTTTGTATTGAGATCCAGGGGGTCTTTGACTACCATCGATAGCACCCTACCCAGGACCTCCAGGTCAAGCTCAAGGTAGCCCAAGTGTGCAATGGCTAGCTAATTGGCAGCTTTTCAATTGAAGCCAGTTGATTGCATGTCTTCTTTGATTCGAAGCTGTATGGACTGATGGAAAAAGCTCTCGGTTACTGTAGTCACCATCGAGCCAATGTCTAAAAGGCAACGAGTAGTCACCCCTCAAAACAGATATTGATAATGGGGCAGTTTCCAATAAGCTGTGAAGTCGATGGAGACGGAGCTGACTTTTGACCACTGAGCCCAGCAAAACACCTCCTGGTGCCTGGATCCCAACACCAGAGGGCGCTAGTTTCCCTGTGGCACTACTCTACTAGCTACACCCACATCCTGCCCCTTAGTCAGGGTGCCATTAGATGAAACTTTACCTTGCAGTTTGTCATCACATGGGCCTCAAACAGACTGGTCACGCAATAGACGGTCATCATTACCTAGGTTGTCATTCTAATCCTTAATTTGCCCCATGAGCTCAGTCAACACATGGGACTATTCCCTGACTAATTCACTTTCCTGTTGCCAGTGGTGATAAAACTGGCAGTACAGCGTGTTAAGAGATTTTGAACAATGGAAATTCTCTTTTAAAATAGCATATATCTTCTCAGGGTCATTTCTATTGGCCGCTGGACTGAACTTTACTTCCCTCTTAGCTTCCCCATCCAACAAATCATACACAAACGAGGCCTGTTCTAAAAGAGAAACCGGATAGGCTGAGAGAGACTGACACACTTCTTAAATCCAGTTATCAACTGATCTCTTGCCCGAAAACCTGGGACATTTTCACTCCCGTGGCACACAGACCAACCATTGTGTGGGGATCTGACCTGATTCAGCGTTGGCAGGTAAGGGAGATGACTTCGGGGAAAAGCCTAATCTGCCCCTGGAAGGTGGAGTACGTTGGAGACACGGATTATCAGCCTGCAGCTGCTTCACCAACTATGTAAGGGACCTCACCTGGTCCGCCAGGTTTTCAGAGTCAGACATGTTGAGGAGAGACCTGGCGTACTTGAGTACGATGGATGGAGTGCTTGAGTACTACGGATGGGGTGCGATGGGTAAGGAGCCCTTCTAAATGGAACCACTGTTTTTCCTCACTACTAACCAGCTCCAAAACAAAAAGGGAATGGAAAAATAGCAGAACAACTGCAACGCAGAAAAAAGGTAAAAAATGTAACCCACGTAAGGCCACTTATGTGGCGTATTACACAGGTTGAGTTATTCAATAGTAAATAGTGTTTCTGATAAAAACAATGGAGATGACAAGGATGAACAGTCTAACAAGAAAGCAAAATAAGTGTAACCTCTCAACTGTGGCCACGACACTCCAGAGGAAATACCATTACACCTACACCCTAACAATAAATGAGCAACCTTTTTGGGAATTCACTCAACACAAAACATAGCCAGATAACAATGGCAAGTGTTATTCACTTATCATCAAGCAGGTGGCAACTCAAGGGCTGTTCACTACACTATACAAGTCACAAAGGCTTTTCCCTACACAGCAAACAGGAGCCACACTCCTTTACACCACAGCACACATGAGGGGTGCAAATACCTAGTTTTCTTCCCCCCATAAGTTCCCTGGCCACAGTATAGACCAAAATATATAGAGAAACAAGAAGACAGAGAAATAAACACAATAATGAATTGGAGGTGGTTTCACAATATAGCTACAGGACAGAATAAAGAGCACCTGATGGCCGATGGATTAACACTTACTAAACATCACTACGTTGACAATGATTGGTAACACAGTGGTAACACCAACTGTCTTGACTTCTGTAGTTTGCCTTTGCTTTCCGTCGAGGTCAGCAGAAGGAAATGGTTTGTAACCCAGTAAAGTTCAGTCCCTCAGGAATGTTGTTCTGAAGTGCCGTGTCCCCTCTGTTTCATGTTCAACTGAATTTGAGTCTCCAAAATACAAGAAGATAACTCTGTCTTGGCGTGCTGTTTTCTCACCGCTGGCATAGCTAAGTTGTACAGGTGATTGCCGTTCAGCGTCTGCCGCTTGAATGCAGTTTAAAAAACCAAAGAGGAATCCTGTACTGTGACCTACCGGTGTCACGTCATGTTGCATGACCATAAGGCTACCTAAAAATTAAAGGCCCAGCATCCCCCATCACATATAGAAATTGATGGACTAATTTATTGAGCCATCAGAAAGAAAGTTGCCGGAGAAAAAAAAATATTGATTGATTCCAATCATTATTTACCTTCCCTAATTTTTTGCTATCATCATTAGATTAGGTCATGACACTGCTCGGCGTTTAGAAAGACACATTTTGTACATGAATGATACATAGTTTTGGGAAATGCTAGAAATTGCATGACTGTCTCAGAAAATTTGAATATTGTGATAAAGTTCTTTACCTTCAGTAATTCAATAAAAAAAAAAAAACTTTTTCATGATATTCTAATATGAGGATTTTTAAGTATTCTTAAGATGTAAGCCATAATCAGCAATATTAAGATAATAAAAGTCTTTCAATATTTCCGTTGATTTGTAATGAATACAGAATGTATGACATTTTTGCTTTTGTAATTGCATTACAGAAGGTAAAGAACTTTATCACAATATTCTAATTGTCTGAGACAGTCCTGCAAGCAGGATTTGATTAAGGTTTTGTGTATAATAAGCATGATTCTATGACAAACCCATTTTGTCACAATCAGGCTATTATGTATTTTCTCATCAGATGACTGATGACAGTATTGATGGACTTTAATAGCAGTTTGGTTTCTACAAAGTCCTTCTTCTATACATTGGATCTCAAAAAAATCTGTTTGTTGTCAGATTTTTTCATGGTAAGTGGACTTTATATAGATGCTGTAGTTTGGGCGGTCCATTGGCCTGAGTTGAAATGATTCTCATTGTGTCCCTTTTTTGCTCCGTCTGCACACCCTCGGTCTCAGGTTAACTCTTGCTCTTCTCTGGTTCTCATGCCCCCGCTCCCTCGTCCTTCCCCCCCGGCGGTGTAAACCCGTGGATCTCACCGGGCCGCAACTCTCCCAACACTGTAAACCCGTGCATCCAACTGGGCAGCCACCTCCCTTGTTGGTGTATGCGCCTGCCCGTCCATCCCCGACTTCTCTCCCATTAGCGTATGCCCTGCATCTGTCTGTTCACTGATCTGTTCTGATCTCCAAGTCAACTTGGTTTCAAACCCTATCTGTTTCGTGTGAAGTCTTGTGTCCTCCGAATCGCAACAATAAAAGTTACAAACAAATAGAATCAGATAGATGGTTAGATAGCAAACAAATACAGCCTGATGAATAAAAAATTACAATCGAATGGAGCCAGATGGATAGCCTCTTGGGTGAAAGGTTAAACATCTTCAAGAAGGACAACGAAGAGAGCATCTTCAGTCAGTTAGTCGTTGTAGGATAAGATCATACAATGACTAACCATGACCTGGATCACTGAGAATCTTCACAGACACATTTAGGCCAGGTTCAACACTGTATTTAAGTTAGCAGGGAGTATTTGCACTAATGCAAAGGTCAGGCAAAAAAACAAAGAACAATTATTGTCATAATCTTCTTCTTGAAGCAACTGGACTTCCTTGAAGAAACCTCTCGGATGTGAGGTGAAATGTCTTTAAAGGAAGACAATTGTGTCCAGTTGTTACGAGAAGAAGATTTTGACAAGAATAAACTATGACCTAGATGACTGAGAATCTCCACACACAAAGAACAACCATATTTGCTACAATATCCAAATGTTTTCGTTATAATATCTTTAAAAATGCACTAACAGTATTCCTTAAGGTAATAATTATATATAGTCAACAGTCCAGAGCCATGAAGAATGTGGAAAAGAGGTAAATAAATGGGTTCAAGCAGGTTGGAACAGCTTAAGAAAAATGTCAGGGCTAATATGTCATTAAGGAATACCAGCCAGGTAAGTGTACAAGACAATTGTGAGACCAGTAATGCTGTTTGGTTTGGAGACAGTGGCATTGAAGAGAAGACAGGAAGCAAAGCTGGAGGCAGCAGAGATGAAGGTGTTGAGGTTCTCTTTGGGAGGGACGAGGATGGATAGGATCAGGAATGAGACAATCAGAGAGACAGCACAGACGGGAGCGACGCTTTCGATAAGGTCGGAGAAGCCAGACTGAGATTGTTACGGTCATGTAAAGAGGTTGGATAGTGAATAGAAGGCTGCTGGAGCTAGAAGTCCAAGCAGGCGATCTGGAGGAAGGCCAAAGAGAGGATTGATAGATGTATTGAAAGAGGACATGAAGGTAGTTGGTGTGAGAGGAGAGGATACAGAGAATTGGGTTTGATGGAAGAGGTTGATTCCTTCACTGTGGCGACCTCACAGTGAAAAGCCAAAGAAAACAGAGAAATAGTCCTTATGTTCTATCTTAGGTTCTATTTTGGATAAAATAATTTTCGTTAAAATCTCTGCTGTTTTTCCTTTTTTTCTTTTTTGTTATTATCATGCTATGGTTTCTCTTGTGCCATAACATAATCAAACCTGCTGGACCCACAGGGACCCAATTTCCCATCCTTCTTGATCACATAATATAATTGGTTTCCTGTTTCGGTAATCACATAAAAGTCATAAACTTCCATTGATTTTGATCCATTTCTCTCCCCTTGTTCTTTCTCTTTCCTTCTGCTGCCACTCTCTCTGCTTCTCCAGCAACTGTGCTGTCACAAATCCATGTTACCAAGAAATGAGGCACAGCCGTTTCCATACTGAACTCTTATCTTCAAAGCGGCAATATAAAAGATTCATTTAGCTCCCAGCTAACTGAGCAGCACAAAGGGTCAATTAAGAGCAGGCAACCAGATAAAAAAATTGTAGGTTTAAATTTGCCAGCAATAAAAGAGCATGTACTTGGTGTTGAACTGTAAACCATCGACGGGACCAATGGTACCAGCTGTATCCTCCCTCTTTTACACAGGAGAGCAGAGATGTAATAAATGAGTTGAGGCAGAGCAGTCCTATGGACACTCCTTGCCGGAACAATAATCTCAAACCTACTTTTCTCATATGACAAAATATAATTTTTGTCAACACTCATTGTTTCTAATCAAGAGATTGAGCGGAATACCAAACAACATACTCTGACCAACCATTCGTACATTACTTATGCAACAAACAGGGTTAAGGGGATTGGTGGTGCTAGTCCCGGCTGACAATAGTTGATGGTCAGTGCACACCTTGAATTGTGCAAGTTTTTCAAGGGGAAATCATATTTTTGAACTATGGGGTACAGCTTGAGAGCAAGGAGAGAGCCCACACGTGCACGGGAGAACGTGCAACCTCAAACACTCTACAATGCCATTGTGTCTTGACTTTGACTTGATTATTTAAGAAAAATATATCATCATAAAAGAAAAAATCTCTGTATCCTCGATTCAAAGTCCCAACTTGCAGTCCCAGACCCTGGCCTTTTCTCTCCACCGTAACCTGTAGGTTGTCAAAAGTCATATTGTCTTTGATTTACAAATTTAATTTTGGAAAAAAGTTTTACACCATTTATCATAGTCAAGAGCTTTAGCTTACTGAAATAGAAGCATATCTACCAGACAATTGGCACAACCAGACAATTGATTATTTGCTAATTCTTCAAGCAAAAATGCTTTCTTGTTTGCCTACGAATACAGTGGAGCCTTGACTTACATGTTTAATTTGTTCCGTGATGAAGCTTTTAACTCGTATATAAAAATAAAATTCCCCATTTCAAAATGAATTGAAATGCTATTAATCCGTTCCAGCCCCCTCAAACTACACCATTTTTGTTACAAGTTTTCAATAAATAATGTACTTTATATATATCAAATAATAATAATAATAAAACTAAAAATAATAGTAAATTATAAAAGGAACTGTACAGAAAGCAGTAAACTGGTTTTATTGAGAGAATTTACCTTGAAGATCACAGGAAGCCACCGGTGGTAGCAGAGGAGGATGGGGAGTTTCTCATTTCGTGCTCTATCGCTTAACTTAACTTAAAGGCTACACAACCTAATGCTACAATATATTGCTGAATGTAACTTGCACTTCATCTATTGAAGCATATAGGTATCATAATCCAAACTAAAATGCATTCGCAGAATGTTTTAATATTTTTTTGAATGTTGCAGCATATTTTGTCTCCAAACTAAAATGAATAATAAGTAATCTAAACTGTATTTTCATTTCCTTCTTCCAGACTGCTCATTTTGTGACTTAATCCTAATTGAAAAGCAAATTAAATTCAAGATTTATTTTTCAAAACATTGCAAATTTCAGTTACAAATGTCAAATTTGAAAAAAATAAATGTCATTAGCAGAATTGCCTTTTCATTTCAGAATGTAGCAGTATGTTTTGAAATAAAATGAGCAATAAGTAATCCAAAGTTTTCTATTTGGATTTGCATCCCAAGCGGCGCTGGAGAGTGGCTGACCTTCTTCGTCGCAGTTTGTTTGGGCACTAGAATACAACACACACTCAGCTGTTTTGCCTGTTAGCCGATCTCTGAGACTTGTTAGCATGGCACTCCCTAACGTTGTCATGGAAATCATACAATTACAGAACCAGATAGAATTGCAGACAGCTTCTGAATCTGATGCACATCAGCTTTCTCCCTTACTTAGT
This sequence comes from Fistularia commersonii, assembly GCF_037954325.1. Classification (NCBI taxonomy): domain Eukaryota; kingdom Metazoa; phylum Chordata; class Actinopteri; order Syngnathiformes; family Fistulariidae; genus Fistularia; species Fistularia commersonii. Next base: position 1,924,444 of record NC_141308.1, read on the forward strand.
TACTGCAATTCTGCATACATCTCTTATTCTGAAAAATGGGCACCATCACACATCGTCTCTATTCCTAAGGGATCTTCTCACCCCCTTAGATCCTGTTGAATGATCTAACCAGAAAGTCTACTGTTGCTTGTCCTAGACAAGTTCTTGAATTCACAGTTACATTGACCAACAGCCTTTCGAATAGCCATCCTCTGCAATGCCTTCTTCAATTCACCTTTACTTATTTGTGCTAATTTGTGGTCCACAATAGTCTCCTCTTCTACCCCTCCCTCTCATTCATTTTCCTCATTATTCAGCTCTTAGAGGAACTCTTCCATCTCCCATCACTCTTCTAGCATTTGTCACTACATTTCCCTCTCTAGCCTTAATCACCTGAACCTGCTGTGCACCCTTTCCATCTCTACCTATGTTTTTTCTATTCTCTCTACTTACTGTCCAGCCCAGCATAAACCTTTTGTTTGCCCTTTACGACCTCTAACTTCACCTTGCATCGCATCTCCCTGTACTCCTGTATGTCCTCCTCAGTCCCCACAATGCCCCACTTCTTCTTTGCCAATATCTTTGTCTGTATATTCTCCTGCACTTCCTCCTTCCACCACCACGTCTCCTTGTTTACGTTCTTTCCATGTGACACACCAAATACTCTCCTACCTGTCTCCCTGATCACACTAGCTGTAGTTGTCCAGTCATCTGAAAGATCTCCCTGAAAGCGATACAACTCTCCTCCCATTTCAGCTTTCACAACTTCATCCTCTGCTCTGCCTTTGTCTTCTTTATCTTTCTTATCTGCTTTATCTGTCTCTTCGAAAGTAATCCTACAAACCCGCTATGTTGTTCTAGCTACACTCTCACCTACCACTACATTGCAGTCACTGATCTCCTTCAGATAACATTACCTATACAAGATGTAATCTACCTGTGTGTTCCCGCCTTTTCTCAAAAAAGGTATTTACGACAGCCATTTCCATCTGTTTTGCAAAGTCCACCACCATCTGTCCCTCTGTGTCTCTATCCCGGATACCAAACCTGCCCACTACATGTTCATCAAGTCCATTGCCTGAACCAACATGTCCATTGAAGTCAGGCACCAATTACCTCTCTCTCTCTCAACTCTGGGGATATTCTGCCTCACTTCATCTAACTCATTTCAGAACTTCTTCTCCTTCTTCTCTAATTCATATCACACATGTGGGTCATAGCCATGAACAGAATAGAGCATCACGCATTTTAACTTTCAGAGTCAGGCTCACAAGTCTGTTTGACTCTCTTTTCACTTCCAGAACATTTCTAACGGACATCTCCTTCAAGATGACTATTACTCAATTTCTCTTCCTGTCAATACAACTAGTACAACTTATAACCTGCTCCCAAGCTTCTAGCCTTGCTATCCTTCTACCTATACTCCTGGACACACAGTATACCCACCTTCTTTCTCTTCATGTCAACCAACTTTCAAGCTTTTCCTCTCACCCTCCCAACATTCAGTCCCACTCTTGCTTTACGGGCAGTGTGGCATGGGGGTTAGAGTGGATCATCCTTGGAACCGAACATTCCTGGTTCAATTTCCGGCTCCACCAAGTGTCCCAGTCTTGTTGAGCAAGACACTGAACCCCTAACTGCTCCCCTGGCACTGTTCCTTAGCTGTTTTCTGCTCATGGTTCATTCATGATGGGTTAAATGCAGTGGTCAAATTTTTCTGATGTGCTCAATGTATGTGACAATAAAATCTTTTCCTCTTCTCTCTCTTCTTTCTAACATGTCTTCCTCTTCTCCTTCTTTGACCCACAGTAGACCAAAGTCCACTGGTACCCTGTCGGTTATTGGCACCATTGGTAGTCGCTGTTAACCTGGGCATCGACCAATTCTGTGAGAGACTTATAGATTTGATTCACGTATTTGGTATTGGCACAAGGTTTATGCCGGGTTCCCTTCTGGCATGCAACCGCCATGCGACCCTTTTTCAGGGTTGGGACCGGCTCAGAGTCACTGGTTTGTGCTCCCCTGAGGCTGCATTGAAGTGCAACATTTTAAAACTGTTGTAAATCATCAACAAGTACGCTCATTTTCATAAAATGCAGTTTCCTTGGGCACAAATGCAAGATGCAGGTTATTTCAATGGGTAGCAAGAAGAGATACAAATACTTTTTTAATGAAAGTGGTGTCACTGAAAAAGAATTGTGCAGATCTAAAACCTCTTGGCATTTTGCATGTACACATTGAAGTAACCTCTTCACCTAATATATATGAACAGCATCTAATTCATTCATGCATTTATTGTTAAACCAGAGGTGAGAGTATGCATGTGTGTTTATGTGTGTGTGTGTGTAAGTGAAGAATGCATATGAAAGTACTAAAAAGCAGGGTATTCTTATTATGTGTATAGACACTGTTCCCTAGACTGATCCCATAATTCTGCATCTGCCAGGGAATCAATGACACGGCTGCCAGTATGAATCAAGCTCACTGCTGTCAAGAAAAATGAAGTGCTGCTCATCTTAGGTATGAGACAGGTGGAAAAGGTACAGTTCAACAAATTAAACAATAATGCTATGATGGATAAATTGAAAATATTTATTTATATTTCTGCATTATAGAAATGCAGAAAGGCCAATAATAGGGAATCTTTTTTTAACTTCGTTTGAAAGACGTGACAGAAATTCATACATACAGTCAATACATTTAAATGGAATGAAAAGGTATTAAATTTGAAAAACAAGGAGTCAGCTTTCTTCAGTCAGCCTTCACCGCTGATTGTTTTGGGGAAATCGGGCAAACAAAACATTCACCGCTGCCTGTTTTCAGGCTTAAAGAACCTCCAAAGCGAGAAAGAAGAAGAAAAAAAGAGAGAAACTGTAATTTTTGAAGACTGCACTGGCTCAGTTCAGGTGAAATAATCATAAATCACTCTTTTTCCCTTAATGAACCTGTTCATGTTTAGGGCAGCATACAATAGGTACAGACATCAAGAACAAAAAAAAATCTTATTCCAAGGATTCTTTTTTTTTTCCTCACTTTTCTCCACCTTAGGCAATTTTTAATAAGCTCCACCAGCCACGTGATTCAGAATAAAATGTGAAACATAAATGACAGACAGTAAGAAGCTGGCTAATGCAAACACACAGTGACGAGGCCGGGCGCTACAGTTTGGATCCTTGTGAATAAAACAAATTAGTCACTGTCAGTTGTCCAAGGTATGAAATTATGTTTGAGTTACACCTTGTGCTTTATTCCCTATCTATTATACAACATAAACCTTTTTATAAACAAAACATCAGGTGTTTTACAATGCATCAAACATTAATATAAATACATAGAAGAACAACATCTAAAAAAGCAAATCTTTCATCTTATATTTGTGAAATCTGAAATGCACACACGGGCTATGACAGATATCAGATAATTTTACTGTAATCCTCACATGCCTCTGTCTAAAACAAACATTTAATTTAACTTCACATTTCTCTGAGTGGGGTTATAGTCAATATGTGGCTTAAAAAGAAAGTGAAGAAGTCAAAAAAAAATCCAGTTTGCAGTTGAAACAGAATCAAATAGAGTACATCACTCACTATATCCAGCTTTAATCTGATTCACTAGGATGATGGATAGCATGTGTTACACTGTGTCTCGGGGGGTGACTCAAACTGAAAACACACATTGGAATAAAACAGAGATTCGCTGGTTTATGCCTCCCAAATAATGTGCCAAATGTCTCTGTGTACTCTTGTCACAGTGCACAGCAGACGCTAAGGAGTAGGTGCTTAATCATCAGATATTAGAAATGCAAATACAATGGGAAAACAATCAGGAGAGAGATGGGGGACAGGTGGAGGCGATTTAAGAAAATAAGAATAGTTACATTTAAAAATACAATACAATAGCATTCAATTGACACGTACAATAAGATAAATACATTATATGCAGTATATACTTAAAATGAAATATAAAAATAATTAATAATAGGAGATAAGCATTAGTCTTAGTTGTCCCTCACAAGGCTGCAGGCACAACTGATGCCAACGACCACTATGCTAGCGTGCACAATTGGAACCAGATCTGACTGTGACTGTGGGTCATTCCAGCCCCTAAACATTCCTATGTTAAATTAAATTGTATATATTTGTATAAGGGGGGGTAAACACAACAAAAAAAGACTTGAAAACATCCAAATTAAGTTGCCTTCTTATTATTAATGTATAAATTAGATAATACTCGGTCAGGTGCTTGTCCAGGCTATTATCCAGGATCTACTGCAACAGGGTACAGATCCTCTTGATTCTCTAAGTTGTTTAAAATGGAATTATAATAACAGTATGTAAGTCTGGCAAATGTGTGCTCTAAATTATGAACAAAGTAGAAGAGAGCACAGCCACATCCTGTCATACAAACAGCAAAACATCAACAAAATTTGACTATTGCAAATAATTCATCATGGATGAACCATGAGTAGTTTGGAGCAATTAAGAGTTCCGTGGCTTGCTAAATAACACTTCAGCAGGTCAGGAGGAGCTTGGAAATTGAAACAGAAAAAGTATAGAAAAGACTGATCCTTTACCCTAAATCCACATGACCCAGGGGACCCCCTGTGGCTTAAAACCATCTGATGTGTTTTGAATGATAATAAACATGTAGTATTGCGTTTAAGAAGAGGTATCTGTGTAAATTTATGCCAAGTATTAACAAACAATGTCATTAAATCAGTTAGCATAAAATTGTTGCAAACAATCTCTGCTGGAAATGTAATGGGATTGCATCCTATCCTCCTCCAGTTCGCTTGGAGGGGAATATTGAGATGCAAAAATACATGACAACGAATAAACTATGTGATTAAAGCCTTTTACATTCAGATTATGTTTCTAGATTTCTTAAGTTCCTTGGTTAGAGGCACTTACGACAGATTGGTCTTTTTTAGTCAATTGCTGCTGCTCAGCTTGGAGGGCAGAAGGCAAAGCACAAACATCCAATCTGGTAATAGAAGCTGAAGTCTTTGATATCGCTCCCCATGGGCAGCATCAGCTTGAATTGTGCAATGGGGTTGTGCGAATCCTCAAAGGAGACTCCAACTGCAGGGTCAAAACTACACAAAGTAACAACAACACTTGGTGAATAAATTTGAAATCCACAGTCCTTTGATATTCAGATCAGCCAGTCCTCTCAGAGACTTAATCATAAACTAACTGAGTATATTTATGAAAATACATGTTGACTTTCTGCTCAGACTAAAAGCATACAAGAGTGTAGTAGGCTATACCACTAAACATTTTCATTTCACATGTTGCAAAATAAGGGATGTCAACCACCGAGAATATTTTTGTCCATTAATATATGATCGCTACAAAATATAGTTCATATGTACAACCTGCTATAATCTTAGGTGCACACACACACACACACACACATGCAATATAGCTAATCAGAGCTCAATGTGAGGATATTTTATCTGACACCAGGTAATATACATTCTGAGAGCTGCAGAGGCTTAACACAGTCCAAAATACTATGACATGAATAAACGTACACCCATCTCTGACCCTGAGTGCAGGGCAGCTCTGATAAACAGAAGCTTCCTTTCAAATACTTTCATTTCATCAGATTTGACTGGAAAATGCAGTGTTCTCTTCACTAGAATCCTGTCATATCTGGGTCACTCATAGAGGGCCTGGAAGTAACAGCAGAGACCCTTTCATCCATCCATCCATCCATCCATCCATCCATCCATCCATCCATCCATCCATCCATCCATCCATTATCTACCACTTATCCTACACTTAGGTTTGTGAGGGATGCTGGAGCCTATCTCAGCTGCCATTGGCCAAGAGGTGGGGTATACCCTGGACCGGATGCCAGTCAATCACAGAGCCACATATAGAGACAAATGACCATTCAGTCTTGCATTCACAAATTAGAGCAATTTTACCAATTTTTCAGCAGACACCCACTGCAACTAATTTCATGTTCTAGCTGGCATAATGAGGGACATATCGATGAGCTACTCTTATATATCTCATATACATATATATATATATATATATATATATACACACACACACACACACAAATATATATATATATATATATATATATGTATGTATGTATGTGTATATATATATATATATGTGTGTGTGTATATGTATATATATATGTGTGTGTATATGTTTGTGTGTATATATATATTCTATATTCTTACATATTGTTTTGTTTTAAGATAATCAGTTTGATGGAGGCTAATGAGTGTAACCATTAAAAACCAGAACCTAGCAAGAATTCAAGATCTATCTGGGTTGCAATGGTATAATTTGATATACTTGTCTTGGAAAATTAGTCATCAAAGATGAACTTCACTTAGTTCTCAATTGGTTACATTCGATATCATGTGTGTGTGTGTGTGTGTGTATGTATGTACACACACACACATATATATATATTATTTATATACATACATATACACACCTGTATGCTGTATACAGTATACACTATATCTCTATATAGATGTTGATATGACTAAAATTATTTTTGTATTATTGACTAGGTTAGCAGTGGTTAGCGCCTCAGCTCACAGCTGAAGGAACCTGGTCCGATTCTGTTGAGGGGACCTTTCTGTGTGGAGTTTCCATGTTCTCCCCATGTATGCGTGGGTTTCCTCCCATAATCCCAAAACATGCAGAAGGTTAATTGGAATAAATCAAGAAAATTGCCCCAAGTGAGTTAGTGAATGTATATGTGGCCTTCCAATTGAGTGGTGATCGCCTGATGACAGCTGGGATGAGCTCCAGCATCCCCACAACCCTGAGTGCAGGATAAGCCATAGATTGATGGATGATTGAGAGGTAAATTATGACTGAAAAATCCTGTGTGCCTTGGTCTTTGCTTTTGACATTATTTATGTATTATTTAGAATGAGCACATGACAGTTTATTTTTTGTTAAAGGTTTTATTCAAAATATATCCAATACTTTGCCTCCTGTTAAAGAGAACATTGACAGTCTTAAAGACAATCAAGAACACAACATCTAATGACTGACATAAATAAATTCTTGTCATGGTCTCATAGCCCAATAATCGGATCCAGGCTATTTTAAGCTAAGATCTATCCTTCAGTAATGCTTGCTATGCTACTGCATATAGCCCAGTCATGTCAGCTTATATCAGTTGTGTCATGCCCTACCTCTCATTTCCCAGTCTAATTTCCATTGCCTGACTCAACTGCCCTCTACTTGAAAGGAGGAATATGGAGATGTTGTTCCCGTCTTCCAAGTATATTACAATCCCCTTTTGCCAGTCATTCACTTCACCTTCATCTCTAACAAGTCTGTGCTATCAATGTGGTACCAAAGGACATGATTTGACTGACAGTTCTTTTCATACACTCATTTTATGTGGAGAGAAGTGTTGTATGTGTGAAAAGCAGACATTATACTCACTCACGAAATGAATACTTGAGAATTCACTTGAAAAAGCACATCAACGTTTTACAGTCATCCAAGAACACATGTTGTTCAACCTCTTATAATATTCTCTTGCATGTCGAATTTATATCCTAGTAATCCGTTCCTAAGGGTTCATCAGCTGGCTTTGGTACCCCCTCTTACAGTTGTAGTAGCTGTGGCCAGCACCGGTTTGTGATTGGCCCGACAGCTCCATTAGAAAGAAGGCGATTGTATTCTGTTCCATTCCTACAGCATGCATGACTAACTGGGCTCAGCAGTCAGTGGGAGGAACCCACTTGACCTCTGTTCTTTGGTTTGTCAGTTGTAATATGTTACTTTCAAGTAATGAGTTGTCTCTTCAGTTTCATAGTATTTCTACAGCTGAATGTGAAACCACAAATTAACTCACAGTTGGCTACATAAAACATAATGCTACTAAGAATAAAAAAAAAAATTCTGAATACCCAGCCTGTGCCATTATAATTTGGGATTTGCTTGTGATAAAGTAATGATTTTATGTATTCAGGAATGTTGTCTCTGTCGTACAGGTCATCGTGCCTATTGTCATGAAGCTCACTTACATTATCATCCAGATACTTCGCATTATCCAGCAGCCTTTTATATTAAAATCCAAGTGCATGCAACTTACAGACGTGGAATTCTGGTAGCCAGTTTTTCAGTCTTACTTGTTTGTATTTGTAGAAACTACTGTTAGGCTCCAGATGTGCCTCATCATCCTCAGCACCATCCCAGTCATCATAATTTCCTCCACCTTATCATCAAAGCAACCGTCTACTTCCAGCTGTGCCCTACCCACATAGAGGAGGATGGAAATTTATGCAACTTTGCAGGCTTCCTCCAAAACCTTGAACAGCAACAAGGAGGATAATAGGACTCATCGAATGCTAGAAGCACAGCAGGCCCATGACGAGAAACTGTTCAGGAAGATGATGCAGTCAATTGCATCTTTGACCTTCGCAATGGCTTTTTCCAAATGCCCTCTTACTCCTAGTTTCACACCCCATCCCGCCCCCCGCATCCCATACCCTAACCAAAACACAGAACTAACATTGTCAGAAAGCAAGAAAAAGCTGTTCTACCTTGGCCCAGATACATAATATTACTCTTTGTATACATTTCTTTCCTTAATCTGTGAACAAAATAAATACACTTTGATGTGCGATGTGCACAAAATGTTGTTTTCATAAAGGAAATAGACTTAACTCTCACAACTGCACACTATTTTATGTTATTTTTAATGTGTTTAAATATGTATGGACTGTCACATGTTCTGAGTGCAGATTACACACCTTACCAATGTATACAAAATAGTACTGCTTACTGTTTCAGTTCATTTTCATCTAAAACAGGGGTGTACTGGTAAAACTAAATTCAAATCGCGGGCAACTTACGGCCGAGGAAGAAGTCAAGTGGGCCAGACCATTAAAATGATAGCATACTCAGCAATAAATGACCAAAATATCTTGTCTTTCCTCTGTTTTGATGTAGAGAAGGACAAGGACATTAGGAAAATCTTAGAATTTAATGAACAATCCTTTTACAAAACATTTCATGAAGCACCTCATATTTCCTTGGACAAACGTGTAATTTACTTTTATCATTCACATGTATGCATTGCAACTGATCTCACTGATCGTACAAAAGTACAGAACTTTAACAAGTAATTGGTATTGAAAAATATAGTAATGCACTTTAAGATTAAATGACACATAAAGAAAGGGACTTTTGAACCATTTGCACATGTGCATACAAAATCTAAATTGAATCCCTGCCCACACCTTACAAACTAAAGAAAGTGTTATTAAATGTGTGAGGAAGAAAGTATTCACCTGTCCTGTAAATGTGTAAGCTTCATACATGAAACATGCATACACATACAATACATACTGAAAATGTATGGAGTTGCATGAACGGTAGAATTCCACCACACTCTTTAGTAGTGAAGCTGATGACTAACATTAAATTGCACATTTTCGCTAGTAATTAGGTAGCTGGCTTCACTGATGTCTCGGCTATTGGTGAAAGTGGACTGCTGTTTCCTCAGACCCGCCTGCTATTCATTGATCTTATCTCTTCTCAGTAGTCCTTGCAAGCTGTCATATTTTATTGCAGTGATGAGTTTCGGACTGGCGCCCAATATTATATCCCTTCAATACCGAAACTAGTTACAAAAACACCCAGCACAAAGGTTTTCCGTGTGTCTCTGTTAATAAATAGGACGTAGTCCATTTTTCTATGAAATGCAGACTCTGGGCGGCACTGGCCCGTGTCTTCCAAAGCCTGCCTTGGGGAGGCACGGAGCAGTGTATCCCTGACCCGTTGCCAAGCCCGCATAAATGCAGAGGGTTGCGTCAGGAAGGGCATGCGGTGTAAAACTTTTGCCAAAACCAAATATGCGAGTCAACCATAACCATACCATACCGGATCAGTTGAGGACTGACTTAACAACGACCGCCATTGGTACTGATGACCTACAGGGTCCAAGTGGAAATTGGGCCACTGTGGGTTGAAGAACAAGAACAAGAAATTGAAGGTGTGATGCTCCATGTTGTTAGTGGCTATGCCCCGCAGGTGGGATGTGAATTTGAAAAGAAGGAAAAGTTCTGGAATGAGTTAGATGAAGTGATCCAGAATATTCCCAGAAATGAGAGAGTGGTAATTGGTGCAGACTTCAATGGAAATTTTGTTGAAGGCAATACAGGAGATGAAGAAGTGATGGGAAGATTTGATATACAGGATAGGAATGCAGATGGACAGATGGTGGTAGATTTAGCGAAAAGAATGGAAATGCCTGTAGTGAACACCTTTTTCCAGAAAAAACAGGAACATAGGGTAACTTATAAGAGCGGAGGTAGAAGCATGCAGGTAGACTATATCTTGTATAGACGAGGTAACCTGAAAAAGATCAGTGACTGTAAAGTAGTTGTAGGTGAGAGTGTCGCCAGACAGCATAGGATGCTGGTTTGTCGGATGACTCTTGTCACAAGGAAGATGAAGAGGACAAAGGCAGAGCAGAGGACAAAGTGGTGGAAGCTGAAAAGGGAAGAGGGTTGTATGGTTTTCATGGAGGAGTTGAGAAAGGCTCTGGGTGGTCAGGGTGAGCTTTCAGATGATTGGACAACAGCAGCTAGTATTATCAGGGAGGTAGGAGAGTACTTGGTGCATCATATGGAGGGAAACTAGATAAGGAGACTTGGTGGTGGAATGAGGAAGTGCAGGAGTATATACAGGGAAAGCGGGATATTCTGTATCACTTCATCTAGCTCATTCCAGAACTTCTCCTTCTCTTCAAACTTACATCCCGCCTGCGGGGCATAGCCACTAACAACATGGAGCATCACACCCTCAATTTCCAGTTTCAGACTCATAAGTCTATCTGACATTCTTTTCACCTCCAGAAAGTTCCTAACAAACTCCTCCTTCAAGATAACTTTTATTCCATTTCTTTTCCTGTCAGTACCATGATAATAAAACTTAAAGCCTGCTCCTAAGCTTTTAGCCTTATTACCTTTCCACCTGGTCTCCTGGACACACAGTATATCCACTTTCCTTCTCTGCATCATGTCAATATATTCAAAGTCCCTATTCTCCATCCCAGACTTGCCTTTCCTTTTCTCTCTCTGCTTCCAAACATGCCTTCCTCCTCACCCTCTTTGACCTACAGTAGCCCACTTTTCATTGGTTCCATCGGTCATTGTTAACCCGGGCCTTGACCGATCCGATATGATCTGGTTATTATGATTGATTAGAATTTTTGATTTTGACAAACGTTTTACTGACGCCCTTCCTGACGCAACTATCTGCATTTATCCGGGCATCACTAGTCCATGCCCCCCCGAGGCTGGCTTGGAGAGACACCAGCCTCTGCCGCCCTGAGGCTGCATCATATAGTACATTGATCTTTTTTGTAATTCTTAAATTGGTGCAACCCAATAAGCAACTCGGCTATTAGTTGGAAAAATGTGGCGAGCACTTCAGCATGTTGTGGCTAAGCACTCTGCTGGTTCAAATACTCATCTATTTGTAATGGGAACATGTTTTGTAACACACACAGCAGCTGGTGATAATGATTGGGACAAAAATCTATCTTCTTTTATAGACTCCCCATATACCCTCTAGCATTCAGAAAGCAGGTACTTATACAAGCTATGTAATACAAGCAAGATGGTCACCTTGTTGTGTTTGTCCAAACGCAGGATCCACTCAGCAGCTCAATATTAGCTTGCTGTATCAAAGTGAAATAGCAATTCCTGAGGAGAGAAATAGGTTGGCATGCCCCCTTACTAAGACATGCGCCGATTCAGGGATTTTAAAGACTGATACAGCAAAGCCACAACAGTAAAGTGTTAGTTCTAACATGCCTTATTGAATTGTTGCCAAGCAAGCTAAGATTGCCTTTTTAAAAGAATGTTTAATAAAGAAGACATTCTATCCATGAAGCATTTCAAAAAAGAAAATCCCTGGTCGCACTTTTATAATGGCCTATAATGGAGACAACTATCTCCATTATAGGCCAAAAATGCCAAAGCGCAAAACCCAGCATTAGACCACTGAGGTTTTTACCATCGGGGTCAAATACCAGTGTCAGATTCCTCTGTCAAAAGGAACACACAGAATGCAAGGTGCGATCGGGAAGGCCAACAGCAACCTTGCACCACTTCAGCAGGTAAGACAAGAGGGACCAAAAGATGGGCTTTTTGGCAAGGCATGAAGGGCACAGAAGAAGAAGGCCCCTTGGCGGAGGCTGGGCCGCCGCGTGGGCACCAAGACCGAGTCCCCACCATCACACACAGAATAGTCACGAGCAGAGACTAAGAAGCCAGCAAGAAAGAACAAGATCAAATGGCCAAAATCAACCAATGCAGAGGTTTGGCACACACTGGACACAGACCTGACCAAGTCACTAGATGAAGTGTTGCCTGGAGGTGTCAAAGCTGTCGAGGCAAAGCTTAACCTGTTTCTATGGAGAGGGATCAGAATATCTTGGACCATTTAATAAAGAGGGGCTAGTCAAATGCCAAGGTCTAACAAGTTATAGTTACAAGTTGCTACTGATTTCTGTGTGTGTTTGTGTATTTACAAATTTGTATACTTTGATTTAGTCACTATCCATGCCACTTATCCTGTGCTCAGGGTTGTGGGGGGGCTAAAGCCTATCCCAACTGTCATTGGGTAACTATTTTCAAAGATAAGGAATTATTTGCAATAAAATGTCTGCCCTTTAATCTTCTTGGCATCATTAACCAAAGCTAATCAGAGGCAATGAACAAAGTTTGATAAAAGTCTCAACTCCTGGTTGGAAGATGCCAGTTCATCAATAATAGAGGAGTACAGAAAATAAAAAAAAACTTCAAGACCTTCCCCGCCAAATAAATCCAGGCAACACTTTTAGATATACGCACAATATATTTCGGGTTTTGACATTTTATTCAAAATTTGGCTTTTTAGAAGTAGCGTCCCTGTTTTCCATTTGTCCATTTGTATGCCTTCTGAGACGCTCAGGATGGGTCATCTGTAAGATTGCAGATATAGGGCTAATAAATAGCTGTGCTACTGGCACACAAGTCATTTATCCTGACCTTTTATTTCAGGCAAAATCAATTTTCTGTTAATATGCTGCTAATGAGGAGACACCTTTTATTTGTTAGGCTCTCAAAATATATCAGTTCTTTTTAACTGGGGTTGCAGCTAGACATTAGGCTGCTGCATTTTAATTTGCTTGCTGAAAAAACTGAAAGCTGTGGAGGAGAATAATAATGTAACAACCACAAAGAAACATTGCACCCCACAGGAGTGCTACCACAAAGAAGCATGCACAGATAGTCGTAGTAGACTACTGGGTTAAATATGTGTTTAAGGAAGAGTTTTTTAAAGTCAAACTCAGTAATAACAATGCTACGATAAGCCTCAGTTCTTACTCATCAATCAAATGGACTACCTATCTAGTTTGCCTTGTTTCTGCTGACTGTGCAGATGTTGGTTACAGGATCCTCACAGAGTTTCTGATGGCCTATCAGGTTCTGAGGCTTGGGATATGTTCTGACAGATGGCTAGACATGCTTACATATAATACTGCTGTGGTAAACAGCAGGCTTCAGTAAAGACCCGTAAATTGAAGTTGGATTTTAAATTTCTCTAACAAAGTTACAGAGCTAAGCGCACGATGTGCAATTCCCCGTTTGTGCATGCATTAGAGGAAGCTTGATATTTCTGTTATTTGCATTCAAGGTAAGCTTAGTTACTCTCTAGGGATTTAGGATAAAGACAAATCAAATGAAATATTGCTCAGTGTTGTCTTCATGTAATTCATTCTCTCCCTTTTCTCTGAGTGACTGTGAGAAGGATCCAACAAGTATTATTGAGGTTTGAGCCACCAAAACGTTTGGCAAAGATACACTGAAATCACAAATGTCTGCATAGCTCATAACACAACAACACTGACTTGTCAGTGCCTTTCTACGTTGCTGTTTTCACCTGTCTGCCTTGCCCCAACCTCCCAATATATATGTAAATTCCTTCTTTTTTTAAACAATGTTATATGCACATCTATTCTTCAGTAGCAAAGAAAAGATCTACAATAAATAGCACTGCCCTCACATGGAAAGCAGTCATTTGTCAAAGCGACGTTGCATTTTAGCATATAAACTACAACTTTGAAAAACTACCTAATTGATGCAATTTTAAAATGTAGTACCTCTGGTGATGTTTTTTTAACTGCAAATATTTCTCTTTATGTGAAAATGTGGAACAACTACATTCATCCATGCTGTCCCCAGCATACACGTATAACTAGATTTTGTGCAATTTCAAATACAGATGAATGGCCTTGTTTTAAAGCCACTACTCTCAGATATTGACCGCTTTGGATACTTGCACAGTTAAGCATTTACAGTGACTTGTAATTGTAAAAAATCCTTTTTATTCCCTGAAGGAGTACTCTCCCCTACTGATCATTTATTGATACATTCATTTAGCATTCATCAGCATTAACTAATTGCCATTTGCTTTCTGTTAATGATTAACAACTCCAAATTAAACTAGATTTCTTTGTTAAATCTACAATGTTGGACTGAATAAACCATCACCTGTTAAGTGTGCTAGTTATCCAAATGCTTTGTGCCCCTTGACATATTTGTTTACCTTTAATAAAGCAGTTAAAGAGAAGAAAAAGATGATGGCTCTGAAAGGATTTCTTGGCAGAGGATAGCCAATCAAATCTTTTTCTAAATCATAGGAATTTTTAAGAAATAACATAAGAAGACGGTTTTGTAAACATTATTTGTTGTAAGTGGTTTGATCCCCTTAACCATGGAAGTTCACTTAGACGCACAATTTATTCAAGAGATGTGCAACAATTAATGAAAAGTCTTATCTGTTGCTTTACAGAGCATTAAATGACATTGAGAGGATATTGAGCTGATAAAATTATTTTCCTGTCCCTGAATTTTCTGCTTGATATGCTGAATGTTATTAGTGCCACATTGTTTTACAGTGACTGTGCAGGTCTACAGGCATGATTTACACACACATACCCGGTATAGTCCAAGGTATTTATCAAATAATATTTTGGAATTCAGTAAGGTATTTGGACTTGTTTTTGAGTAACTCCATTTCTGATGAAATCTTAATAAGTGCTTTTTTATTTGTTGCTTACTGTATAGCTAAAGGTGGCTAATAAACTGTACACATCGTATGACAAAAGAACCAAATAGAGAGAGTTGGAGGAATTGGTGACATAGGGTGGTTGGGGAAAGGCAGGCTATGGGTACAATGTAGTTGTGTTTGACAGAAACAAGATGAGTCAGTCAAACCATTTATCTTCCTCTGCCATCACAAGCCATTTGTTGTGACAGGAATGGCAAAGAATAGACCCCCAATTCCTAATCTGTGTGTGTGGATGCATATTCACTTGCTCAGTTCAATATAGCTGGTATGTCTATCTATGTTCTTCCTGTCTTCTTCCTCTTTCCTGTTTGGCCTTTCCCTTTAGGAGATGCTACAGCAAATTATCTTTCTCCATCGAACCCAACCTTCTCCAGTCTGCTTGAACCTGTTTCTTTACCTCTTTTCCACACCACCCATTGCTCTGGACTGTTGACACTTGAAATCATCCAACGTCCTGATCTTCACTCCCTGTAGCCTCACTGTTCCATGTGTGTTCCTCTTATTCACACATATATATACTGTCATGCTGCAACTAACCTTCATTCCTCTCCTTTCCAGAGCATAACTACACCTCTCAAGATTTTGCTCAACCTGTTCTCTGCTCTCACTTAAGATCACAATGTTGTCTGCAAACATCATTATCCATGGAGATTCCTGTCTAACCTCATCTTTCAGCCTGTCCATCACCACTGCTAGCAAGATGGGGCTCAGAGCTGATCCTTGATGAAGTCCCACCTCCACCTTGAACTTCTCTGTTACACCTACAGCACAGCACACCACTGTCTCACAGCTAGCATACGTGTCCATACATGTCTAACATACTTCTCTGCGACTCAAGACTTCCTCATAAAATATCAGAGTCCCTCTCTCGGCTCCCTGTTATATGCTTTTTCTAGGTCTACAAAAACACAATGCAGCTCCTTCTGACCTTCTCTGTACTTCTCTATTAGGATCTAGGCATGAAGCCACACTGCAGGTCACATGTGCAGACAGTCTTGTAAACTAGAAGTCTAGCAACCTGTTATATGCTTTTTCGAGGTAGTTCTTATTGACCTATCTCCTTTCCACTCTTCATCCTCTTTAGTGTGTTCCTCACTTCACTTTTACTAATCACTCCTGCTTTGTGGTGCACAATAATCACCTCTTCTACCCTTCCCCCACTTTCATTTTCCTCATTCATCACCTCTTCAAAGTACTCTTTTTATCTTCCCATCACTCTTCTGGCGTCTGTCAATATGTTTCCCTCTATCCTTATCAACCAGACCTGCTGTACACCCTTTTCATCTTTATATCTCTGTTTTGCCAACCTATATGTATCATTCTCCCTCCTTACTGTCCAACTGAGCATACAAGTCATTGTACGCCCCTTGTTTTGCCTCAGCTACTTCTATCTTTACTCACGCTGTATCTCCCTGCACTCCTGTCTGTTCTATTAGGTCCCCCCAGCATCCCACTCCTTCTTTGCAAACCACTTTCTCTGTATGTACTCCTGCACTTCCTCATTCCAGCACCAAGTCTCCTTATCTAGTTTCCTTCCATATGACACACCAAGTACTCTTCTACCTTTCTCCCTGATAACATTAGCTGAAGTTGTCCAATCATCTGGACGCTCTCCCTGACCACTCAGAGCCTTTCTCAACTCCCACCTGACACCATACAAGACTCCTCCCTTTTCAGCTTCCACCACTTTGTCCTCTGCTCTGCCTTTGTCCTCTTGATCTTCCTTGTCACCAGAGTAATTGTACAAAGTACCATCCAGTGCTGTCTGGATACATTCTCACCTACCACTACATTGCAGTCACTGATCTCCTTCAGATCATCTATAAAAGATGTATTCTACCTGTGTGTTCCTGCCTTTTCTCAAACAAGGTATTTACCACAGCCATTTCCATCCGTTTTGCAAAGTCTACCACCGTCTGTCCCTCTGTGTCCCTATCCTGGATGCCGAACCTGCCCACTACATGTTCATCACCTCTATTGCCTTTATCAACATGTCCATTGAGGTCAGGCGCCAATTACCTCTTTCTCTCTCAACTTGGTGGCTATTCTACATTACTTTATCCAATTCATTCCAGAACTTCTCCTTCTCGTCTAATTCACATCCCACCTGTGGGGCATAGCCACTAACAACATGGAGTATCACACCTTCAGTTTCCAGTTACAGACTCATAAGTTTATGTGACATTCTTTTCACCTCAAGAACTTTCCTAACAAGCTCCTCCTTCAAGATAACGCCTACTCCATTTTCTCTTCCTGTCAGTACCATAATAGTACAACTTACAGCTTGTAGCCTTATTACCTTTCCACCTGGTCTCCTGGACTCACAGTATATCAGACTTCCTTCTCTGCATTATGTCAATCAAGTCTGTACCTTTTCCTGTCATCATCCCAATATTCAAAGTCCCTACTCTCAGTCCCAGACTCTTGCCTTCCTCCTCTCCCTCTCCGACCCACATTAGCCCAATTTTTACAGGTACCCTGTAGGCTATCGGCACCAATGGCGGTTGTTGTTAACATGGGCCTCAACTGATCCATTATGGGATTGTTAGTTTTGAGTCGCATATTTGGTTTTGACACAGGATTTACACCGGATGCCCATCCTGATGCAACTCCTTGCATTTTTAAGGGTTTGGGACCGGCTCAGACAGACAATGGCTTGTGCCCACCTGAGGCTGCATTTTGTTGTTATGTCTACTCTAGATAACTATTATTGTACAGGACAGGAATATTGTTAAGGATTGCATCAGCTTTTGCTGACAGTCACAAAGATATAGATATTGGAAATTGCACCTTATAAAATGGATGACTAGATACAATATAATGTATCTAAACTTATATTGTTTTGTATGCATAGAGAATAGTATCATTTATAAAAGTCAAGTGTTAATTCTCTCTGTCTTGCTCTCTCTCACTTTCTCTCTTTGTCTATCTCAGCCTCCCCTCCCCCCCACTCTCTCGCACTATCACCCTTCATTGTTATTCATTACCATATACTTAAGAGCAGGGTATGAGGGATAGAGTGAAAAAAAGTTTGTTGCTAGAGGACACCTATGCCTTTAAGAGGCTATTCATGATAAGATCATTATTTTTGTATGTTTTCACGTGTCCTTCAAGTGGCTTGGTCGTTCACCTCTTATGCTCTGTATATAAGATCCATCCACATTTTGCAACTGACAGAACTTGGACCTGATAGAAATCGGACCAAAACGGATCAAAAATACTACCAGTGCGTTTTGCTCTCTGTCAATATTTTGCTCTTCATATTTTACTAAATCACTATCTTTGCAGGCTGGGTTTTAATTGGACTTCAGTACGGATTACCAAGTAACCTTGAACCTTTCGATATATTCAACACATATAGCTTTTTGGCTTCAAACCACAAGCTGTGAGATGTGGGCCTGCAATTTCTACAATTATAACAACAATGTTGTAAGTTTACGGGTGCTTGATGACATCAGGAAGTATTTTCTGATCGCTTTTGAAAGGTTGATGTTTATTCATATCTTATGCAAACATTGACGGTACATTTATTCAGTGAGGGCCCTTTTAAACAGATCTCTCATGTGGTTCATTTATGGTATAATGTGATTCCACCCAGCAACCAGCTGAGCTTCCCTTAAGCTAAACATCTCCTATAACCACGGCTGCTTTGCATTTTTTAATTGCATTGAGCACATTACTGTAAAAGTTCACACGATGCATAAAAAAGGAGAAAGTATATGTGGAAAAATGGAATGGGACAAAGCATTCATCCAGAACACATGTTCTGTTAAGTGCAGTTGAGGGGTATTATGTACTTTGCTTTGTTGCTTTTTGGTTTGTAAAGATTGTGTGTTGTATGAGAAAAAAAGGCAATCTCAGGGACAAAACATCCTAACTCTTCAGGAGACCAAAAATGTAGCTGCAAAACCATTGTTACAGAGCTCTACACACAGTGTACCTCCATCTATATTTCTTATTCAGTTTTTCCATCCAGCTGTCCAACAAGTAGCTGTGATGAATTACCAACAAATAAAACATGCTATAAATCTTGAATACATTAAATAATGATTGAATATTTCAAATATGTGGCCACAAACACACAATAGTGAAAATGCATACACATATGTGTATGAACTTTGCCAATCCAATTTAAAGGCACCTTTCATGAATGAAGAATTATTTGCCACATTCAGTAATATATACATAGCAAACAGGAAAAAAATTGAAATTTGACCACTGCTTTTAACCCATCTTGGATGAACCATTAGCAGTGCCACAGGAGCTGTTAGGGGTTCAGTGTCTTGCTCATTAACACTTTGACAGGCTAGGAGGAGTTCAGGAATCAGTTCCAAGGATGAGCGCTCTGACCCCCGAGCCAGAACTTGCCAAATGCAACCATCACGCTCCAGATCATGGAGCAGTCAACAAGTCAAGACATGAACCAATCTGCATTGTTTATATTTCTGCATAGTATATATGTCTGCTGTATCGCTTACGTTCTGCCTTTTTGTTGCTTTTCCTGTGCATTATTATCAAAATCTTCTTCTTGTGATGAAGATATTTCACATCTCATCAGAGGCTTCTTCAGTTCATAAATGCTTTTATTTTAAATCTAGTATACTGTTTGGCATTCACTGTGGACAGCAAAACAAGAATTTCAGGTGTTTCTTCACGGTGTGACACTAAATGCTGTAAAACTGTGATGATTGGGGGTGTGTACAGACCCAGATGACGCACCAAAAGAGAGTTCGGAAAACAAAGTTAACTTTGGGTCCAGCAGTAGATGAACGATTATTTGAAAACCAAAAGGAACAAGAGGCCAGGTAGGGGTGAGTTGGCATGAACTGACGGGGAAGGGAACTCGAAGAGTGAAGGCTGGTACGTTTAGGCCAGGCAGGACATTGCTGGCATCCACTGTTAGGACAGGGGACTTGGGAGGGGCGCGGGTGGTACTGTGAGGCCAGGCAGGAGAACATTGAGGTTCGGAAGGGTCGGCCAACAAACCGCTGGAAAGTTTCACCCGGTGCTGAGGTTATCCACTAACCCTTGGGAGGTAAGGAAGACAGAATGGGAGACGCAGCCCCACACAAGCTCAGAGTGTAAGACAACAAAGGGAGTACGACAGAGAGGACCTAGAGAGAGAATGAGATCCTGTACAGACAAAGAAGAGGGACAGCAATAGGCAACAACATCCTTGAACAAACTCAGAATGAGGGACAGACAAGAGACGGGAATGAGGGGAGTCAGGGGAGAGGCATGACCCTTGAACAGACTCAGAACAACAGACAGAACACATGACTATGAGCTATAGCACCTCTACAGACTCTGAGCAATAGACAGAGTGAGAGTGGCATAAGAATGGCACAGATGGAAACTAGTGAGGGTAAGGGTATGGCTTTCAGGCCCTTGACAGGTGTGTGTGGAGGTGGAGGAGAAGTGTTTTTTTTCCAAAGACACCCAACCTTTTAGTTATCTGTATCTGGTATTCAGTAATTCAATTACTATCACAATTGGTTCACTGAGAGGTTTCATTCAGTTGTGCATTAATATTTTTACAGGATGCCCATGGACGTGGATCTTTCATTTTTTAATGGCTTAAGTCTTGTGTTGTCATCTGAATGTCATGACCATTATTTTTTATCCACATGATTAATTAATGGAATATTTTCAGTTGTAAATATAATACATTATTAGTTTCCTGTAAACAAGATGCATCTATTCAATACTATTTTGTTTTATAAAAGAATGAAAAAACAAAATGTACAGCTGCACTTTTACAATACCAAAATATGTAGCGAAAAAGGGATTTCACTGAAAGTAGACTGATTAAGCTGGTAATAATAGCAATACTTATAATAATGATAAATTATCATATTTTAAACCATTTAATCATTGTGTTATGAATCTATTAGGACAACTCTCCTAAAGGGATGGTATGTTCCTTTCAATATGTTCAAGCCATGAAACATGCATTAATCATGAAGAAGGGTCGAACTCATATCTAAATGTAGTTAAGAAGCTCATTAAGACTTTATTTAGAAATAAATAATTGCTTTGGTCACATTGCATGTGGCCAAAGAATGATCGATCATTTTTGTATCCAAAACATAACTGCACCCCATAGTACAGTTGGGCATACACCCGAAAAATCCCAGTGTAGTACACACATTGTTGAGTCTGTAAAAAAATGAAATTATCAAGTTTTATCAATTAGTGGTCGATGTTTTTAAAATTTGTGCCTGTCTAGTTCCGTTAGATTACAGTCGCTAGCATCAGAAAGGATCCACATTCAAAGCTTGACAGTGTGCAATTTTATTTATAAGTAAGTCCGTTCCTTATTAGAATAAATAAATAAATAAACATTGCACTTACAAGCATACCTTGATTCCATTTTTTTTCCTCCTTCTTATCTGTCACGTCAACAAATTCAAAGGGCACATCCCTTCTTGTTCATTCAGTTAAAGACCAGCAAAGCAGTTAACTGCTCTGCCCCTTGTGCTTTGATCCGTCTTAGGCATTCTCTCAGCCTCAGCTCTGTTTTCATTGGTGTGCATTAGCTAACAAAAAGGAGAAAGGAGAGGATAGAAATGATGCAGGGATCTCCACCTAGAGACTTCAAAACAGGCTTTGAAGTTGGGCAGGAGAGGTCCACAGGAAGGAGAAGACAATTCATTTTTCTAGTATGCCCCACCGTTAACACTTCAAGATTCAAGATTCAAAGTGTATATTGTCACGTGCACAGTTGGAAATGTGTTTCCCTGTACAGTGAAACTCTTACTTTTCTGTCTGCAGTGTAAACAGATAAGTAGTAATAAATTAATAAAGGATAAACATACTGTCGTAACCAGAGGTAAACAGTGCGGGATCACTTGAGTGGTGTCCATGGTATTTATAGAACGAGTCACTCTATCACTCTATCGAGTCACTCCGCTATAGTGATGTACTAAAAGCTTGTATTTTTACAATGCACTATCTTGGGATTACAATTCGATCCAACTTACTCTTAGATTTATAACAAAATTAAATATGGAGTTATTTGCGATAAAAGATTAAGTAAAGATCTGAGAGTGTTTGGGAATGGCAAGCTGATTGCATTAAAAAAGAAAAAGACATCCTTGCAGATTTGTCAAACACTGGCATTTAGAGAGACTAGATTTCAAACACCTTAAAGCTCATTCAGCAGAGAAAGGTATTATTGGGCATTAGGTATGCAGACCACACTGCTTCAGTTCATTAATTTATCATAAATTCAGGACACCCAAAAGAATTTTCAATCGGGTTGCCATGACATTGTTTATCTAACTCTTTGCACATTTTATGACACCTGGATTCAGATGCATAAAATTGGAAATCAAAACAAAAACAGTAAGTCCACGGAAAAACAGATATATGCACCTGCATCCTTTCCCCTAAGAACATTTTCAGTGCATTGTAGCTGCCTCTTGTGAATTCAAAAAAAAAAGATTTTGAAAGGGTTAAGCTGTGCCCTGTGACTCTACATGGTCTATACACTGCAATGCGACAAAGGAATTGCACATATGCTGCACCGCAGCTACGTAGTCTATCCTTTATAGCAGGGGTGTCAAACTCTAGGCCCGCGGGACGGATCAGGCCATGAATGGGTTTAATCCGACTCGCAAAGCTAAAAGATACGAGGTTTCGGGAGTGAATTGAACAATAGGTACATTAACAGTAGTTAATATGTCATGATTTTACCTGTCGGGTCCACTTGAGAATTCTTCTTCTCCTTTCAGCTTTTCCCTTCAGGGGTCGCCACAGGGAATGAACTTCCTCCATCTAACCCTGTTCTCTGTATCTTCCTCTCTCACACCAACAACACTTCATATCTTCTCTCACTACGTCCATAAATCTTCTCTTTGGTCTTCCTCTAGACCTCCTGCCTGGCAGCTCTAATTCCAGCATCCGTCTACCAATATATTCACCATCCCTCCTCCGTACACGACCGAGCCATCTCAGTCTAGCTTCTCTGACCTTCTCTCCCAAACGTCTAACATGTGCTGTTCCTCTGATAGACTCATTCCTGATTGACCTCTAGCTTTGCCTCCAGTCTTTTGGTCATTGTAACTGTTTCTAGTCCATACAACATTGCTGGTCTCACCATTGTCTTATGCACCTTTCCTTTCATTCTGGCCTATAGTCTTCTATCACATAGTACCCCTGACACTTTTCTCCACCCATTCCAACCTCCTTGAACCCTTCTGTTCACCTATTTCCACACCCTGTCACTCTGGACTGTTGACCCCAAGTACCTGAAATCCTCCGACTACTTGATCTCCACTCCCTGGAGCCTTACTATTCCGCCTGAGTTTCTCTCATTCACACATATATACTCTGTCTTGCTGTGACTAACTTTCATTCCTCTCCTTTCCAGCGCATACCTCCACTTCTCTAGATTTTCAACAACCTGTTCTTTTCTCTCTACAGATCACAATGTCATCTGCAAACATCATGGTTCATGGAGATTCCTGTCTAACCTCTTCTGTCAGCCTGTCCATCACCAGTACAAACAAGAAGGGGCTCAGAGCTGATCCCTGATGCAGTCCCACCTCTACCTAGAACTTCTCTGTCACCCCCTACAACACACTGCATCACTGTCTCACAGCTAGCATACATGTCCTGAACCAGTCTAACATACTTCCCTGCCACTCTAGATTTCCTCATACAATACCAGAGCTCCTCTCTTGGCACCTTGTCACATGCTTATCTAGGTCTACAAAAACACAATGCAGGTCCCTCTGGCCTTCTCTGTACTTCTCTATTAGCATCAAAGTATATATTGCATCTGTAGTACTCTTTCTAGGCATGAAGCCATCCTGCTATTCATAAATTCTGATTTTTGCTCTGAGTTTAGTTCACGCTATTCTTTCCCATAACTTTATTGTTTGGCTCATCAACTTTATCCCTCTATAGTTGACACAATTCTGCATAACCCTTTTATTCTTAAAAATAGGAACCATCACACTTCATCTCCATTCTTCAGACATCTTCTCACTCTCTAAGATCCTGTTGAATAATAGAGTCAGAAACTCTACCGCTGCCTCTCCTATACACTTCCACAACTCCACAGGTATATCATCACGACCCACCGCCTTTCCACTCTTCATCATTTTCTATGCCTGCCTCACTTCACTTTTATTAATCTCTGCTACTTTGTGGTTTACAATAGTCACCTCTTCTACCTTTGTGACTCTTTCATTTCCACATTTGTCTGCTCTTCAAAGTACTCTTTCCATCTTCCCATCACTCTTCTAGCATCTGTCAATACATTTCGCTCTCTATCCTTGGATTTCCTCCTTGTTGCCCCTGAGCTAAAATGAGTTTGAGACCCCTGGTCTATAGGGTCCACTCTCAGAGATGTCCTTAATGACAGACAAAAGATCAAATTTGTAATTTGCAGTGCTATAATTTATTCATTTTTTTGCTCTTTTGCACCTTAAATATCAGTTAGTTCCACTCTTATTTTTCTGAAACCACATAGAAAAAATGATAAATCGTATGATAAAATCTGATATAACACTGAAAACGGTTCCAGTACCCATGTACTCCTGGATTTTGAATGGCCTTTGCGAGTATCCCGTAAGAGGGGTTAGAGACAGTGATGTCAGGGTGAGGAAAATGGCCGAGGTATCTATATAAGCCACTCAAGAGGAGTATTCTCTTTGTGTCTGACTGTAGTTCCAGTGCTTGCTTTTCCTCCTTCACCACTATCTCAAAAGTTAAACTAATATTGCAAATATTGATTACCCATAATTGAACTGTGTATTAGAGGCAAGTGGATCTCACGATTCCACAGAATGTGCTTAGCTTTCATCAAAGTACTCCTCAAGGCATATATCCCTAACGAGATATATGCCTTGAGGAGCACTTTGAAATGAAATGTTTTATTTTATGTACAATGATTAATAAGTTCCTTTTTTCATCCTGGAATACGTGTTAACGAAACTGCCTAACACACACACAGAACATCCGAAAATGTTAAAAAAAAAAAAACTCAAGCAGAATCAATAAAAAAGTGGAAATATGTTTTTGATGATTGAAATTAAATTTCAAAGTTATGATATCATCTCATGCTAAAATTTTGCCACAGAACTTTGGGAGACCCATTAAATGAAAACGGTTCTTGTTTAGTAAGTAGGAACATCAAAGCAAGTAAGGCTGTTTCAATGTGATAAAAGTGTTTGATGGGGAAATCAGAAACTCCAGATGATGGAGGCAGATATGGGGTGTTCACTATGGAGGAAGGGTTTACATCAAACCATGTGGTAACCAGTAAAGAAAATTTAAAGAAAGGGGGTTATTCTATTCCAATTAACTATCCTGAAATTAATGTATGTGTTGTTTTTTTTTATCAAGTTAATCAAACAATGGTGTGGTAAAACATTCTGTTTCAAGGATTTTTACATGTTTGTTCAAAGCTGTCAAAAGGTAGAGGAACCTCTAAAAACATAACACTTTTTTTCCAACGAGCAGTGAGCTCAAATAATTAGTTAGAATAGTCTGTCCTGTGTGCTGTGTGGTTTAGAAACTGTAACATTGACAAAAAGACAAAGCTGGAGGTTGCAGAGATGAAGATGTTGGGGTTCTGTTTGGGAGTGATGAGGATGGATAGGCTCAGGAATGAGTCCATTAGAGGACCAGCACATGTTGGATGTTTTACAGAGGCGGTCAGAGAAGCCAAACTGAGGTGGTTCGGTTATGTACAAAAGAGGGCTGGTGAATATTTTGGTACACGGTTGCTGGAATTGCAGCTGCCAGGTAGGAGGTCTAGAGGAAGACCAAAGAGAAGATTTATGGACGTACTGAGAGATGTATGAAGGTAGTTGAAGGTAGTTGGTGTGAGAGAGGAGGATACAGAGAACAGGGTTCGATTGAGGAGGTGGATTCGCTGTGGCGACCCCTGAAGGGAAAAGCCAAAAGGAAAAGAAAAAGATTCCGTCTTGTGTGTTCAAAATTAAATCCCCACTCTGAGTAAAGAAATATGGTTTGCTCAGCCTAGGTGTTGATGAGCCATGCCATCCCAATTAGCCTGGCACCAAAAAGCAATCACTTTTCAATTGTTATCTCTAGCACTAAGGCTGGGAAGGTAAGGCAGAAAACAGAAGAATGAGGCATTGATAAGCAGTGGACTGCTGAACTGGAAATCATTCCTCAAGCTATGTAAGCTTGTTGGAGAAAGGTCTTGTTATTCAAAAAAAGCAAAGTGCCAAAGTGTGATATTTAAAGGGAAAAAAATTGAATTTTTTCATCTGTCTTGCATATCTTGAAATTACATACCATGAAATTATTATTTAGCAAAAAAAATCTCAAACAGTAATGTGGAAAAATTCTATTTTAAAAGCTTTCACTTAGGTATATAAAACCTACTAAACCTGCTAACATGTTAAAAAAATGAGAATGAGTCATAAATCAATACAGCAGATATTTGAAAAGAAAAAAAAAAAGATCATAAAAAGTATGAATGAGCATTTTTCATACATAAAATACATAGATGTAAAAATATTATGTTATAGTCATGGATATTTATCAACCACTGTATTTTTAAATACTGTTAAATTTTGTGTGCAAAGCTTTCATTTCATTTTAACCTCTGTCTACATATCAAACAGGATGGGAACTGACAAATTTTGATTTCTTTTGCATGTTCAGACTGTGTTTCCACTTTGGCCTGGATAAAGGCCTCCAAGATTAGAAGCCTCCAGAAAAAGAAGAAAAATGCATTCAGATGCATTATTGAAAATAATTAAGTACTTTAGAATGGTTGCTGCTGCACTGCTGCGAATGTGGTTTTAATTTTACCTGACCTCCTGGCAGACAGGAATAACAAATAGATGAATTTGCATTCATACCTCTGCTCCCTGTCATAGAACAGCCACAAATGCACATTTTAAAAAGGCAAAGGACAGGTTAAAGCAATGTTTTCAGACACCACACACATTATGCATGGATAAAAAGGCCTTGTTGGATAAGACTCAAGTCACTAAACCACAGAATACTTCATTATTTATTACTAGTAGAATAACAATTGGAGTGGACTGATGTCAGTTTTATAGGATCATTAAAAGTTGGACTCCTTTGGTAGCATTGTCCCTATCCTTAAGAAAATTCAGTAGTGATTTTTTTTTCCATTGTTGTCACTGTTTCTTGTAACATGACACTGTTACTGTGAACATGTTGCCAAATCGCATTCAGTTAGATTTTAGAAACCCACCACCTTGAATTTACAATCTAAGTGTAAACATAGAGGCACTTACTGTCTGTGTTGAAGTCTAAACAACACTTGTCACCTTTTTTTCTCTCAGACTAGAAAAAAATCTGCCTGTTCTCAAATTATACAGAAGCCTTTAGAAAATGCCTTAGGTGTCATATCTTTTCTGGACATTTTTCGCTGATATTTTGGGTCTGCCATGAATAAATAATGCAAAGCTTTTATAACATTGACAGCAAGGAGTCAAGCCTTGGTCGAGAGAATGGAAAGGATGCATGTATGTATGCATCTTAAGACAAATACAGAGTACCCTGTGCGTGCGTGTGTGAGTGCGTGCTTGTATATTTGTGTGTATGTGTAGTGGATGCAGCTGGACTCAATGTATTATTGATGTGCTGTTAGCACTCCCAGGGAGTTGCAGTCTCATCACAGTTTGCCAAGGGATTAACAGACTCAAAAAAGCAAACTGGAGAAACAGCGAAAAAGCACGGAGCATATCCTTCATCCAAACCCCTCACCCCCTCCAGAAATGAGCCTTCATTTAAAGGAAAAATACATTATCTCCATTTGAGACATCTGGCCTTGTAGGCACGGTAGAATTTTGCATTGTTTTGAATTTATATAATGATCTGCTGCTGTGTCACAGTTTACAAATGAAATCACATCTGTAATGATGTTCCACATGATTACATAGCTGGCAGAGTATTGAGATGATGCTCCATAACTTTCTGTATGAGTTGCTGTTTTTCATGTTCACTGTATAATCATGTTTTTCACAAACTGTCACACAGTATTACACACATACACATACACCTCATAGTACATATGACAGAAAGATTTTCATGCAACATTATATCATCCTATGTTACAGCTCCATCAGGCCACAGTGACGTATTACCTGTAAATGAATTGATAGAAGAGCACCATTCTTTGCACCAGAAAGCCACACGTTTAAAAATATTTATTTATTAAAGTTTTTCTTTGTGTATTTAGCTCATATTTAGCTCTTCCGTGTACACTCTCAAATGACTTTCACATTTGTCATGATTACACAAATATTTTGGATCTTGCAGTGCAATTTCTGTTCCTTCATGTAGCTACTGAATTTATTGCAATGTAAATTGACCAGAAAACCAATGTATTATAGATTAGATTCAAAGTTGAATTTCAAATTGATATTAAGTGTTATCAGGCATTTGTTACACTCCATCAACTGTTTGGTATGCACATATACAGTGGATGCTCATCTTCTGTGTATGGGAGTTTAAATACGTGACCACACAAAAAGTCGGAACACTTTGGGTCCTTGTTTGCTGTCTTTGTATTTGTGTGTATGTGTGTGTGTGTGTGTGTGTGTGTGTGTGTGTGTGTGTGTGTGTGTGTGTGTGTGCGTGTGTGTGTGTTTAAAAGAATAAAGCCAATAGCGGTCTCACCACAGCAGGAGAAATGCGTTCATTGTGGGGGCACCTTCAGAGGGTTGATGCAAAAGGCAGGTCTCAGCCTCCTGCTAGGCCCTATCCAAGTAAGCTGGGAAAATGGAAAAACTTTAGAGGGTGGGATTCAGTCCTGGGAATCCATCCTGAACCCACATTAAAGACTGACGATGCTGGACTGCACCCGCCTTGAAGATCAAATAGAGTGAGGATACAAGCTTTGAACCAAGAAAGTTTTGCCATGCCAGTGTTTAATTATTGACATTTCCAGCACTGCAATTCAATTTTGTCAACACAGCAAGAGAAATACACTTTAGTTTTACTTTTAATCAACTTCGTTTATATTTGCTGCAGCAATAATACATTGGTTCTAGATAAGAATGCATTGAATAAAACATTACATCTAGATATATTTTGAAAAAAGCGGTAAAACGTTTGAAAATAGTGTCACCTCAGAATAATATAATGTGGTATTCATCTCATAGGACTTCTGACATCCGATCACATCATCAACCAAACATGCCTTTTGTCATATTGTGGTACTTCACACAGTGCAGCTTTTGTGAAAGACTGCTTTATGACTGACTGAAAAAGCTGTGTGAAAACCTTTGAGAACAAAGCCATAATAGCATGTGCTGAGCTTTTGTAACTGTCAGCTGCATTCTATGGCATCTAAGAACCCCACATTGCCGATCACAATAATCCTAATATAATCCACTTTGTGCATCAAAGGACTGTAGCTCTCGACAGTAAATTTCATTAAGGTGCAAGAAGGTTCAGACATGTGCCTTCATTGCATAAAGCAGACACAGTATGTGGTCGGGTCATATGTCATTTCCTATCAAGACTGTATTCTGATGGACATCTGCTGACTTGTTTAGTCCCTGTTCTCCAGATGAGATTAATAAAGAATGAGGCAGCTCCCCTATATTACACTTCTGCTCCTCGACATGTAAAGTTGTGCGGAAAAATAAACATTTCAGTCTGGCCTAATCAGATATGTAACATTAGCTGGTGCAAGCTCAACATTGTGCAAATGACACAATGACATGTGCTGCTATAAGACAGAGAAATTGACATTAACAATTTTCATATCCATACCTGTCATGAATGATGGCGCTAATGAGACCTGAAACAAAATTTCCCATTGATGAACTCATGTCTGTTCCAATCACATGTCACCTGGATAAAAGGCATTTTGAAAAGGAGAAAAGGTTTGTATTTCTGTAACCACACTATGTGTTAAATGTACTACCCTCATCCTCACACCATTAACCGACAAATTCTTTTGCTGTTGCAGTCCATGATAAAATAGACCACCATTAATCTAATAATAGCAAAAACATAATCACCAAAATATTTTGGATACCACCATTTATCTCAGCTGTTAAAAAAGGTTCTTGTAAAAACAATTGTTAAATTGTTAAAAAATTGTTAACAATGAAATGTCTATGTATGGTGTCAGAGTACAGTTTAAATTTTAATTCCACATATATTTCTGTTATATACAGCATATGTATATACAGTATATATATACGTGTGTGTCTACACATATAAACACATAATACAGATTTTTTTTTTCGATTATCCTTTTATTTATTTTGTGGGAATGGTTGAAACAAGACAAGAACGATAAAGACAAAAAAAATATTTTGTTAGAGTGTCGCTTCAATGTTACTTTTTCCTTGTACATATATACATTGTATGTTTTAGGTGAAACAATGGCACTGAACATTTTGATAGTAAATGTAACAGCACTGTTGAAACACAGAAGCCACTATTCAGGCACACTTTTTTGTTATTCTCTCATTAATACTCAGACTTTGTGCTTATACTAAACTGTTCATGCTGCATTGGTATCAATTTAACCTTGTCAGTATCCAGACTTATTACCAGCTCTGCTTATTCCATACATTACTAGTGCTTACAGGTGGGGCATGTTAAGCAAACTCAGTCAAGCATAACTAATCACTTGTGGAGATTGGTTCCTGATTTTGACAGGGAACTCTGGTGGCTTAAGTTTATGATTATGTACATAAAAATCAGGGCATGCAAAGGTTGACATTGTCCTTACTGCCTCTATGAAAACAAACTTAAAAGCAAGGTCATAACTTTAGCTCTCTTTTCCCCCCTGCATGGGTTTTCACTTTCTGATATAAGAACTGTGAGGTAACTTTTTGTAACAGTTTGGAGACTGTTACAAAGCATTTCATAGAAATACAAATCATATAACATAATTTCAACAATTTCCAATATAATTGTTGTTGAAAATACATTGAACTATTAAATGCTGGGTTTGTGAACTATTGTGCAGCCTTGCCCATCCATCTGTGTGTGTGTGTGTGGGGGGGGGTTCCTTTAATCTACTTCCTGAAGATGACTTCTGTTACAAGCACTGAATCAAACCTGCGATACTCAAACCAGATTTCTTGAGGCCTGCGTTAACAATGACTGTTCTCAGTGCCGACAACCTACATTGTATCAATGGAAATTTGTCTACTGTGGGTCGAAGAAGGAGAGAAGGAATGTGTGTCAGAAGCAGGGTGTCGTATGTAGCTCAGTGGTAGAGCGCATGCTTCACATGTATGTATGAGGTCCAGGGTTTAACCCAAGCATCTCCAATGTGAGTCGCTTTGGTTAAAAGCATCTGCCAAATGGATGTACTGTAAGAAGAGAGGCAAGAGTCTGAGCCGGGGACTTTCGATATAGGGACAATGACAGGAACTGGTTGACACAATGCAGAGAAGGAAGGGAGATGAAAAGGACAAAGGCAGAGAGCAGAGGACAAAGTGACAAAGTGGTGGAAGCCTAAAAGCTGAAAGGGGAGGATTGCTGTAAATGGTTTTCATGGAGGAGTTTAGAAGGACTCTGGGAGATCTTCCATATGACTGGACAACTACAGATAATGTGATAAGGGAGACAGGTAGGGCAGTACTTGGTGTTTGTCTGAAAAGACAAACCAACAAGATGCACGATGATTGGTTTGTCTTATAAGACAACCTGAAAAACTTGGTGGTGTGATGAGGAAGTGCAGGAGTATATACACAGAAAGAGGTTAGCAATGAAGAAGTAGGATACGGAGGGGACAGAAGTGACAGCGAACAGAGATGCAGCACAAGGTATAGGTAGCGGTAGGACAGTCCAAGCACAGGGTGTATGATGACTTGTATAATAGGTTGGAAAATAAGGAGAGAGAAAAGGATTTACACAGGTTGGCAAAATAGAGGTATGAAGTAGGAAGGACATGCAGCAGGTTTGGGTAATAAGGATAGAGAGAGGAATGTAGTGACAGGTACCAGACAAGGTGTTGGGAAGAAGAAAAGAGTACTTTTGAGAGCTGATGAATGAGAAAAATGAAACAGAGCTAATGGTAGAAGAGGTGACTTGTGGACCTAGAAGTAGCAGAGATTAATAAAGATGAAGTGAGGAGAGTATTGAAGAGGATAAGGAATAGAAAGGCATATATCTGTGGAAGTATGAAAATGTTTGTAAGAGGCTGAAGTTGAGTTTCTGGTTAGATTGTTCAACAGGAACTTAGGCAGTGATAATTCCCCCTAAAGAATGGAGAAGTGTGATGATGCATATTTTCCAGCATAAGGGAGATGCATAATGATACAGGAATAATATTGATGAGCCATAAAAGGAAATTATGGAAAGAGTCGTGGAAACTAAGCTAAAACTAAGTTGAGAGCAGAAATCAGCATTTGGATGCAGCAGTATGGTTTCATGCCTAGAAAGAATACTTACAGATGCAGCATTTGCTTTAAAAATGCTGGTAGAGAAGTAAGGAGAAGGTAAGTGTGAGCTGCATTTCAGCTGCCCAGAAAAGGCATATGTATGAGAAAGTCTGGAGTGGCATAGAAATATGTTAAACTTATGCAGGACATGAGATGCGGAGATAGGACTATATCAGGGGTAAACTGAGCCCCTTCATGTTTGTAATGGTGATAAACAGGCTGACAGAGAAAATTAGCCAGGAATCTCCATGGGCCATGATTTTTGCAGGTGACATTGTGATCTGCAGTGAGAGCAGGTAGCAGGTGGAGGAAAATCTTGAGAGGTGGAGATGAGGCCTTGATAGTGGGGGAATGAAAGTTTGCTGCAGCAAAAGACGAGATGAGAGAGACCCAAGTGGAACAGCGAGGCTACAGGGATTGGAGATAATGTAGGTGGAGGATTTTAAGTCAACAGTCAAGAGTCAGGGAGCAACGGAAAGTATGGAAAAGAGGTGAAGAAACACATTAAAGCAGGTTGGAACAGGTGGAGAAAAAGTGTCAGGGGTTATGTGTGATACTAGAGTAACAGCCAGAATGAAAAGAAAGGGCGTATTGTTTAGAGGTTGTGACATTGAGGAAAAGACAGGCAGCAGAGCTGGAGGTAGCAAAGATGATGTTGAGGTTATTTTTGGGAGTGACAAGGATGGATAGGACAGTAACTAGCCCATCAGAGAGACCGCGCATGTCAGATGTTTTAGAGATAAGGTAGAGGAAGTCAGACTGAGATTGGTCATCCATGTACATACCGAATATATTGGTAGGGGGATGCTGAGGTTGGAACTGCCAGGCAGGAGGCTTGGAGGAAGACCAAAGAGAAGATTTCTGCATGCAGTGAAAGGACATGAAGTTATTTGGTGTGAGATAAATTAAATGGAAGTTGTTCTTTTTATTTTTCTGTGGTGACCTCTGGAGCGAGTAGCAAAAGGGAAAGAAGATTTAAAAAGTCTAATCAGATGGATTCCATTTGATTCCATATTTGCTATTTTGTCTCTGTTTTTTGCATTTGTGTGTAACTGTGTTTGTGTGTCAGATCATCATTTTCTTTTCCAGAATTGTATTTCAACTGTTGTAATGTATCTAGTAGGATAACAGTGGGGTGGCCCTTAAGAATGACAAAATAATTCATGGCATGGGATTTCACTGGTGCTTACATTCTCATGACTCTCAAATTTACCTCACCAGCTCCTCTCTCGGTTGGTAATAGGAAAAAGTGCTGTTGAAAAGGAAAACTGATCATTATTTGCAAATGTATGGCACTTAATGGAATGGGTAGAATCAAAATTGCGTCCATCAGAGGGACAGCGCATTTATAATGTTTTGAAGATAAAGTCAGAGGACAGATTGAGATAGTTGGACAGAGGAAGGGGAGGAAATATTTAGGTAGATGGAGGCTAAGGTTTGAACTATCAGGAGTGAGACTGATAGGGGGGCCATAGAGGAGATTTATGAATGAAATAAAGTTAGTATTTTTGTATATATATTTACAGGAAATCTATAAACGCAAAGCATGGCACTCTACAGAAACCGCATTTTGTTGGAGTTAACCTCAGGTAGGATCCACACATAGACACAGGACTCCAACCTTAGACAGACTGGATTTGAAACAGCAAATTGACTTAGATTGATGAATAGGAACACAAAAACCAGGCAGGGGACGCAGGACAGGGGCAGGCAACTAGGTGGAAGGCACTAGCATACACAAACTAGGGAGCTAACACCGATGAGGGGCCTCAGCAAAAATGCACAGGCTTACACCGCTGGGGGGAGTGGCGGACCAGCAAGGTGCCTGGGCTTCCACTGCTGGTGGAAAGAAGGGAATGAGGAAGACTGAGACCTAGCGGCCAACCCGAACATTTCCCCCCAAGGGACAGCTCCCAGTGTTTCCCAAAAAATAAAGAAAACCCAAACCCAGGTCGGCGGACAGGGAGATAACTGGCTGGTTGGAGTTGAGGGGTAAGTGCAAAGTCCATCCCCATGAGGATGGAAGTTTGTGGGGAAGGAGTGTCGCTAGGTCTATGTGGTGGACGGTGTGTTATGTCTCTAAGAAGCAACAAGAAGGACTGGGATAGAAACAACAAGTTTACTTAGACCAATGAACTGGCACATGGAGACCAGGTAGGAGCAGACAAGGTAAGAGCAGACAGTCTTTTAAGGGTAGGAGCTTGCAGACCAGGTAGTGGATATACAGGGCAGGAGCAGACGGACCAGGTAGAGGTGTGCGCAGGGCAGGAACAGGCTCTGCGGGGGCATTGGTAGGCCGGCAAAATGCACGGGTTTACACCGTCAGGGGGAGTGGCGGCCCAGTGACGTGCCCAGGTATTGGTGGAAAGGAGCAAATGGGGAAGACTGAGGGTAAATTGGCGGATGATGCAGCAACCAGTGAGGCTCAAAGGTCTGGCTTTAAGCCCTCACTAATTGCTGGGAACCAGGACCAGTCATGTGCTTGGGAGCGCACGGCTTGTCATTTGGCAACTGGCGACGGGCGTGTGCTCGGCGAGCACGCACCTGCCACGGAGGCCAATCCTGACACTGTGGTATGTGAAGCAATTAGCATTCACAGCTTTAACAAGGAGAACAATCCTCTGTCTAGATATCTCAATGCTGATTAGCTATGGACTACAATTACTTGGACCTCAGTGACAAAAATAGGTGAATTAATTTTGTCAACATCTTTCAAGCAATCAGTTGTTTGGTTGGCATATGCTCAGGGCTTATATGTAGATCAACGTTTAATTGAAGAACCTGCATTATCTAATTGGCCCCCATCCTTTAGTATAGGCTAGCATATCAAAAGGAAATAAAAAATCTAATTGTTAATATTAAGACACTCACTAAGTAGTAACCATCCAACCATCCATTTTCTCCAGTAAACAATAGAAGGAGTTTCACTATGATTCACTGTGGCCACAGCGACAGGATATAATAGTCCAGTTGAGACTAAAGTAGGCGGTTTTTACAAATCATGGAGCTGCACTGGAAAGGACTGTACACCCAAATATGTGTTATGGGAGCTAAAATGTACTAATATCAGGCCAATTGGATGAGAAGAGGGGTCTTGAAAGTCATTGGCTGCAATATTACACATTGCTATTTGATGTTTTGTCACTGAAAACAAAATATTAAATACGGATGCTTTAATTATTTATGTCCATGTCTTGGACTCCAGCAATGTATTAACAGCATATATCCATCTGATATCCATCTGATAGATCCAAGCTTTGGGTCTGTGTGAAGATATTCATGTGGGGTAACTACATATATATATAGTGTATATTGGTACTTAAGCATCCAGTCACATCTTTACATTATCCCTATTCCCCACGGCATTTGGGTATGAAAGAGACATGTCCCATTGTACCATACATGTTCCCATGAGACATAAAGTAATGCTCTCTTATCTTCTTTGTTTTGTGATGTTGCATATGGTGACATGTTCATTTACTTAACTTGCCCAAGTTCTACAAGAACTGAGCTGAAGTTTTTTATCAAGAGGAAATATCCATCACAGACAGCACGCGATAACTATGAAACACAGACATTTTATCATTTAATTTAGCTATTCAATTTAGTTACCCTTTTGATAGGCCCCTTTTCACATACACCGTATATATTTGAGTCAGAGGTCACTAACCATGAACTATAATATGGAGCCTAAAAACTACTTAATGGTTTGCTATTGGAGTGAGCTAGCACACAATTTAAAAGCAACTTGTGTTCATTTGTTGATCAAATAAAATAATACCTGAGAAAAAGTGTCCCCCAGTGTTAAGTCTATACCAAAACAACAGTCCTATCCACAAAGTTTCATAATTTAACAATGGAAAGCACATCACGAATAGATAAAAGAGTAAAGTTCTCTCTTGGTAATAATTGATAATAAGGGTAACACGTCTTGCAAATATTTATGCATACAAAAAACACTACAAATTACATTACGGTGTCCTTATGCTCAACTTTGTATCAAATAATTACTTTGGAAAACACTTAAAGTTATCACTATCTGTTAGCTTGGTATTCGACTGTTGTGTCCCTTTCAAAATTTGTAAAATCTATATCAGAAGATGCATTTGCCTTTAAGAACTAAAGAAGAATGTATAGTTTAAAATGTTTTTATGTGTAAAATAAAAGAAAATGTGTCATTTTTGGTGTAGTATTAATTTGTTATTGGATTCAGCTATTGGCGAATACGGAATTGAATTTTACAGAATGTAAATTAAGGATTCAGAAATAAGGATCGTATTGCATTATACAGCTTATCTGTAAGCAATGGATGTAATGACAGGCTATATGTATCATCATTTGTTGTTGATGCACTGAGATCCGGCATTTGAGGAAGGGGAAATTGAAAATTCACACATTTAAATAAGATGTTGTTGCCTTAATATAATTACTCATGACCGTTCGTGTATACAGTATACATTTCAAAGCTTAGTTAACACCAAAAAGCTACAATACCACAGCCTTAAAGTTGTGATTCCTGATTACTTTACATTTGTACATAATTAAATTGCCTTTTTCAATCATAATAGGAGACCTTGAAATGAGACATATGAGATGAAAGGAGATATCAAGATCTGATCACTGAGACCACATTCTGGTTTATTGTAAACACACTTTATGGTCAATTTCTTTCAATAAATGTTTTGATCTAGATGGGCCAAAAGAAACCATGAACACTGACCAGCACCCCTGAATATATTGCCCTAGACACAGACGGAGTTTAGGGTGACCCTTTTATGTTTTTTGATTTTGTCTTTCCAATTTTTTTATTTTGTATCTTTATTTATTTTCTTTATTTATTTAAATTTACGGTTCAGCATTTTCTTCTCTCCCTCAGCTAAAAATGACATTTTATGTACATTTGAATTGAAAATATGGATCGTTTCACATTTGAAAAGACTAGTCCAGTGTGATCTGATTGCAATTGGTCAATATAAACATTTGGAAGGACATTTTATTGCTGTAATTTTGCATTCTGTTAGCTGTCTGCTGATGACTCGGTCCTATAAGATGCATATTTATGCTGGATCGTTATATTAACTGCGACCCTGTGTGACTGAGGTTAAGAGGGATTAGGAGTTTGAATGAAGTGTGAGAATGTGTTTGTCAGGCGTGTCAACACTGGAATAAGGGCTAAGTGAGATGGAATGAGATGGTGGGCAGGAAAAGTTATGGAGAAGTGAATTTGCAGTGAGCTAATGAGTGTACCAAGGGGCACATTAGTTATTTATTTCCTGTACTTGTTTCGTTAAGAGAAGGGCATAGCAATTAGCTTTGAGGAGACGATATCCCTAAGCGCCCTTGTACTCGGTAGCAAGGCAGCACAAGAGCCCTGTCTGAAATGCTAAACAATCTGTGGAGCCTGGTGCAAAGGGAAAGTGAAATAGCGTGACCTGTGTGACCCAGCATGACATCTTTTAAACAGGGAGGCCAGCTGGAACTACATTTTGCAGGATATATAGTGGCTGGCTTAAAACAATATGGGCCATAAAAAAAGGATAACAGTTACAGGAACTGAAGAATAAGCCTGTGCATATGAATCAGGATGCAATGTTATATTGCAATGTCCAATTCAAACATTTCCTTTAGTCTCTGTGAATTTCTAACCCACAGGGAAACAAATACTGCATTTGACACATAACTGAACACAATCTAACATGCGTATTTAGTGCTTTATGTCGCTGAGGTGTGATGAGGAAAAATAATACAATGGGCTTGGCTTAACTTGTATTTCATAGTATGCCCCAAGACAGCAGGGTTAAAAGTGATACATACAGATATGTGTAGCTTCACTTGAAGCATGATCATTAAGTAAGCAAACGACTCCACATTTTCAAAAGTACATTTTCTGAGGGGAATATGAAGTACACCCGCTGATTTAAATAGAATGAACTCATTTCAAAATACTATATCAAAGAACCTGTTCTCTTACACTCCAGAAATTTTCATTTGTGCACCTTCATTAGATGAGGCAATGAGGATGCAGCCTTTTTTTTGAAATGTCAACCTTTAAGATATTAATTGGAGCTGTGGCCCTCCAATCAACAGAACAAAACAGTGCGTCCGGGAGGTGAGTGTTAATGAGCTGTGCTTTGTATGCGGGGAAGTTTGGCTGATTGAAATTACACAGCGGTGTCTGATCAGACCATAAATATAGTCATTTGGTCTATAATGAGCAAGGGATCCTGTTAGCTTTCTAAGATGTGCAATTTTAAAATAATATAAAGCAGTGAATATTAATTTTAAGTCTGCCCCCTAATGAATACAGAATAATTCTTTATAAAATTTGGACCGGAAAATTATTTGCTTTGAGCATCTCCAGGACTCCAGATTTCCTCACATTGCCAGGCCAGCTAGGAGACATAGTCTCTCCAGTGTGTCCTGGGTCTTCCCTGAAGTCTCCTCCCAGATGGACACGTACGAAATACCTTCCCCCAAGAGGCGTCCAGGAGGCATCCTGACCAGATGCCCAAACACCTCATCTGACCCATCTCTATGCAGAGGACCACTGGCTCTACACAGGGCTCCTCCCAGATGACGATGTTCTCATAGGGAGATTCTCCATGTATTAAGGAGAGTCCGGCCACCCTGCAAAGGAAACTAATTTCGTCCCCTTTTATCCACAATCTCGTTCTTTCAGTCATACCCCTGGAGCACCCCATACCCCGCATCCTGTGGGAAATCTGGTTGAACATGGGTGGGGGTTCAACAGGGGATGAATGCCTTCTCCAGGTCCACAAAAACACATTTAGACTGGTTAGGAAAACTTCCATGCCCCCTCGAGGACCCTGCCGAGGGTATAGAGCTGGTCCACTGTTCCACAGCCAGGAGAAAATCCACACTGCTCCTCCTGGATCCGAGGTTCAACAACCCGGCGGGACCCTCTTCTCCAACACAGCTGAATAGACCTTACCAGGGAGGCTGAGGAGTGTGATCCCCCATTTTTAAAAAGGGGATCACCACCCCAGTCTGCCAGTTCAGGGGCACTGTCCCCGACATCCATAGGCGTGTCAGCCATGACAGCCCTAAAGCATCCAGAGCCTTGAGGAACCCAGGGTGGACCTCATCCACCCCCGGGGGGAACTTCAGTAAGTTCAGCCCTGGAAAGAGGCGTGTCTGCTCCAGAGTCCCCCGGCTCTTCTTCCTCATTGGAAGCCACCAATCTACAAAATCTCGAGTTGAGGACAGCGGTGCCCCGTTGCTACTGTACACAGTGTTGACGGAGCACTGCTTCCCCTTCCCGAGCCGCTGGATGGTGGTTCAGAATGTCCTCGACGCCCACCGGAAGTCACTCTCCGTGATCTGCCCGAACACTTACCACGCCCGAGTTTTTGCCTCAGCAACCACTGAAGCTGCATGCTGTTTGCACCGCCAGTAGCTGTCACCATCAAAGTCAGCTCACTTCCAGATCACCTGAGTGTCCAGGACATGCAAATTCGACGATACGACCACAAGGTCGATCAAAGAACTGTGGCCGAAGGTGTGTTGATGCCAAGTTCACACATGGACACCTTTATGCCTGAGCATCGTGTTTGTTATGGACAATCTGTGATGAGCACAAAAGTCCAAAACACAGCTCGAGTTCAGATCATGCGGGCCGTTCCTCCCATCTTGCCTGTCCAAATCACACTGTGATCTCCCAGTATAATGAAGGAGTCCCCAGTAGGAGCAAACTCTAGCAGCCCCTCTGGGGACCCCATGAAGGGTGGGTAAACTGATCTGTTGTTGGATGCATAGGCACAAACAACAGTCAGACCCTGTCCTCCCACCTGAGGGTGGAGGGAGGCTACCCTCTCATCGACTGGGTTGAACCCTAACATACAGGTAATGGGGGGGCAATCGATATGCCCACACCTGCCCAGCGCTTCTCACCGGGGGCAACTCTAAAATTTAAAAAAAAAAGAGTCCAGCCTCTATTGAGAGGCCTGGTTCCAGACCCCACGTTGTGCATTGAGGTGAGTCCGACTGTATCTAGTCAGAATCTCTCAGCCTCGTGCACCAGCTCGGGCTCCTTCCCCGCCAGAGAGGTGACTTCCCAGGTTCCAAGAACCAGCTTGTGCAGGCGAGGATTGGACGCCAAGGTCTTCTGCCCTGGCTTCCACCCGGCTCACACTGTGCCCAACCCCCTTAGCCCTTGGTGAAGAGGGACCCTTGTCATTCCTTCAGGCTGTACCCAGGCCCATGGGTAAAGACCTGGCCACCAGGTGCTGGCCACCAAGCCCTGTCCCTGGGCCTGGCTCTAGGGGGCCCTGGTGACCCACGTCCGATCAAGGGAAAACTGGGTCCAATGGTCTTCTTCTTCATGGGAGGTCTTCTTAGCCACACTTTGTATGATCCCTCACCTGGGACCTGTCTGTCTTGGTTGGCCCTTCCAGGGGCATAAAGCCCCCGACAACATATCTCCCAGGATCACTGCCACACACAAACCCCTCCACCATGGTAAGGTGGCAGCTCAGGGAGGGGATCACCATTCCACCCATGATTATTTGAATAAGTAAGGATACAATGACACAATAAAACTCAATAACAAATCTAACGACTTATATTCAATGGGTCTTCAGCTTTGTTCTGAAGACATCAACAGAGCAGGCCTGCCAGAAGCACACTGTTCCACAGATCTGATGCATGAAAAGAAGAGGCCCTCTCACCAACAGCCTTTTCTTAACTTTATATAACATCAACAAGATGCAAAAATTGTACATTTAAACAATTTAAATGAGAAGCACATATATAGATACTGTATGTTTTGTCGAATCATGGATTAGTGGATGACATTATCTTTTATCATTTCTTTCTTATTCCACACTTTTTTTGTCATTGCCCTCTTAATTCTGTTCAGTTTTTGTCTTCCCCTTATGTTGTAAACCTTAAAAGGAGGAGGACGCATTTGAAAATTATTGTGATAGTCCAATACTATACAGTAACTTGTATTTGGTTTCTCATTTGACAGAAATTACGCTATTGGCCTGGAAGGTTGATTACAAGAGTACTTAGTCATATATTCCACAGTATACACCACTCTTCATATCATAAATGTCTGGATGTTTGCAATGGCGCTAATTCACATTCTGCAATTTAAATGCACTTTATTGTTGAGCAGAAGTGATTAGATTATTTCTTTTTCCCACCTAAAATTGGGACAGATTATTTAGATGTTCAATACCGTCTATATGACACTACATTTATGTTTGTCCTTTGCAAGGAAAATTTGGATTTGTTTTCCAATTTTGTTTCAAATAAAGATATCCTCAAACCATCATCTTATTGCAAGGTACAGCTGATTATCTTCTTTGTGAATTAATTGGGTAGAAAAACAGGTAAATTTACACAGCAAGACAATATTAGCTTTGATGAGGTAGCTACATATCCAGACTATTTACCAATGTAATGTTTACTCTCTCTGTGTATGCAGTACAATAAACAACATTACCTTGTTTGATTTTTGTTTTTCGTTTTACTTTTCCCATGTCATTTCCTGAATGTGAAGAGGCAATGAACTACTACACTGCTGTCATTTGACTTTCTTGTGACCCTCCTGACTTTCCATCTTAATACAGGGTTTTCTCTGGGGGAGGAAAAAAAAACGAGAAGGATTTGGGTGTTTTCAAGGCAGGACCTCACCCACCCAAGGAAACCTAACAATTCCATCCATAGAGCTGAAAGGGGGAATGGCATGCCTACATTCCATAAGCATGCCAAGGTGGAGTTTGGAGTGTGACTGTTTGAGGTTGTGGACAGGTGACTTTTACACTGATAACCAGTTCAAACAGGTGCCATTAATACAGGTAACACGTAGAGGACAGGGGAATCTCTTAAAGAAGAAGTTACAGCTCTGAGAGCCA
Organism: Fistularia commersonii; assembly: GCF_037954325.1. Taxonomy (NCBI): domain Eukaryota; kingdom Metazoa; phylum Chordata; class Actinopteri; order Syngnathiformes; family Fistulariidae; genus Fistularia; species Fistularia commersonii. Next base: position 1,966,813 of record NC_141308.1, read on the forward strand.
GAAATCTTGCTTGTTTATGGTGACCAAACACTTATCTTACTGAGGAATTTACCAATAAATTCATCAAAAATCCTGCAATGTGATCGCCCCCTCTTCTGTCCCTCATAGTTGAAGTGTACCAATGGTGATAATTACAGGCTTCTCTCATAATTTTAAGTGGGAGAACTTGCACAATTGGTAGCTGACTAAATACTTTTTTGCCCCACTGTATATGTTTACACCGCAGTGGTGGGCCATCAGGGCTTACAAGGCCTTCTCTGCTGGCCTAAAAATTTTTCGGAATCACAAACCTTAATTATATTTTGTCCATGAATACTTATTTAATAATTCCAAATTGTCTGATCACTTCCTTTCATAGCTTTTCTCCTGGTTGTGCCACTTCCAGACATGCATTTTCATATTAAAGCATTCAACCAATCACATTTCAGCCATCATCTGTTGCCAGGCAGTGTCAAAGTCAAAGGAATATGCCTGGGGGGGGCTGCACAATCAATTCTGCAAGCCCTATACACAAAAAATAAGTATTGATGAAGCCGTTGCTTCAACCAATCAGATTTTGAGTAGGCAACATCAAAGCCCTCTTGCAGGCCACAGCAACGTCAGCGTATTTACGCCCTCTGATTCCTTAGTCAGAAAGTGGACAAGTGTATTAGCGAGGAGAAGCGTACTCTCCAGCTGTGAACAGAAATATAGCTCTGCCTGTTTAATCTTGGTATTGTCAACCCACAATGGCTGCAGGAGGAGAAGAAATGGATTCAGTTACTGATATATTGTTAAAGCGATTTTCTTTTTGAATATAAGCTGGACATAGTAAAGAAAGGTTGGGCCACTCCTAAGCTAGCAAACCTGTTACAATTAGGAAAGGGATTTGTCCGACATTTTCAAACCACGAACTACGACCGGTACCCCTGGCTCACAGGCTCCAATGTACACCGCAAATTGTATTGCTGGGAGTGCTTGGAGCTGAAGTGCAAGGATAATCGTATGACAGAATGATTGAACTCTTTTTCAGGAAAGAAAGGAGGATGGATTTTGTCTACAAATGATCAGAATTTTTGGTGAGTGAAATGCTGCTATTTTCCTAAATAATCCTGCAAGTTTATAAGGTTATTATTGGTGATTTTTATTTGTCGCGGCTGTTTGCTATAAAGGCATTTATTGTGGCTACTGTCCGATTTTACTGCTCCCGCCACGGGACCGGACTTTGTTGTCCTGGTGTGTTCGGATTTCATTCAGGGAAAAAGGTCATAATGGTCAGGAACTGATCAACCAAGAATGGTTTATTCAAAGTCAGGAAATACACTTACGAGAGAGATCCCGGGCCAGAGATATCCCGGGCTAGAATGAATGTTACCCCGAGAGGATGGTTCTCCCTCTCTGCACACCCACTGAGACGGGTCAAGGGAATATACAGGTGAGGAGGTTCTGGCCCCGAGCCGAGGAGGCACGGTCATTTTATACCATTGCCTCAACGTTCGGGTTTACTTCCTTATAAGGAATTGTTTTTACACACTCTTGGAATTTGGGCAGTTTGGGTGTCGGGCCGCGCCCCAGACAAAAACGCAGAGTGCGTGATCGATTACGCGCGGGGCCTGTCAGTGGAAGAGTGCCTGTCAGAGTTGGGCTTCCCTTTGTCGCCACGTGATGCGCTCCCGCTGGCAAATTTTGACACTACACAAGTTATTTATCTGCGATGCACCTCTCTTTATACTGCATTTCTGCATAATAAGATGTTTTTTTTAGAGCCTAAACTAATTATTGGGGGGTGGATTTATTCAGAGCATTACTGAAGGCCTACATGTAAAATGCACAGCCCGCCACTGATACTATATTGTGGTGCTCGGCCAGGAAACAATGACAGAGTCTAAGAGTCATGAATGAGTCCAAGAGTCCAACTTTAATCAGTGGGAACCTAAAAACAACTAACTAGTGAAGTTCCGTGGGTGAATATATACCTAGCTTAAACCACGCCCCCCAGACACTAGTCCCATGGGGTGAGAGGTCACCCCCCTTAGTGCCCCCCCAAACCTTCCGAACACCATGAAGGGACCCAGGAACGCAAACTAGTCCCTCACAGGAGGCCTGATCAACCTGCCAAGTCATCATCTACGATGTCCCTCAATTGAAGCAGCCGGGGACGCTGTCGATTGCCTGCCGTAAACTCTGAAATGGCCGCAAGGTGTCGCTGCTGGCAGGTGGATCACGGCTCAGCCACTTTGGACTTGGCGAAAGTTAATGGCTTGTGATCCATGTACGCTATCAATGAGCGGTCTTCCAGAAGAAAACAGAAATGACGTGTCGCCAAATGCAGGGCCAAGAACTCCTTGTCAAAAAGCAACACTTGCGGTAGCCATCCTGGAGTTAGCGGCTAAAGAGCGCAAGTGGTTTGCCACACATCCGCCACCTGCTGTTCAACCTTGGCCCCAAGGGCAATGTCAGACACATCAGTCGTCAATGCTAAAGGAGCCCCGGGTGCTGGACGGGTGAGAGGAGCTGCGTCAGAGAGACGGCCAAAAGTATTCACTCACCTGTCCAAATAATCGGAATCAGGTGTTCGAATCACTTCCGTGGCCACAGATGTATAAAGTCAAGCACCTAGGCATGCACACTGATTTTGACAAACATTTGTGAATGAATGGGTCGCTCTCAGGAGCTCGGTGAATTCCAGCATGGAACTGTGATAGGATGCCACCTTTGCAACAAATCCAGTTGTGAAATTTCCTTGCTTCTAAATATTCCACAGTAAACTCTCGGCTGTATTATAAGAGCATGGGAGTGTTTGGGAATGACAGCAACTTAGCCACGAAGTGGTATGCCACGTAAACTGACGGAGTGGGGTCAATTGATATATACATATACATATATGTGTGTGTGTGTGTGTGTGTGTGTGTGTGTGTGTGTGTGTGTGTGTGTGTGTGTGTGTGTGTGTGTGTGTGTGCATGCGTGCGTGCGTGCGTGTGTGTGGTATATATCCACTTTTAAAACGTGGCAAACTCGGACATTCCATGTCTCCTGGAAGCTCCAGGAGTCTCCCACATATTGATACTGGCACCCTGATGCCTGCGAATTGGATAAAATATTCAGAAATCTAGACCAAGTGACCAAAAGCATGCACGCGAGAAATTAATGCCTGCACCATGCATACAATACGCATCTTAGGATGCACACACACGATTGAGTGAGAAAGACTGCGTATATGTGTGCCTTTTTATAGCCTATGCTAGACAGAGAGCATCCTGATTGGTTTACTCAGCAAAATAAGCCAATAAGCTTTCAGTGTGGGTGGGCTTTTATTTATTTTCTCTGGTACTGAAGTGATGAGTTTGGTCAGTGCAGCCTGTGAGATGGCAGAGGGAGAGTGCTTCAAAAACAAACATTTAAAACCCACTTCACCTCAGATTACACAAAAGAATATCCCTGTCTTATAAGGGAAAAACAAAGACAGTGTTGCAAGGTGTATTGTTTGCAACCTGATGTCTTGTAAAATCAACAAATTCATTGACGCTGAGTGGTATGAGCTTGGAGTGTCGGGGAAGTTGGTCAGGTTTGCAAAACAAGCAGCATTTAATACAATGAGACCCAGCAAAAGTCACTGGAAAATAGATAGGCCCACATTTAGGCAGGTGTTCTATGCAGATTTGAAGATTGAAAGATGTTAAAATGTGCCATGTGGATCCAGATGTATTACCACAATGCTGTCTGCCGGTTTGCATGAGTGGCACAAGAAACTCATTAATCATAGGTGGGTCCGGCATTCTTATCTCTCTCTGTCCTACCAGCACAGCCAAGAGGAACTCAGACAATCTCCACAATCTTATCAATACGCCACCTTTATATGGCTCTTTGAATTAAAGTAAATGCATGGACAGATTCCCCACTTTTGACCAGCTCACAATACAAATCCAATAAATAGCAGAAACTACTTCATAAACAGTATATCCCTAAGACGTTTATGCCTCACCAGTCCCACAAATCCAGTAAAGAGAAGATACCTCTTTATAAAGAATATACCCCTAAGATGTTAAAACCTCACCAAATCTGGAGCTCTATGAAACAGATGGTTTTCATGATGTTTGGCAGGAAAAAAAAGTCAGAAGATCATCCAGCAAAGCAAAAATAAACAATGCCACTAAATGTGCTCTGAGATTTATTTTGGCAGGAGATTAAATACGACTATCTATGCTATAAGGACATGTTTATGGAAAGGTTTCCAGCAGGACTCAGCCTTTGAGGAAATGTATGCCTTTTTTCCTCAATATGATGTGGTAGGAACATGTCTGACATCAATACATTGGCAAATTTATTCCAATGTAATGTCTGTTAGGGAGATAAAAAACTTACCTCAGAATGTACAAGTCTGGATGTGTGGCTGATCACATCTCATTTCAGGGCTAACAAACAGCTAAATAGTATTTCAAACATTGACTTGCAGCTTTGCTAATCTCATGGCTGGTTTTCAAAAGACACAGTTGTCATTTATTCATTCAGCACCTCTTTTTTCCATTTGTTCATGGACGTTTGAATGACACCACGACACCTTGATGCAGCAAATATGTTAGAACAATAAGGCACCAAATCAATCAAATTCAGAGGTTATGATGAAATTGTGGTTGGATACATTATCATTGTTCAAAATTATATTAAAAAAAAAAAATACATCCTGTATTTAGTAAATGTTACATTACTTTCTCTGATAACATAATCAGAAGTATCTGTCAGTTTTTTGTACATAATGTAGTTTTTTGCCAGTAAAATTTAATTCTATTCTTGTAAAAGTTTTTCAAGATTAAACTGTTAAATGTCCCACAATAAAAAATACAAATATGTATCATACATGTAAAGTAAACGCTTTTTAATGTTGCTTTTTTTTTCCCAACGATGAACACTATGAAAATAGTCTAAACTTTAACATTTGATTCATAATGATCTTTGTTTGTTTGTATTTATGCATGTTTGTTTTTAAGAATAATAATAATCATGACATTATTATCATTATCATACATAGTATGATAAACATATGTTTTTTTAATCATATGATATTATTTTCATTATAATTATTATTATTAGTAGTATTATTATTATCATTATTGAAGGTGAGAACTGTATGAGAATATAGGTGAAAACATAGTGACTCATACAGAATTATGCCTACATCCTTCTCTTTGGAGGTAGTACCACTGTAATTATGTAGCAAATAAGAGTGCCTCATGCTAGGGAGTGGTTATATAAAGGAAAGTGACAGAACTTACAATATTAATATATAATACAATATGTTTTTTCAGAATAATTCATTGTGCAGACATTGATAGCAAAAAAAACCCTGAAACTACTTCTGCCCCAATATTTAAGAGATTTTCCTCTCATGTTGATCCACCAAAAACAGGAAGGGAGGTTATGGGAGAAACATACTTTTCTCCTCCTTGCAAAAGGAGACAACGCAAGGCTCCATGTCGTTTCAAGTTCAAAGTCTGAAAGAAAAAAATCATTAACTTATGACACACAGCCTGTGAGAAGGTTTCAGGGTTCAGTGTTTTCAAAAACGTTTAGTTTATTTTATTCAACATGGCATTCCATAAGAAAGTAAATCAAAGCATTCCCCAAAATACTGTTCACATTTAAGGTTGTACAATAATTATCTTGTTCTCTTTTTGGCTTTTCCCTTCAGGGGTCGCGACACGAATCAACCTTCTCATCTAACCATATTCTCTGCATCATCCTCTTTAGATTTTCCTCAACCTGTTCCCCTGCTCTCACTACTGATCACAATGTCATCTGCAAACATCATGGTCCATCATGGTCCATGGAGATTCCTGTCTAACCTCATCTGTCAGCCTGTCCATCACTATTGTAAACAAGAAGGGGCTCAAAGCTGATACCCAATGGAGTTCAGAGTAAAATTGTGCATTCATTAATACACAAGGTGTTACCTACCTTTGTACCAAAATGGACTCCAGTGCCCAGGAGACATCCCCTCCATGCCCCATAGCCAATCTACAAGCAAACCATCCCACCTTAGTCAGGACTGATGAATCTTCTTGGATGAAGGGTGTAACGTCTTCAAGGGAAGACATTCACATCCAGTTGTCACGACAAGTCACTTCCTTCCTGTTCTAACTATGGGCACTGCAGTCCTAACCACTAGAGTAAGAGTAATTTCCACACTTAAACTCCTCTGTCAGGCTATAGGCCGATCCCATAAAAGGCTGTGCTGCTTCAGCAGCAAGGGACTCAGCTGGGAAGCATTTTATGAGTTAATCATCCTTTCTTGCTTTTCCACCTTTGACAGGGGAACCTCATACACTGTCAACAGCCACATCAACTAAGACAACAACCCAAGCTGCAAAGTCCACAACTTTTACTTTCCTAGGAGCCCTGACCCAACAATGTCTAAAATGCCTTGGATCATGTCCTGCCTCAACTCATTAAAAAAAGTCCCTTATCATTAATACTTGCGAAAAACCATCTACAAAGACTAATCACTGGTTTCTCTAGTGTCACCATCTCACCATTTATAACAAACCTCCCATTTACTATCTTCCCTTTACTGATTGAAATACTTCTAGACTTACTTGGCTTGATTTTTACCCTGGCCCATTGCAGGTTACTATTTAACTTGTCCAACAACCTGCTAGTACTCTGTGCAGTTGACATCATAATTGTCATGTTATCCATGCAGGCCCCAACCAGAGGGAGGCGAAGCCCTCCCTGCAGCCATTCTTCACCTACCACCCATTTTGAAGCCCTAATAATTATCCTATTGCCAGAGTAAAAACTAATGAAAAGATTGTACACCCTGCCATAAGGCCTATCTCCATCTGCTGCCATGCTGTAGATTTCTCTGCTGCCATAAAGCAGAGTTGAATATCTATAACGTTTGTTTTAACTAACCTCTTTATGCAATATGGCACCCTAAAGAAATCAAAAGCTTCCCACTATGGGGCAGTTACCTGAAAGCTGAAAGCATTTACCAGGTCTAAGAACATTGCATGCAAGTCTGTCTTCTCATGCCTAGCTGACTAGATTTGTTGACAAATCACGCTGGTGCGCTAAGCATCCAGAGACTCATACAATTCTATTGCCTTTTTCATTGAAGTATTAATCAGTCTATTCTTTCTTTGGTAACCAGACTGTCTCTATGCTTCCACACTAAAGAAAACCTTCCCCTAAACCCTTCCCTTAAACCTTAAACATTAAGTAAACTGATTGCTCTAAACTGACCTATCTCTCACGAGTCCCTTTCCTTAGGAATGAAGATTCCCCCTGCTCTATGCCATGCCTTGGAAATAACCTGCTTTTTCCAAACCACCTTCATCAACTCCCAGATACATCTCAATACATCTGTCTGGTAGTGCACTATTTTAGGTCAAAGGGCTGACAAGGCCCTTGCTCATTCATTATATCTTGAATCTCCCTCCACCTTGGTGGGCTATCATCACATTGACTATGAATTTTCCTAAATAGGTGGAATATCCGAAGGGACTGCCATCTCTAAAACCCGTTCCCTAAATTTGTGCACCTCCTCCAAATACTCCTCAAGCTTCTACTTATGCATCCTCGGGGAACCATTGTTTTCCTTAGTAAACAACTTCACAAACCTAAATGGATCCTTAAAAATTGCTACTCTAGCTCTCTCTTTCATTTTCCTATTGTTCCTAATATTCTTTTTTCTTCTTTGCAGTACCAGTAATTCCTTTACATCTGCAAACAATCAAAACCTCCCCCGACTTCCTCTTAAGCCGTCATTCTCTCCTGGATAAGTCTGTCCATCGCTTGTTGATGCCTAGATCTGACTACCTTGCCCACTGGTTTCTTCCTTTTCTCAATGACTCCAAACTTTTCCTTTCATGAATAAAATCTCCAACCTTCTCCAACTTACTCTCAGCAGTTCATTTAAGCTTGCCTATCATCCCAGTCAAATAGCTATTAATATCTTCCCACTTCTTACTTTCTGTTGTGTCTGGCCACTAAGCTCTAAGTTTCTGAACACTAAACTTCTCTCTCTTTGGCTGTCTGGCTGGCTGGTTCGGTGCTTGGACATACCTCAACATCAGGGGTGCTGATGTTGCTACAAGCTGCGTGTTACTTCCCGTTACTGGACTTCACTCCTGAAGTCCAGTGACTGACTAATATACTTCTCAGGAAATATTTATCAATGTGTTCCCTCAACCAAGCACCTCTTCCTCCCTTGATGGATTCTAAGGCCCTTTAAGATTGTTACTTTCTGCCAGCCATACAAACAAACCTGCCACTTCTTCCCATCTACATCTGAACTAGTGGCTTCCACTGACACGTTTTCCCTTCTCATTGTCAAGCCCGTTCTTGGGTCAATAGCCATGTCAATTATCAGAGTCAGTATCAGCATATACTAGTCTATTGTGGTATCACCTTTTAACATCACTGTTTGATCTTATTTGTCAGGATGAGTGCATGCATTCATTTTTCAGAAATATGGTTATAGTCCACTAAAAATCACTCAGACATGCATTGCACCATTTAATGAAGGCATCTGTTAATCACATTAGCAAATGAAATGATGATGTACTGTTTTATCATTATGATTTTTTTTTTCCTACAATATTTTTGTTTAGGCCTGGTTCTGCCATGCAGTGTATCCATTGCTCTAAAGTATGCTATGAACTGACTTCATTTTGAGACTGTCATGATGTAGGTACAACAAGAACTCATAGCTGCTTAATGTGACATGAATATGTCTTTTTTGCCACCAAGGTCAGAAATACAGCTCAGAAAGTGGAGGCGGTGCGGATGATTATGAAGAGAGTATAGGGGATTCTTTGAGGTTCTTCCCGAGATGTACTGCACGTATTAAGCTGTTCAGATCTGCTTAGAATAAATAAAATAAAGAAACATGTTGTGACAGTTTCTTCAAAAGGAAAAAGAGTTGCTTGTTTTGAGAAAACATTTTATCAAAAAACAATTATGTAGCTGTTAAAATTGCACTGAATTGAGTGTCGCTTCTTGGCATAAAATTGAAGCTCATAGTGGTTTAAAAGGGAAAATGTGGGTTTATTAAAAAGACATTTACAAACGTACTAACATTTTTAAAATTAGTACTTTATAATAGTAACTGTCTATTGTTTTTAACATCATCATTATATTACTGTCTATCATGATGTCATAAAAGTAGCCAACCAATTCTATGCCCCTCTACATCTTTGCTGGCACTGCAATGAAATCGTCTTTAAGAGTTGCATGATTTCATTGGTTTAATTGCCTAAAACTGAGGTGGTGTGATTTAAAGATGGGATTTTTTTTTCAGTGCTTGTGTCTGCGTTAGTATCTCTGGTCTACCCACTAAAAGTCCAACAATAAAACAAGACCCAGAGGTCAGTCTTGCAGGGCCAGTTTTGTTCTTTAATTTAACCACTTTATGAGCTGTTCAGACTCTGGAGCCTGTGTGATGTCACAAGCTGAGGGTCTCGTCTGTACTTATTTCATCACAGAGAACTGTAACCCATGCATTAATTTCAACCCAAGCAAGCGGTCTAGGCATCGCTTCAGTCCGAGACTCCAAGGTTGCTGCATTTCCATTTTCAATTCTCCGAAGAATTTTTCATTTATGTTTTTTGCATCATATGAATTTACACTTATAGTTCACATCGATTAATTTAGCTGTATACTATCTGTATTTCTTTCTTGTCCTCCATCTTCCTCAGGCTGGGTGGCTGGCATATTCAGTGACAGCAAGTCCATTGCTCCAACTTCTCCTCCTGCCATAGCTGAGTACATGCTGACAATTATCAGCGCTGTGTCTACACTCGATTCTTGGCTAGACAGTATCCTGTCCTCTTTTACTGTCGTTCCTCTCTTTCTTTTTGCTTACACTAAGTGCAGATGGTCACTGTATGTTTCCAGCTCTGTGACCAAATTAGAACAAGAAACAAATTCCATTAGATGCAAATCTGCTCCCCAAGTGGTCAGTCCTTTGGAATCAATACAATCTAATTTCCATATCTAAGGTTCTGGCTTTTGTGGTAAACCATTTGTCCTTGACCAATCCTCTGATGAGATTTCTTAGCAGAGGAGCTTAAACCATTGTCCTGATCAAAATTTTTACATTATGCCTACAAAAAGTGTGTGTGTGTGTGTGTGTGTGTGGGGGGGGGGGGTATGTATCAACATAATCCCCCAAGGGAAAAAAAAGACAAGCCAAAATGGCCCCTCAATTTGACATCACTTTTCTTAACCTGGAAAATGTATTGTATTGTGTATTCCTTGACCAATAGCACAGTTCTGTGGCAGTGCGCTGTTAAGCTAAATGAGCTGACTTGTACTTATTCACGTTGTATGACAGATGCATACTACACCTGTAACAGTTGATTACTGAATCCATATGTCACAACTGTATCCAAGAAAATATCATATTGTGGGGATAAATGCAATAAAGAAAATACTTGGTATTGCAATAAATATTTACAAATATAGTACATATGTTTATTGTCTATAATCCAACAAGTTTAAATGAAATTTAAGACTAGTCACACATTACTCTTCATTTTCATCTTATTCTCAGGCCAAAAACATTTCTCCTTCCTCCCTCTTTCCTATAATTCGCTTTGCTTGTATAATTTACATTTATTAGGGGATTAAAAATCAATTATGCAGGAAGCCATGCATAGGCATGATTATAGCTGCGCATGACGGCGCCATTCATCACAGGACCACTCAACTCGATGGCCGTTAGTTACACAACACACACCGGGAGAGCCATCTTTCACCATGAACTTTCCCCTTGTCATTTAAGTATTTTATATGAAGTACATCCACTTTATGTTATAAGATGAATCACTAGGGTACTTTTGAATGTTAAAAAAAAAAAAAAAAAAAAAAAAAAACTTGCTCTCTTAAAGAATTAAATTTAATTTTTTATAATCATTCATATAAAATTTGTATCACAGACAAAGGAGAAATCTTTTATGAGGAAATGTATCAACATCCTCTCTTGCTGGCTGTAGCTAATTGTATCAGTGGAACATTTCCGGAGAATGAAGTAATACAATACTCAGCATGACAAGGCTCAGAAATATACTGATATGCCTTAAAAATCTTCCAAATTAGATGATTACTGTTGTTATGTCAATCCACGATTTTATTAATATGCATTGTAGATAATTAAAGATAAGATAATTAAAAGTAGGACAAACGTTTTGAGAAAATGATCAAGGATGTAATTTTCTCCTCAGGATTGTTGTTGTACTTGATCTTCTTGTTGTACCTTTTTGTCTTCATAATAAAATAATTTTCTTTCATTGTAAAGTCATCAGAACTATATGTGGTAGTTTAAGTAGTGGTAATTAAGTGATGTCTCCAAAATTGGTGGTTATGATTAAGAAATTACAATCAAAATACATTTTGTGTTGATTCTGTCTTGTTTACAACAATTATTAAACATTTCATACCTTTCTGACAAATTTGTAGCCACAAATACATGGCTACTAAATAGTTTTTAGGTGAACTGAAATCCTCTTTTTTTATGAGGATATGCATGTTTATTTGTGTGTGCTTGTGTACTACTAAGATAGAATCCACTGACTTGACTTCCACACATCAACCAAACAAAATGCTCAGAGCAACATTGCTTTTATTTCTAAACACTCCTGGGCTGCAGTGATAACATGGATGCACCACTCACAGTGCGTTGTCTATGTTGTGGGTGAACATCAATGCTGGCGATGCAGAAGGAACAACCAAGCTGATGAGAAAGGTTGTCTTTGTTGCAGGGATGATTCTGAACAACCTGGAGGCTGAGCTCAGGTCTGCCTATTCTGTCTTGCCCTGCACAGCTATAGGGCATTTTTCTGCCTCATCCCTCTAAGGTACAACAAAGAAAAGTTGCTATGTGTTGTTGTTTTTATTTGTTTTTCATGTTCTACTCCACTTGCCTTTTTACAAATGGATGTTGTATTGGCTTTTAGATACTAAATATGTGAACCATCGCATAATATAGTACAATCCTGTGCTCTCCTTTGTCTCAAATACTCTGTTAATACAGCGTTATGGGATTAGGGTTTTGTGTATCATGTGGTTATTAAAACATAATCATTCATCTTTTTTTTCTGTTCTTCAAACCGTATTAATACACAAACTAAGTTATTGTATTTAAATGTATGCCAGCCTGACATGTACAAGTTTAGTTCTTATGGGAAAATGGTTAATTTCTGACTACCCAGCATTTCACACCAATGAAAGCTAAAAAGGCACAGTCGTCTACCTGAAGTACCACAGCCACAATATGTACCTATAAAGTGTCTTATATGATGCACATTAATACACACAAAGATGCACAATGCAATTTTCATACGTATCTGAGACGAGACTTTTCGAGAAAGGCATGTCTGTTTACTCGGAAAGGTTCAAAGATAATTTAGCTGGATTAGAGGAGCCATCTGTGCCTGCCATCCCAAATTGCTTTGGAGGTGTCTCAATAAATACTGAGCAGGTTGTGTAACAGGCAGTGCATGGAGAGGTGGTGAAAGGTTTACTCTAAAACGGGTTTTATGTCGCTTTTTACATCAATTATTTCTAGGTTCGTACTGCTGGCATGTGTTGGCCTCCATTAATCACTTGTCTTCTGATTTATCCAGTGGTTCTCTACAACCTGTCACATATTGATAACATTGTTGAGGGGGTTTCTTTAACACCATTCAACTTTTATGACTCATAAATAAATAGATATATACATACATAATTTAAAAAGCCTGTCTTCAGATCCTGAATTACATGGGTATCAAGCAACCCTAGGGTGCAAATCTGTTCCCTAACGTCACTTGAGTATAGTCAAATAGGATTCTATAAGAGTATTCTGGTTGTGGATGTTAAATGGAACTTCTACAAAAATCTGGCAAAAATCAAATACCAGCATAAATTCAAATTCAAATATAGTATCATACGTCTTGCTCAAAAACATCCAACACTGAACAATCTAAAGCTGCTGTCTGTGTGGATATAATGCAGGTGAGAAGCAGAAAAAGACATTGATGTAGTGAGAAAGGTGTAGTTCAAGACAGTGAGTATCAGACATACATCTCATTCTTTCCACATTCTTTCCTGAATGTGAAGTAGGTGCTACTGCATTAAAATCATTTTAGGTTTGTCAGAGCATCTGGTAGCTGAATGTCTAGCCACCACTTTAAATATTTTCCCCTCACCATTGGGTTTCTTGTCATGGTTTATTCCAGCATAGTATTTTTCCTTATCTGAGAGGGGTTTGAGGATTGAAAGGCTGAAATTCTTTGAGTATTCTGAAAATCAACTGCTGAATTCTTTGCATGCCACAAATCATGATCTATCACAGTTTTGTTCTCCACCTGTCAGTCTTAAGTCTAACTGTGGATAGGAGAAACGATTGGGCGCAACACAACAGGCTGGACAGATCACAATGAACCACGCGGAAAGTATGTTCAGGGAGCCATGTGTACTTCTGTGGCAGCTTGTGGTGAGAAAGAGAAGTGTGCAGTGTTGACCTAAGCGACTGATGTTCAGGCTATCAGTAGTAGAATAAGGACATGGGACAAAAGCAACCATAAATGATTTAAGATTTAACCATAAAGGATTTTTCTTGTCACTGCAGTTTAAAAGTCATAAAGTCAAACAAAAAACAGAAATATATATGAATATAAATATTATTATACAAATGAATAGAAGGCAGGCTGAAGACAGTAGATAGCAAGACAAAAAAAAAACAATTCCACGAATACATAGACAGCAGATAAATACAACAATGGCAACAATATCAGGGATGACAGTGGGCAACATAAAGGAACAGTGAGGGTAGAAAACATACAACTAGAACTGTATAATAATATAAATAAAGTAACAAAAAGTAATAGCACTGAATAAAATAAAGAAAGAAAAATAGGCAGGATGTGTGCGGTTTGGGACAAACAAGGATAAGAGAGACAACAGAGTTAGGAAATGATGTGAATGGGAGAGGTAGTGAATGAGAAAGGGTAGTGAGATTGTGGAATTGAGGAGGCAGCAAAGGTACACTCAGACCAGTCAGAGATGTTTGCTGTCCAGACTGCTGTTGTACAGCCTGATTTAGGAGCGTCTGGTGCATTCAGTTCTGCGCCAGGGTGGGATGAACTGTTGGCTGAAGGAGCTGCCCATCAGCCACAGCTTGTCGTGGAGGGGGTTGGGAAAGATTGTCCAGGATACCTCCTAGTTTCTCCCTCACCCTCCCCACTGCCACTTATTGAAGATTGTCCAAGTTCAGTTCCACAACAGAGTGGGCTTTCCTCACTATCTTGTTGAGCCTTTTGACCTATCCACAGCCCCAGTGGCTACCATAGAGTGGTAGAAGGTCTTTAGGAGCCTGCTACAACCTCAGTCTCCTCAGGAAGAACATCCTGCTCTGACCCTTCCTGTAGAGTGCATCAGTGTTGTGACCAGTCCAGTTTGTTGAAGTAGACCCCAAGGTTCTTGTAGGAGTGCACTATCTCCACCTCTTCACCCTGGATGGTGATTGGTACCTGTCTCCTCCAATTCTTCCGGTATCCCACAATCACCTCTGCGGTCTTGGAGATGTTGAGTAAGAGGTGGTTCTGGTTGCTCCACTCAATAAAACATGTGATCAGACTTCTATACTCCTCCTTGTCGTCATCGCTGATGCATCCAACGATGGAAGCATCACAGAGAACTCCTGGAGGTGGCAGGAGCCAGATGAAGAGGGTGTGAAGAAGGGTGAAGAGGAACGGAGACAGGACGGTACCTTGGGGAACTCCTGTGCTGCACGCCACGGCCTCTGAAGCACAGCCATCCATCCTGACGTACTACGGCCGTCCTGTGAGGTAGTTCAGGATCCAGGCAGTGATGTCAGGGTGAAGTTGCAAACTCAGCAGCTTGTCCTTGAGGAGTGTGGATTGGATGCTGTTGAAGGCACTGGAGAAGTCAAAGAAGGTGACTCACAGCACTTCCTGTACCCCTAAGGTAGGATAGGGCCCTGTGAGTGAGGAAGATGATTGCATCCTTCACACCCATGTGCTATCTGTACGCAAACTGCAGAACAGATGGTCCAGGGATCGCCGGTCTTTCAGGTGCTGGAGTACAAGCCTTTCAAACTACTTCATGGCATCTGACACTAGTGACACTGGCCTGGAGTCAATGAGTACTTGGATGTCCCATCTTGGGTATTGGGACAATGCATGAGGTCTTTCAAAGATCGGGCACCTTCAGCAACCTAAGAGAGAGGTTGAAGAGGTGCTGGAAGACCCCAGCAGGCTGCCCAGCATACACCTTGAGGACACTGTTCCCTCCAAGCCGTATGTTTGCACAATCACACACTGCCCTAGCGTTCTCCGCACACAGCAAATCTATGCTGCGCACAAAATAAAATCCATGCTGAACTGTAAATAAAATGAATGTGTTTAATTTATTTACAGTTCAGCTTTGTTGTGTAGGGAGAGAGTGGAGGGGAGTGTCTGCGTCAGTATTCAGGGGGATGGGGGAATGACGTGATGGGATACTGACTGACTCACTCGTGGGGGAGTGAGGGACGGATGGAGCGGGAGATCGACAGGATGATCGGTGGGGTGTCGGCAGCGATGCGGACTCTGTACCGGTCTGTCGTGGTGAAAAGGGAGCTGAGCCAAAAGGCGAAGCTTTCAATTTACCAGTCGATCTATGTTCCCACTCTCACCTACGGTCACAAGCTGTGGGTAATGACTGAGAGAACAACACTGCTGTTCCAAGCGGTCGAAATGAGTTTCCTCTGCAGCGTGGCTGGACTCTCCATAAAAGAAGTTTGGTCATCCGGGAGGAGCTCGGTGCTGAGCCACTTCTCCTCCGCATAGATAGGAGTCAGATGAGGCAGCTCGGGCATCTGGTCAGGATGCCTCCTGGAAACCTCCCGGGGGAGGTATTCCGGGGATGTCCATCTGGGAGGAGACGCCTTGGCGTCCCCCCAGAGGAGCTGGACCATGTGGCGGGGGAGAGGAAAGTCTTGGCCTCTGCTCCGGTTGCTGCCCCTGCGACCCGACTCCGGGTAAGTGGGCGGAAATTGATGTATGGATGGAGAGTGGCACACCTATAAAATAAACAAAACTAAGCAAAAAGAAAAGAAGGATTAAACAAATAGTTTGAAACCCACCCTACGCGGAGGTTTTTGATTTTATCTGGTGATTTTAAAACATGTGGAGCAAAAACACCTTCTCCTGCCTTTCTTTTCGATTCACAATTTCAAATAAACTACCTCGCAACCACTCCTATTTCAGAAACACACATATCACACGCACGCATGCACGCTCACACACACACACATACATACCATAGTAATGCAGACACGGTCAATTTTATTGTGCTTTGGAGGATATTATATTGCTCACTACATTTCTCTCTGCAAAATAACCCAAAATATAACCCCAAGCATTTCTAGCTTTGCCATGTCCTTTATCCAATCCTCTAAACCTTATGCTAAGCCTAATGCTGAAGCTGACTCCAAACCTTAATTTAAACCCTAACCCTAAGCCAACACTTACCTTATGGCTATTGCAAACTCGAACTGTAAACCCTAAACCCCCAAATCTTGCTCATGTCCCCAATTATAACCATGGCCTTCATCCAAAATCCCAGCACAAGCCTATCCCCCAATGTAACCATAACCAAAGTGTAGCCCGTATTGCTAACTTGTAACTAAAAACATCAACCTAAACCCAACATTTGAAAAGTAATTTTGGCATCATCAAATTCAGAATTGCAACTTGACCTGCAGATATCAGAGACAAAACTTTAGCCAGAATTCAAAATAAGGTCTCTCACATCCGTTTTCCCTGACTTCATTTTACAAACAGCGAGGCAGGGATACTGTTAATGCAGAGAAAAACACCTAAAATCTCTGCTGTTCACAACCACCTTTCCAATCCTTTGGTCTTATTACGCCTGGAAGAACATAAGTTGGGGCCCAGACACCATCGACATGCCAGAAAGGCAAATGAGCTCATCTCTCTGTTCTCCTCTTTATCCTCTTTCAAATTGCAGGATATGCAATATATATTGATGACAAATGAAAACCAAAATAAAAAGACAAAGCTAAATTTCCTGTGTGGTATTGCCAAGAAATTACATTAATCCTGTCAGCACTTAACAGACACAGATTCTGTTGTAAGAGCGCTAAATCACGACAGAATATCACGTTCTCTAAATAGTCATATGGAGACTTACATTACACATTTTCAGTGTTTTGTTAATGTTACAAAAGTCCTGGGTGCCACATAAATAGGGCAGAAACGGAAAAGTTGGAATGAGAATGTTATACCTGTCTGGCTGAAGGATGAAGATGAATCAAATGCATTTTCCACTTTAAATGGTTATGTTCTGCTGGAAAGCCATTTTCAAACCTCATTGTCAGATAGATTGTGAAAGGATTGAATGATTCATGATTTACGTTGCTGATGTTAAGGTTTGCAACTGATTGCCTTTGGTTGATGCAGAGACTTTGAGTTAGGGTTTAGGGGTTGAGTGATTCGGACACACACACACACACACGCACACACACACACACACACTCAAACAAATATGTATACATATATATGTATTTGTCGTCAAAAATAATAAATACATATGAAAAATTAATGAATGTGTAACTAGGAAACTGCAACAATTATTGCACTTGATGCACATTATCTGAATAAATATATTTAGAATATATTTAATTTTCCCAATTCTGAGTGCAGGATAAACGGCAGATGATGGATGGATGAATATATATTTAATTTTAGGAAACGTTTTTTCATTGATTTTGATGGTCTTTCTTCATTAATATAGAAATGACATTTTCGTAATTACAAAACAAGATTTTTGTACACTTGGTACACTATCCCCTCTTACTGAAGAGTAAAGAAAATATATCATTTTCTTGTTTTATTTTTGCTCAGATATCAGTATTTCAAAATATTCCCTGAGATTTAAATTTGCTACTCTAAAAGATCCATCATCTCCCAACCCTGGTCGGCCTAACTGTGATGATGTCACCTAATTTATGTATTCCGGGTTTAGCAGGTCATATGGTTGTCCGTCAAGCTTTGTTCATCTCAGCTCCACTGCTATTAGCATTTGAAAATTCTCATAGCCATAGATACTCTACATAGGGATTTCAAAAAATGTTATTTTTACGGGGAAAACTGAAAGGACCAGAGGACATGAAAAGGAGGGTGGGATGTGGAATTGGCAGGATGTTTTCATAGCTGCCATGGTGATAAAATAGGAAATATATCACTATCCAAATGTAAAATTACCATCTAAGGACACAGACCATCCCCATTTTCTATGAAGCATCACTATCCATGGGCAAAATCATTTTCCCCCACTGAAAGGTTTAACCTGATGATTGACCACGTCATTTGATGGAAGAAGATAATTTTGTTTAATGTATAGATTCTACTGGATCACTTTCAAAAGATTGAATTTTCAGGGTTTATGGTAGATTTTTAAAACACAAAAGGGAAAGTGTCTTGTGACTTTAAATTTTAGCTCTAAAATCCCTGTGTTGCAATGAAATGGGCGGATGCTAAATTAATGACTATAAAAGCCACTTCACTATTGACTGTCAAAGGAAACACTCCCCTCCCATCTCCACTGTGTGTCCATAGGCCAGCTTTTCATACACAAGTTAGCACAATTGCAAGCCCTTTGACTCTTACTGCACTTATTTAGTTCCCATATGACCTTGTAGCGCTGTGAAACTAGCCATGCTGCACGGCCGCCCAATGGGGCAATAGAGATAGTTTGACCTAATCAAATTTTTAAAAGCCGAATAGTTGATGTGAGCAGTGAAGAGAAATAAAAATCACAATGTGCATGATATTGCTCTTCTGTGGCTCTTGTCCTCTACACTTCAAGGCTTCAGCTGTCATAAGTGCTGATAATAATAGCATTGCCATATGCTTCTGTCCACAAATGTTATGATTGGAAAGCAACATGTCATGACTATACATTCCGAAACAGTATCTTGGATTAAGGGAAGGATAGACTTTGCAGCATTACTAAAGGGAATCCGTTTCCAGACAGCCTGACTGTCATCATTGCCTGCCGATTGACACTTGACCAAATCGGATATGACTCGATGTTTGAATTTCAAACTCTTTAGCCAAACACATTCCGTCAACTGCTGTAAGCGGAAAAACTGAGGTCCAACATGTTGGGAAAGCCCTTAAATCTTCTGGCTACCCTGATTCTCATTATTTATCAAGATGGAGCTGGAAGAGGGCAGCCTGTCAAAGCAGCTCCGATTATCTTTTACTCTTTACTCTTTATTCTTTTGAGTTATTTATTTACCTGTCCATTCTTCTTTCTTGGGTGAGACTACACATGTCTCTCCAGTGCACTGTATTGTTTGCCACAGTGGTCCCCCTGCCAATACTGAGGAGAATGATAAAATACACCTGGGAGGAACTTCTCCAAATGAGAAAAAAAGCTGGACTCCCTGCAGTGTGTAGCTATGGTGGAGCACCGATGGGGGAGGAAAGCCGGTGTGACGGTGAGGGAGCAGATCGAAAGGGACAGGAGAAGCAAACCTTTCCTGCCCTCGGTTATCATGGGGAACATGAGGTTGCTTGCCAACAAATCCGACGAATTGGCAGACTTTGTCTACAGCCAAAATGTCTACAGGGAATGTAGCATGCTGTGCTTCAAAGAGACCTGGCTGCAGGTGAACATACTGGACAGCGCCATTGATCTGCCCAGTTTCATGCTGATACCCATGGACCAAGGGAGATGGAACAGCAAGGAGAGAGGAGGAGGGCTTGCAGCATACATTAACAAGAAAAGGTGCAACCCTGTGAATTACCGTGAAGGTTTCTGTGTGCACCCCTGATGTGGAGCTCATGGCGGTCGGACTTCACCCCTACTACCCTCTGCGTGAGTTTTCACACTTCATCCTGGTACTCATCTATGTTCCTCGGTCAGCAGCCGCAGTCAGCGCAAGTGACGTCATCCACTCGGGGATCATGGATCTGCAGACGCACCACCCCAGTGCTCTCATCCCGATCAGCAAGGACTACAGCTATGTCCCCCACACTCCCATTCTCTCCCCCTTCAGTCAATACTTAGACGCTGCAACAAGAAGGAATTAAACCCGAGACCTTCTGTATGCAAATGTAGCAACGTAACAGCATCAGCTTCTGAGGACAGTCCTCCCTCACTCCGCCTCGTCATCTCATCAACCATGGACAACTGCCCCTCCACCACACCATTCCTTCCCCCAGAGTACAGACACGGTTAAAACCTACCCCCCATCCCGCTGCCCACTGGAAGCTTCCACAGACAGCTCCCTAATCCCCCTACTACATCCATGGGAACATTAAAAAACACAAAACCACTACTCCCTCCCTCCCCCCGCCCATCAGCAGTTCCCTCAGTTGAAAGACCAGCGATCTGCTTCCCTGGACCATCTGCTCTGCAGTTTGCGTACAGGCTGCACATGGGTGTGGAGGATGCAATCATCTTCCTCACTCACTTCCTCACTCACATTGCCCTACCTCATCTTAGGGGGTGCATGAAGCAGGAAGCACTGTGAGTCACCTTCTCCTTCTCCAGTGCCTTCAACAGCATCCAATCCACACTCCTCAAGGACAAGCTGCTGAGTGTGCAACTTCACCCTGACATCACTGCCTGGATCCTAGACTACCTCACAGGACGGCTGCAGTATGTCAGGGTGGATGGCTGTGTTTCCAAGGCAGTCGTGTGTGGCACAGCCTGTGCTGCACAGGAGTGCCCCAAGGTACCGTCCTGTCTCCATTCCTCTTCACCCTCTTCACCTCCAACTTATGGTACAACTCCAGTGCCTGGCACCTCCAGAAGTTCTCGGATGACTCTTCCATTGTTTGATGCATCAATGATGACAGCAAGGAGGAGTATATAGGTTTGATCTCGAGTTTTGTTGAGTGGAGCAAACAGAATCACCTACATCTCCAAGACCAAGGAGATGGTTGTGAACCTACAGAAGAGCCGGAGGATACAGGTATCAATCACAATCTAGGGTGAAGAGGTGGATATAGTGGACTACAAGTACCATGGAATCCACATTAGCAATAGATTGGGCTGGTCAAACAACACTGATGCACTCTCTAGGGAGGGTCAGAGAAGGATGTTTTTCCTGAGGAGACTGAGGACGTTTGGTGTCTGTTGTGGGATCCTCAAGACCTTGTACCAGTCTATGGTTGCCAGCGCATTCTTCTTCGGTATAGTGTGGTGGTGAGGCAGTGCCAGGACTGCTGAGGTAAATCAGCTCAACTAGATAGTAAGGAAAGCCCGCTCTGTGGTGGAACTGAACCTGAACCATCTTCAATCAGTGGCAGCGGGGAGGGTGAAGGGCAAACTCAGAGCTATCTGGACAATCCTTCCACCTCCTGCATGACGAGTTTTGACTGATGGGCAGCTCCTTCAACGGTCCATCCCACCAAACCGAATGCTTCAGACACTTCTTTATGCCTACAGCCATCAGACTGTACAACAGCAGTGAGGTGAACCTGTGCTGCTTCCACGATATCACTACCTTAACCCATTCATTACCGCGCCCATTCACATGCCATGGCCTAACTCTGCTGTCTTTCTTATCCTTGTTGGTGCCAGCCTGCACACATCCTGCCTTCTTTTGTTATTTTATTTTATTCTTGCCATTGCTGTTGTCACTCTATTCATAGCTTTCGTTCTGGTTGTGTATTTTTTCCACCCTTACTGTTCTTTTATGTTGTCGATTATTATCCCTGTTGCTGTTGCTGACATTTTTATCTGCTGTCTATTTATTCACTGATTTCTTTCAATCCCTGTCTTCTGTCTCTCTATTTATATTTGTATTCATATTTATTTTAGTTTTTTATTTTCTGACATTATAACTGTTATACTGCTGTGAAAAAGGATTTTCAATCAAGGGATCAATAAAGTTTCTCTTATCTTATCTTATCTTATCTTATTTTATCTTATCTTATCTTATCTTATCTTATCTTATCTTATCTTATCTTATCTTATCTTATCTTATCTTATCTTATCTTATCTTATCTTATCTTATCTTATCTTATGGCTCTTTTTGGGAGTAACAATGATGGACAGGATCAAGAATTAGTCCATCAGAGAAACAACTCATGTTAGATTTTGGAGAGAAGACCAGAGAAGCCAGATTGAGATGGTTCAGTCATGCACAGAGGAGGGATAGTGAACATATTGGTAGAGCGATGCTAGAATTGCAGCAGCCAGACAGGAGGTTTCGAGGAAAACCGGAGACAAGATTTATGAACATAATGAGAGAGGAAATGAGTTAGCTGGTGTGAGAGAGCAGGATACAGAGAATAGGGTTAGATGAAGAAGGTTGTTTTGCTGTGGCGACCCCTGAAGGGAAAAGCTGAAAGGAAAAGAAGAAGTAGTTAGTGCTTATTTTGATTTGCTCAATCTCTTATGGGTTGCTAACTTTTTTATGTTTGTCTGTTTGTATCATTTTGCTTTTGTGGGGTACTTTTAAGTACTAAGTTCTGAACATTTACACTTTCAGCAAACTTATAAATTAAACTTTTCATATTCTATGAATATCGGGAATGTTTTTTGCAACTAAAGTATTACAATTAAACATCTAAACAGAGCACTGTTTATAAATCTGTCTCTTACAGCAATATGGAAAGATTCCAGATTCAAAGTGTTTATTGTCACATGTACAGTGTAGAAATGTGTTTCGTGTTTCCCTGTCCAGTGAAAGTTGTTTGTTGTTTTTTTCCTGTGTTGTTTTGCTTTTGCCTTTCCTATGGAAAACAGAGCTGCTTCCATTCAGTAAAATGTAGTGATCATGAAAGTAAGAGAAAAGGGAGTTGATTTATGTATATTTTGCACAATTTGGGATGTATTGGGCCTTATGGGTGTAGTTGCATTAAACGTATGATAGAACAAGAAAAGTTCAGTGAAAAATGTCACCCAAATTTGTAGATTACGCTATTTTAACATTTCATAGGGAGTTGAACAACGATGTTTGTTTTGTCTCTCACACTCATTTGTAATGAGGCTGTCCATGATGTTGAAGAAGAGGTGAAATGACTGTAAAGGGGAAAAATGACTGTAGCTGGCTGAAAACGTCAGATGACAGATTTTTTTTTTTTAACAGATGATAAGAGGCCATAATGCAACAAAGTTGATAGCGAAAAAAGAATGTTTCTTCCCTTTGATATGGATTGTATTTAATTGAATATTGTTGCTCTGTTATATGGATACAGAGTTCTTTAAGTCCATCCTCCACCTGTGTCATCTTCATGGATGGAACATTCAATGATATCATAGAACAACACAGTTAGAATTAAGCCTACCTGTATTCACCTGTACCCGCATTCATCAAATGGCATCCATTAAGCAAAATACTGTAAGATCTTCAGGGTGAAATATATGTTTTTGTATGGTCTTCAACACAACAATTGCTTCATTTTTTTTTTTTTTATTTAAAAGATGCATGGTGCAGTGTGGTACAGTATGGTGTTCCTGGCTGTGGAGACACCCACAATTAGGGTATAGACATTGCAAAATGTTTCCATCTACATTTTTTGTTTTTCACACATGCACATACGTATGTGTCCACATACTGTATGTATGTGTGTGTAGTTTAAGTTTTTTTGCACTCCAAAGTTTCCTCACGCATGTGTCTTTGAAAATGTAAATACTGTGAAATATATCTTTATTAAAAGACCTGTAAAAATAAAGAAAACGTGAGCAAATGAAGCTGTCACACTTTTTGACTAATTCAAGGCTGAATGACGCAAATACAATTAACTAGTATGTATCTTAAAATTACATCTGATAGTAGATGCAAGAATGAGGAACTGCATTTATCGATCATGTTACTGACTGAGGTTTAAGGTGTCTTTTTTCCAAAAGTCCATACTGGTAAGGAACAAGAAAAAAACAACAATGTAGTTTTTGAGGAAGCTGGACATAATTGCATACCAAACCCCAATATTAATTTTGCTTGTGACAGAAGAATCACACCTATTTTATTTTGGAGGGGTTGGCAAATTTTGGTGACAACATGGACTTAACATTGTCTTGAGAATGTATGCCAAGACTGCATGACCAGAACAATGTGGCATGGTTGATACTTTGCGAGGCCTAGTGACTTTGTGAACATGAAAAAAGCAAGAATGGCTTAAAAATTAGTTGGACAAGTATAGTCATTGACCAAGGTGGTGCAACATCTATTTGATCAGTTTCTTGAAGGCTGTAATGTTAGGCTTTTAGTCCTCCAAACCACGCTATGCACAGGAGACAACAGCAGCTAAACTAAGCACGAATGCTGTAAGTTACACCAGCCACTCACAGGATCTTTTTATATCCTTGATTAAGAATCTGCCATCCCTAAGTGCACAGGTCATTAAACATTGTCACTACATGCATCTCATGAGACAATTTCTGGTTAAATCACTTTCAGTCATTACATGTTTTTGATTTTTACACAAGAAGAATGTGTTTTTGTCAAGTCATTCGGAATGTGTAAGAAGAAATCATAACAGAATGCAAGGAAGAGAACCACCAATTGGACATTCACACAAAACCAATGCCTCGTCAATTCTAAATTAAATGTCTGATTTCATACTTGGGAACCAAAAACTGCTGCTTAACGAGAAATTGCATGATTAAGCATAATCAACACAGCAATGTAGTGTGTATATACCATGAGTATGTACTGCAAAAAGTAGATCATACATTTGTGAAGGCAAGGGTAGGGCAATGTGTTTCAAGGGGAAGTGATTCCTCTTGGGAGGTGGTAATGCAGCCTCACGGCAGCATGGGCCAGTGCCTCCCTGAGCCAGCCTCAGAGGGCCATGGACTAGTGTGTGCCTGAGCAGGTCCCACGCCCGAATAAATGCAGAGGGTTGCGTCAGGAAGGGCATCCAGCGTGAAGCTTCTAGCAAAACCAAACATGCAAATCAGTCACAATAACCAGATCATACCGGATCGGTCGAGGCCCGGGTTAACAATGACCGCCATTGGTACCGATGACCTACAGGGAACCAATGGAAACTGGGCTTCTGTGGGTCAAAGAAGGAGAGAAGGAAGGCGTGTTTGGAATCAGGGAGAGAAGAGGAAGGGCAAGATGCAGGGAATGAGAAAAAGGGACTTTGAATATTGGGACTATGATAGGAAAAGGTAGAGAGTTGGTCGACATGAGGCAGAAAAGGAAAGTGGATATACTGTGTGTCTGGGAGACCAGGTGGAGAGGTAGTAAGGCTAGAAGCTTAGGAGCAGGCTTTAAGTTGTACTATCATGGTCCTGACAGGAGGTGAAATTGAGTAGAACTTATCTTGAAGGAGGATTTTGTTAGGAATGTTCTGGGGGTGAAAAAAATGTCAGATAGACTTATGAGTCTGACACTGGAAATTGAAGGTGTGATGCTCAATGTTATTAGTGGCTATGCCCCGCAGGTAGGATGTGAGTTTGAGGAGAAGGAGAAGTTCTGGGATGAAGTGATGCAGAATATCCCCAGAGATGAAAGAGTGGTAATTGGTGCAGACTTCAATGGGCCCTTTTTTCTAGAAAAGACAGGAACATAGGTAGGAGGACGCAGGTAGACGACATCATGTACTGTATAGACGCAGTAAATTGAAAGGGATCATTGACTGAAAAGTGGCTGTAGGTGAGAGTATAGCCAGACAGCATCAGATGCTGGTTTTTACGATGACTCTGCTGACAGGGAAGCTCAAGAGGACAAAGGCAGAGCAGAGGACAAAGTGGTGGAAGCTTAAAAGGGGGGAGTGTTGTATGGTTTTCGGGGGAGGAGATGAGAAAGGCTCTGGGTGGTCAGGGAGAGCTTCCAGATGATTAGGCAACAACAATAGTGTTAGGAGAGTAGGGTAGGGAGACTTGGTGGTGGAATGAGGAAGTGCAGGAGTATGTACAGAGAAAGCAGTTAGCAAAGAAGAAATGGGATCCTAGGAGGACTGAAGAGAACAGATAGGAGTACAGGGAGATAGAACGTAAGGTAAAGATAGAGGTAGCAAAAGCAAAACAAAGGGCTCACGATGACCTGCATGCTTAGTTGGACAGTAAGGAGGGAAAGAATGATCTATGCAGGTTGGCGAAACAGAGAGATAAAGATGGAAAGGATGTAAAACAGGACCGGGTGATGAAGGATAGAGAAGGAATTGTATTGACAGATGCTAGAACACACAATGAAGTTATGGGAAAGAGTTGTGGGAACTAGACTGAGAGCATAAGTCAGCATTTTTGAATAGCAGAATGGCTTCATGACTAGAAAGAGTACTAAAGATGCAGTATTTGGTTTCAGAATACTAACAGCAAAGTACAGAGAAGGCCAGAGGGAGCTGCATTGTGTTTTTGTATACCAAGAAAAAGCATATGACAGGGTGCCAAGAGAGGAACTCTGGTATTGTATGAGGAAATCTGGAGTGGCAGTGAAGTAGGTCAGACTGATACAGGACACTAGCTCTGAGACAGTGGTGCGGTGTGCTGTAGTGGTAACAGAGAATTTCAAGGTGGAGTTGGAACTCCATCAGGGATCAGCTGTGAGCCCCTTCTTGTTTTCAATGGCAATGGACAGGCTGACAGATGAGGTTAGACAGAAATCTCCATGGACCATGATGTTTGCAGATGACATTGAAGAAGAAGAATAAGAAGGAGGCGGTATGATGTTTCTCACTTAGATAAGAACAGGGTCTCCGACACTGGACAGCAAGTTGAAGATTGGTTGAAAAAGATTGACAAGACCGGCCTGCTTGAGAAATACAAGTGCTTGATCTACCATCACGGCCTACCCAAGAGATTCATGCAGCTTCTCATTATGTGTTGGGTGCCACTGTAAACAGTGTCGCCTCTTTGCAAATTTTTTTTTTTTTCTTTAGCCCTACGACACCTCATTTGTGAGATGTAGAAAAATAAAATGGAAGCATTTAGGAGATGGAAGGTTTGCCTGACCCAAACACAAGAACACTTGTGTTTGTGACCCTAGGGCATCTTAAGGTGTTTATTGTCAAGGAAGGTGAATGGAGAGCTGTGCCAGGGCAGGGTTGTCTCCTGGGGAAGGTCATGGGGGTCTCAGGAACCGGGGGCTGGCAAGGAGTGGCATCAGGGGTCTCAGGAACAAGGCAGCGGTGAGGAAGCGCAAGACAAAGAATCCAGAGGGAAATGAACTTCCAAGGAACAAACAACAATCTGGGACCAAAGGGCTGGTGGCAGGCTCCTCCTATCCTCTGCTTGATGAGGCCTGATCAGCCGCAAGTGTGCCGGCACCCCCAGCTGGAATCAGTCATTTGCTCAATCAGGGTCACTGGTGATGAGCGCTGCTTCCAGAGCCCTAGGCCCGGATCCCAACAGGAGAAGTTTGAGCAAAAATGAGGGACATAGATTTGTTTGCAAGTGCTTTTCACCCTGGACTAACATACGCTCGATTTACCTTTTTAATACCTCACTTGCCAAACTAATCAGTTGAATAGATTTCACATTTCTTCAATTAAAATGATGGTTGACAGTAGTGCAAAGTGTCCCCCTGACTTCTCACTGCTGATCTCAATAAATTAGCTCATTGGGGGGGGGTTGACCACATTTAAAATGGATACATAGGACAGCAGGTACAATGTAGGTGATTGCCAGACTCTCGACTCAAACAATGTGAATGAGATGAAAGTTAATAAAAATTACTCCATGAAAGAAGAAAGAGGTGAGAAAGTGAGGGGAGAAAGTGAGAGGAAACCATATGTCTCCTTGCCAGGTTAAGTTTATAATGAACCTATAATTGCTGTAGTAAATTTAGATTGATTACATTTAGATGTGGTTGGTTTACAGCAGTTAATTTAGTAATTATTAGTTATGTATTGCATGTATTCACATGAATATAAGTGCTCAAAACACATTTGGATATATCCCACTGATATATCCCACTGTATCAACTCTGGTTTTGCATTGAAGGTATGAAGCACACATTTTCAGGAGCATGATTCTGTAGATATAGATGTTATTACTCTGATAAAAGAGTTAATAAAGAAGTGTTCCATATTTTGGTGTATTTCTCAAGGATTACTGATGTATCAAAGAGACAGAGTTTAGAACCTGGAAAATGTGTTTTATTGATAATCACTGTGAAATGATATTTTTTCTTGTGCTTTCTTTGGTCATTGCACATAATTCTTTGCTCAAGATTTGATTTTAATTTCTTTTTTTTTTAAAATTAAACAACAACAATGATAAATTATTTTCTGGGAATCAATTTTGTAGTGGTTCTATATCAGTGTAAAACAGACCAGAAGGCTTTGCTTCTCAATTTATTGCAGAATAGAAATGTATGTGATGTCTTGTCTAACCAAGGGTAATACTGCACTTATCTACAAGCTGTTCTCAAAAATGGTGTGTTGGCAAATTGCGGGGATATATAAGAATGGAAAGCTACATCTAGACATGTCCTTGTATCCCGTGTACCCCTCTTCCCTTCAGCTCTGTGACCTTTGACCTAGGATGTCTAATTAGCCAACTCCTACACCTTAATGTAGAAAAATCAGGAGAAAAGAAGATCCACACATATGTAGATGAGAAATGCACTCTGGAGTCCATGTCAAGGTCTTCCACACTCTCAGAAGATAAAGTGCATGAAGTCAGCAATGCTACTATGCAGTCTATCACAGTCCCATCTCGGTTTAATTATTCAAGGCATTTTGTAGTTAATTTCAAATTAGTACCTTCAAAAATGTCCATTTACTCTTGAAGACTCTCCTCTTCTATTTTTTTTCACTGTTCTTTACTGATGTTACTGTCTGTCAAAGCAATTCAGACCATATTCACCCATTTTCAAAGGAGTAGATCACTCTGCAGTAGTAATTTAATCCATGTCATACCTCTATGACAAATTTCCCGCATACTATTTCATCATTATTTGATAAATGTGTCTCCCTTATCAACTACTAACCAACGTTACACTTTCTGCAACCACTTGTGATGGTTTGCACAGAATGATATACATCCACAATGTGTAATCATATAAACATTTGGCTGCAACATGCAAGTAACTTTGGAGACAACATTTGTACCAGTAATGGTACAATATTGACTGACATTTCTCTCATTTCAAGTTAAACATAAAAAATTACCATGGTCTTATAAGGAAATCCCCATTGCTGTCCGGATGTTGCTGCTCAGGAACATTGTTATTGTTTTAAAACTATCCTGACAGTGACTTGACCGGCAATAAAACAGTTCTTTAAAAAGTGGTATTGTGGTGGACATTACGGGGCGTGACCTCTCAACACACAGGACTCGGGGCTGGGGTGTGATTTAGGTCCCGGGCATTTTGCTCTACAGAAGTTTGTTGTTAGTTTTGTTTGGTGTTTCAGGAATAAAGTTTGAACTCCTCCAGTAATGAATGGTCATGGCTTTTTGAATTGTATGGTACACTTTTACATTTGTAGCTTTGTTTGGTTTTTCCTTTCTTTTTTGGTTTTGATGAGAATCCCAACTGATTCCAATGTAAATCCAAGGGCATTACTATTTTTTTTTATTTTAGTTGCACAGTTCTTAAAATCCTTATTGACTAGTCATATTGATTTAAACTTTCAATATTTGACACAGCAGATATACATATATTTGACTGTTACAGAAAAAAAAAAACTCTGGCTTCCAACATCCACCAATATTATATATATATTATTATAATGAGGAATCAAAGCTAGATAGCCCTTTTGTAATGCCAGTAGCGTAATCCAAGTAACTGCTTCACATTTAGAAATATGAAAAATGGGTTCCCATTTATTGCAAAATTGCAGGAAGATGGCCTTTAATTTTGCATATCACCTTTGTGAAAGTCAATTACAGAGATACACAATTTCTTCATCCTTTTCTATTTCACATGGTCTTGTTTTTGAAATTATCAGCCAAGGTGACAATGCATATTCATTACTGGATTCTATGCGGCACATTAGTGCTGTTTGTAGGTGGACTTGCACTTATAATCAAGTTAAGTCCTGAATGACTACATGAATATGTCGTACTCTTTTACCCTTTTCTGGACTCTGTCTGTAATGACTTTGGGTTTTGAATAGAATATTGCAGAGAAAAAGAAAGATCATTTTAATGCTTGGTGCTATATTGAACATTTTTTTGCGGTGGAAGTCAAAGCATTTTCTAATCATGTTTCGAAAAAACCTTTTAAACGTTAGTCTGTAACTTACTTCTCAATACACAGGTTTTAATCCAAAAACAATCAGACTGGCATTACTTTCGTGATCCTCATGTTCAGGACTATTAACCTCAACATTTGAAGTTGTTTCTCAATTGACAAAGATACATAAGAATAAAATATTGACCATACAGAGAACTATTGGCTCATTAAGGAACTAGCCTTGCTAATAAGCTTGAAAGAGTTCAATGTAATATTAATGGTATATGATTTCTCACAGCTACCATTTCAGAGACCATTCAGTGAGGTCCCCTAATTATTGATGGGCCAAATTACAAGAAAGACTTCATTACTTCCCCTGGTCAATGAAGAATTCATGAAAGCTTGCAAAGTGCACCGCATGCTAATGGAAAACTGTAATAAAGACTATTTAATACGTCTATCACCATTTTTTGTGTCATCTACTCCCATTACCAGCTAAAATGTAAAGTGTGAGCACATTGCAACTTATTTTTAAAAGCTATATGTGCAAATACAGAATTCCTAGATTTATCCTTCCAATTCTTTCATTGCTATTTCATCTTCATTGTCATTTTGTACACAATGCAGCCCCTGGGCGGCACAGGCCAATGTCTCCCTGAGCCAGCCTCGAGGGGACACAGGCCAGGGACACAGCCCTGGGCCAGTCCCAAGCCCAGATAAATGCTGAAGGTTGCGTCAGAAAGGGCACCCGGCATAAAGCGTTTGCCAAAACCAAACATGCAAATCAAACCCATGAGACCAGAGGGAGCTGCATTGCATTTTTTAGACTTAGAAAAAGCATATGGCAGGGTGCCAGTAGAGGAACTCTGGTACTGAATGAGGAAGTCTGGGGTAGTATGTTAGACTGGTGCAGGACATGTATGCTATCTGTGAGACAGTGGTGAGGTATGCTGTAGTTGTAACAGAGAAGTTCAAGGTGGAGTTGGGACTCCATCAGGGATCAGCTCTGAGCACCTTCTTGTTTACAGTGGTGATGGATAGGCTGAGGTCTTGAGGAAGACCTCCCACCTGGCAGAATAGGGTTAGATGGAGATGGTTGATTCGCTGTGGCGACCCCTGAAGGGCAAAGCTGAAAGGAGAAGGAGTAGAAGACGTAATTTTGTACACATTATTAAGGCAGTTATCATTCTTTTTAGAAAGCCAATGGTATTTTAGTGTTGTGTATCACTTAGATGATCACTCTGTCAGCCCGTCTAGCAATTACGGTTCAATTAATCAACTGATTGTACTTTGGTAAGGGCATATGACTTCAAATTACAAATTAAGTTCAAGTGATTCTGCTCATGGTTATTGTCAGCTATTAGAAGATTCCTACCAAACAAGCAGTTGTTTTATTGCGGTAGCGAGATCCCCTCACGTTGGACCAAATGGTGAAAATGACATTGTTAACCCCCATATGAAACATGCCTTCCAAAGTTCACTGTAGAAATAATCTAATATGGCTGTTTTTGGATTAATGAATTGCTGTTTTATAATAGTTTACGCTTTATAAACCCTCATGGGCAAATTTCTTCTCTGCATTTAACCCATAATGGATGAACCATGAGCAGTTGGCTGCCATCTATCAGTGCTAGGGGAGCAGTTAGCAGTTCAGTGTCTTGCTCAACAACACTTTGACACACGAGGAGGAGCCAGAATTGAATCAGAAATGTTAGGTTTTAAGGACAATCGCTCTATCTACTGCATCACTTCACCCCTGAAAAGATACAAAAAAAAAACTCATCAGAGGAGAATGTGAATGCAGTCCCCCAATATCAGAAATTCTGCACTCAAGATTCCAATAATTTGGGAATTCGCAGGGGTCAGCACAACCGTAGTGCAATGGCTATGGCTGAGGCTCAACCTGGGTGAATCACCTTCTTGATCATGGTGTCTCCCCTCCCAGGTAAGTTTATGTCCTGTTCTGGATTTGTGACAGCATGTATTAAGTTCACATTTAGACAGTCTTAAAATATGTTACTATGTCCCTTGGTTGTGTTTTGTCACTCTAATTAAGAAGTTTGATAATGGCCCAAATACTTTGCCAAAATAGCTTTCTGCGTGCAACTTTAACCTCTTTTTTCCTCATCTAATTATGATTTGTCAGAAAAAAAAATACAGCAGGACACAACTGACTGCAGAAAAGCATATAAGAAACAAAGAAATTACACATGAAAGGGGAAAAAAGACAGGGAAGAGCAAAAGAGACAGGCGATTATATGAATTCTTTCACAATAGTTGCCTTAAACTTGAATCTTCCTACCCACACTTTTTCACAGTAAAAGAAACATACCCCTCACCCCACGCCTCCTACATCTTTTGTGCGATATCTGACGAGTGTTGTATGATCACGCTGAATTGTGTAAAGTAGTGTCACATACTCCTATTTCAGTAACATTTTCGCTGTGATTGTGAAAGTACTGACTTTTGTGAGGAAGGCACTCATTAACTTGTGTGCTTCTATTAACGTCCACTGATATCTCCCTTTCAGTTTCACCATACTTTGGTCTTTTAAGATGTCTTTTGTTCTCGATCGCTTTGTCTACAGTGAACTCTGAGAGTTCTCTCAGACAGACACAATTCAGAATCAGCTGTCTCTTTTTTCTGCTCTATCCCAAACCCCTTTTATCCCCAAGCAATGAATGGTAAGAGAAATGCTATGAGACAATTAGACAAGGCCACATGATGCTGTAATGGCTGAGCTCACTCCCCCACAGCGACACAGACATTGATCTTCCTCCCTGAGGCTCTATGCTCATGAAAAGGGAACATTCGAACAAACACAAACACATGTTGCAGCAATGTGTGTGCAATTGGTGGACACTGTTGCCTGAGACTGAATGTTTTTGAAAGGCATTATGATGACTGGATAATTCACACAGAGTACTTCAGCTGCCAAAATGGCCTCACCAGAATATCTCTTTATTATGACTCTTCTCACAGATCTATGTTTTTAATTTTTCTTAAAAGGATAGAGTCTGATTGTGACCTCAGGCTGCATGTAGGGAGCTCATATTGTTTAGATAACACCACAATGGCTCTTTTGGAGAGGTAAAGACAACATGTTACCTTGAGGCAATGATACAGTTCATTCTCTAGTTTTCCTCTGCAGTTTCTACAGCCTGCCTGTCAACCTTCATTTTCCTTATCTTGCCTTGCTTACCTTACACCCCTTCCTTTCACAGCAGCTTTTGTTGTGTATATAGAAAAAAAAACATGGAATATGCCCTGCTTGGAAATTTAATAGTACGTCTTTATGCCTGACAGGTAAGATGTCTACCTTTTGCATGGAAAAAATATTTGTAAGAGTATTCCTCTTCTGTCTTACGCTTTTCTTCAGCTTCCTTTTTCTTTTTGTTTCAATTCCTTTCATGTTCAGTGATGCAAATATGTCATTTTCTTTCTCTCTTTCAGTGCAGGTGTGCGAAAGCGTGGAGGGGATTGAAAGTGTCATTTTGGGCTATTTTGGGCCTCTTTTTCACTCACTTTAGTGAGCAGGTAGGACACAAAAACCTGACATATGCATCAAGAATGAACAAAGCTGTGGTTGCTTCCTTGAAAAATGAAGCCCAGCGGATTACTAATGGTGAGGTCATCAACAATACCTTCATACAGGTGTTGCCTGCCAGAACGTTGCACAAGGACCACCGCCTCTAGTGCACTGCTGTTCATTCTAAACCAACTGTGAGAGAACAATTTCAGAAGATTTGGAAAATTCAGATTCAAACCTGAAACACTGATGCACTCTACAAAAAGGGTCAGAGCAGGATGTTCTTCCTGGCGTCTGTAGTGGGTTCCTCAAGACCTTCTACCAATCTATGGTAGCCAGGGTGCTTCGTCGGTATAGTGTGCTGATGGGGTGG
Organism: Fistularia commersonii; assembly: GCF_037954325.1. Classification (NCBI taxonomy): domain Eukaryota; kingdom Metazoa; phylum Chordata; class Actinopteri; order Syngnathiformes; family Fistulariidae; genus Fistularia; species Fistularia commersonii. The sequence continues at coordinate 2,000,794 of NC_141308.1, forward strand.
TGCCAGGACCGGTGAGGTCATTAGTCTCAGTAAGTTAATGAGGAAAGCCCGCTTGCTGGTGGTGGGACTGAGCCTGGACCATTTTCAATAGGTGGCAGTGGGGAGGATGACAGACAAACAAGGAGCTATCCTGGACAATCCCTCCCATCCCCTGCACAACAAACTGTGGCTGATGTTCAGCTCCTTCAGCCAACAGTTAATCCCACCCCGGTGCAGAACCAAACGCTCCTTTTTGCCCACGGCCATCAGACTGTACAGCAGCAGTCTGGACGGCACACAACTCTGACCAGCCTGAGTGCACCTGTGCAGCTTCCGCAATTCCACAATCTCACTACCCTTCCCCATTCACTAACGTCATTCACTAACTCTACTGTCTCCCTGTTTGTCCCAGTTCACACACATCCGGCCTATTTTTGTTATTTATTTCGCTATTTATTGTTATTGCTATTTATTTTTGTCACTCTTTTAATATCGTTGTTTAGTTCTAGTTGTGTATTTTTCACCCTCACTGTTCCTTGATGTTTATTTATACTCATATGTATTTCCATATTTATTTCCCCTTTTTTTGACACTATAACTGTTATTCTGCACTGACAAAGGAATTTCTCCTGTAGGGATCAATGAAGTTTATCTTATAACTGTGTGCCTGGGGTGCATGGATCCCAGGCTGAAACATCGCCAGACCCTGAGGAGGCAGGTGTTCATGTTTTTCAGAGGCACTGTCACAGAGCCTTGAGGTCTTCTGCAGGATGACCTTCAGCAATGCCTCCTACACCAAGTATGCTAGCTCAGAGCAAATGAAGATTTTTGAGTATTGGGATATGGGCCACAAACGGGTTGCTTCACAAAGGAAAAAAGAGACACAAGGCGATCAGGTTACCAATGGTGGAACAATGGCAGTGGTAGCAGCCCACACCACCAACTGCCGCTGTGGCCACCAGTACCGTGCATTCAGTAATGACCTTTGCCTATTAATAAGGATTCAGTGCAGAGTGCACTGCAAAGCCCGATAGCTGAATGTTTCTTAAACCAAAACTGCGTTGAAAACAGCAGGGGCAAGTGAGCTCCCAGTGTGTATGGATGCAGGAGTTACACTGCTACTGTGGATAAAGCTGAGTCAGGAAGCAAGATAAGTGAGGGCGAAGACATGGAGTATGGCTTAGAGTCAGAAATGGCTTTGCTTTGCAGAAGCAATAAGGAAATTAATGACCTTCACACCTTGGAGGACATCACGGACCTTTTAGATCACACCTTCCATAAGAAAATTAAAATTACGGATTACTTTAGTGACACTGATAAATTCATCAAATTGGTCAACACCCTTGGCAAGCTGGCAAATCCTCACCCTTTGGATGAAAGAAAAGATAGTGTTTATAGAAACACATTACACTTTTGAGTAAGTCAATGACAGGCAAGGATCTGCAAGGACTAGAAATAAAAAAAAAAATTAAATCTTGAAAATGGTAAAACAAGAATTGAGGAAGGGCCGGGTAGAGGTACAGATGGAGTCCTGAGTCCTTGCTGAAAAGAAGATACTTGAACTTGGCCCACTCCTCCAGGAGAGGACAAAGGGAACTCTGGCCAGTTCCCATTTTCTTCAACCCAAGGATACGGATGCCCAAAGACCCCTTTTTTCAATTTTGAGAAATCTACTGCTCAGAGAAATCTGATGCTTTGTTTAAAGTTCCCGAAGGCATCAATCCTAGTGAAGTAGGGGCTCATACGTTCGTTTTCAAACACGGACCTGTTTTGGGCAGTAGAATATGATGGTGGGAGCTGCAAGGATCTGCTGAGGAACCTTCCTCAACTTAGCCATGAAGAGGAACCTCATTTTGGATGAGGAACTGACCTTTGAGGAATTCACAACTACCGTCAACCGCATGGTGTCTCGACAAACGCCGGGACTCATTTCTTTTTAGACTAAAAAACTGGGGGACTTCCTTTCTATTTGGGCAGTAGGACACATACTGTGTTCCATTAAAAACAAAGGCGATGTGATTTTCTCTTTTTTAGTTGATGACCCCTCCACTGCCATTGAGTTAATCTGAGTATTTTATGTTGTCCTTGAATGTTTCTTGTATAAACCCAGTGTTTAACTGAAGGTATTTTTAAAACTCAAACGATTTCTTTCTTCTTTCCTTCCTGTCTTCAGGTGCAGGTGTGCAAGAGGGGAGAGGAGATTTGAAGTGTTTTCATGGGCCATTTGGCCTGCTGTTTTACTCACTTTTTTCACATATGTACCTCATTTTATAGTTTCTTTTCTGTCTGTATTTTTTTTGTCTGCATTAGTGATCGACTGATTGATTTATCTCATTGCTTTAGGCAGGAGGTGCAGCCAGCTGGCAGTACCAGCTAATCAGAATCATGGCGTCCTCCAAGGAACCCCCTCAGTCTCTATGGCAGGGAGTGCGGCTAGTGCTACAGTACAGCTCAGTGTCCGTTGAGGGAGTACTGCTCATCAGTATCATGGTGTTGAATTGAGTTATCTCGAAGGATGAGTTAGATGACGGTAAACTTTGCAAACAGGATGGTAATGGCTGTAGTGAATACTTTTTTTTCCAGAGGCAGGAAAGTATAATAACTGAAGAGCACAGGTTGGAGCATGCATTTAGACTACATCTTGTATAGATGATGCAATCTGAAGGAGATCATTGACTGCAAAGTAGAGGCAAGTGAGAGTCTAGCCAGACAGCAGAGGATGGTGGTTTGTAGGATGGATATTGTGGCAAGTTAAAGTAGGGGAAGCTGAAAAGGGAGGATTGTTGTTTGGTTTTCATCAGGCCAGAAGGAGCTGCATTGAATTTTTGTAGACCTCGAAAAAGCATATGATAGGGTACCAAGAGAGATACTATGGTATTGTATGAGGAAGTCTGAAGAAGCAGAGAAGTATGTAAGACTGGTGCATGACATGTATTGTAGGTGTGACAGAGAAGTTCAAGGTCAGGGGTCCCCAAACTTTTTCTTGGGAGGGCCAAATAACTTTTCCTTCTTTTCCCTTCTCTTCCCGGCGGCCGGGCCAGTTTGTAACAAAAAGTGTGACTATTGCAGAGGTGCCCAACGTAAACTTTTTTTTTTCAGAAAGCTACACATAACCAAAAAAAAAAAAAATCAACCCTTTCTGGGAACTTGACAGGAAGAAAAAAAAATAGATATTATTAATGAAATGAATAACACTATTTATGAAATAAATAATAACCAAATAACCCAAGTTTTTCACAGAAAAAAAGACCAAGGAACATTAACTTTCTTATAGACACAACTGGACTGGTCAAAGCCAAGCTTTGACCAGTCCAGGTTCAACTCTTCCATGGTTTGGCATACTTTGCCAAAAATATTCCCCCCCGTCATAGTCCCTTTGAGACTTCAGACTTTGCGCTAACTCCATAAATAAAAATTAACAGCTGTGCCGTGTCCTGCACATCTGTGCTCTCAGCCAGGGCTAATGAAAAAAAGTCAAATTCTTTCGTCTTCTACTGCAGCGGGCATATACCTTTCCCCCAATTTCTTCAATACATCTTGTGATTCTAGTCCCCGACAGACTCACAATATTAAAGACATCTTTCTTCTCAGGACACACCTCCTTCATATCAGCATTCAAACATTTCTTGACAAATTCGGCATCACTGAAAGGTTTACCTCCTCTTGCTATCAGTTGAGCAACCAGAAAGCCCGCTTGAACAGAGGATTGGTTCAACTGAGCTTGCCGTACAAATGTACTCTGCTGAGCTAACAGTCCACTTTTTAGCTTTGAGAGTTTGACTGCTCGTGTTTGGCCTTGAAAGCTATCATACTTGTCTTTGTGAGAGGATTCATAGTGTCGGCACGGATTGTATTCTTTGAATACAGCCACTTTTTGAAACAGCCTTTTCTTTCAATTGAACAAAAAAAATAATAGTTTGTCCACTGCAGGTTAAATACCCTGCATTCTGAATCAATTATTCTCTTATCTAATCTTTTCACCATTATTCCGTGTTATTTGACAGGGGTGTGTCCAGGATTTTTTTTTGAGGGAGGGGTTTAAGATAAGGCACAGAGTGCATCTCTCGTATTATTTGGGGGTGGGCCGTAGCCAGCCCCCGGACTGTAGTTTAGGGATCACTGTTCAAGGTGGTGGCGGGACTACATCAGGGATCAGCTCTGAGCCCCTTCTTGTTTGCAATGGTGATGGACAGATGTGGTTAGACAGGATTCTTCATGGACCATGATGTTTGCAGGTGATATTGTGCTTTTAATGAGAATGGGTGGTGGAGGGAAATCTAGAGAGGTGGAGGTATGCCTTTGAAAATAGATGAATGAAGGTTACCTGCGCCAAGACAGAATATATTTGTGAGAGGGACCTAAGTGGAATGGCGAGGCCACAGGGAGAGGAGATAAAGGTGGAGTTTAGGTTTAATAGTCTAGAATAATGGAGAGTGTGATAAAGAGGTGAAGAAATATGTTCAAGGAGGTTGGAAGGGGTGGAGAAAAGTGTCACGGGCAATATGTGATAGAACAGTAGTAGCCAGCACAATCAGTGGTGAGACCAGCAATGGTATACTTATGGTTTAGAAACATTGAGGAAACGACAGGAAGCAGAGCTAGAAGTGCCAGAGATATAAATGTTGAGGTTCTATTTTGGATTGACGTGGATCAGAAATTATTCCATCAGAAGGACGGTACATGTTAGATGTTTTGGACATATGGTCAGAGAAGGCTGACTGATATAGTTCATTAATTTACAGAGGCGGGATAGTGATATTGGTAGAGGGATGTTGGGGTTGGAACTCCGAGGAAAAAAAGCCCAGAGGGAGACCAAGGAAAATATTTATGGATGGAGTAAAAGAGGACATAAAGTTATTGAGTGTGGGAGGAGAGGATACAGAGAACAGGGTTAGATGGAGGAGGTTGACCTGCTGTGGTGACCCCTGAAGTGTAGCTGAAAAGAAAAGATTTACACAAATGGTATTCAGTCAAATATGTCAACATCATGTTTTATTGTATACAGAAGGTCTGTCCATGGACATAACATAATAATGTTGGGATCTGAGGTTATGTGTCTGTGTGCAGCTCCTTTCACCGTAGTCTTTCACTTGTGAGCCTGATTGAGCAGGTGAATGGATTTCACCTGGGATGCACACCCGCAGGTCATCAGGTCTCGTCGGCTTGAGCATAAGTGGAGGTTGCTGCCGGCCATTAGCGACAGGTTGCTAAACTACAGATGCGACGGCCACATGGGGATAAGTGTCATGATTCTAGTATGCCCTTTGTCACAGTTCTTAATCTCCTCAGTAAGTGCAATCATCTTTTTTTTTGCTTCCTGAGAGCTGTCTAACTGGTTTCCCTGTGAGTGCTTCGTTCCAGAGTTCTGCATCTTGCCTTTCCTCATGTTCCTCATTCCTGAGTCCGGAAACCTTTTCCTTCTTTGAAGGTTCCTGAAATTCCTGCAGCTCCTGAAACAACCAGGATCTAGCCCTTCATTCATCCCCTTTATAAATAAACCCTTCTAATGTCTCCTCCTTAGTGTCTTATGGGTGTGTCAGGCACACCCTTTGAAAACCATAACAAATAAGACAGAAATAGAATTGATTTCAAGTACAGGGGCACAGGAAGATTAGGTATCATACTTTGACAAATGTATACTAATACTGCTTACCGACTCGAGTGTTAAAGCCTGTTTTACCATATTCTGTTAAAGTGTGTCTGTATGATAAGTATATTTGGAATGGTCAGGACCAAGGAGAGAGACCTGTTTCTCCTCCCATGAATTTACACCATGCTGTCTGCACATATTCTTGTAATTCTGTGTTTCCACTTACAATGTGAGATTTACATTAAAAGGAGCAGGGTAACTCCTCAGACTTTTTTTCTGTATCATGGCATTGTTTCTTCAAAGTGGTTCCTAAAATGCCACAATTTCAAAGTCCCTATTCATTTACAGCTAAGGTAAATTGCTGAGAAATACATGCAAAAAAGACTAATTTTAAGAAAAGTACATGTATTATAAATTCGGTACCTTGTTAGGTTGATGGGCATTGGAGCTTTACATCAGCACTTGACAATGGAACCATTTCACAGTTTTCAATTATTTAGGCTCTGTGGTGGAAGCAGCGCCCTATGAAAGACACATGGAGAACTCCACCTGGCAGTAAAATGAGAAACCCAAGATGATTTGCATTCTGTGGCAGGCCTTTTAACTTGTCATCAGTGGCGCTTGACAATTGAGTGAAAATAAACATCTACAACCAGCACTCTGTGGAGTTAAAATCCAATTTAAGTTGGGAGTCTTGAGGAGGATTTTGAAACATCCATTATTGCCTTTCTCTTCACCCCTCTTTCACAGCATGATTCCCATTTAATTTGCCTTCACTTTCACCCGGCTCTCCTGTTTGCAACTTGTAGCTTGAGATACCAAAGTCATGATAGTTCCACATTTAGCCATGTGCTGGTGCTGCAACAAGCAATGTCAGAACTGTCAAGGGAAGTATTTAACAAATCTCTCGTTTCAAATGTAGATACAATAATAAGGCATAATATTCCTTTCATGATCTATAAAGACAAATAACTTTAATCTTGTGATGATTAAGTAAAGGACTCAAGCGTTAAAATGAGTTTTTATTACTTGTGTTCAGCATATTGTGTATTAGTGCATAGTTTTGATTCTTTATCAAACCTGACCTTATTTTTTGGGGGCTTTTCTGACATTTTTTCCTACTCCAGCAATCTGTGCAAAACACCTGGAGGAGCAAGGAAAACGTCCTCTAAGGAAAGCTTATAGGAAAACCTGAGCCAGTCACCACCCCAAAAAGCTACCTGGATTGTGGCATGACACCTGGAGTTTAGTGTCATGGCAGATTGTACCATTTCCCACATGGGACTTGTCATGGCAATGGAGATGATCATTGGAGCAACCTATTGGGTGGTGGGAGGCGAGCAAGCCAAGATTGGCTCCCGTCTTGTTCCCACTAGAGCTTATATAGATTACATGACTATCAATACTGCAACAAAACCATACACTAGACGCTCGCCACAGAAATTCCTGGAAAAACACAGTGAGCAAGGTTGGAGTACAAGTACAAATCTTGCAGCATCTCCATCACAAAGGGAAAACTTAGAGCTAAGTAGTTTCACATCAGTAGTGATTCAAATCCAGGAGAAGCCTATGAAAAGCCTTGGAAGGTGGTATAACTCAGACCTGAATGACACCCAGCAATTGGAAAACCTTCGGCAGGACACAGCGAACAACCGCAGGCAGATTAACAACACTGCACTGCCAGGAACACTGAAGCTCTGGTGCCTCCAGAATGGGCTGTTACCCAGACTGTTGTGGCCGCTGGCCAAACAGGAGGTCTCACTCACACACGCCAATCGACTGGAGAGACTAGTGAGCTCTTACATGAGGAATTGGCTTGGACTTCCGAAATGCCTCAGCAACCATTGACTTTACAGTCACGATACACTGTTGCTATCAATCCCTAGTCTGGTTGAGGAGTTCAAATGTGCCAAGGTGGTGCTGAATATGTCACTCACAGACTCCTGGGATCCTGTGGTGAGAGCCCTCACTTTGACCGTAGCAACAGGGAGGAAGTAAACTCAAGGCACAGCTGTAACACAGGCAAAATCTGCTCACCTCCATTATAGCATAGAGGGCCACATCCAATATGGCAGAGTTGGCTATGGTGCCTTGGTAACACAGCTCTGGCAACAGGCAACTGCAACTCAATGTCAAAGCTTTGTTTGAGAGGAGGTGCATCAACAGGAGGAAACTGACAGACATTCCATGGTCATAACGCAGGCTAAACAGGACTGCTGGTTGATGTCAGAGGTTGCTGAAAAGAGGAAACTCACATGGGGCGAACTCCGGAGCAATGAATACAACAGGCTAAGTGTCATTATCCGAGCCATGTGTGATTTGCTGCCCTCTCCAACAAATCTACAGCAATGGCTTGGGAAGACCCTATCTTGTCCACTGTGTACAGTCCCAACAACGCTCAAGCACATCTTGGTTGGCTGCAGGACGAGCCTGGCATACAATGAACTGTTGTATGCCAACAGCAGCTGTGCCAGTCGACAGAGGCTGGAAAATTAAAGTACCCCCAGTGGAGGTGGGGTGTTGGGGCTTTGTAACCAGTGCAACAGCAGAGCTCCTTAGGGAGATTGGAGTCATGGGGCGAACTCATCAACAGGGTATCAAAGACATGGGCAACACTGGTGAGAGGACCAGTCATTGGCTGTGGCTGGAGAGGGGTGACACCACCTGACCAGCTAAGGCGAAAAGCTAACTGCATGACATTCACCCAGACTTGATCAATATGTGGTGGGCCCATCTCAGCAGAGGGTGTCTTATGATGAATGGCCAAAACACCCAATAGTGCTGAAGTAGACAACTGATGATGTGTCTCGCTGTTAAAGCTGCATAGCAGCCATCACCCAGATCCAGTTAATTTATCCATGCCCCTACTTTGGAACACATCCAATCAAGGGATATGAGTCTCTATAAAACATATAAAGGATGTGATTTAACCATAAGAAATACTCTCAGAGAACTTCTGGCATGTGTAGGTACAAATTAGCTATAACTGATCGAACAGGAAAAGAGGAGTATTCGTGGTCCTTCTTGAATTAATAAAGGCAATAACACACTTACTCTGGGTAGAACACTTCTTGTCATGTTCTATCCATGTCCTCCTGCCTAGGTCCTCCTTATGCTCTCCTTATTTTCCTGTCTGTATTCTCTATGTTCTCTGCATTGCCTCCATATTCTCTGACTGGGTTCTATCTCTTATTGTTCCCTCTATGTCCTTCTGCATGGGCTTTCTCTATTGTTATGGTTGGGTTCTGTTTTCTCTCCATGTTGTACTCCATGGGTTTTTTCTTGGTGTTCTCTCTCCAAGGTCTCCTGTCTGGGTTCTCACCTCCGATCTCCATATTCCTTTGCATTGGTTGTCTCCCCTGCCTGGCAACCATATCTCAAGACTTTAGATTAGAAGCAATGCAAACACCAGGGATTGTAACAACTAGTCCTTTCATTGAATCTTTGAATCAGTGCATAGTTTTGATTCTTTACTATTCAAACTAACAACCTCATATTCAAGGCTTTTCTGAAAATCTTTGGTCTCTTTTTCAGTCCTCGTGAGGAGTAAGAAATGTTTTGTTCGCTTGCGGTACATGGGCGAAAGGTTTTTTCGTCTTTCTCAGTGCAGGCCTTCTCTTTCATTATCATATCTGAAAAGGAATTAAAGCAGAGACAGAATTAACTAATAAGACCATTTATTGCAAACAAATAGATTCCAATTTCTCAGTACCAGAGTTAGAGGAGACACATCCCCATTTCTTTTTTAGGACACGGTTTGCTGGTGCATTAAGTAACTCAAAATATTGAAAAAGATGGAGGGATACATAAAACAAACCCTCATAATAACATATAAAATTCCAAGAAATACAGTGGTTTCTCAGTTGAATCGATCTAAACTGTAAAGTGTACATTGGCAGGTAAGGAATGAGCCATCAAGGCGCCTATTTTTTCTATGCTTGAAAAAAAATGTTTTGTCTATAATAAGTAAGCAAAAAAAACTAAATGAACTTTAACAAAACAAAAAACTCTTGCATAACTAAATTAATTTAAAACTATGGACAAGGACTATGGTTTTTAGCACATACTGTGTGTGCGATTCTTTAATCATACTATCAATGTTTTGTTGATCTCTCAGCTCTATGCATTTCTGTCACTCACTTTATTCTCCTCTCTATGTCCTTCTTGGCTTTTTGCAGACTAAAAACTAATTTCGATTCATAATCTTTGGTGAATACCATTGATTCACAGTGTTACAGAGGAAAAATACAGTCATATTGCAGTTCCAGAATGAACTATTAGGTCTAATAATTTTATATGGTGTGAGAGGGCTCGGTGACGAATCACTGAAGATAAAGGCAAATATTATGCTGTCTCTTTTTCTCAATCATGTTTTACATTAAGTCCCAGGGTTAATTTGCTAAATACCATAGTTTTCGAAGGCAAATCTGATAGTTGCAGGGCATTGAAGGAAAGCAGACTCCATAATATTTTGATCCAGTGATGTACAGTATTTTGATACAATTGAAAGTATTGTAATTACAGAATAATGTGGAATTTTCAATCATCATCACATGTGACAAATAGTGAAAACCACCAGTGTCAGGAAAATTCGTAATTTCATAAGAAAAGAGTTTGATCTTAATGCTGAGGAACAATATTGCATGCAGCTGCTGTTGTTAATATGGAAGCATCCTAATCTGGCGAATGGATTGTCAACACAACACAAAGCACTAAAAGATTACCCAGGGAATAAATGTTTTATCAAAGATTTGTGCTAGATCAAGTATCTTTGACTGTGATTTGCTGTTAGTTCCCGCTATTAACATCCAGAGGAGGGTTAATCACTGGATATTGTTAATACGTACTCGTGAAGCTGTAGAAGGGGACCGTACACGTTGAAGAGAAAGCTCCGTCCGATGGTGCCAGGTTAGTCACACTCAATTAGGGCAGCCATTTATATGTATCATTAAGAATAACTCCATTATTCAATAATTCAAATAGATGTTAGTACGAGTAGGGGTAAAAGGAATGAAAAATGCAACACTCATATCAATCAATCTCTTATTTCTCAATCTTGACCAGAACCTGACCCACAAAGTATGAAAAATATACTGCCCTATTATTTTTTCCCTGTAATATCTTTACGCTATTCTCCATTCTTCTTTTTACAATGTATGATATATAGAATGAAAATACAAGTAGATATAAAGCTTTTTCTGTTTTATTCTCTATTCCACCCCTACAATAGATCATACCATCTCTAATGGGGTGGCCTGGCAATGGGGTAGAGAGCGGTCATCCTCCAACCAAAGATTCACGGTTCAATTCCTGCTCTCCTCCTGTCGAAGTGTTGTTGAGCAAGACAATGCACACCTAACTGCTCCCCTGGCGCCGTTCGGTAGCTGCTTTCAGCTGATGGTTTATCCATCATGGATTATATTCAGTGGTCAATTTCACTAATGTTGTGCTTTAGGTATAACTAAATGTGACACTAAAGGTGTTTCCTCTAATCACTTAGATCAATAAAATGTTTGTTGCACAACAAACATTTGTATTTTCTATGTGGGGATGATGAGATGTGTAATCAATTAATGTTTCCCACAAAGACAAATGAACAAAGTATGAGTATAAATGAATGCCTGCATGCATGGAAGGATGGATGAATAGATGAATGATTTAAATCAAAGATGAGATGTTTTATAGTTAATCTGTTTATGAGAAATTGAAGAGGACTTGCTTTTGGCTGCTCAGTACAATGTTCCACATTTCTGGATTTATATTTTAAGTTTGTCCCTTTTAAGTCAATAGAACACATATTCTTGAAAGAGAGATACCCTTCAATAAATCTGTTTATAGAGCCTCACAGCTAAGAGTGACTATTCTTTACGTATCTGCAGCCTTTTAAAAACATAGATTGTTTGTTATGCTGAACCAGAAATGAACAACAGGACAAGCCAGAAGCACCTTCTATAGATCTCCAGAAAATTGGCACCCTCCACTCATAAACAATAAAAATTTACTTTTCTATCCTGGGTTCAGGTTTACGGATAATTTACTCTGGGGGTTCGACTGAAATAGAAGTTAACAACACATCGTTTTTGCAAGCACACCTCAATAGAAATGCACAGACATGAGTCCCTAGCCCCCACTGCATACCTGCGTAGCTCAAGTACTGGCTACAAACAGTCTCAGAAGCAGTCTGTGATCTATACATAGACTTGAGGCAAACAACAAAAGCAAACTTTGAAGAAAGATTTTATCTTTATATATTTTGTCTTCAAACAAAAGGAACACATACTGATATGCATGTCCAAAATAGAACTTGGTGAGAAGGATAAGCTAAGTGTCAGTCAGCCTCAATATGATGCTTAAAGCCTGTGAAGTAAAAAAAAAAACCTTGGTCCACAAAACACTGAATATATGCATATGAACACTTGGTGTGTCAGGTACTTCAGGTCTTTATCGTCTCTACACCTAATAGCATTGGATGGTTTGTGACTGTAGTGCTGTGTAATTGAGGATAGTGATGACTTCCTTGGTTTATGTTTTTCAGGTTGGATTCATGACAGCATTTATTAATATCATCAGTTTTTTTTTTTTTTATTGCTCTGTAAAATTCATTATTTTGAAATTTATATTCTACTACTTTTGGGTTGCAAATCCCAGAAAAAAACAATACTCTGAAAAAATAGATTATGTTTTATCATTTGTTTTAAATTCTCAACATGCCCATTTATGTCATTACAATATCTGCTAGATCTGCTAGATAGGTAGGTAGGAACATAGATATTTAAGAGAGAGAACATGAGAGAGATTCATTTAGATGCACCTGAAAAAGACCGCTCTAGTGCTCCTTCTTTTGTTAACATTAAAAATTCCATTGTCCGGATGTCCTATGCTGTCCTACAGAAAGTTTCTGATAGCACAACATCAATGAATAGTTTGACTGTCAGTTTTACATTAGAAAAATTGTCTTTAAACATGAAACACACACACCCACACACACGCACACACACACACACACACACACACACACACACACACACACACACACACACACACACACACACACACACACATTCATACATATATATATATATATATATATATACACTGACTATGATATTACTCTTGATAGACTGTTCTTACTGCCATCATTTAAGGCTCCAGTATCTAACCACAACCTGGGATTTTGCTACATTTGGACAGGCAAAATATCCCCATGTGGATAACTGTCCTCAGCAAGGTCAGTGTTTTCAACAAAGATACTCCTCAGGAAGTAACTTAAAGGTAAACACACAAAGACACACAAGCAAATAAATATACAAAAATCCACACAAAAGAAGACAGAGAAAAAATGGTAACACTCCTGCTGTTATCATCAAAATCTCCAGGGTGGTTACAGGGTGAGCACAAGCATATTTACCCATCCCGTTTATCTTTTGCTCATGTAGCTATCAGGGTGGGCTGTGCAGACACACATATCTCCCTATCTGAAGTAAAGATGCAAGAGATCTATTTAGATTTGCACCCCTATTATCACGTTTCTATCGTTTCTCAATGCATTTATTTTCATCTCATATTCTGCTCGCTAGTAATGCGATAGCGCTATTTTCCAGCTGACTACAGCCACTTGTTTTCATCAACTGAAGACTGCAAAATCTTTTAATTGAAATCATCACAGTAATTCTTGTCACTTGCATGTCAAAGCCATATTTTTGGGAAATAAAAATAAGCTGCTGAATAAAAAGGAATTGAGTCATTATTGCCCTTCAGGCCTCACCACACCTCACATCAAATCTGATAAACAATGCTGCATGTGAAGGTTTAAATCCACATTCTAAAAGAATGCCACAAATGGAAAACGTTTCGTTAGGTTCACATTGCAATGTGATGTGATACCTTGTTCAGGAGATGATTTAATCTTTGGGAATTTATGTGACTTAAGTCAGTACTTCATCGCATCCAGAAAATGCAATATATATGACAACAGAAAAACATAATTTCCTTAGTTTCCTCAATCCTATTAAAGAAATGCTTATAAAAATATCTTTCATTTTCTTTCAGCATATCTTTCTTGGTCTGATGCAGCTGAGTCAAAACACCAGGCTGCTAAGAGAAAGTATCGTTTTGACCAAAATACTTCTGCTCAAGATTTTCTGTGTCATAATTACTTAAAAAGGCATCTGTTTTCATCTTGCGTTCAATGTCTTGCATCATTGATATTATATATATATATATATATATATATATATATATATATATATATATATATGCAGTGACCATGACTATATCTCTCCTCTCTCAAACAATATCCCAAGATATCGTGTTGTTCTGTATTGCACTTCGTTACACCCTAGACAGAACTAGCCTGTTCTACTGTTTTGAGCACCTCCCATTGCTGTTTTGTTCCCTTTGGCTCGGGCATTCTCTTTTACTGCATGTTCTGCTTCTCCGTGGCTTTTTCCTTTTATTTTTTTCTGTTTCTTTCATCTCATCTCCTTCGCTGATCTTGTCCTCTCCAAAGAGGCTGTTTGATGTTTGTTGTTGTTTTTGTTCGAGGAAATCCTCTCGAGCTGTCACATCTGCATGATAATGCTCAATATCTTTGATTGGTTCCTACGAATCTGGTCCTCTGGAACCAGATGTCCAATTGAAATAGCATGCACTGTAGTACTTTGATTCACACATTGAATTAAACTTCAACATTTTAAATCGTCTAATTTAAGCTTTGATTCAATGGTTAAACAGGTTTCAAATTGATCTGATTTTCTTCTGTGGTAGAATATAGAAATTGGTAACAAGATTCGAGTTTGTTATGGTCGAGTGCTTCAGGGATTAAATCCAAACAAATCAGAAAAAGTAATTTGAAGCATCTTCTATCAGGTGACAGCTTCATTAAAAAAAAATTTCTTCATTAAAAAAATATCTTCCTCAACACAACCTGTAGTCTGGAAAGCTGATTATTATAATAATACAGATTTCTCATTTTAAACATGCATTTCTAATAGTGAATCATTTCTGTGCCTCTCCCCATCCAATTTAGTATCAAAATGTTTCCATTGATACCAGGTATGTAAATAAAAGCCATGGAGATGTCTGTGTTTGTGTTTGTGTTTGTTTGACGTTGAAAAGGCTTGATTGAAATTCAGTTCAACATCGGTCAAAAATCTTGGGAACATCCACTTAAACATGAAGTGCAGAAGTTTTGCCACCTCATTAGTTAGTTATTCCAATCATACTTTTAATTATTGCAACATTTGCCTGCTGCAGTAAACTCCGTCAAATGTGATGAGTTTGATTGATTTTTGATGAACAAATTTAGTGACAACTAAAAAGGTGGACCAACTGCCCTTTATCAATGTGCACATTGCTAAAGGGCTACTCCTTGTCCAAAGTACCTCAGTTAGGGATCCGATCAGGATTGAATCTTTTTACAGTGGTTTAGTCTGACTCTTAGAAGAACACACATCACACCACAACCCAACCACCATTGTCACAATCTACAAATAGAAGTACAACACTAGATTTGTTCAAAGTGTATAGAGAATAAGGATACTACATACAGAAAGACAAAGCCTTAACATTATGTACGGATAGAACCAGAACCCCAAAACAAATAAGTAAATCCTCACTCAGCCTACAAGCCAAAACACCATTTTCATTTCAAGCAAAGCAATTCTGACCAACGATAACTTTAAATGGAGGCAAAACAAGCCACATTTAAAATGCTCAGCAAAACTGGCCATGAAATAATGTATCCTGATCTCATTTGGGACATTCATTACAACTGCAAAGGAATGATTAAGTAAACAAATGACTAAATGACTATTTGTGACAAATCCATACCTTCAATCCAATCATTGCCCCAAATCCTGAAAAAAGAAGCAACATTGAATGTTGAAGGTCATTTTATGATTACACTGAATATGCTGTTTTTGATGCAGCCTCAGGGCAGCACTGGCAAGTGTCTTCCTGAGCCCGTCCCAAGGCCAGAAAAAGGCAGAGGGTTGCATCAGTAAGGGCATCTGGCGTAAAACTTTTGCTGAAACCAAACATACAAAGCTAATAATCTCATACTAGGTTGGTCGATTGGTACCAATGACCTAAAGGGTACCATTGGATATTGGGCTACTGTGGGTTGAAGAAGGAGAGGAGGAAGGTGAGTTCGTAAACACAGAGGAAAGGCAAGAATCTTGGATTTAGCATCCCAGGACAGGAAAAGCTAGAGTTGGTTGACATGATGCAGAAAGGGAAGGTGGATATATTGTGTGTCCAGGAGACCAGCACAATTCTAGCATCAGTCTACCAATATATTCACCATCCCTCCTTTGTACATGACCCAACCATCTCAGTCTGGCTGCTCTCCAAATCATCTAACATGTGCTGTCCCCTTGATGGACTTATGTCTGAGCCGATCCATACTCATCACTCCCAAAGAGAACCTCAGCATCTTCATTTTTGTTACCACCAACTCTCTCCTGTCTTTTCCACGATGCCAATATTTCCATGCAGCACTGTTGCTCTCACGGCCTTGTACACCTTTCCTTTCATTCTGGCTGAAACCTATCATCGTTCATCACACCAGACCTTATTTCCATACATTCCAGACTCTATGAAAGTGTTTTTTCATACATTGCTCCGCTCTGGACTGTTGAGTACTTCAAATCCTCCCCGGTTCACAGCGGTATCATTGTGGCTGTAACCTTCAGTTTTTATATTCAATGCTGTTATGATGCCAAACTCCAGGCCTGCTGTACATTTTTGGAAACCTATTACAATTATTTTTGTCAATCTGGAGGACATCAAAGATATTAATAGATATGCGAATGCTTATGCAACTTGAAAGCACTTTTAGAAACTTAGCATCCAACTAAACATAAAAGTTATTATTATTATTATTTTTGAGCTGGACATTCATTTATATCTAGGTTGTACATGAAAATAGAAAATAAGTCATTGAAACATACGTTGGAATGTGTTCTTAAGTTTTCTACTTTTCTTCTGCACCCTTCATTAGTGATCATGTTCTGAAGATTTTTTTTCCCTTTTCCTTGTTATCATTTTCTTTTCTTTTTTTAGGAAGACATCATTTAGCAACAACACATTTTTGAAACTGTCACTTTTCAGTGTTCTCACTATAATCACACATTCAACTAAAAACTTAGTTCAATATGAGGAGAGAATCAAAAAGCAAGGCAGATCAGAGGACATTCTCTTCCCAAACCTGGATCGGGTACGGTGTGAATTAAACAACTGATTCTGTTAGAAATGATATAGCTTGTATTTTATTTTCACTGTCTGAGAAAAAATATCTTGCAGGCAACTGGTAGTTCATGGTAAGACAAGTCTTTTCTCACACACACAAACACACAAACACTTATACACAAACATACACGAATGCATGCACAAAGGATTCTTCATTTCCTTTCAGCTGTCCCCTCCAAGGTACGCCTCAGCAATCATCTGCCTTCCCATACACAAAGGATGACGTTCTAAACTCCACGTCTGTGGAACTGCATCAGTTCAAGACTTCCCAAATCAAGACCAGACTGACCAACTTCAGCAATGTAAGCAGTGAACACAGAGAAACTGTTTATTTTGGGTGGGGGGCAATAAAATCAAGCATCTGAACATGCCTTGGGCAAAAACTGATTATTCAGCTTCTGAGAATACTGATGAGCATCAGCTTAGCCTTCCTTATCATCCCATATTTCCACCCCTAGCTGCAATTTGTCCAGCCGGCATGGTATCATCTAGTAATAGAAGCATTACTAGATGATACCAAAAAAACTCTTTACTTCTCATGAACAATGTACTTTAAATGCTCGAAATCAACCTGCTGTGGGTCACATGTTGTAATCAGCCTCACTCAGAGGGAAATATCCTATCTGTAAATTCATTAGGTCATTAAGTTGTAGATTGACATTGACTGTTCTCTCAGAGGACCTGACCTAACAGGGTTGCAGCTTATCTGGTGACCAATAGAACACTCAACATACCAACACAAGCAGGGCAGGCTTTGCATGGACAGTCAATGCCTTCACACACGTGTACACATGAACATAAGTGCACAACCATTCATACATATGTACACTTAAGCACCTTTTGTAATATGCCGCATCAGGGTTAGCCTTGGGTAGTTTGTCTGATGTCCAACACACATGACAAAAAATCATCTGCAACAATCACAAAAGCAGCCTCCACAATATCATATCACCATAAAATCTGAAAAAAAGCTTCATGCACCAAAAGAAAACTAGATTTCTCGCATTATTATAACCACTGTGATGCTGCTTCAGGGACTTATTCTCGCATATCATTTCCCAAGGACAACAGATTGATGGGCTGAAAGTGGAATGAACAAATGTGCTAATGAAACGACGCAACATAAAAGAAAATGCGTACAGCCTCATACAACTATAAAAAAAACAGAAGGATGGAAATGCCGTGTGAATAGTTTTCAGTTTTGCAGAGAAGCATTAAGATATAATTGTATTTGCGCACAAGAACATTTTCGAGTTAGTCAACAGTTGGTCCATCATGTTGTGTTGTTGAGGTAAATCTCTAAATTTTATGCATTTATATCTAAACCTGGGAAACCTTTTATTCTTTTTTTGGTAAAATTAAAGTTTTTCTTCTTTAGCCTGTAAAAAAAATATATCCAAATATCTGGCCAGCAAAATTTAAGGAAACCTGATCAGATCACTGTCTATATGTAAATGGATACATATATTCATAGGTACACACATAGATAGACAGACAGTCTAGATGCTTAATGCAAAGTGTTTACAGAGATAGCTGTTCTGCCTGCTTCCATGAAAATTACAGTGTTTATTTCTCCACAGTGCCCTTTATGGAAGGCCACATAAAGTCCCAAGTGCTAAAGATCAGAGTTGAATTATGATTATAGGGATCACAACGGGCTATTGGATTTAGTGTTCAAGGCATGTCACATTCACCCTTCAGCTGTCACGGATCCTTTCTAGAGGCCAGGCTCCCAATGAATGACAGGTGTTGTTAATGGCTCAAGTTCAAAGTTCAGAATCTGCATTTCTGAACCTAATAAGAGTAGAAAGGTATGCAGGGATTGGAATGGAATAGAGACATCCAAAAGGGACTTGGTTATCATTTAGTATTCCTCATCTCCTTTCATCATTTTGGATAATGGCTCACATGTGGGTGGAGAGGGAATAGGGGGTATCATGAGAAGTGTAAGGATTTTTTTGTAGGTAGATGCAGATTCTATTGAAGTTTTGAAGAAACTTCCTCCCACCCTTGTTCCTCCAGGCTTTTTGGGCTTCGGTTTGTGACAAACACACTTGATTATAAAACAATTGCAACTTTGAGTTCAAATTATGGAAGCACTGAATACATGCTAGCATAAAAAAGATAAAAAAAATAAACAAGGGGAGGAATAGATTGATTTAAAATTAACATAAAATTTCCATAAGCCTATTAGTTAATCATCAGATATACAAGAATATCATAGTAACAAGGCAAAAACTCTACCCACTGGAAATTTCCACTCAAGGTATTAGTTACTAATTTCACTAATTTTATTACTACAATCTACTCAATTTCTTTGATAAAAAAGACAACAAGAAGGTAAATGGGTTCAGTGTCAAATAAAGAGCACAAGACAGAAAAGAGATTCAGATGTCTGCCTGTCTAAAGCGATTATACTAAACCAAGGCTATGCGTCTGCTGTTACTGTTGAAGTGTGTTGAGGATGGTGTATCCCATTGCACTGTCTTTAACAATCGATCACCTCTCCCCTGAGAGCCACTTAGTACGTCCTCCCTCCATCCTCTTAAGTTTCAGTTCACCCACACATATGCTCCCACACAATTGTCACTATCGTGTACACACAAACACAAAGAAAACACACACATGAATAAGCTTGGAAATTGACACAATTGGTATTGTTCAAACAGTAGAAATATACAAAACAAATACAGAATATCGCAACAAATCCAATATTTCATTGATCTTTACATGTAAGTGCCAGCATCTTAAGGTCCTGCAACCACCAGATATGAATGCTATTTACTGCACGTGCTCGCTTCCCAGTGGATGCCACTATTTAAATTCTAGTTTCATTTGATCACTGAAATGCACAAAAGAAGTAGACTATTGAACAAGGATCACCCACCTCTACCTGAAAATAGTTTTCAGTCTGCAGTAACCTTTATCAAACAACCTTCCACATTGAGAGTGTAAACAAAGATGCATGACGACGACACATTTATTTGGTTTAGAAATAAGCAAAGTATTGCATTCGCCTCTTGTCGAAATCTTCTTGTGACTGTGGGGAGTTTCCGAATATAATTGCCAGGGTTTTGGGCCGGTACAGGTTATGGTGGATTGTTATGTAAATGTAGAGTTGATCGGCAGAACCTAGGTGAAAGGGGGTTGTTATGCTAATCGGAGTGTTGTTCGTTGGGACAAAAGAGCAACTTTTGTTGGATTACCTCAATTGGAATATGAAAAGTTAAAGCTAGACAAAGGAGTGAAACCCGTTGGTTCACATGAATTGAGGCTCATGTGGAAGTTACCGGGGGCTGGTTCTGGTGGTAAATTTTTTCTGGTTGTTTGGAGGGTGCAGATAGGCCTGGTACGTGTGTGCAAATCTGTCTTGGTATTGATTCCAGTATGGCATTATACGTTTGTGAAAGGTTGTGCCTGAGGGCCCCCTTTCTGTTTAGAGATGGTTTTCCTGTTTTGACAAAGATGGCTTCTTTGACTCCTCTCTAGAACCATCTGTCTTCTCCCGCCAGAATATAGACATTGCTGTCTTAGAAAGAATGGCCCTTGTCCCTCAGGTGTAGGTGGACCGCAGAGTCCTGTCCTGAAGTGGTGGCTCTCCTGTGGTAAGTCATCCATTTGGCGCGAGACATTTATTGGTCTCTCCACTGTAGACGATATCACAATCCTCAGTGCAAGAGACAGCATACACCACATTCTGAACCCTCATATTATGTTAAGGGTCAATTTGACCCATTGGGTCAATGGGTGAAATGGGTCAAATTGACCCTTAACATAATATGAGGGTTAATCTCATGCATGGGTGTTTTGTCCTTGTGGTGCATCAGTTTTTGTCTCAGAGTGTTATGAGGTTTGAAATGAACCAGTATATGGTGTTTGTTGAACTCTCTTTGGAGTTTCACCGAAACGTCAGTAACATATGGTATGACAATGTTCTCTTGTTTGTTGTTGTCTTCCTCCTGTTCCATGTCCTTGTGTCTGGTGGTTTCTGATTTGGCGATGGCCCAATTAGGGTAGCCACAAAATCTCAGGGTTGTACTTTGGTCTCTTTGCCCCCAGCGGCTGATGGGATGTTCTTGGCCTGGTGGTGTAGAGTTCTGATTATCCCAATCTTGTGCTAAAGGGGGTGGTGTGAGTCGAAAAGTAAGTACTGGTTGGTATGTGTTGGTTTCCTGTAAATGTTGACACCAAGGCTTCTGTCCTGTTGGATGTGAACGCATCAGTCCAAGGGGGAGTTGGTCAGCAGTGGTGTCCTCCCTTGTGTATCTGATGTGGGCCTTGATCATGTTGAGGTGAACGGTGAACACTTCTACCTCATTCTTCTTGATCTTGACCCATGTATCATCAAAATACCTGAACCACTGGCTTGGCGGTGCTTCCCTGAACAAAGCGAGGGCCTTGCTCTCAACCGCCTCCGTGTATGAATTTTATCACTATGGGAGATACGGGCGACCCCATGGCACATCCATGTTTTTGCTGATATAGTATGGCTTCAAGTTAACATATTTTGCTTTTGGAGTTCTGCATTCCACGGTAAACAATTCCACACAAGACATCATCCAACAGTATGTCCCTATACTCTGGACAAATATTACAGAATCACCTGAACTAAAGCAATTAGATATAAATCTCCATTCTGTGAGCATCTGTTACATCTGCAGGTTCTGGTTGAGAGTAGTAATGACTGTCATTAAACACGGTTTCACCGTTAAATAGATTCTGATTCATATTCTCACCATTTTGCAGTGCTCGGCTTTAATATGAACTTTGAGGAGGCACTGTAAGTGCAATGCACTGTATTATTTATAATGAAATGATCTGTGTATCATAGCGTTGACAGGGGTTTGCATTAATCATTTGCAGCCAAGATAACACAGACATCTTTATCACAGAGCCAGAGTTAAAGTGTATCTATCCCGTTTGAAACAAAAGGCTATAGGCAAACAAAATCTACATATCTTTTTCTCAATACCTGTATTAGAGACAAGTCAGAGCTGTCTTTTATCATCTTGCATCACCTCAGGGGGGCAAATACAACCGAGGCCCCCTCAATAATACAATATAGCTTTTCCATTTTGAGGGGTAGATGTGATAAAATACAGTGACAGGCAAAAATAGGAAAAACTTGTCGCTCCTGGTCCGGCATACTGTGTGCATGGCTGGGTTCATGAATGGATGCTACTGGATCAGATGTGTTTGGCAGCCAAGGTTGAGTTATGAATCTGGCATAACAGAGAAGAGAGTGATGAGTGGGAAGTGTTTGACCTTCATCACTCACTTGCTCTACTGTTCTAACTTCTCCTCTGCCCTCCCTTATTTCCTCTGAAAGCCGTGAACCAAAGAAGCCCTTTTGTGTGAACTCTCTAATTAGGAAGACCTTGACGTGCGGATTTCATCCATTGTTCCTTTTTATTTTGGTGGGAAAATATTTCATTGATTTTTTGCAGCAATCGAAGGTAGATGGAGCTGAGAGTGGCTCTGTGTGGGGATTAGACTCGGCGGGGGGTTTTCTAGGATGGGCAGGGTACTTCTGAAGGGTGCCTCGGTATGTGCGTGTCTGTGTGTGTTTTGAAGAGGAGAAATGACCTTTTAGCCCTGTCCCCTTTCACCTTTTAGAAAAAAATAAAGATTTGGATCCTTACGTCATAACCCATTTTTTTTTTACATTGCTGAATAAATTATTCACTGAATACCTGCTGTACTGCAGATTACCTACCATTAATCATTATGATAAATATAACTAATTTAAACACATCTGTTACTGCCAAGGCTTTTCTTTCTGCCCCCCAAAACATGAGTGTGAATGATGGCCTTGTCTTCATAAACAAACACAATGAAGAACTGAACAAATGGTCTTTTGGAAGATATTGAGCAGTGGAATGACAATGGAGCCGGTTAGATTGACTTCATGGTTTTCTTAAGACCTTTCACACCCAGTTGTGCACGGAGAGCAACCTCGGTGAAATTTGATCACTGTATTTAACCCATCCTGGTTGGACCATAAGAGGGCAGCTCCTGTGGAGTACCAGGGGAGGAGTTAGGGGTTCAGTGTCTTGCTCAACAACACTCGGACAGGTTAGGAAGGGGAGCTGGCAATCGAACCAGGAATATTCGGTTCCAAGGACGATCGCTGTAACCCCCTGAGCCACGCCACCCTTATGCTCCGCCGGTAAGAGAAAAAGGTACTGTCACAGGCTGACTGCAGCTGTTTTCCCAGTAGAGTTTACAGCAATTACCTATTTCTGCCTCTTCCTCCTCACTTTATTTCTCCTGTCACTCCAAACTGTCTCTAAATTATGTCCTACCCCTGCAGGTGCCACTGTCTCTCTGAAATGATTATTCCTACCACCCAGAAGATTGCTTTTGGTAATTGTATGTATCATAATTAAATTTTACCAAGTCCTGGGAGACGTACAATCTCATTTTACCCAGGCGACAGATATCTCTTCTGATGTACAAAAGGAGAAATTTCTTTTACTGTTAACAGAGGTACATTTTGAATCTTGCAAGGGACACCTTTAGAAGTACAGAATTATAATATCACCTGGGTGACTCAGATCTATCAATATAATAAACAAACAAACAAACAAACGAATAAACAAACGAATAAATAAATACATAAATAAATAAATAAGGAGAATTCATATAGTAAAAGAAGGCCTGGATAAGTATCTACACTACCATATTGCTGTTTGAGTTACAGGATAACATGGGAAACCCCTACAGGTTCCAGTTCCTACCCGTATCTCTTTAAAGCCTGCCTGTTTCAGTGATATCACATACAAATTACTAGCCATCACTGAGGTATAGACAGGTACCTCAAATTAAAATACATAAAACAGCAAGCAAACAAACAAACAAACTATATATGTTCACATTTGACGAATTAATTATCTTGTAGGAGCTGTTTGGTCAACGCAAACCTTAACAATAAGATATATTGTTCAACCATAATCAAACCACTGCAGAGATGGATTTCATTTTATGTACCTACTCCCACAACACTGTTGTGGGAATAAATCTAGATGGTAGAGAAAAGTTGGTGCAGTGAAGCTGATGCGAATGACTTTTAAATCTCAAAGGACCGGTGCATAAAGGAGGATGTGCAATCACGTCACTCCCTGTTAAGGACATAGAAATAGTTTCAGTGGAAAAATCCCCCCATATATAAAATTACATTTATGTTTTTTGAACACAGTTATCTTAATTGAAATTATTAAGATTAGAGAGAAAAAAATATTGTTCTGTAGTATTGTTTAATACACAATCACCGGTTATCATTTTTAATTGTTTTTTTTTATTAATTTTTCACTAAATTTGTCACTTGCTTCTTTTCCTGTTCCTCCAACATTAATGGAAACATACCAAAATCTTCCTGAAGCCCTGTCGTCATTCTGATTACATCACTCATAAATTAATTCAACTAACTTACTTCAATGGTTTGAAGTTCACAGTGCTCAGCCAATGTCCTTCACTCAGTATACTCTAAAAGTTTTCTACTCCCACATTCTACTTTGCACTGTTGGATTGCTTTCTCTCCAACTCACTCCCTCTGCAGGAGTTCCCTGCTGTGCACCAATCCCTTTTCTTGCAGGTGATTGCTCAGGGAATACTGATTAAGGGAAAGATTTGCCGCTGAGAAGTCACTTTTCAAACTTCCTGTGACTTTAATGTGAAAGTAAGTGAGCTGAATACTTCGTCAAAGATAAACACTTCCTTAAAGATGAAGTATACTTTCAGAGAAACACTACATACTCATCTGTGTCTTCATCTATTTGTCTCACTGACAGCTTGAGTTTGTCTTCCTGCTCCCATTTCTCTTATGCTTAGTCATAGTGCAACAATCATAACTAATCATGTCGTCTGTCCTTGTTATGAAGGCACATGTCGTTTACTATCATTCTAATTGTTAAGATAACAGTGACAAACTATCCTAATGAATGAAAAGACAAATGGTAAGACTGTTGCAGAGAACATAATAAAATTCATTTATTAAAAGTGCTTAAGGTGTAATCAACAACATTCATGACCTTGAGATGTCCTCTGAGTATTGTGTCACCTTTAAACGTGCCAACAGGGGTTGGTATAAGGCGTTCACTTCACAGTTACGATCAAAAATCACAAGTTACGAGGCATATTTTTCAATGTCGCGAATTCTCAAAAAAGATGATGCTCTATTAATCAGAGGGGTCTTGAGATTTTTGAACCTGTCACATCAAGGGTACTCGTCTAACTGGAAGACATTCGTTTCCAGCAAATTTAACAGACTATTCAAATGACTTAAGGTTGCAAAAATAATACCTTTTCATTGTTGCAGCTGTATTTAACAAGCCTTTTTTTATGCTTTTCATTTTATTCCAGTCGGTGAGCAACCACAGCGGAGGTAATTATTTCATGGCAAGTCTTCTATTTGGGACTGTGACGTCTCTTTTTAATAATGTGACTTGACTGTTCCTCTCCTTTTAATGAAGTTTTTGATAGTCATCGCTGAATCTCTGAAACTACTTGTGTTCCAATTCACAATGGTTTTATATACATATTTTTATCAGCTAATATGATGCTCAGGAGCTAGTAAGTACTTGTGGTTGAAATCTGACTGTTGGAAACGTCCCGATATGTTTCGACTATACTCATCAACTAAAACAAAAACTGTTTCTCTGGAGTGACATGTAAAGTGCAAAGTGTTCTGAAGGCCTCTGTAATTTATGAGGGTAATCTGACTCTTGTGTATTTTTATTTTTGTGGGTGAGCTTCTGTCTTTGAGAAACGGATAGTACTGTTGATATGGTGATTTTTCCACTTATAGTGCCTCTCTGGAAAAATGTGAAACAATAACTATTTAAGGTGTGTATATACCAAGCAATGGTTCGTTGATCAGTGGAGGATGGCTTTCAAAGTGTGCCACCAGACTGCCGGTAACAAAAAGCTGTTTATTTTCACTGTCATTATGAAAAGACCCATTAGATGTCACACACGGGGATGACAGCAGGAGCGCTGGATAATAACCCCTCTTGTCTGCCCTCTAGACTATCAATTCATGAAAACAGAATTATTGTCCATTAAGTCGGACCATAAAGCGATTCCACTTGTTTTCCAAGGCTTTATTGAGTGCATTTTTAGTACAATAGTTTTCAGAAAGTTACAGCTTACAAACTCTTGACACATACTTGTCACAATTTACATGTTTGAGCTATACAGAAACCAAAAAAGACAAAAAGGCTTGCACTGTTAAAACAATGTACCCGTGCCCATATAAATGTCTGTATACACAAATGTTTTTGTTGTGCGCACATAAATACATTCTCTCATTCTCTCAAATGCAATAAACAATGACATGTGCACAGTCACAAACAGCTCACGTCCATTGTGTACCATGGCTGGAGTTTGTGACAAGTATCCTGGAAGAGGTCCATGTTCATATGGTCTTTCTTCTAACTGGTTGCCCACAGAAATTCTTCAGTGTGTTTGCTGTTTGTGTGTTCATGCAAATATGTAGATATGAAGGGTTGTGGATCTTCTGTTTTATATGTGATATGGGTGAAAATCGACCACAGAGTCTGAAATGGAAAATACAAGGAGAACGCAGTGCCTTAATAGCAAGTATGTTAGGAAGTCACCTCAGATGAATCACTTTTCTGAACCATAAATGGCAAGCATGATGACAAGGGGCTCATTGGTCACTTTCCAACACTCACTGTGCCATCACACATTCAACAGGCTCTATACTTATGTTTCCTATCACTTTGTGTAGAGCGGCTTCCATATAAAATTACTTTCAGAGAGGAATGGCAAACTGCCTCCTTTTATCAATCCAAAGTGTCATTATAGTCAGATATTTAGAAAGACAAACAGAAAATGTTAGGAAAAAAGAATTACACTGTTGCATAATGAATACATTCTACCATCACATTCATAGGCCCTTGGGCTGAAAAGCAAATGGATGCGACTGAGTTGAATAGAGGACTAATGCATTTAAATTAAATCACTGGCTTCAGTGAAAAGGATTTATGCCAAGCTTGAAGAGCATGTGATTATTTTTTGGAATACTTGAAAAATCAATGAGCCGGAGAACTGATTTTGCCCATGAGGAAGGCCAGTTGTGAGAATGTGATATTTTCCATCAAAAAATGAAACCAAATAATATTTATATAATAGTATGTGACCACAATGATCATGCCAATAGATTAACAGCTGAATCACTTTAATGATGTAACTTCAAGACTTTTGTCAAAAACATATTCTTCACGCAGGTTTCCCTTTAAGCCCCACGATTCAATTCCTTTTAAGAATCGTCATCATTATGTTTTTTGTTTTTTTTCTGTTCATGACAGAACCATCAGTCTCCCTCCCTCTAGCCGATCAGATGCTTGTCAGATGGGGTTCCCAGCAGGTGTTTGCTTCCCTGTCTGGGCCCATTGGAGCATGAAGCCAACTCTTTCGCAGGCCCTGCCTGGCCCAACCCACCCCAGTCCAGGCACTGGAAAGCTTGGATTTCACGATAAATGAGCTGAAGATTTGCCAGCCAGTGGGCAAGCATGGGAGGTCAGGTAGATGAGGATGTTTTGATGTATGATTTTTACAGCTGCTGTGACTTTATATATCTAAATGCAAGACGCATAAAACTTATATTACTCATGTGCCCCCCAAAGTAATTTGTAGATGGATCTGGACGGGCTAAGCAAAATAATATTTGATATTTGATCATATTTGAGGGGATGTTGCACATGGCTCGTGGTTGTCTCAACATGTAAGGAGGTACAGGTACATATCTCAGTACTGTCAAACACTCATGTACAAAATATCTAAAAGTTTGTAATTTTAACTTTCCCAATTAAAAACGGAGGGTGGAGGCATTTTTTTGTTTGGTCCATTAAAAAGTGTGTGAAATTCTATAATGCTGCCCTCATCATAGTTGGAAAGCAAGTAGCCTGAGGCATCACCCTAAGGTCCTGGGATTTTGGTGATGTGAATACCCTGTACCTTGATGGGGTATCTTTTATCTTCTGTCTCTCTCTCTCTCTCTCTCTCTCTCTCTCTCTCTCTCTCTCTCTCTCTCTCTCTCTCTCTCTCTCTCTCTCTCTCTATATATATATATATATATATATATATATATATATATATATATATGTCACCATGCTTTAGCCATGGCTACTGCTAATACTGAGACAAAGGCGTATGAAAATTGTATTCAAACATATCAAAACAATATTGTAAACTTGATCATTTCTCACAGGATTTGAGGCCTGTTGTTAAAACAGAAATGCTAACAACTGATATGAAACCTAATCTACAAAGTGTACCTTATACAGTATACCAAAGCTATAGCTTAAAGCAAAAGATAATCAAGCGGTAATAAAACAAAGCAAAACATATCACAGCAGAAACATCTTCTTCTTGAAAACCTGGCTACCCAATTGTTACTGCCACTAATCATTATCACCTTACAGATTTCAATCATTGTAATTAGAATTACAACATCAAGAGATATCAACACAGAGAAATCAACCCCTGTTAAAATCCATCATTCCACAGTATTTCATACTTAGACATTCAGTCACAATGTCGCTCCAACAAAGTGTAGAGAACTTGGAACTGAATGCAGCATTTCCAAAAAAATCACTGTAGGTGGTACATAGAGCATGTAACTCTGACTGTACAACAATTTTGCTCAACGTGCAAGCACGTTTTGGCAGCAGCTCATGTCAGAGTGCATGGATTAAATGCAGCAGTACAGTATACGGCAGTTTGTGTGGCATTCAACTCAGTGTGACATGTCGGCTGGTTGGGTTTGAGTGTTTGTCAGATGACATCAGGCATGAGTTGGCAAGCAACAACCCAGATGTTCACTTTCTTATGGTAGACTAATACTGACTCATTTTGATTTCTAGTGCCTTGATTAGGTACTCTTCTATGCATGTCAAATTTAGTGACACTCTTGTCTTGGCTGGGTTATTACTTGTGACCACGAGATACACATTTGCTAGACATAAAATCAATAAGATATAAAGCAATTTGAGGTATGCTTTCATTCAATGAGGGGACACTTACCATGAATGTGAGTGTAACATGGTGTTTCCTTCCTCTCTGGATGCTGAGAACTTCAAACAAAAGTAACAAAAAGAAATTAAAACATAAAATATTTCTGTACAAGTAAGTGCTTACCAGCAATAGACAGAATGTGTACAGTCACATTTAACATGATCTCCAATGTATGAATAGTTCATCACTTATCTTTCAACCTAAAGTGATTCTCATATAGAACAACAATACCAATTTTCTCCTGATTATTCATTTTAAATATTCTTCAGGTTAAAGATTCAGTCAGGATTGTACCCCTGCTCTTAGATAAGGGAGACCTCCAAACTCAGTGTCCATTGTACCATCAACCAAAGGGAACCAGGGCATCATAAGACTTTACATACACATTGCATGTGTCTATCACAATCTAGTCAACAAATGTCTTTGCCAAAAATGCAAGCAGAAAGGTCTGTACATACATATTCATACATATCACCTTCAATATGAAGGTTTCTTATGAAAGATATAATCATATTTAACAGGAGATAAACATATTTATATTATCTGACTCTGGGTGTGGCTGGTAGGAAAAGTCCTTTGGCCAGGCCTTCCACCCAAGCCTCTACAGGTAGTGTTTACTTTAGAATACAAGTGGGTAGCTCTTTGCTATAGTGGTAAAACAAATTGACAGTACATGGCAAAATGCAAAAAAAAGCATAAAACAAAAAAGAAACACACAAACAAACAAAACAAAAAAACATTTTAAATGCATTTTTCAAAAATGTTTAGACAAAGCAAAATATGATGTGAAGGTTAAAGATGGTGCGCCACTGTACATCCCTGTATTTGTGCCCCTCTTTTTGTTGCTGCTAGTAATTGCTTTTTCTTCTGGGGCACATCTCTGGCCATTTGAAGGCATCTTCAATGCACATACTGACAACAATATGCATAAAATCACAGATCACATATTTTTTTCTAAATGTCTCACACTTCTAGACCATATAATAAGGAGGTACAATATTACTCATTTTTCCCCATACAGTCTGAACTTTGAGATATTTCTCGTGTTGATGTGAGATTCTCATGGGTTATTTTCAGTGTACAATGACAATAATGGCACAGCAACTGTTGTTTTCTTCAATGGATAACCAGAAAAACAGTATAAAGTCTGGACCCTGAACTCCTGAATGTGAATTGCAAGTGTGGTGGTTACTGGCTAACCATGTGGTAGTGTTGACCCTGGTCTCCTGTGTTATGGTAGCGGACTAGATTAAGACTATAGTCTCGACTCTGGCGCGTTCCGATGGATTGGGGGTCATTCTAGGGCTGCCATTGTTATTAGTCCTGCGAATGCTGCCCGTTCCATTGGACAGCGCCTCATGTAGTCATGCCATAGTTGTTGGTGACTGGCTCATCTGTACCCTCATGGATTGGATATTACTGAGAATCTTCTTCTGGTGGCCTGCCAGGGTGACTCTGATTCTCAGCAGGTCCCTTGAGAGAAAGAATAGCATCTTTTAAGACAACTGAGGAAATTATTTCCATTGTTATAAGTAAGGAAAAGAATGATAAAAGAAAGAGTGAGTATTTTTAAAAATGACTCTTGCAACAGAATTACAAAAAAATAACAATTTAACCACAGTTACTTTAGACCCCTCTGTGAGCTGCCATCTTACCATGGTGGAAGGGTTTGCGCCTCCCAGTGCTCCTGGGAGCTATGCTGTCAGGGACTTTATGACCCTGGAAGGGTCACCTAAGGCAAAGATGTCCCAGGTGAGGGACGAGACAAAGAGGACTCAGAAGAACCTCATGAAGAATACAAAGTTTGGACCTAGTTTTCCTTTACCCGGCTGCGGGTCATTTGGGTCCATATCTTGAGCCAGGCCTGGGGGCCAGGTGGCCGGGCCTTTACTCATGGGGCTCTGCTGGGCATGGCCCAAAGAAGCTGTGCCTGCCCAGGGTCCCTCTTCCCTTGGGCTCACCACCCACAGGGAGGGCCAAGGGGGTCGGATGCAGTGCGAGCCGGCCGTTGACCGCAGTGGAGGACCTTGGACCTGATCCTCGCCTGCAGAAGCTGGCTCTTGGGACACGAAATGTCACCCCTCTGGCAGGGGAGGACCCTGAGCGGGTACACGAGGCTGAGTGATTCCAACTAGATATAGTCAGACGCACCTCGATGCACAGTGTGGGGTCTGGAATCAGACCTCTCAAGAGAGGCTGGACTCTTTTATACTCTGGAGTTGCAGTGAGAGGCACTGGGCAAGTGTGGTCATGTTGACTGCCCCCCGACTTGGCGCCTGTACTCGAAAGGGTAACCTCCTTCCGCCTTCAGGTGGTGGGGGTGGGTTCTGATTGTAGTTGGTGGCTATGCACCCAACAGTTGCATACTACAATGCTCACATGGGTAACAACAGTGCGACTTGGAAGGGCATGATTGGGTGGAGCACCCCATCCCCCCCACCCCACCCCCAATCTGAACCCGAGCGGTGTTCGGTTATTGGATGTATGTTCTTACTGTTTTGTATATTTCCTGTGCATCTTGTATTTGCAAGTGTTCTTTGCAGTCCCTATGTCCTCTATTGTAAGTCGCTTTGGATAAAAGCGTCTGCCAAATGTAATGTAATGTAATGTATGTGCTCATCATTGATTGTCCATAACAAACACCATGTTCAGGCATAAAGGTGTCCATATGTGCAAATGGCACAAACATACCTTTGGCCACAGTTCTTTGATTTTGATCGACCTTGTGGTTGCATAATCAGACTTGCGACCACATGTCCTGGTGAGCTGGCTTCGATGGTGGGGAGGATGCCAGTCAGACCTGGCAGACCCTAAGGAGGCAGGGGACACTGAGTCCGAATGAGCTACGTTCCATGCTTCCATCGTCGAGGTGGCAGAAAGGAGCTGTGGCCGTAAGGCTTTCGTAGCCTGTTGGGGCAGCAACCTTAGAAGCCACTGATGGGCCCCAGCTGTAAAGGATGCCAAGTCCTACCGGGTCCGGTGCCAGCTGACAGGTACCGGAAGGCCAAGGTACCATAAGGCTTTGGTGGTTGCCGAGGCAAAAACTCGGGCGTGGGACGAGTTCAGGGAAACCATGGAGAACGACTTTCAGCGGGTGTCAAGGATATTCTGATCCACTATCCGGCGGCTGAGGAGGGGGAAGCAGTACTCCTTCAACACTGTGTGCAGTGGGAGCAGTGCGCTGCTGACCTCAACTCGAGACGTTGTAGATCGATGGCAGGAATACTTCTGAGACCTCCTCAACCCCATTGAAATGCCTTCCAAAGAGGAAGCAGAGCTGGGGGACTCTGGAGTGGACACCTATTTTCCAGGGCTGAAGATTCTGAAGCAGTCAAAATGCTCTTTAGTAGCAGGGCCCTGAGGTTGGATGAGGCCCGCCCTGGGTTCCTCAAGGCTCTGGATGCAGTTGGGCTGTGCTGGCTGACATGCCTCTGCCGCATTGCGTGGATGTTGGGGACAGTGCCGTTGGACTGGCAGACTGGGGTGGTGATCCCCCTTTTAAAAAGGGGGATCGGAGGGTGTGCTCCAACTAAAGGGGAATGGATTCACACTCCTCAGCCTCCCTAGTGAGTTCTATTCAGCGCTGCTGGAGAAGGAGTCTGCCAGGTCATTGAACCTTGGTTCCAGGAGGAGCAGTGTGGTTTACGTCCTGGTCATGGAACAGTGGACCAGTTCTACACCCTCGGCAGGGTCCTCAAGGGAGCATGGGAGTTTGCCCAACCAGTCTACATGTGTGGTGGATCTGGAGAAGATGACGTTCAGTCATCCGGGAGGAGCCACTGCTCCTCTGCATAGAGACGAGTCAGATAAGGTGGGTCAGACATCTGGTCAGGATGCCTGCTGGAAGCCTCCCGGGGATGTTTTCCAGGCATGGCCATCTGGGAGGAGACCACGGGGCAGACCCAGGACATGCTGGAGAGACTGTCTCCAGGCTGGCCAGGGAACGCCTTGGGGTCACCCCAGAGAAGCTGAACCAAGTGGCGGGGAACAGTGAGGTCTGGGGCTGACTGCTCCAGTTGCTGCCCCTGCGACCCGACTTTGGATAACCGGGGTAAGATGGATGGATGGATGGATGGATGGATACAATTTTAGAAAACAATGATGTCGTATAGAGTTGTATCAACCTTTAATAAAAAATGTTTAATAATGTTTTTCAATTATCATATATTGTATTAATGTGATTATGAAAATTTTTGTATGTAAAATTCACTTCTATATTTAGTAATATGAAAATACAACTTAAAAACATTTTTGAAAATGTTTTACTGTTGATAAAATGATGGAAAAATTCTCATTTAATGAGTTATATTTCCATGTTTCTATTAAGGAACTGTATCTATTAAGATTTACTTGAACTGAATTGACGGCATTAGTGCTAAAAATACATGTAGTCAACTTTGAATGCCAGTGTGCTCGTCAAGTGCCATATGCAAGAGAGGAAATGAACTCACTCTGAGGTCATTTGGGCAACCAGCTGCAGGGAGGTAAAGCCTGAGTTGAGGAAGTTGTCTCTATATTGGCTCATCTTGATGGCAGTGAGCCAGTCCTCCACTGAGCTAAAGTTGTTGAAGTCAGGTATGGATCTGTCCAACAGTGGCTGAGAAGGCCTGAGGGTAGAGAAAGGGGGGTAGGGTTTGGGTTGAAGGTGAGTTTGTATCTATCTTTCTTAGCAGTTACACTGTAAAATATGGATTAGTTTGTAATTCTGAAATCTGGGATAGTCCCTGGGTGTCTCTGAATACATACAGGTGAAAGAGATGCTTTTGGATATTCTCACTTCATCTTGGTTCTTAAGGGATAAAATTGCACATTACATAGAAAAAGAATTTCTTTAGGGCTACTTTGTTGGGGATGATAAGAGATGCAAGTTACTAGAAAAGTCCTTTGGAAGAAAGAGATTAGGCCTGATTCAACGGGTTTCATCGACACATTAAGACCAATATCCTGTAACTTTATTTTTTCCCATTTAAAAAACCTTTTGCATCCATTTTAACTCTTAACTGTACACTTTATACCTAAAGCTGATTAATGCAGCACAGGCTTTAGGCAATGCCAATTAAAACTGTGTTTGTATGCCATTGTAAACAAAATTTTCTCGCCCATCTTATTGACGTCAATTTACAAGTGCCCTGGGTCAGCCATATTTTACCATTTCAATGATACACTGTGCATTACGTATGCAATAAGAAGGCTGCCCTTCATTGCTTCATTCTGACTTTTATATTCAATATTTATTAATACATTTCAAATATTTTCTGAACAAATATATAGTGGATCATTATGTGAATTGATCATTGATATGAACATTGTGTGGTGGTGTATTTTGCTGTTCTGTTTTAGATATTTTACTTACACTGCAGGGATGTTTGCTACAGCTTTGAGACTGGTAGGGTTACGGATCATCTTGTCCAGTGTGCTCACTATGTCAGTGAAGCGGGGTCGTATGTTGCGGTCCTTCTGCCAACAGTCCAGCATCAACTGGTGGAGGGCACTGGGGCAGTCCATGGGCGGTGGCAGACGGTAGTCCTGCTCGATTGCATTTATTACCTAGGAGTGCAAGGGATAATGGGATATGTCTTCTATTTTAAAGTCAAGGTCAGTGATACATCATAATTCCATCATTCAACATCATATTGGGTAATCTAATGTTACCCAAATAACTAAGGTGTTTTTTAATGTTTTTTGCTCTTTTGAATCAGCTAACGTGCCCCAGTGCCACTGTTTAAATCACTTGTAAATAAAATAACTAAATGCTTAAGAAATCTGTCCAAGGTTCCATTGGCTATTGACTGACACATGACACACAGCTTTTTGAGGCAACATAAACCATACAGAGATAGTCAGTCAAGCGATTACAGGATTTGACATTGACATCCTTCGTTTGAGTTTAGGGTTAATCAGAACTTGACGATTTGGGCAAATTTTGAACATCTGTTTAGGCAGATCAAAGGGAAAACAAATCGATAATTTATCCTTTGATTTGATTCGTTCATTAAATAAGAATAAGAACATCTTTATTTATCCCGAAGGAAACTGTTGTGCCAGAGTTTCAAGTAAAACATAACAAATAATAAATAATAGTGGGGAATTGTATAAACAGTAAAAAAAAAAAAGGGGGGGGGTAAGAAATACAAATAAAACTATAAAGTGTCAAAGTCAAGGCTATAAAGTGTTTTAAGGTCTTAAGCACAAAGGCTAAATTTAAGTACAGTTTGGCAACCCTTTCACAAAGTTGTATGCAAATCGGTAACATTTCGACAAAGGGTTTATATGTGTTTTTATGTACATATGTGTGGGGGAAACTAAACAGCCGGACATGCTGAGCAGTGCCAGCCCTCCTCTCTGCATTCATCCCGCCAGGCAGTGTTTGCTGCTGGCCCACTGAGGCAACATCTGCTCATTTGGATGGTCCTTGTGGAACAGGGTCCATAGAGGCCTGATGGTTAGCTAGTCATCTCACTAAAGGAGCTTAGGGAGGAAGACCTCATAGCATGGGACCATATCCAAGCGTTGTGTGTGTTTGGTTCCTGTGTGTGGATCTTATCCAATGAATATGATGAACAAAGCAGAGCTCTCAGCAATCATTCATGCTCTTAAAAGCAAAGCAGAAAGGAAAGGGGATAGCGAGATACTGTGCCCATAATAAGTCATCCTTCAAAGTCAGAGTCAAGGGCATATTTGATGATAATGCAAGATGGAAGATGATAAAAATGTATGATTTATTAAGACCCATTCCTCTATGAGTTTTCATTGATTGCATACCCATGGAACAAATAGATGTATAAGGCACATCTGTATGGACATTTTAGGTTTGAGTGTTGAGACAAGATGCTACAAAATGGCAATACCAATTTATCACTTAAATCGATCTGTTATTTTCTTTATTTTCCTATTCATGTTGATAAACACGTTTTTACTTTTGGTCTAATTATAACAAATATGTAATAGACATTTCTTAAGAATAAGAATAATAAGAATTAGAATTAGAACAACTTTATTAATCCCGAAGTAAATTGCCTCCTTCTTACGCAATATCCCATCTTTTTTAGAAAATGTATTTATATTATCTTCCTCAAATAGGTAACATACAGGTAGCAGTTCTGTGTGTGAAAGTACTTACGTCCTGATTGGACATGTCCCAGTATGGTCTTTCTCCAAATGACATTACTTCCCACATGACGATGCCGTAGCTCCACACGTCACTGGCAGAGGTAAATTTTCTATAAGCAATGGCCTCTGGAGCTGTCCATCTCACAGGGATCTTACCACCCTGAGGGAAAGCAAAAGCAAAGGAGACAGATTTCCTATGAAATCTCAGTGCATTTTTTTCAGTTTTAGTGCATTGCTTTCAGCAGTCACATTCCTTCAGTTTCCTTTTTGACCAACTCCTTATACTTACATGTACTAGGTTCCTCAGTCCACCCATAGTCAAAATGTACATCAGATTCACTATCTTTCTCAGTAGTGTCTCTTGACAGTGTCTGCCCTTCACACACCAACCAACATTGCATCCTCTCCAACGGCCCCTGTTCGAATAAAGGAAGATGGGCCAGGGCTTCTGCTCATACATTGAGCGTGTCTGCCCGTAATTGGACTACCTGAGCCTGAGGCATGCAATTTGCTCTGTTGATTAAAATTGACAGCTGCTTGTTTAAATTTCCAAGTGCACATTCAAACACATTCACAATCACAGCAGAGGACTTGTGTTGATGGCATGTACACACAGAAAGACAAATATAACACAACCTCTGTCTGACTTTCGCTGACCACCAGAATAAAAATACCAATTACCCAAAACCGGACATTTGCAGATAAGCAGGTACTGTATAATAAACCAAAAATTGAGAAAACTCAGCACAGACTATCCTGTTCTATTTTATTTCTAAGAGCAAACAAGATCTTGGATTAACCTACTTGGATGATCTTGGAGATGCACAGAGCCTGTGGCAGCACATTCCAACCATCACAGACTACAAACCTGTGCCACATCTCTGTAACATCATCTCTCTGTGAAACAATCTCAACGGTTTCTTACTATGGTTTGAGACACAAAACAACACACATCCACAGAAGACCCCACTGCAGTCCCTTGAGCAAGCCCTGCTCTGCCCATGTGAATAGCACACTCTCCACCATCAACACCTGCAAGGCATCAGGCCCGGACAAAATCCCAGGTCGGGTGCTGAAGGACTACATAAAGGAGCTTAAGGACATCTCCACGGACGTCTTAAACACATCCCTGAGGCAAGCGGCTGTTTCATCATGCATCAAATCCAGCATCATCATACCTGTGCCAAAGAAGCCTCCCCCATCCAGCTACAATGACTGTTGCCCCATAGCACTGACCCTGATCATCATGAAGTGCATTAATCCATCCTCCCCTATACCCTGGGGCCCTTCAAGTTTGCAAAGCGGTCAAACGGTCCACAGAAGACATTATCTGCTCGGATCTCCACCCAGCTCTCACCCACCGAGACACCAAAGACTCTTATATGAGAATGCTGTTCCTAGACTACAGTTCAGCATTCAACACCATAATCCCACAACAACTAATCAACAAACCTCAACATCTGTGCCTCAATACCTCCCTCTGCAACTGGCTGCTGGACCTCTGTGCGAGGCCACAAGTAGTACGAGTCAGCAACAACATCTCAAGCAACATCACACTCAGAACAGGGGCCCCCCAGGGCTGTGTGCTCAGTCCCCTGCTCTTCAACTGCACACCAACCTACTGCATCAATCGCATGGTGAGGTTTGCAGACAACACAACTCTGGTGGGTTACATTACCAAGGATGAGGAGACCCACTACAGGAAGGAAGTCACTCAAACAAGCGAAAGCCTCTACACCCATCATATACACTTTCACCCAGGGAATCCAAGAGCTTCCTGACCAGCTATATCACTGTGTTGGCCAGAAGCTCCACAGACTACAACAGAAAATCTCTGCAGCGCATCATGAACACAGCATCACTAGTTCACTTCCACTCCTTGCCCTCTTTAGGAGGCCAAAGTCCCACTCCCTCCACTCTGCCCCTCTGGAACACCCACCTGTCACTGAGCTCAGCTAACTGGCAGAGTTTATGAAATATTCAAAACCAGGGAAAAAAATACAAAAATGAAAATTAAGTAGAAAAAGATCCATAGGCAAATAGGTATGATCTAAGCTCTCGAAACAGTCTTTTTCATCCTTTCATTATATGAGGCTTCCTGTATGTTGCTTGCTTTAAATTCACATATCTAAGATGACAAATGAAGAAATAAACACAGAGTGACATGCAAAAATGCCTTAAGCATCATGTTTTCTTTGATTCATCATTAACTGCTTACTTGCTTCATCATACTGCACATCAGATTATATGCCCCAGGATCCTGCTGGGATATGAGCTGAGTGTTGTTGTAACGCCCCGAGTAAAGACACAGGCTTAACAGAACTCCTTGTGTGGCTCCAAAGAGACAGACTAGTAATAATATTTTCAACAGGGGTGGATCAGAGGTGGCAGTGCAAAGCATTAGTAATTACAGCTCTGGGGCAATGCTAACTCTGCCAAAATTCAGCTTTAATATCATGACGTACTGAGGAGCTCATTCATACAAGAATGGGAGAGAAACACAAAATCTTGGGAAAAGGACAAAAATAACTTTTTATCAGCAGAAATACCATTAGTACTACAAAGAGTGAGGTGGGGTATGGGGGGATTTATGATGAGAAATTAAACAGACTGAGTATCAATACTCAAGCATGAGTGCTTTGGAAAGCCCCAAAGCATGGGGAGAACTTTGGATATGACGTATTGTGCTGGCAACCAAAAATGAACAAGCACTTTTCTCTTCTTCACCTTGAAGGAATGGATCACCCCAAAAACAGAATTCAAACACTCCTACCATCTTGGACTGTTAAATCCAACTTTGTTGAGATGATCGAGACCACTGCTTTACTACCCCTGGAGCCAGAGAAGAGTCATATTTCATCATGTGAGATTATGCTTTCCTCAATGCAGATGGATATTGTAGAAAGTACTAATTTCTTTAGGGATCTTGAAAGGATCAATATTCTGGTTTATAAATGTCTGTGTAACATAAATGGAATATTAAAAGGACTCATGAAAGTATGAATGTATGAAATGAGTTTGTCACAATTCTTAGAAAAATACAGTTCTTGTGTTTAAAACAATTATACCTAGTGCAGCCTCAGGGGGGCGCAAGCCAATGTCTCTCTGCGCCCCTGCGCCGGTCCCAAGACCGAATGTATGCAGAGGGTTGGGTCAGAAGGAGCATCCGGCATAAAACTTGTGCCAAAACCAAAAATGCAAATCAAACTTAATCATTTCATACCAGATTGTCCGAGGCCTGGGTTATCAACGACCGCTATTGGTGCCAATAACCCACAGGATACCACTGGAAATTGGGCTACTGTTGCTCAAAGGAGACGAGAAAGGTGTGTTCAGAAGCATAGAGAAAAGAAAGAAGGCCAGAACCTGGGACTGATTCAGGACTTTGAATATTGGGCCAATTACAGAAAAGGTTTGAGAGTTGGTTGACATGATGCAGAGAAAGTAGATGTATATATTGTGTGTCCAGGAGACTAGCTAGACAGGTAGTAAGGCTAATAGCTTAGGAGCAGGTTTTAAGTTGCACTATCATGGTATTGACAGGAATAGAAATGGAGTAGATGTTAGCTTGAAGGAGGAATTTGTTTGGAAAGTTCTGGAGGAGAAGATTGTTGGATACACCTATGAGTCTGAACCTCGCAATTGAAGGTGTGATACTCAGTGTTGTTAGTGACTATGTCTTACAGGTGGGATGTGGGTTTGAGGGGAAGAAGTACTGGAGTGAGTTAGTTAAAGTGATGGAGAATATCCCCAGAGGCGAGAGAGTGTTAATTGGTCCAGACTTCAATTATTATTTTGGTGCAGGCAATAGAGGTGATTAAGAAATGATGGGTGGGTTTGGTATCGATGGAAATGGAAAAGTAAATGGCTGTAGTGAATACTTTTTTTGAGAAAAGCCAGGAACATATGGTAACCTATAAAGGTGGTGGTAAGAGCACTCAGGTAGACTACATCTTGTATACAAAATGTAATCTAAAGGAGATCAGTGACTGCAAAATAGTGGTAGATGGGAGTCTGTCTGGACAGTATACAATGGTGATTTGTAGGATGAATCTGGTGACAAGAGATAAAGAGGACAAAGGCACAACAGAGAATTTCAACCACGGAGAGCTTCCAGATGACTGTACAACTACAAGTAATGATGAATAGGGAAGAGCGGTCAGGTGTGCTGCAGGTGCGAGAGAGAAGGTTAAGCAGGTAAGGCAGGTTGGAAGTGATGGAGAAAAGTGTTAGTGGTACTATGCAATAGAAGAATATCAGCCAGAACGAAAGAATGGCATACAAGACAGTTGTGAGACCAGCAACACAACATGGGTTGGAGACAATGGCATTGAGGAAGCAAAGCTGGAGGTAACAGAGATGAAGATGTTGAGGTTCTCTTTAGGAGTGACGAGGATGGATAGGATCAGGAATTAGTTTATCAGAGGAACAGAACATGTTTGATGGTTTAGAGAGAAGGTTAGAGAAACGAGACTTAGATGGTTTGGTCCTGTACAGAGGGAGATAGTGAATATATTGGTAGAAGGATGCTGGAGTTGGAGCTGACAGGCCAGAGGTCTAGAGAAAAACGGTAGATAAAATTTATGGACAAAGTGAAAGGGGAAAGACAAGAAAACTGAAGATAACTCATTTTGCTTTGACTGTATGTGAACAATCCTACCAAAAATAGCACTGTGTTGGCTTCCGATACTATGCATAGAATAGTAAATAAAACAACGTTGGTCTTTTGACAATTATCCCCTGTATAAATAATCAGAACAGATGAAAAAAAAAATGGCCTTAGTTTGCTCTGCATAAGGAGGCATAAGTTCAAATATTTGGAGTAATGCTTTGTAGGCTCACTATTCTTTGATTTCAAAATTTCCGAGTAGATGACAGATCCTCAGCAACATTTATCCCATGTAGGTCATAACAGCTCATAAAATGTATTTCTGAGGGAGTTCCAAGTGGCGCAAAATTGTGTAATTCATACTTTTTTATGCAAGAGCACCCTATCATTTTACCTCAGTGATATTATACTACTTGACTGGTGTCAGTAGGATACAGCCAACTGTGACAGGTGTGACTACTTGGACAGTTAGTAGTATGTCTTGAGTGATATGTGTGGTGACTGTCAGGTGAAGAGGAAGAACAGATGTGATCCAATGACAGCCATATTTGAAGAAAGAAGAATAAATATGTGGTGGACTATGTGAGCACCGTTGTCACTTATGATTCTTTGCCCAGAAATATGATAAAGACAAAATAATTGACAAACAAAGGACATAACATACCTGTAACATACAATGTATTTGTATTGACTTCAGGCATGCATTCTAAACAGGGGCATATTCTGTTTTGGTGTGTCAATAACATAACACTGTGGAGGTAAAATTTTAATCCAATACACATGTCAAAACACAGCAAAAGAAAATAACTTACAAGTAGAAAACTGTCATTGGAAAAAGATGGATCTACACTTATTCTGCATTTTCAATTCACAAAATCTATTTAGATCCCATTAGGGAGACGAATATAGATCTCTCTCTCTATATATATATCTATATATATATAGATCTCTCTCTCTCTCTCTCTCTCTCTCTCTCTCTCTCTCTCTCTCTCTCTCTCTCTCTTATCTATCTATCTATCTATCTATCTATCTATCTATCTATCTATCTATCTATCTATCTATCTATCTATCTATCTATCTATCTATCTATATATATATATATATATATATATATATATATACACACATAGGTAAATATCTTCTTTCAGCTTTTCCCTTCACCACAGTGATTCAACCTTCTCCAACTAACCCTGTTCTTTGTATCCTCCTCTCTCACACCAACTACCTTCATATCCTCTCTAACTACGTGCATAAATCTTCTCTTTGGTCTTCCTCTAAACATCCTGCCTGGAAGCCCCAATTCTAGCATCTGTATCCCGCCTCTGTACATGACCGAACCGTCTCAGTCTGGCTTCTCTGACCTCTCGAAAACGTCTAACATGTGCTGTCCCACAGATAGACTCATTCCTAATCCTATCCATCCTCGTCACTCCCAAAGAGAACCTCAACATCTTCATCTGGCTGATAGTCTTCTATCACATAGTACCCCAGACACTTTTTTCCACCCATTCCCACCTGATTGAACCCGTCTCTTCACCACACTTTTTCCACACTCTCTGATACTCTGGACTGTTGATTCAAAGTACCTGAAATCCTCCAACTTTTCGATCTCCACTCCCTGTAGCTTCACTGTTCCACCCGGGTTCCTCTCATTCACAAACATATACTCTGTCTTGATGTGACTAACTTTCATTCCTCTCCTTTCCAGAGCATACGTCCACCTTTCTAGCTTTTCCTCAACCTGTTCTCTGCTCTCACTACAGATCAATGTCATCTACAAACATCATGGTCCATCATGGTCCATTGAGATTCCTGTCTAATCTCATCTGTCAGCCTGTCCGTCACCACTACAAACAAGAGGGGCCTCAGAGCTGATCCCCAATGGAGTACCACCTCCACCTTGAACTTCTCTGTTACCCCTACAGCACACCTCGCCACTGTCTCAGTGAGCATACATGTCCTCTACCAGTCTAAAACACTTCTCTGCTACACCAGACTTCCTCATCCAATACCAGAGTTCCTCTTATGGCACCCTGTCATATCATTTTTCTAGGTCTACAAAAACGCAATGCAGCTCCCTCTGGCCTTCTGTACTTCTCTATTAGCATTCTCAAATCAAATACTGCATCTGTAATACACTTTCTAGGCATGAAGCCATACTCCTGTTCACAAATGCTGATTTTAACTCTGAGTCTAGTTTACACTACTCTTTCCCACAACTTCATTGCATGGCTCATCAACTTTATCCCTCTATAGTTGCCGCAATTCTGTGCACCCCGCTTATTCTTAAAAATGGGCACCATCACTCTACCACTGCCTCTCCTAGACACTTCCATACCTCCACAGGTATTTCATCAGGACCAACTACCTTTCCACTCTTCATTCTCTTCAATTCCTTCCTCACTTCACTTCTACTAATCTCTACTACTTTGTGATCTACAATAGTCACCTCTTCTACCCTTGCCTCTCTTTAATTTTCCTCATTCATCAGCTCCTCTAAGTACAAAGCACTCTTCTGGCATCTGTCAATACATTCCCCTCTCTGTCCTTAATCACCCAGACTTGCTGTAGATCCTTTCCATCTCTATCTCTCGGTTTTGCCAACCTGTATAGATCATTCTCTCCCTCCTTACTGTACAACCGAGAACACAAGTCATCATACGCCCTTTGTTTTGCCTTTGCTACCTCTATCTTTACATTACGCTGTATTTCCCTGTATTCATGTCTGTTCTCTTCAGTAACCTCAGTGTGCCAATTCTTCTTTGCTAACCACTTTCTCTGTATATACTCCTGCATTTCCTCATTCCACCACCAAGTCTTGTTATCTGCTTTCCCTCCCGATGATACACCAAGTACTCTCCTTCCTGTCTCCCTGAAAATATAAGCTGTAGTTGTCCACTCATCTGAAAGCTCTCACTGACCACCCAGAGCCTTTCTCAACTCCCCCCCAAAACCATTCTACACTCCTCCCTTTTTAGCTTCCACCATTTTTACCTCTATGCTGCCTTTATCCTCTTGATCTTCCTTGTCACCGGAGTCATTGTATAAACCACCATCCAATGCAGTCTGGCTTCAACCTCACCTATAACTACTTTGCAGTCTACTTTGATGTCTTTCAGGTTACCACATCTGTACAAGACGTAGTCTAGCATCACACCTTCAAGTTCCAGTTTCAGACTCATAAGTCTACCTGACATGACTGACTTTTCACCTCCAGAATATTCCTAACAAACTCCTCATTCAAGATAATTCCTACTCTATTTCTCCTCCTGTCAGTACCATGATAGTACAAACTAAAACTTGCTCCTAAGGGTCCATCCTCACAACCTTTCCACCTGGTCTTCTGGGCACACGGTATATTCCCCCCTTGAAGCTGCATTGAGCATATGTCTAAACATATATGTCTAAACATATATATATATATATATATATATATATATATATATATATATATATATATATATATATATATATATATACACAGTATATATATCCCTCTCCCATTCTGGCTCACTCCTTTTTCTTTTAATTACATTCTCGATTTTCCTTAACTCTTCAAACTTAAGTAATCCATTTATAAACAATGCACACTCAAATGAAACTGAACACATTTACTTAGAACAGGAGAGTCCTCCATCAACATTCTTTTAATGATATCCTGAGAGCAACAATCTGTCTTGGATTTCTGCCCAACCAGAATGAGAATGAAAGTGAATAAAATTGAGGAAATCGAAGCAAGACATTGAGAGATGAGGGAAAAAAGACAAGAAGATCGGGGACACTGATGTTGATCTCTCAGATACCAGAGGCAGTGGATTCATCATAGATATAGTTAAGTCATACTGAATAAGTGTTGACCGATGTGAAAAGTTTATATTGCTCAAAAGCTAAATATAATTGCATCTGGTGAGCTGGGGAATGGATTGAGGCTTTTTATAGTCAAAATTGTTTTAGAGGTTTATTCTTAAAATGTCTCTCATGCCTGGGTAGCTAATAGTAGTAAAATATAACATAATCTA
Source organism: Fistularia commersonii (assembly GCF_037954325.1). Lineage (NCBI taxonomy): Eukaryota > Metazoa > Chordata > Actinopteri > Syngnathiformes > Fistulariidae > Fistularia > Fistularia commersonii. Next base: position 2,045,390 of record NC_141308.1, read on the forward strand.
CATAGTTTCCCATAAATAATTCTGCAAAACAATTTCATGAGAGATTAAGCCTGAGAGACTACACTCTACCTCAGCGATCCCTACAAAGTATGATAAAACTAACTCTAAATCAGTTGGATGTCACTCGCTTGGTTTGTGAATTCCTGTTTTGAAACCGCAAATATTTAAGCAGGGAAGTGCTGAAACATTTCATCCATTTGTCGGAGAGATCCTATTTTGATTCCTAACTGCCCCAGAGGCCATGTCAGAGTACTTACATAAAACACTGACTCCAACAGCTCCTTATACCTGTCATTAATTTATGAATCAATGTAAATGTGTTCGTTATTGGGTGGTTCACATGGCAGGCTCTGCCAAGAATTGTAGACATGCTGGAAAAAGAGAAAAAAAAAGAACAAAAAAAAAACAACATACAATTGCACTTTTTTTAGTACCAAAAATACATAATCATTAATACATCATAAAAAGAAACTGTCTGTATGAGAGGGTGAAGCAAAACAGAACAATTTGCATCTCTATATTGATTAAAAAAACAAAAACAAAAACTGAAATCTTGTCATAGTTACTTGACAAACTAAGGTTTTTTTTTGCCTGATGCATTGAGCAAATGTTATAAATAATTATATAAAAAATTATTTCAATGATTTTGACCATTATGAAAGTAGAAAAAAAGGAACACCATGCTGCAAGGTCACTGACTTGATCAGATGCTGTATGTATTGCAAGCATTGGAGTTCAACACTCTGCTGGTATTCAGAAATAATGCCTACTGATTCAAGGGAATGAAAACACACCTTTTAATAGTAAACTATATACAATTAAATTGTGACTCTATCGATTGATAAATAAATAAATGCACAGATAATAAAACAACATGAAATTAAGAAAAATATTTTCAAGTGCTGGAAAATCATTATCATGTACTGATTTTGAAGTATCGTTACAAAAGAAATAATATGAGATGGATTTGCTGGTATACATTTGCTGGTTATCATTGAAATGAATTTTTTCCCTTACACATATAAACTCTGGTGGAACCAACATTTGGCCCTGATATTAATGCATCGATCAAATGTACATATTCATCTAAAAGTCTGATAATTAGTTACATGTGTGCTATATTCAGATTATCTTAATTAAATGTATTTCTACATTAAGGAATAATTATGAAATTTCCTTTCATCCCGTACATTATTTTCATGAGTGCACAAATGGAATAAATAAATACCTAAGGAAAACCTCACAGAGAGTCTTTAGCATGTCTATCAGGCACCTGGTACCACTCACTGAATTAAACATTGCAACTATCCAGTCTTATTGGCATTATTTAATGCTAATATTGGAAAGTGACCTTGGCTCCATAATACCTTCGCAGGATGTGGAAAATAGCCAATCACCTCTCATCACTTTGGAGCAGAACCTAAATGGACTTAATCCTTTCTAAAACAACGAGACTAATGGTTTTGATTTTTTCAATTCATAAGGAGGCTGAGTTCTCCAACAAAAGTACTTATTCAAAGAGATACCTCAACAGTTTAAACACAGGAATTTAAAATCTCCATATTTGTGAGTTTGCAGTAGAGTTTGCTGTCTATCTCTTTCACTGATTTAGAATTACCTTTTGAGCAATTCTAAACCCAGGTCAAATGTAAATTTATTTAAACAAGTACAGATGGTAAATCAATGGCATTTTTATTCTGACTCTGTCAAGTGTAAAAAGAGTGTATCAATCAAGGTAGTGAGCTTTGTTTAAAAGTGTCATACCTGTGTGATTCTATTCATCCATGTTTTATGTGACTTTTATGTTTTCAAGCCTGGACAAATTAAACCCAACCCTCTAAATAGACTGTAATTTGAAACTTTATAACCTCTTTTGATAGTACACTAAGAGATTGGGAATTTTAATTTCACTATGTTGATGATCTTGGATTCAGATCCCAAAAGCAGCTAAGTGGTTGTGCAAGTAAGTCAGAAATAACATGACGATGTAGCTTACTCTTAGAGTCTAGCAGAGTGTGGGTCTTTCTATGTGTTTTGCTCCATCCAGCTCTACATCAGCAAAATCATTACTTATCAAATGAGGTTTATTTGATAATCTACCAATGCAGAAAAGACAGTAAAGTCAACTATGAAATTTGGTGGAGGGGAAAAGACCAATTTTCTAGCCTTTTTTTTTTTTTTTTGCTTTTTTTCCCCCCAATAGGGCTCATATGGGTTTAAATATTAATTTACTGAATGTTTCAACTAATATCAAATATTTCACACACAGACCAATATATTTCCTTACTCCCCATGTCAAAATTTTTTGTTTTCCAGAATTCACATCAAATGGAAAATGAGCAGTAAAATTCAAACACAAATTCTGACACGCAAAAGGTTCTGATTCATTCCCCAATGGGATTCACTGAGCTCCTGAGAGCGAACCATTCCCAAATGTTTGTGAAAACATTATTTGGATGGGTGAGCTACTGTTGGCCATATAATTGTAACTATATACATTTATAAACACATTTACATATTTATACATATATTTTTATACATATGTTCAATGCAGCCTCAGGGGAGCACGGGCAAGTGACTCACTGAGCTGGTCCCAAGTCATGATAAATGCAAAGGGTTGCGTCAGTAAGGGCATCCGTCGAAAAACTTCAGAAACCAAATATGCGAATCAAACCTAATCATCTCATACCGAATTGGTCGAGGTCCTGTCTAAAAATGACCACCATTGGCACTGATGACCTACAGGGTACCAGCAGAAATTGGACTACTGTGGGTCGAAGAAGGAGAGGAGGAAGTCATGTTTGGAAGCACAGAGAGAGGAGGAACAAGTCTGGAACTGAGAGTAGGGACTTTGAATATCGGCATATCGGGACTACGACAGGAAAAGGTAGAGAGTTGATCAACATGATGCAAAGAAGGAAGGTGGATAGACTTTGTGTCCAGGAGCCCAGGTGGAAAGGTAGCAAGGCTAGAAGCTTAAGAGCAGGCTTTTATGTTGTACTATCATGGTACTGACAGGAAGAGAAATGGAGTAGGAGTTGTTATCTTAAAGGAGGAGTTTGTTAGAAATGTTCCAGAGGTGAAAAGAATGTCAGGTAAACTTATGAGTCTGAACTTGGAAACTGAAGGTGTAGTACTCAATGTTGTTAGTGGCTATACCCCACAGGAATAAGAGGTAGAAGGAGAAATTCTGGAAAGAGTTAAATGAAGTGATGCAGAATATCCCCAGAGATGAGAGAGTGGTAATTGGTGCAGACTTCAATGGGCATTCTGGTGCAGGTAATAGAGGGGATGAAGGAGTGATGGGCAGATGTGGTATACAAGATAGGAACGCGGAGGGATAGATGGTGGTAGATTTTGCAAAAAGGATGGAAATGGCTGTAGTGAACATTTTTTTTTCCAGAAAAGTCAGAAACATAGGGTAACACAGGTAGACTACATATTGAGGTAAACTGAAAGAAATCAGTGACTGGCGACACTTTCACCAACAACTATTTTGCAGACAGCATAGGATAGTGGTTTGTAGGATGACTGTGATAACAAGGAAGATCAAGAGGATAAAGGCTGCACAGAGGACAAAGTGGTGGAAGCTGAAAAGCGAGGAGTGTTGTATGGTTTTCAGGGTGGAGTTGAGAAGGCTCTTGATGGTCAGGGAGAACTTCCAGATGACTAGACAACTACAGCTTATGTTACCAGAGAGACAGGTAGGTGAGTACTTGGGGTATCATTGGGAGGGAAAGTAGATAAGGAAACTTGGTGGAATAAGGGAGTCCAGGAGTATATACAAAGAAAGCAGCTAGCAAAGAAGAAGTGAGACACTGTGGGTACTGAAGAGAACAGACAGGAGTATGGGGAGATACAGCGTAAGGTAAAGATAGAGGTAGCAAAGCCAAAACGAAGGCACAAAAGTACGATGACTTGTATGCTCGGTTGGACAGAAAGGAGGGAGAGAATGATCCATACAGGTTGGCAAAACAGAAATAGAGATGGAAAGGATCTGCAGCAAGTCTGGGTGATTAAGGATAGAGAGGAATGTATTGACAGATGCTATAAGAGTGCTTTGTACTTTGAAGAGCTGATGAATGAGGAAATGAGAGGGAGGCAAGGGTAGAAGAGGTGACTGTTGTAGACCACAAAGAAGCAGAGATTAGTAAAAGTGAAGGGAGGAAGGCATTGAAGAGGATGAAGAGTGGAAAGGAAGTTGGTCGCAATGATGTACTTCTGGAAGTACGGAGGTACCGTACTTAATCAACTGGATGTTAGAGATTGAGAAGATGCCTGAGGAATGGAGACAAAGTGTGATGGTGCCCATTTTTAAGAATAAGGGGGATGCACAGAATTGTGGCAACTTTAGAGGGATAAAGTTGATGAGCCATACAATGAAGTTATGGGAAAGAGTAGGGGAAACTAGACTGGGAGCAGAAATAAGCATTTGTGAACTGCAGTATGGCTTCATGCCTAGCAAGAGTACTACAGATTCAATATTTGCTTTGCAAATCCTAATAGAGAAGTACAGAAGGCCAGAGGGAGCTGCATTGCGTTTTTTGTAGACCTAGAAAATGCATATGACAGAGTGCCAAGTGAGGAACTCTGGTATTGTATGAGGACTCCATCAGAGATCAGCTCTTAGCCCCTTCTTGTTCACAATGGTGATGGACAGGCTGACAGATGAGGTTAGACAGGAATCTCATTGGACCATACCATTTACAGATGACATTGTGATCTGTAGTGAGAGCAGAGAAAAGTTGAGGAAATCGAGAGAGGTCGAGGTATGCTCGGGAAAGGAGAGGACTGAAGGTTAGACGCGGTAAGACAGAGAATATGTACTGTATGTGAATGAGAGGAGCCCAGATGGAATGGTGAGGGAATAGGGAGTGGTGATCAAGAAGTTTCGGATACTTGGGATCAACAGTCCAGAGCAGCGAACAGTGTGGAAAAGAGGTGAAGAGACTGGTTCAAGCAAGTTGGAATGGGTGGAGAAAATTGTCAGCGGTATGCGATAGAAGACCATGAGCTAGAATGAAAAGAAAGGTGTACGAGACAGTGGTGAGACCAGCAATGCTGTATGGCCTAGAAACAGTAGCAATGATGGAGAGACAGGAGGCAGAACTAGAGGTTGCAGAGATGAAGATGCTAAGGTTCTCTTAGGAGCAATTAGGATGGATAGGATCAGGGATGAGTCTATTTGAGGAACAGCACATGTGAGATATTTTGAAGAGGTCAGAGAAGCCAAACTGAGATGGTACAGAGGAGTGATGGCGAATATATTGTTAGATGGACGCTAGAATTGGAGCTGCCAGGCAGGAGCTCTAGAGGAAGACCAAAGAGAAGATTTATGGATGTAGTGAGAGAGGATATGAAGGTACTTGGTGTGAGAGGGGAGGATACAGAGAACAGGGTTAGATGGAGAGGGTTGCGGGGACCCCTGAAGGGAAAAGCTGAAAGGAGAAGAAGAAGAAGATGCTTATACATATGCTCGAATAAGGCAAATGTGTGGTGCCCTTGTGCCCAGTTCTATTATGAAGATTAAAATTATAAAAAGGAAAGGCAAAGATAAAAAATGCTAGATAACTGAATTCTATGTTTTCCAAAAACATCAGTCCTATGTATCAGGTCATCATTGTGCATCTGGTGCAATCTATCCATTTAATAAAGGCCTGAAACAAATCAAAGAGCCATTACAATGCAAATACAGCAACATTAGCGCTGCAATGAAACACACCCTTTAAAGAAATTTAAATTAATTAGCAAACATCATGTTAACTCATGCTGTGCATGAGTGGCTTGGTAAGAACTAAATTACCTGTGACTGCAGCGAGAACCCAGCAGTGACGCAGGGTGAGCTCTTTTCTGATCACGAATCCAGGTTTAACGCAGTTGCAAGCTAGTGCTACAAAACATACATCCAGTATCACACTGCATGCACTCTAAATGGTGTTACCCAAATTGCATGGAAAATTTTGAAAAGAAGGGGGAAGGAGGTGATTAATTTGCTAGATTACAGGGGCATTGGGGGTGAAGGTAAATCCCTGCATGTTAGTGCAATTCAATTTGCCTGATTTCATAGGTCTTGCCAGGTGTACAAGATTGGCTTTCTGATTGGTCTGTGTCAGGGTCATAATTGCAGAGGTCATGATGATGAGCACCCAATCTACTTAATTGTACCAGATCGTATACAATATGTGCCATATGCAACTTCCCAGCAATTTGTTAGCATGTGCTATGAGTCTCCATACAATATCCTCACCATGTATTTATTCAGTAGCTAATAACATTTACTTCTTTCAAGTGATTCAAGAACTATAATTCAACATTTCATCTGGATCCTAAGTAAGCCTTGATGCATTCCCTGATATATTACACAATAAGACATCTCATCTCACTGACAATTATTTTTTATTGAACTTTATAGTCATACTTCCTCACTATGTCTATGTATGCTAATGCTCAAAGATAACGCTTCTGTAAATCATAGAGCTATTCATGCTCTTTCAAGAGAGGACAGTTTCTTTAAATCTTTAAATGATGCCTAAATAAAGTATATTGATTTATGATGATTCAATTCATTTCCTTCCATGAATCATCTAAAATGTGTGTTGGTGGCCTTGGAATGTTTGCCTCTCACAATGTTTTAACAGTCACGCTGTGTGACTGTCAAAAATTAAGGATCGAATGTTATATTTGTATTGACTCCCAAGGGAAATATCTGATCTTAGTTGTCAAATAGTCAGTTTCTTCATTGGAAAGTCCTTATCACTTTCTGTTTACAACTTAAAGCAGATCAGAAGGTCTACAGTTGTTTTCAAGAGCATGCAAATGCAGCAAAGTTTTTTTAGTCCAGCTGGGGCGGACCAACACAGAGCACTTACCGTATATACTCAGCATGTATTTACTCCTTACAACATTTTTTTTCTCATCATTTCTCATATGTAATATAAAGCTAAAACAGCTTTTATCTGGAGAAAATATCTCTTTACCTGTGTAAAACCTGAGGAGGCAAGTGACCTTTGTAAAGTGTCAGTAAGTACTACTGAAGTCATGACATTATCGCACTTGAAGTAATACTGAGATGGGTTTTAAAACACCTTTTTTGTGTCACTCTGTTTTACTGAATGTGCAAATACAACTGGGATTGAGGCTACCAGCCCTGAGATGAAAGTTCTTGTATTTGAAGTACATTGTACAAGTAATGAGCTTGGAGTGTGGGGGGATAGATTAGTGAAATGCTCACAGGTAATGCTGTATGTGCTCCTTATGGTGGCTAATGAGTTATGAGCATCACAATAATAATAATAATAACAATAGAAATAGCAATTGTGCCACTGTGAAAACAGATTGAATTATTGATACAATTTAAAAGGAAGGGATACGACCAAACTGTCTTACACCAGTTTCTCTCCCCTGTAACTTAGCAATCGGACCAATTAATGTCAAGTCAAGGGAGAATCAGCCCACATGAGTTGCAAAGACAAGATTTAAATATGTTATCAACACATTTGGTATACTTGTAGCATGGCATACTTTGGTATACTTGTGAAAAAGGGAGAACTATTGTATCACTTTATCTAATAAACAAACAAATAAATTAGATAGGTCTTTAGGCCTGATTTTAAGGTGTGAAAACACAATAAAGCTGAACTACCCTTTGGGCTGAGTGACCTACAATTTTTAACCCTTGGGATATCAAAAAATATAATTTCAATTCAGTCCTTTGCTAAAATTATCATTTTGTGCGCATATCAAAATATACAAAACATATTAAACACTTAATTAAGCACAGCATCTTTGCTCACAGTGAAATATACTATATTTCTTTGAATAATGTTTGTTTAGAAAAATGCGCCACCTTACAGGAACACAAAGGTCAAGGCTATTAGAATACTTGGCACAAGCTCAATTTATATACACTTAGCAGAATTCTGTCTTAGTTAATTCAATTTTGAAAAAAGCATAAATAAAACACATAAATAAATGAACTTTTTCACCTAGGACATGTTTTTCTGATACACACCGTGTGCAGCTCACAGAATAGAAGAGAGGACAATTGAACAATTATTGCCAAATGATAGGTTAAATTGTAAGTCTTGTCGAGCTTAACTACATTTTAACCAGCAAGATGATACCAAATTAATAAGGACTGAAGGGTTAAAAACTGTAATGTTAAGGTTGGATGATTTAACACTATTTCCCCCCCAGTAAAGATCAGGCAATGCTTAGTACATTAGTCATAAAACATTCAACTATTCATCAGACACCCAAATTAAAACACACCCATAAACTCAGGCATGCTGGGGATCTAATAAGCTTTGCTGCATGTTTGTGAGCATGTAAGAGTGTGTTTTGAATTATTAAGAGGAGAGGCAGATGAACCAACGATGGTTGCTAATAATTACAGATCTGCGGTGTGGACGAGTTAATGAGGAGCCAAAACCTCCCATGATGTCCCTGTAATAATGAATGATGAGTGAAAACAGGGACGGGAGGTTGAAGTAGGGGATGGGAGCTGTCAGTTTAAGAAGCCACAATGCCCCTTGGTTTCTCTGCACTCTGGGCATGTCAACGAAAGAGGAGGCTTCCCAAAGGAGGCTTGTCTCTGTACTAATGAAGATGTGACAGACCTCTGGTCTGTGACTTGCACAGTATTGGAAAAAGAAGAGGATGGAACGAGGGAGAAGGGAGAAAATCATTGAAAAGGTGATAGGTCTTGTGGCTTCAAGAAGAATGAGGATGTGAGATATGAGCAAAACTGAATACACTGATTTGTGACCTGTAACGTGCAGATAAGTATGAGATGAATAAACAAAATAACTATTTCGGAAGCTATGAAGTACTCACCAAAGAGCTGGTGTAGCTGGGATCAGAGGTGTCATCCTGTAGGTAACGTGACAATCCAAAGTCGGACACTTTACACACCAAGTTGCTATTGACCAAAATGTTGCGTGCAGCCAAGTCCCGATGCACATAGTTCATGTCTGATAGATATTTCATCCCAGCTGAGATCCCTCGCATCATTCCCACCAACTGAATCACAGTGAATTGACCGTCATTTTGCTACAAGAGGGCAAAAAGAGGAAAACATCATCTCACACATGAGGAACTTATTCAGCTGCTTTTTTTTGTTTCTTTCCAGTTTGTGTATTTCCAGTGAGACATATCTTATATACACGATATATATACATGGCTTGGTATGTCTGAAACCACCTTATCGGTATACAAGTTTTTTTTTTTTATTCTTTTTTTCTTAATTATCATCAGTGTGGATTACATTGCACAGCAGATGGGTGAACTAGGACATGACACTGCATTACATAGTTTCAATCGCTGTGAATTGGCAGTAGTATAAAGTATACAGGAGTATACATGAAGTATTTTTGTTTTAGTACTTGTAAAAAAAGAGATAATGATAACAGGAATAACAATCATTTAGGAAAACAGAAAAATAAAAAAAAAAAGGAAAGGGGGGGCGTAAGCTAGTAAAGACGCATAAACCATCCATGGGAAGATCCTAATATACTCTATCCAAGTTTTAAGCAATCTTGGCTCAGAGTCCAAGTCAGGAGAGAGATGGAAATACCAGGTAAGTGGACAGAGAGAATTTTATGGCCTTCATGCTTTGGGTAAACCTCATAAAGGGATTGAAGTTCCATCTCTGTATATCTAATTTTATCTTGGTAAAGAGGGGACCATGCTTTGTCTTTGCCAATGTACAAGTATCTTTAGGTATCATTACCCTTATTTATTTTAAGTTGGTCTGGTCCCATTTGAGATGGAGTTTATCCTGGAGTTGTTTTGAAGGACTGTAATTTTGTGTTAGAATTTGGGTTTTCTGAACATTTTTTTACGAAATGAATCTCTCAAAGAGTCATTTTCAAGAACCTCCATCTCACAGAGTCGAATGCCTTCTCTGCATCAAGGCTAATCGATAAAGCTTGCAGTTTATGTTTTTGTATGTGACTCAAGATAGGTAATGAACGTGTGATGTTGTCATGGGTTTGTCTTTGTGAGATGAAACCTGTCTGGTCTGTATGGATAAGGTGAGGAAGGACTTCTTCAACTCTTCTGGAAAGTATCGATTTATACAGTTTGTAATCAGTATTCAGGACTGAAATTTGTCTGAAAGATCCACAGTCCATTCTGTCTTTCCCCTGCTTCGGAATAACCGAGATTGTAGCCTTGCTCCAGGTTGCTGGGGTTTCCCTTTCTTTTAAGGCTAAGTTAAATATATTTGGAATACTTAGTGCTAACTAAGATCTGAAGGTCTTGTACCATTCAGAAGAAAACCCATCTGGCCTTTGTGATTTATTTGTTTTTAACCTTGAGATTGGGCTGTTCAGCTCTTCGTTTGTTATTTCGGCTATTAATTTTGTGTTTTGATCTTCTGATAAAGTGGGTAGATTAAGGGGTGTTAGGGACTGTTTGATCTCTTGGTCATCTTCTAATAGTGGCTGAGCATATAATTAAAATAGTAATTCTGAAAAAGTAATTGTATTTCCTGTTGCTTCTACAGTATAAGATGGTTTTTGAGCATGGGTCCCTAAATTTTGTAAATTGTACTAAATTGTACTAAATTGTACTAAATTGTACTAAATTGCACAAAATTGTTCATTATTTTGCTGTTTCCTTGCATGAAGCTATGAAAATCTTAAGCCAGATTTATAATACTTTTGCTCTGTACAGATTTTTTTTTTGTTTTTTTTGTATATCAAGTGAGTACAGAGCACTAATCTTATATCTTATTTCTTTTAATTTTGTGGCATGGTTTGGATTTTGTCCCTTTTTGTCTTTTGTCTCAAGCACCTTCAGTTCTTTGTTCAATTCTAATAGTTTTAATTGTCTCTGTTTCTTTTGATAAGCACCAAAAGATATGACTTTGCCCTTGACAAGAGCTTTCATTACATCCCAAACCATTTCTCTACCAACCTCCCCATTATTATATATTTCCATAAAATGTTTAATTTCGTTTTCGATTTTAGTTTTGAATTGTTTGTTGTTAAGAACACCTGAGTATAACCTCCATAGTGTACTTTCAGGGTAATTTTTTATTTGGAGAGATAATGAAAGTGGTGCAAGGTCAGACAATTCGATATTACCTATCTCACAATAGTGTATTCAGTGACAATCTCTTTTAAAAAAAATAAACAAAAAAAAACAATCAATTCTGGAGTAGATAGTATGTGGATTGAAATAGTGTGTATCATGTCTTGATGGGTAGAAGTCTATGAGAAAGTAAAATGGCGACACCTCTTTTATGGACCAGTTTGAAAGAGAATCAATATACTTTAAAGAACCTAGTATTTGCAGTTTTTCAAGTTCCTTGGGGTTAAGGAGTGTTTCCTGTAAAAACATAATGTGAGCATTCTCTTTTTTTATTTTGCCCCAAACTCCTCTTTCTCTTCATTGGGTTCAGGACTCCATTTTTGCTGTATGACACAATTTTAATGTAATCGTTGACCATATGCTTTAATATGTGTTGTGTGTGCCTGAGTTCTCCCTACAAAGTGACTAGTTTTTGAAGCATACATTCCATGAAAGCTTGCAAACAAACAATAGTAAGCGTTTGAACCAATTGTCTTCCATTTTCTTTACAGTCTCTTGCTTCCAATGTGAGTCTTGTTGTATATGAGACTCTGAGGGGCTTAACGTGTCGAAAGCCCCACCATGGGATATCCAACCCTTTGCAAAGAGCAGGGCCCTTGGAGATGGCTGCCTAGTTCTCACAGTCGTGGCTGGAGCTTTTCTGTGTCCCGACTATGTCCCATGTAGGAGTCTTTCAACTTAAGGCTAAATCAGGGTGAATCATTTTAGGCTGGAGACAAAATGGAAAATAGTATCAACCTAACAAAAAAGAGTCTTTAAATCTCAAATAAAATTATCATTGTGCATCCTAGATTGTAAGTGTAACAAAGCAAAATATGAAGCCGCTCGGATCTCACTCAGTGAGGTGGTCACTCGTATTCTAGTTGGGGATTCCGTTTGAACTCCTGGAGCTTCTCTTTGTAATGCATCTGGAAGGCTTTTTTCTCCTGCGATACTCCATCAGCCCTGTTCGGGATTCTGGTCCGACGGCGCCCATTCAATTTCACCATGTTGATGGGAGCTCCGTCTCTTGTTGATCCGGGCTGTTTTTTTTGACAGTAACAAGAAACCCACAGGAGGACATGTCCTCTGTTGCCTCTGCCGGGCTCTAGTACAGGCGGGCACTGTTGTCGAAGACCCCTATTCTTGCTGGAACTTGATTTTCCTTTCCTTCAGTATTTTCTTTGCTTTGGCATATTCCATACATCTTCTGAGGGCCTCAGATGAGTGGTTGTGGTCTACGTAGAAGCGGGTATTGTTGTAGAAAACTCTTTTCTGCTAGGCTTTACGGATCACCTCCTCCTTTTCTTTATAGCTCATAAACCTGGCAATGATGGACTGGGGCTTTGCCTGCGAGTCCGTACGTTTAGGCACCATAGGCCTGTATGCTCTTTCAATTTTAAGCTTCCACTTTGGTGGAAAATCCAGTGACTCTTTTATCCAGAAAGGTGGGGATGTTGCCACCCTCTGAGTTCTCGGCTATACCGCAGATTTGGATACCATCACTGCGAGCCTGTCCTTGATCTATCAGTTTAGCCTCCATGCTAGCCTTGCGCTGCGAGAGCAGTTTCATGAGTCTAGTTATTGCCTGTATCACCGTTTCTGTTTCATCTATTCAGGTCTCAGCCTCCTCTAGTCTGTTATTCCTCCTGTGTAGCTCTCGCTTTATCTCAGCGAGTTGCTGTTTGCTGTCTTTTCTGAGGCCTCGCAGTTTGCTGAATATGCTACATAGGCTAGCCTTGTCTTCACGATCCTCGTTAATGTCGCATGTCGGAGAGCCACTTCGGATAATATCACTTTGCGGTGTCCATTTGTTTTCTGTGGTAGCCATACTTGTTTTACTCCTTGTATTGACCCTGTTCTTCATCTTGAATAAATATACCCTCTTGGAAATTATCTGTGTAGTTATCAGGGTTAATTTGGAAACCCTCGGGGAGCACAAGACTCAAGCTGCCATCGCTACCACGACCCAAAAGCCTCTCACAAGTGATTATTTTATGAAGTTTACCTGAAGTCTGTCTTTCTGCTGAAGACCAGGGGATCTTTTTAAATGACTGTGTCTGATGTTATTAACTTTTTCCCTGAAATTACATTTTGAATTTAATTGTTTAAAATAATCACTAATGATTTATCAATTTCATTCAAAGGTCAACTGTACCACAAATATGCATTTGTGAGATTGCCTCTTTGTCAACTGACCCAAGGAGCATATGGAGAAAAGCGGTCCCATTTTACTATTAGGTGAAAGATGTAATTGTGTCCTAATATTGTACAACGCCACCCCATTGTTTTTCAAATTAGAAATGCACCTCTATCTTTAAAAAAGAGAAAAGCATTTGCAGGAACTTGTTGTGGAAGCATTTTTTTTAACTCTTTCAGACCCTTTATTTATATTTTCCCTTATTATATTTGTGCATTAAGAGTTTAATTGACATATTTTGATGGGTTCTTTAAATTCCTTTATTCTAAAGTTTATTTATGACTGTGATAATTTTACACACTTAGAGTTAGATGAATGCAACTGATTTTTAAATCCAATATGCTTTATGCGTTAAAGTTGAGCATTTTTAAATTTGAGAATGCAGGGATTTCCCTTCTTTAACATCTTTGCAGTGTGCACCTATCCCTCTGACTAATCAGAAGAGCAAGCTTTGAACCCCTGAAACACAGTAACAAATAAGAGGGTAAGGGAAATCGATGGAAACACAAGTCGGATGTGGTGGTTAAAGCCAGCTTCAAAGAGACCCTTTAAACCCATCCTAGATCAAAGTGGGACAGAGTACCGGTCCGTGATATTGAAGGAGGAAAAAAAAACGTGTTGAATATTGATTAAGCTTTATGTTCACTCAATCCTGCATTTAAACAAAGAGTAAAGAGTCCATTAATTGGTTCAGGCATTAAAAGAATAGAAAAGTTGATAGAAATTGCTTGGTGGATATTTCTTTAAATGAAGAGTGACTAAAATTGTGGTCATTGCTATGTTAAATATTTGTTGCCTGCAATGCATTTGAGGGTTGAATCCTTTTTGGAGTCAGAAGTCTCTCGGACTATGCTTTTTTTCAGAAATACCTTTCCAATTTGCTCAATTGCACTTTAAAAAGGTAACAATTTGCAGCTTACTCACCCTGAGGAATGAATCAAGGGCGCCATTCTCCATGAACTCAGTGACTATCATTACTGGACGACTCTTTGTGACAACTCCCTCCAGGCGGATTATATTTGGATGGTCAAACTGGCCCATGATTGATGCCTCAGATAGGAAGTCTCTCCTCTGCTTCTCTACGTAGCCCGCTTTCAGGGTCTTGATGGCTATATAGATCTCCCTCTTACCAGGTAGCTTCAAACGGCCTTTGTATACTTCCCCAAATTCACCTAATGGGAAAAAAGGATAGTACAATATTGCGTTAAATAAATGAAAACACGCACACACATACACACATACACACACACACACACACACACACACACACACACACACACACACATATGCATATGTGTATGTGTGTTTGTGGGGAGACATTGCAACACCCCATTTTTGTTTTACAGGAAAAGGTTGAGCGAGTTTAATGAATTCCATATATTTGAAATGGTTTCCATCTGCTTACCAGATCAAAATATTATTGGGATAGTTCTAAATACTTGAAAAAGAGAGTACAATTTTAAAATTAAATTCTATTTGCACTAAAGGTTTCCTTTTCAAATCCTACTTTTACCCAATGAAAATGTCATACTGTGCTGTCTATCATAGCACATGGGTAAGAATTAGTTTCTGTGTTAAAACATTGATCTTTGGTGCACAAGTTGTGTATTTGGTCTAGCACTTAAAATTGAAGGGTGACCTCTAAAGCTTATAGAATAAATGTTGATAAACTCCAACCAACACATTCAAGCCTTAATCACTGCTTTTTTTTTATATCAAAGTCTGCCTTCCTAAGCTTGCTTTATATGCTGAGGCTACATTATGGGCAGAGGGGAACCAAAAAATCCTTAAATCAATACACAATTCCATTTAAGTCTACTGGATTATTCCTGGTGATATAAGTCAGTTTTCGATTACTAAACCAACTCAAGGTTTGATATATTTTGGCAGATAATCTAACACTTATTAAGAAATTCTTGAGTATTGTGTCTTTACTGAAAGACTGAAAATTGGCAAATCTTGCCACTTCCAGGTAAGGTGGGAAGCCTATTAAAAAAACGACACAATCTCCTCCTGCAATTAAGTGTATGACTGCAGAGTTTGGAAATGACACAAGTAAATGAATAAGTTAATAACTAAATAAATAATAACTGAAATGGAAAAAAAACTCCATGTTATTCAGCTACTCTTCAGGGAGACGGCTCATCTGGCACTTCACAGATATATCAAACAGGAAGATTGGGAATACACCGAATGGGGCTCAGATGTAACACTGCTTGGAAGAGTTAAATAAGGTGCCGGGTCCTCAATCCTTGTCGTTTCCAAAAGACTTGCAGGTTTTAAACTAGTGTCCCCCATGAGCTTCAGGTGCCTGTAAAGCTAGCCATGAAGCAGACAGCCCCCCCCAAAAAAACTGGTTTATTGGTTATTGTTGCAATTGAAGGAGAACACTGTTTTCTTTCCTTTCTGTTTGCTGGTTTGGGATTTATGGGTCGACAACTATTAGCATTTCTTTCAGAGTTGCTCCTGCATGAAATATTATGGTGTTGGTGTGTATCATTTTGATAGTGTCATCTATGATGTATGAGAACCTTTAAGCTTCGTTTACTCAATATCAAGAGTACTCCGAACTCCGAACTCCAATATTTTCATGTCAAGACCAAGTGAGTCGTATGAATTTTGTTCTTATCATTGTTAGTAGCTCCAAGAATGGCTTGATATTACTGATTCAAAAGCAAATGCAAAAACCGAAGCAAAAAAAAAAACATTTTTTTTTTAATCCAAAGCTAATGTAAATTCATTATTAGCACCATGGAATCCTGCAGAAATCCCCCCCACGCAGAAAAGTAAACAAAGCTGGAAATCTTTAATTAGTTTTTCCATGGCTCATTATCACTCTGTATGTACCTTCTCCCAGCTAGCTTGCTGAGTAGACCAGTCTGTTTGTCAGAATCTCACTAACAGTGGTGGTTTGCTTCTCTACAAAAAAATAAATGTGGTATTAGCATGCACTGTCAGCTCTAAAGAAGTTAGCGCTGTAATATACGTTTACCGTGCAGTGTTAATGCTGTGTCTTGTTCATGATAACAAACAGTGATACTCAAACATTTAGATGATGCATCTAGATGATGCTCTGCCATTCTTTTTGCCTTTTTCTTTTTCTCTCAACGGTCAAGGCGCCGATCACTCTTAGGCAGACCGCTGCCCATAATGACACAGGTTCTAGATTTCTACCCATTGAAAGGGGCTTTTTCCTTTCCCCTGTTACCATGTTCTTGCTCATGGATGGACCCTTGTGTCTCTGTGAATAATATTATAAAGAGCACAGCCTGAGATAACTTTTGTTGAGATTCAGCCCTTATGTCAACAAAAATTAATTGAAATGAAATAAACACACATGCTCAACTCTGTTCAGTGACTGTGGCAGTAAATCATATAATTTGGTCAGAAAATGGGCTTTCAAATAGGGTCACTTTGATACAGATTCTGGTAAAACCACAGAAACAGGATGTTTGTGTATTTATATCTCTATGTCATTATCTTGGGTCTTTGCAATTATAGGCAACAATAGACGGAGATGAGAGTTAAGCAAGAGGAGGCAATTGAATGTGACTAACACAGATTGTTGAGATGTTGTCTTCACGGTCTCTAGCTTATCCTGCTATATAACTCTGCCATATACAGAATAAATATCAAGCTTGGAAAATAACTGACAAACAAACATGTAAATCGCATGCAAAACGAAAGATCCTGTTTTAAAACATTAGTTTGCTTTACCTGCACCAATGACCTCCTCAATCTTGACAGTAGAGATGTCGATTTCTTTGGCAAAGTCATGGACTGCTTCATTGGGGTCTTCATAGGTAAATGGGTCAATGTAAATCTTCATCCCCGGGGAGCCTGAGAAGTGGGTCGGGCAGCCCAGTGGGGAGGGGCAGTTAGACATGTCGGCTCGCAAAGAGAGTTCTAGAACAACCAAAGTGCTCAATGAGCTTTCTAGAGGCAGACAATGATCTTTATTTCATTTGTGTGATATTTCTATGAAATGGTAGATGGATGCTATCAACCTTCAAGTTGTACCTTAAATCAGTGTGACAGAAGGGTAAGTTTTGCTGTTTGTTTTTTGAGACATGAACAATACATACTCTGTGTGTGTGTGTGTGTGTGTGTGTGTGTGTGTGTGTGTGTGTGTGTGTGTGTGTGTGTGTGTGTGTGTGTGTGTGTGTGTGTGTGTGTGTGCATATATGTATGTATACAGTTTTACACATTTTGACACAAAAACTTATTCAAGCCACTTAAAAACAGCTTAATTTTCAAGCCATACAGAAAACAAATGTGGGTTTAACAGTTCAATAACGCTAAATGACGGAAAAAAAGAGAGAAAAAGAGACATCAGTGACAGGATATAACTAAGAATATGAGCATATAGAAAGAGGAAATGTAAAAATATATATATATTTTCCCAGCAGTTCTATCACTTACCTTAACACCCTATTTTGTGTGATAGTGGTAAAACCAATTTCCCCAAAGTCTTTCCCTATAGGAGCTCATAAAGAGATAAAACCGCTGCACTATCAGCTAGTTCTTTATGCCATTTGTCGATAGGTGAACTGAGTTCAGAGACATGCAAACAGCGAACTGGTCTTTTGTGTTGACTGACCCGGTGGGGAGGTTTACCAAAAAAAAAAAAAAAACTTGAAAACATACCAACACAGATAACACGAGGTGTACATTTATAAAGCAAGCAGATGTCAAATCATAATTTCTACTGTAACAACAAAGGACACCCTCTTTTCCCTGAGTAGGTCAGTTACTTAATGGAATACATCTATGTCCATCTTGTCAATTTGTGCCTGGATATTTTCATAAGCCACTTAGAGGAGAGCAGAAGTATCGAGAGAAAAGAAGATAACATCTGGTCATGGAGGGATCAACATGCCTCACCTGGCTCTTGATGACAAGCTGATTCTAGTACCGTAACTGCAGTAATTGCCCTAAACCTTGTCTGTGTGAATGCAATTGGTCATCAGAGATTCCATACAGATTTTATACAATCTAATGGGGGTTACAACTTTGTATTATATGAAAACGTTTAATTTACAAATCTTAATCTTCTCATTCAGCAAGACTCTGAGTCTCAGCAGGGAACATATATACAGCAACAAACACATAAGGACACGCTCTAAATCCATTGTACGCATGCACTCATGTCCACATATACGTACAGAAACCCATTTCTTACTAATCCGCAGCCCAGTGCCCTCTTTCATGTATTATTTAAAAAGCAAACACTTTATCCCTCTTCTTCACTGTAGTTCAGCCCTTGTTACCTGGTCTCATCATTTTATGGCCAATGGTTAAAAAAAGGGATTCTTGCTTAAATATTTCATAACGTCACCATTTGAGCCCATGACACAGATTTATCTGACATCCATATTTAAATCGTTTATATTTTTTACCACACAGACATATAAGAAAACAATAATCATGATAGACATTTATAGTGACTGAAAATAGCAATACCTTTACATTTGATAAAAATACATACCGTTTCAATGAGATACACAGATGCAGGCCCATAGTATGTAATAGTAAATTTGGATGAGCTGTTAACAAATGTGTCAGCAAGGTTATGTAAAGGATACATTGTACTAATAGTGCATTTTCCTTTACTTAAGGCCCTTAATCTACTATCTTCTTCTTCTTCTTCTTCTTCTTTCGGCTTTTCCCGTCAGGGGTCGCCACAGTGAGTCAACCTTCTCCATCTAACCCTATTCTCTGTATCTTCCTCTCTCACACCAACTACCTTCATATCCTCTCTCACTACATCCATAAATCTTCTCTTTGGTCTTCCTCGAGACCTCTTGCCTGGCAGCTCCAATTCCAGCATCCGTCTACCAATATATTCACTATCCCTTCTCTGAACATGACCGAACCATCTCAGTCTGGCTTCTCTGACCTTCTCTCCAAAACATCGAACATGTGCCGTCCCTCTGATAGACTCATTCCTGATCCTCTCCATCCTGGTCACTCCCAAAGAGAACCTCAACATCTTCATCTCTGCAACCTCTAGTTCTGTCTGCTGTCTTTTGGTCATTGTAACAGTTTCTAGTCCAAACATCATCGCTGGTCTCACCACTGTCTTGTACACCTTTCCTTTTATTCTGGCCGATAGTCTTCTATCACATAGTACCCCTGACACTTTTCTCCACCCATTCCAACCTGCTTGGACCCGTCTCTTCACCTCTTTTCCGCACTCTCCGTTGCTCTGGACTGTTGACCCTAAGTACCTGAAATCCTCCAGCTTCTTGATCTCCACTCCCTGTAGCCTCACCGCTCCACCCGAGTTCCTCTCGTTCACACACATATATTCTGTCTTGCTGCGACTAACTTTCATTCCTCTCCTTTCCAGAGCATACCTCCACCTCTCTAGATTTTCCTCTACCTGTTGTCTGCTCTCACTACAGATCACAATGTCATCTGCAAACATCATGGTCCATGGGGATTCCTGTCTAACCTCATCTGTCAGCCTATCCATCACCATTGCGAACAAGAAGGGGCTCAGAGCTGATCCCTGATGGAGTCCCACCTCCACCTTGAACTTCTCGGTTACCCCTACAGCACACCGTACCAGTGTCTCACAGCTAGCATACATGTCCTGCACCAGTCTAACATACTTCTCTGCCACTCCAGACTTCCTCATACAATACCAGAGCTCCTCTCTTGGCACCCTGTCATATGCTTTTTCTAGGTCTACAAAAACGCAATGTAACTCCCTCTGGCCTTCTCTGTACTTTTCTATTAGCATTCTCAACGCAAATACTGCATCTGTAGTACTCTTCCTAGGCATGAAGCCATACTGCTGTTCACAAATGCTGACTTCTGCTCTCAGTCTAGTTTCCACTACTCTTTCCCATAACTTCACTGTATGGCTCATCAACTTTATCCCTCTGTCGTTGCCACAATTCTGCACATCCCCTTTATTCTTAAAAATAGGCACCATCACACTTTGTCTCCATTCTTCAGGCATCTTCTCACTCTCTAAGATCCTGTTGAATAATCTAGTCAGAAAATCTACCGCTGCCTCTCCTAGACACTTCCACACCTCCACAGGTATATCATCAGGACCAACTGCTTTTATATGAATATTGGAATTTTATCACTTGACCATATTTCAAATTCCATATCACACAAATGATCATTTTATTTAGACTCTCCCTCATGATCTGGGTAATGGATGACTACATCATTGTTTGCTTTAGTTCCTCTTTTCAACAGCATGATCTGTTTAGTCACTGCTGTATATTGTAGATAAATATTTTTTGATCATCCACTTTAAGCAATTACATATTTGTGAATGCAAAAAACACAGTAAAAGATTTTGTGGCCTTCTGAATGCAATGAATTACTTTTGAAACAGTGAAATGATTATGCCCTGTTTGAAGTTTAAAAGTCATTTGTCAGATACGGTTTTCTCACAGATCACAGTGGGGATCTGAAGAAATCATATGGGATTTACACTGACAATTTTGAGGATAATAAAATGTTAGTTTGGCTAAAATATGTAGAGAGCAGACAAAGACAAATATGAGGACAACAGCATTAGTTACAACAAAGTCAATGCCAAAAAATTATAAACTCATTTTCCAACTAAACATAAGACGATGTATTGGATTTTAATCCCTCCCTCCATCACCAAGCACCAGATTTTCAAACTACAGAAGCAAAAGGCTTCCAAAATCATGGAGCTATATTAGCATTTGGGCACATAATTAACATAAGGCATAGATTAACAGATGCAGCATAGTTTTGATAAGTAGCAGAGAGTTCAAAGGGAAAAAAAAGACAACAGCAAAACATAGTGATGCCAAACATGTGTATGGATGAATGCTAGTTACATTTGTGGTTTGCTGATGTTGAAAAGAAAAATACAGCTACTTAAAAAAGAAGGCCTCTTTTCCCGCAACACAAGAGACCTAGTCTTCAAGCATGATAGAGTAAATGGATTATAATCTGCTTGTTGTGGCCTTTTAGCACTGGTTTGATAGTTTTTAATAATCTTAATAGTCTAATTCTTATGACTTGGACATTTAAGTGTTTAAATTCACAATATGAGCAGCATCCTTTGTTGATATTGTGTCAAACTAATCTGAAATGAGGACACATCAAGGTAAGTGTGTGATTGACAAAACAACTGGAAAATAGACAGCTGTTTAAAGCTGCCTATTTTCCAGTTGTTGAAGCATTTTCACTGAAAACAAATGGTTGAGTGGCACTATTTTATTATTGTGTTGAATACTGTAATTACAAAACTGTCAATCAAATTCAAGAGTAATGAAAGAAAACATTGTACCATGGTGTGGGGGATCCTTCTATGTGTTGCAATCCAATGAATAGAATTTATCAATATTTTATTCGCATTCCCCATCAAATTGCTGATTTGACGATTAAAGCGAGAAACATCTATCATCTTTTGCTAATTTCCTGTTTATGTCGATCGTATTTGGTCCTTCCAAAGAAGGCCGTTGACAAAACTGACACCCCTGGCCAAAGCAGTTTTAATAAGTCCCAGTTGACACAGCTGTAGCTCTAACAGAGTAACTGTGTTGTAATGCTTTGTCAGGCTCAACAGAAGTCTATCCCCTTGAGTGAGCCCCTTTTCGCACAGCTAGGTCAGCAGTACACAGAGCTTTCATTTTTGTACAAAACTCGCACATGTTCTTTTGTGTGAATTTGAGCATTTTATTTACGAGAGGATTTTTATCCTCCAGGCTGGTTCCACTCATCAGTGCTTTTGCAGTCTTTAAAACAAGACTCAAACATCAAATCCTGCTTTTCAATAGACTTAATGGAAAAAATTAAATGGGCATCCACAATCATCTTGAGATAATTGTCATTCACCTGAGTAATTTTTAATTTCTTTAAAAAAATTTAATTAATTTATTCATGAATTGGGAGCAACTTCACGAATAAATAATCCTTCTGTTATATGAAGACAAAATAGTCATCAATCAAGTTTGCATTATGTTATCTTTATGTAATGCTTGACATTTATTAGTATGGACATTAGCAGGACAAGCATCTAGTCTCATAAATCAGTCAGTTTTTGAGCCTTCAACACAATATGTTAAACAAAAAAAAAGAAGCTGCTTATCAAAAAAAATAGCAAACAAATACATATGTACACTTTCCTCGGTTCACTATGTTTCTTAATCATTATATTATATTTGTTGGGTAATGAAGTAAATATAACTCTTGACAAGAATGTGGCAAGTCATTTGGACATTGAGTTAATCTCTACTTATCTCAAACTAAATCATATAGGCAAAATATAAGAACTTTGAACCAAACAGAAAATTTTCATTGAAAATCAATGATGGCAACTGCACAGCAAACTACATTTACACAGCTTATCAATTAAAAGACAAAAAATATCAACCCGGTAATTGGAAAGTAGCATAAGATGCACGTACCTCTTCCTGTGCTGTAGTGCTGCAGCTTGTCACTGTACACTGCTTCCTTGGTATATGCCCTTTTCCTAAGGATCATTTAATATTAAGAATAGACAGAAGATGTCAAGAGGACAGAGGACCAAAAAACATTTTTTCTGTTCACTTTACTTTATATTGCGTGAGCGTAACACGGCTTAAACTAAATCAGTTGCACAGCTTTAACATTGGACCGATGGAGTTTATCAAAATGGGCTGAGATTTAATAATCCCCTAGATATGATTTCTGCCTGCTTTTCATCTGTCTCCTCTGCCTCAGAATCAAAAGAGCCTAGCTGATTTCTTGATCGCTTGATTTAAACTGCACACAACACTGCTGGAAATTTGACCTTCGTGTAGATGAAGGGGAACATGAAGCTGTCACATTGTGGGCGGAATTACATCCTAATCTATTCCAAATTAAGAGTAAAAAAGCAGGCAGGAATCTAAAGTGAAAACATGTTATTTAACTAAACCAAGCATAATATTATATCCACACCAGGGAATATAAAAAGAAACGTGAGGCACTACAAAAACAGAAAGAGATCAGATAAACATCAAAATAAGACAATAACAAAATAATTACAACGCAACCTATAACACAACAAGAGACAGTTTCATATCATGATGGCAGGAAGAACGCAGATTCGATGGGCACAGGGGAAAGAGATTGATGACAATGACTGGTTTACACACAATTGAAGACAATAAACCAGAACCAATGTAATACCAGCAACAATTGAGGGAAAATTGCATTACAAAGATGTGTCAAGGATTTGACCCAAAACATAGGGCATGAGTACTAAGAAAACGAAAATGACACGTTTGGGAAAAACATGGAAAGAATACTGAGAGGGTGAAATAGAAGTCAAGAGTGTCATACTTAAACCTGATGTGTTAAAATCAGACATACATGATTTTTTTCAATTTGACTAGAGTAAGTCATTGGAGTAAAGGTGTATCTGATAGGTGAAAAATGTGTAGTAGATATGGAGATCTGTTAGAGGGTCAATAATAAAAGAATGGTCATGCGAAGGATTCGATTGTACATGCAGTGATATTAGGATTTTAATTAGAAAGCAGATACACAGGGTGTGTCCAATCCAATCAAATTTGTACACCTATTAGAACTGATTTTCAAGCCACATTGTTGGACTTTACTGAAAAACAAGTAAAATGACTGACATCAGAAAAGATATCCTGGCTGCTTTTATGTGACTAAAAATGAGCAACATAATTTAGATATGGTCATCGGGCAACTCCCTGCATTTGATACACTTCCCTAGTCCAACCGCTTGAGATACAATGCCGCCTGCATTGATCTTGGATCAGTCAAAAGTTACTGCCTGGTAAAGGGCAGTTTTTCCTTGCTATTGTTGCCCAGTGCTTGCATATCAGGGAATCTTTCTGTAAAAATAATTTCAAGGGGTGTGGTCCAGACCTCATATGTATATGTATATGTATATGTATATGTATATGTATATGTATATGTGTCAGGTTTATCTGTAATGGGGTTGGAGTTTGACAATGTCATCATTTTAAAATCCTGGTGGCTGCAATTTAGTCAGAAAGTGAACTGTGCTGATAAAAAACCACAATGGCTCAGATGTCTCATTTCATCCACATGAACTGAGGAGAATGAGGGCAGCAAATTTTGTTTACGCGACTATTTCCGAATATAGACAATTCAATGTGCTTTTAGGCTATAGCTCATTAAACAGAAAAAAGGTGAGAGAAAAAGTAATTGAAAGTGGACATTGCAAAATGAGGTAGGTAGTGTAGTGTAAGCGAAGGGTCATTACAACAGCAAAGTTTAATTTGGAGGATAAACCTGAAATTAACTTGTTGGAAGGAAACATTGCAATTATCTTTCAAACTTTGCAGCACATTAGGTATTAGGTGAGAGAAACATAGAGGAAAGAAAAACATTGCTACTATACCTGCTGCACACAATGGAGATAGCAACAAGGGAAACAATAAAGACCACACCAGCCGCTGCTGACCCCGCAATCAAAGGAAGCTGTTCCCTCAGCTCTGATTTGAAGTCATCTAAATTGCACAAATAAAAAAAAAAAAAAAATACAGAGTCATAACGAAAAGCAGGAACTATGAAGATAATTCCTGGATATTAACTTTGATATGTTTATTTTCAAAAAAAAAAAAAAAAAGTTGCTTGTGTAATCTCCCAGCATGAAATACTATATGGTAATGTTTAAGCACATCTAACATCAACATTCAATAAAAGTCCTACAAAATCCTGTTTGTTCTCATTGGACAAGTACATAAGCCTGCCAAGTGACAGTGTGCATAATCAGTAAATCAGTGCCTGTGAACATAATCGGTCTTTGGAAAAGGTAAATGTCTTTTTTTCATTTATATGTTTGAGTGTGT
Source organism: Fistularia commersonii (assembly GCF_037954325.1). Lineage (NCBI taxonomy): Eukaryota > Metazoa > Chordata > Actinopteri > Syngnathiformes > Fistulariidae > Fistularia > Fistularia commersonii. Next base: position 2,070,485 of record NC_141308.1, read on the forward strand.
GGGGGGGTGTGTGTGTTTCCTCTTATGGGAGAGGAATGTATATGAGAGATTGGGAGACAAAAAACGCCTAAACAGAATGGCTTGACAGGGTGGAAGAAGAAGATAAACTTTTCTGTATCTCTTTGTTGAAAGGTGCTGACTGAAATCAATCTAGGCTTTGCCCAACTATTTGTCAGGTTGTGTTTGAAACAGCAAAAGGGAAAAAAAAAGGGAAACAGAGGAATAGGAAAGGATGATGCAACCGTCTTCTCTGTTGTCATACATGCCTAAAGAGCAGACAAGAAGATGCACCTCGGAATGCTGTTTCTCACGTGTGAAACAAATCTCCACCACCAATCTCACCTAGAGTCTAATATTCTTTTTTTTTCCTGGGGGCAGACTGATGTTAGTTCAGAGGACTGCCTAAATGGTTGTCTGAAAACCCTACACAGCAGAATCCCTGCTTATCTTTCTTGTGTGCAGGTCTTAAAGTGACTTTGGCAGCAGGCAACACAGGAGCTAATGCAATGCACAATTTAGCATGCTGCAGGCAAATTGGCAGCTGCTAAATCCAATTCCCCGTGTAGAATGGGCCTATTGGATTAAAGTGATAAAAGAAGGACTAATGCATCTTCAGAGCTGTGAGAAAGCTGGGATATATGAAGAAATTTATATGACAGAGGTTGCTCACACTTTTATCAAGAATATACAAGCCAAACAATGGGAATGGTGTTTCATGACATTTAACTTCTCAACATTCCTAAACATATATGACATGAGAGGTAAATGCTGCGGATAGACAAAGGAGATACATCTGTTGTTCACTTATATGAGATAGATGATTATCTCTGACAGCCAGAAATCAAACAGCTGCTTGTCCAGTTGTAAACAGTCTCGTGTTGGAATGAATAAATCCTGAAGGCCTTGAAAGCTGGGGAACGGTGACATCAGTCACCTTACTTATGTACCAATCATCCATTTTTCATCACACCTGTCGAGCACACGTAAAATACCTATGTCGCTTGTGTGTGTGTGTGCATGTGTGTTTGGTGTTTGTATGTGTGTGTGTGTGTGTGTGTGTGTGTGTCTGTGACGGAAAAGGGTTGCAAAAGAGCACTTTGCGTAGGCGTATGAAATGTGCTAAGTGGAAGACAAAAAGGATTATGTGTTTTGAGAGCAGACATGGAGTGAGAGTAGCAGTCAGATGGCAAGCTCAAGTCTTCCTGAGATTGTGCAACAGCTTGTCAAGGGGAGAGAGTGAAGGGGCAGGGGGTGGAACTGGGCTGTGATTGTCAGCAGCTCTCTAGTGTCTCCTGCTAATTGCTTTGATGAATGTCATGCTATGGCAGGAAGCCAATGAATGAACTATAAAAGTGTTTATGTGAGCCAATGTGACACATGCATATATTTGCATCTTCTGAGAGAAATATGATTTACAACTGAGGAGGGCAGCAAAGGGGCCATGACGGTGCCTCTAAATCTGTTCTGCACAGGTAAATAGCCAAAATGATCATCCTCATCAGTGTTATTATCATACTCATTTCCACCTCCCTCACAATTATCACCTTTTCATTCAATGGTGCCATTTTCATTTGTTATTATAATGTCAAAATATCCCTCTTGTGTTTCATACATGCTGAGCAGTGGACACTGGACCACAATCTCATAATCCAATAGGGAAAAATGATTATTTGGCCAGCAACATTTAATCAATATAGGTTTAAAGAAGGCTATAATAATTTCAATTCTTATCAACAGAAAACAGATGAAACAAAACCCCTTTGCCATATTACCGGGGGCAGCAAGTGTGAAGCCTATTTTAAGGCCCTTGAGTCTTCAACAATCAATCACAACAAAAAATTATCAACTACCAATCACAGCAGTGCATTCTGGTTTGGATCTCCAACAACAGAAGGGCTGACGGAAAAACCAATTAGCTAAGCATTGTGGATCAAGCACATTTAGTTGCGCAAAGAAAACACACATGGCATTTTACTCATTCAAAGCACTCACATGCACACACTCATATCTCTTCATGAAGGAAATTAATTTAGCTGCAGAAATTGTAGTGCAATCAAACATTGTAGCATCCCTCTATTCCACCTGCTAATAAATATGCAACAACAAATTTTAAGTGAAAATGGAGTATTGCTTGATTGCGTGCATGTATGAGAGAGAGAGACAAACAGGGAGAGAGAGAGAGAGAGAGAGAGAGAGCTGTTTTCCCCCTGGCTCGGCAATTCTTACCATCTGTGAGGGTTTGGAAGCACATCTTGCTGCTGTATTTGCCAAAGCCAGCCACAGTCCGTGCACGCACCTGTACCACATAAACTGTACCCGACCTGAGACCTTCCACACGTGCAGTGTTAGTTTGGCTCCGCAGAATAGTGGAGTTAATCTCTGCATGATCCTGAAAAGAGCAGAACACACAATACATACATTATGGGTGAAAGCATTCAACAGAAAACACATTTTCACAAGTATTCACCCATTTGTCATTGAGATGTATAGCTGCTAGTGATTTCAGAGCCTGTAAATAGGATTTAAGATTTATTTCCTAACTAATTATGATATGGGGCACCCTATTCCATTATATTTATCAGTTCAACAAAACGACACCCTCCGCATTCCCCTCACCTGAGGAATTCCCAAAGCTAAAAGCCAAATCCAAAACATCAGAGCTTCTTATCAAACCCCAACAGGTTTTCTTCAGCCAACATCAAAACAATGGCCATCATATTCATATTTTCTCAAAACTGACATTTTCCATCTCAGAAACCAAAGATTCTCATTAAGAGATCTACATGTTCTTATCAATACCTTTTCTCATCTATCAGCAGTGTGTTGCCTGTAACCTATTAAAAGATATTGGAACCAAGCACCAAACAAATCCACTCGACAGCAACAACAACAATTATGCCCCACCTGTCATGGCACCAAACAGCTAAATATAAATATTATCCAGATTTCAGCTTATAAAGCCCAAATTTACACTTTGACCTATCACACTTTGAAATTTAGTACCGTTGCCTGCACTCTGGAATACAAAAAAAGGCGCTATTCTGCTTATTTATGGAAGTAATCTGCTCATTTGAGAGCCATGTTGATTGATGTATGCGGTATGTTCTGCTAAAATTGTTGCCACTGCTTTTGTGTCTTTGTTATACTGAAACCTATGCAGCACTTTGAAATGGTTACTTTGAAAAGTGCTTCATTAATGCATTCTTAATTACTTTATATTTATGTTGGGTTAAAACATTGAATTATTGGAATGTCTGTTTCATAGTGCCTGCCAACCGAATCCGGGAGCTTTACCTTTCTGTCTTGAGGCTCAAGAGAGACCGTCAAGCTGTCTGCTGCAGTGTGAAGTTTGGGGCTTGCTGGTGGTATCTGCTGTGGGGGATCAGTAATTACTTAGGACTGTCACCTTCTCCGAACCCAGAGTGAATATGACAGCCAGAAAATAAGACTGCACCTACACTACGACACTCATTGCTGCAGGCTGCTGATAGCTAGATGAAGACATACTGTACAGAGGGGAGTGGGTGGGCAGTTGAAAGTGCAGGGACTGTGTCAGTAAAAACAGTGTTCATACGGCCAAGTTCTTTTAAGCTTGCAAAACATAAGGCAGTTTAATATTGTGCTACTTTATAATGCAAGTATGTTTGCTCTGAGAGAATATTAATGCAAAATCCAAGTTGACAGAAGTACTGAGTGGAAAAAGTGCAAGGGGGGAACCAAGCGGGGGCTGGGTGACAGATGATGGTAGGACGCGATAAGAAACTCCACGCAAAAGCAACCCAGATCGAAATCATTATCTAATCTGATTGAATCGTTCTGGCTGCTCCGCTATTGAGCAGATGAGGTAAATGGAGCTATGGGCCCCCTTCTCCCCCCACGCCCTCACGCCATTCCACGTACACATAATAATATGTGCAATCACATTAGCTGTTATTGAACACTCTTGGCCTGATGAAGACAAAAATTTAGGATTGAAATGGGAGCGCTGTGCACCAACAGTCTTTCATTCTGCGTCACACAGGGCACCCATGATTATGAATGAAATGCTGCAAGAAACAGGTTTAGCGAGAGTTTAATAATTGGACCAAAGCTTTGTACATTAGATGGCACAATCATAACAATTTTCCAGTCAGTTGCAGAGAGAAATTCTTAAATTTGGGATTCTAATTTGGGATTAAAGCTGGAGCTTGGAATTTGGAAGGGCGGGGCTAAAAAGAAGAAATAAAGTTCCATGAAAGACCAGAACTACAGTAACCTGCTAAAGGGCATGGATAAGGGCACATGAACCACTTTGGGTCAGGGTTTACCTACTCCCACTATCAGTCATTCTGCATTTTTCCAGACTGCACCCCCATCTGTTGAATTTGAGGACAGGTGAGCAAACAGATGGCAAACCGCCAATGGGAGCGCATCCCTTGAGGGAGCACCAGCTTGGAGTGGCCCTTTCATGCTGCCAGTCAAATGGGATTATATGACACACACACACCCACATCTGCCACTTAAAATGAGCTGGCATTTGGCATTACAGAAGGCTTAGGGATAGCCAATAAAAAGCTATGCCAGGGGGAACTTCCAGCCATGAGAGGTCCCTTCCTGCTGCCAGTCAAATGGCGATTAGACGGACCACACCCTAACCTGCTGAAACAAAGACAGGGTTGCAGGTATACAGGCAGATGGTAGGGCAACCAGTTGAAAACACAGCCAAGGATGATGGACAGGAAGCGTTTCGGGGGTGGGTGGTATCTACAACATGCCCATGTTTCAAGTAATGGGGAACGCACAATAGACATGTTCTAACATTCTCCAGTGTGTCTATGTGTGTACATGTGTATGTGCGTATATGTGAAGGCCTGTTTTTCCAAAATACCAACCACACAAAATGGCCGCAGCATGGCTACTTGGCAAAAGGCAATCATGGTGGGATACCATGTGTCCTCTTCACATGGTCTCTCTCTCCCTTTCTCTCTCTCTCTCACACACACACACAAACACACACACAGACACATTGAAAAAAAAAAAAAAAATTCATTTATCATCTGTTATGCCAACACTGTTGGAACATGATTGAAGTAAGCAGAATAAATAAACCGTATGTATGTTCATGATTTAAATTAAACATCTGAGATCTGAAAGCACGGGAAAAAAAAGTGAGAATGTGGGTCATAAATAGATTAGATTCATTTCAAATGCAGACATTTACCACAATGTAACTTATAATCTGAAAAAGCAAATAATATCATTTTGCTTGCAAACTTAAGTGTGATCATGGGTTTAATACCCTTTGTAGAAAGTAGATACAATAATTAAACAATGACTCTTGTTATGATTCATAGAGGACATGGGAGATGAGAAAAATAATCAGATGTACAGTAAATGTGAATGTGTGGAATGTAAATTGTATGTGTGTAATGTATGTTTACCTATTTTCCTTGATGTTTGCAGCTACCTTTGAGATGAAAATAGAAAACGGGTCACAAATCCATTGGAGGAAATGTGACCCTTCCACTTGGGTTCTCTTCAAAGGAATTGTTAATAATATGTGAAATAAAGGGAGGATTCACGAATACAAATAATGCAGTATAACGATCTGTTTTGTGTTGATCGTGGTAAAAAACTAAAAGGACTACAATAATTAATTTCAAACACCATTGCAAAACAGCGCTGCTGTCCTACAGAATGGATACATCAGAAAAACTAATAACAATTATCCCAGCCTCTCAAACACACCCTCAGTCTCTGACACCAGCTCACATAGAACCATCAGTAACCATAGCCAGTGGCTGCTCTTCTCCAGCCATAATGGAGGGTCTGACCCCTGCTATGCTGAGTTATTTTCACTCTACCCAAATTTTTAGGCAACTAAAGGGGCAAAAGAAATATGAAAAATATAGGAACAACCATGGGATTTTTCCTCTCTCAAACTTTTTAATCTATTTCACTATGCTGCCTAATTTAGAGCTCACTAGAACTAATTATTTTATAATAAAAAGGTGGTGTGAAAATTGGAAATTAATCCATGTTTCATAAAAGGTCCTAAACAGTCACGATAGCTTTAATATAAAATTACCAAAATGTAAAGAAATACACAATTGATGAATTAACTCCTGCTACAAAGGAGAACATGGTTAAAATGTGACTTTGTTTCTTTTTTTGACTTCTGACTGACTGAAAGTAACAAAATTGTTAAGCTTATTGAAGTTTATTGTAATTGTTGAAGTTCGAAAACCTGCAGTATACATGCCCCCTTAGGTACACTACATTTCCTTTTTTTTTTTTTTTGATTATTTTTATATCACCATTTTTTGTATTTTGTATCAGAGTTGAAGTAAAAAATGTCACCACTATTCCTCTCTTTTTCAAAATCAGACTTGGGACCATTGTAACATGGCTTTGACAGTCTCTTAAAATATGTAACTAAACTATGTATTTAACATTTGTTCAAACGACAAAAACATTGTTGTTACACGATTCAGCCCCCCCCCCCCCCCCCCCCCCCCCCCCAAATATCCAACTATACTGTTCAGTGATAAAAAAGCAGAAGCTCACCCCTTAGTATGAAACTGTCATGTTGCAGGAGACATTGCCATTGTTAATGGGTGTTGGAGGCCTCCGGTGAGATGAAGAATACAGCAGGACAGCTCTCTGCTGTGCTTAAGACTATCTGACTGTGCTCGTCATGCTGAGACAATCAACTCCAGAAGCCTAACAGTGTGACTACTCTCAGAATAATGCAGGCAATGGCTAAATGCATAAAAAGAAGGACAGGGTAGTAAGGCCATTTTGCATAAAAGCTATTTTTATAGTTGCATTATCCAGAAGATAAGTTACCCACAGCACTGGGTAAAAGTGGGAGTGTGCAAGAGAGTGTGTTATAGACAGGCATCCTCCCATATTTTTTCATGAGTAAAGGGTTGCATTACCAATTTACAGCTTGAACTTTCAGATTTTCTGGACCTCTGAAGCATCAAAGAAATCAGTGGAGTTCAACTTTGATGGACTGTATTATAATTTCATGCTACCCCCGAAGAAACAGGTACACCAAGCATGAAGGTAAGTGTCCTCGGCCAAGGTATGCGATACTTGGAATTTATGTGAACTTTTTGTGTAATGCAAATGCATAAAAACTATTTAAGATTCCCTTTCTATTCATGTGCAAACAGAAATCACCGGCGGGGATTTTGAGAGGAATGCTTGCTAGAAGCGAAGCCCTATCAGGTTCTTTTAATTTTTATCCATAAACACTAGTCAAGTGGAGTTTTAATATAGACAATGTACAAAAGGAGACTGATTGGAATTCTTTAACCATGGGGATTGTGGAGGAAATGGCAGGTTCATTTTTGAGGAATTTCTCAGCCTCCCAAGACAGTTGCATAGGAAAACTCCTTTACTGGTCAAGTGCACGCTTTGTTCCTTTGTATAATTTTAAAATCAACATATTTTCTAGTCATCTATTTGCCTCTCGTGTATTATTTTAACCTGACTTCCATGTATGTACTGTACCACCACAATCTGAATGGTCCCACAGGCTGGATCTACACTCTAGTGTAGGTTTCAGCACTAGCAACCTTCCTTGATATAACCTCATGGATATTGTGATATCATTGTTTTGGAGAATCAATAACAGACTACTGTATTGTTTCTCTTTCTCTTAGCTGATCCAATGCTTCTATGAATAAGGCAAATATTGCACATTCAGGCTTTGAACATTGAACAGGAATATAAAAAGTGCAGTGTTTGCCTCCTGTAGGACACCTTTTTCTACGTGGATCTGAATTGAATGATTGATTAGTTGTTATTAAAAGAAAACACATTTTGCTAAGTGTCACACTTAGGAAAGTACATTCAGACAGAGGTAGACAGTTCAGCTTATCCTCTGTGCTACTGGAATTATCCCTGTGGGCAATTAATAATCTTGTCCTTGTTAATTCACTAATTATGCTTTGCTCATCTATTTGCTTGAGGACAAGCTAAATAAACACCAATAGGATTACATTTCATTGATATTCATGAGCTAATGGGAGGTATCAATGCTATTTACCCAACACTAAGCTGTCTGGCAGATATGGTTTCTAAGGGCCATGGCAGTTGGAATCAATGTCATAACCTGTGCAATGCCAGAGGGCTTGCAGCACAAACATAATTTAAAAACAGTATTGTCTCTAAATCCAAAAATTAATTGTTTGATGTGAGTTGTGAACATCAATTCCATAAACCTTAACCTTCCTCGTCTTCTCCTTTCTGCTTTTTCCTTCAGGGGTCGCCACAGCAAATCAACCTTCTCCATCTAACCCTATTCTCTGTATCCTCCTCTCTCACACCAACTAACTTCATATCCTCTCTCTACATCCATAAATCTTCTTTTTAGTCTTCCTCTAGACCTCCAGCCTGGCAGCTCCAATCCCAGCATCCGTCTACCAATATATTCTATATCCCTCCTCTGTACATGACCGAACCATCTCAGTCCAGCTTCTCTGACCTCTCTCAAAAACATCTAACGTGGGCTGTCCCTCCAATAGACTCATTCCTGATCCTATCCATCCAGGTCACTCCCAAAGAGAACCTTAGCATCTCCATCTCTGCAACCTCCGACTCTGCTTCCTGCCTTTTCTTCAATGCCGCTGTCTCCAAACCATACAGCATAGCTGGTATAACCACTGTCTTATACAACTTTCCTTTCATTCTGGTTGATATTTTCTATCGCATAGTACCCATGACATTTTCTCCACTCATTCCAGCCTGCTTGAACTTATTTCTTTACCTCTTTTCCACACTACCCATTGCTCTGGATCTTTGACCCTAAGTACTTGAAATCCTCCAACTTCTTGATCTCCACCCCCTGTAGCCTCACCATTCCACCCAGGTTCCTCTCATTCACACACATATACTCTGTCTTGCTGCGACTAATCTTCATTCCTCTCCTCTCCATAGCATACCACCACCTCTGTAGATTTTCCTCAACCTGTTCCCTGCTCTCATTACAGATCACCATGTCGTCTGCAAACATCATGGTCCATGGAGATTCCTGTCTAACCTCATTTGTCTGCCTGTCCATCACCACTGCAAGCAAGAAGGGACCCAGAGCTGATCCCTGATGACGTCCCACCTCCATCTTGAACTTCTCTGTTACAACTACAGCACACCGCACCACTGTCTCACTGCTAGCATACATGTCCTGCACCAGTCTAACATACTTCTCTGTCACTCCAGACTTCCTCATACAAAACCAGAGTTCCTCTCTCAGCACCCTGTCATATGCTTTTTCTGGGTCTACTACTTACCTTCTCTGTACTTCTCTATTAACATTCTCAAAACAAATACAGCATAAACCTTAACCAGAATGCGTTTATTAAGTAAGTCATCAAAAATAAAAATGGGGTAAAAAAGTGTACAGCCTGATATTTCATGTTTTTAATGAGCTGAAAATAGATAAAGTTAAACCAACTATTTCTAAAGGCAGGAAATGTACAAGAAAAAGAAAATGTGCATGATCAACCTTGCTATACCTATCGATCAACTTCAGGAGGACAAGAGCCCGAACAAAAACCTAGACTATCCTATCTCACTGTATCATTATTTCAAAGGCCTTAGGAAAAGCCTATAGGTCAATACTGAAGCAGCATAGGCTCTGTGGTGTTGGGCTGGTGACTTAATAAAGCAGACGCATTGTGTGTCAGCAGACTGGTCGATATGATTCCCCCCAGATGCAATGCATTTTCACAGCAGGACAGGTTAGTGCACCAAGCATTGTGGGCCTAGAACAGAGGCCAACCTTCACTTCATCTGCAGCAGAAACCAAAGAACAGTGGGAGAGACAGAGCAAACACAGTGAAGGAACATGTTATCAACCCAGGGGATTCTGCTACCAAATATCCGGAAGATTTGCAGTTTGCAATGCTTGTATCTGTTTTCACAGTGGAGTATTTTCTCACAGGTGGACTCTTAAAATGTTGAAAAAGAAGCTTCAGACCTATTTTTTCTATTTTCATTCTTTCAAAATCCTTTTTTTTTTAATTCATTTTTCATAATACCTGTTTGTCTAATTATAGTATCAGTTAAGAAATCTCACACTTGTCTGCTATTAAAATGTGCTCTGAAAGAAAATTTGTATGCAACTCCCTGGTAAATATTAAAATGAAAGGTCAGTCTAAGACCTGCTTATGAACAACTTTCAGTCTAGAATAACTAACATATTAAGTGTATGTATCTACCACATGCACGCACACACACATATTCACAAAACCCTTTATCTCACCTTCTCATAGTAGCGCAGCTCATAGTCCAAAATGATACCATTGGGTTGTTCAGGTTGTGGCCATGACAGAGTGAAGCTATTCATAGTGGAGCTAATTTGGTGCATGATGGGAACAATGGATGGAGCTGTGAGGGAACAAAAATAGAAACATGAGATCAATAAATTTTCATACAACAACAACAACAATAAGCCTTCTACAAATACAATAAGAATTCTACTACTTATCATAATAACAATCCTATTTCTTAATCCGCATGTGCCTGTGACCAAGTACCCTGGAGCCCTTAACAAAGTCACTCCTAATTGTCCAGCATTCAACTCGCCACTGTGTGTTCTTCAGGATAAGGTGTGCAAGTCACAGACTCAAGAGGTTCCACACAGAAAGACCCTCAGCTGTTATCCAAAATGTGCATTTTCAAACACAAATAAGCAAACTCATTTGCTTATTTGTGTTATTGCTTAGCTTTTACATTCTAATTATTTTGATTCAATAGACAAATGTAAGCACTATGCATTACATATGCCCTTGGGCTGAGTAGGTCAGCTTTACTCTTAAATAAAGGTATGATTCTGACTGAAGTTATTCATCAGACAAATTTGTGAACATACAAGCACTTTTGATAAAAAAAAATATTTGCTGATGAAGATAAACTCTTTGGTGTTTGTATGCATGATTGGAAATAAATCCCCACCACCATGTCTGCAGGGTAAATAGAACCCACCACAATCCCTTGCTCTATATTTTGAGCCGATGAGCTTCTTGGCTCATAGTCTGCTCACTGCTGATGTCTAGTTTTTGCTCCACCTGGTCTCCACTTGCCAGATTTCTGAAGAAATCACTTTTACAAAAGCATATGATACAGTCTTTGTACGGAATTCTCCGCTTATTTCACTTCTTCTTGGTTATTCTATTTCTTTTCTTTCTCTTGATATTAAGGGCCCACTCAATGATAATGAAGTTTTCAAAGGAGTGAAGACCTCCTTCTTCTAGCTTGCAGATCACGTTTGTAATGAAAATGAATAATCCCACAGTGATATGATCTGGATAAACATTTCCCTTTTGAGTGTTTGATAATTGCCTAAAACATAACCAGTGATTGGTTTCTGATTATACAGTCAGTGTGAAAGAATTCTGTTATGTCAGCCATTTAGAATTCTCACCTGCCTCCGCCACCCCCGGCCCACTCCCAATCCCCACCCACCCCTTAAACCTCAGACCAAGTATTTGGGCCAAGTTTGTGCACTTCAGCCTGTATCCCCATCAGGAAGGTTCACGCACCACTGACCAGGGTTAGGGCTGCCTGGGCCGCATTATCAATTACTGGCCACAGGCACACATTGTTCCTGACAGACCCAAGGGAGGAGCAATCTAAAAGAAATTCCTGCAGTGGAAGAAGGGGCTGTTGAGCTCCAGGCAAAAATCTTGGTTCAAACTCCACCTGTCTTTTTAGATGTATACAGAGCAAGGCAACAGTTTTCACTTCTGTAATATTACACTTTTCACTGAGTAATAATGTCTGCCACTGAAATGACGGCAGTTGTTTTAACTGATTTGACTGATGAAGTACTTTAGCGAGTTGAAGAATAAAGACATCATTGTCACAGTAAGAATTCCACTGTTTGTTGAGTCCATTATTTTGGCAGAAACTTTGTGTCAGACATCTTTGTCTATATTTAATTGTCTATATTTATTTGTCTATATTTGTCTATATATAAATTTGTCTATATATATCTGTGCAATATTCAGAACTGTGCAATATTTCATTTCATAACAGCTACACTACAATTTTTTCCTTTTATCATACTATTGTGCACTCCTTACCTCACTTGTTACTTATTGTTACCTCACTTGTACACTTATAGTTTTATCACTTGTTTACTAAGACACTTTATAGTTTCACTGAGACACTTATAGTTTATAGTTTATTTTTATTTCTAATTCTGCCTTTTTCTTTTTAATATTTATTAATGCTATATTTTCTGTAACTCTGGCACAACAATTTCCTTCGGGATTAATAAAGTTGTTCTTATCTTATCTAATCTTATCTTATACTATAAAATTTATGTTTAACCCCTGGTAAAACACTGAGTTAATGAATAAATAATATAATAATAAACAAGTAAATAATTACTATAAAAGAAGTCTATCTGTGTGTCATTACAGGTCACTGTAAATTTCATCTGTGCAAAATTTGTTTTATTTGTGACAAACACTGCTTGAGTATCTTGCCTTCATCTTTTTACCTGATATAATAATCTTCTCCATTCTGTTTCAGATTCACAAATCTACTAAACACTTTGTTATGTAAACATGACTTTATATGCACTTCCACAAAACACGGCAATGACCTGATGCTTATGGACAGCTTCCCGTGTGTCTGGAAGCCCCTCTTATGGTCATTAAACCCCGCAGCATGTATCTGTGATGTTTTGATAGTCTCTCATACATTGCAAACCTATGATAAGAGGCCCCCTTTGTGCTTTTACTGCAAGGAGATTTAATTTATTTGATTATTAACAGACAGTGAGAGTTGTCCCCATAAGTGCCCTTTCTCCAAATTTCCATACTTCAAATCAATTGCTTGATCAAATAGAAAACACATACCTAAATATAAATACATCACTCTCCTAAATACCTGTAAAAGTAGACTTTTAAAAAAAATATTATTTTATTTTATCAATTTATTTTACTTTTATTACATGTGCAGAATGCTCCAAACATCCAGCAGATACTGTATATGCTGATAAGTTATACATGTTACCCTACAATTGTGTGAGGTCACCCATTTCGATTCATTCCTGCAAATATTTGCTCATGCAAATGTTTTTTCATGCTTATTTGTTTCTTGCAAATATTTTTTCTGGCCGGGCTCATGGTAGTTCCAGAGCAAGACCTTTGGAAAATGACCGCCGTAAAATGAAAACAACTCTCCAGTAATACTTATCAATTACAGAAAAGTTACCTTGAACACAGGTTACATTTTACTAGTAAATAAAATGCAACTTTGAAAATTCTGAAAATCTGATGCCAAGTTTACATTTACGTTTTCGGTAATCATTCATTATCGGACAGCTGCTGACCATGTGTGCAAAGTGGAAATGCAAATGAGAGATGAATAGAGAAAATGTGTCCTAGTGTGTGCACTTGTGTCTGTCAGAGGCAGTCAGAGACAATGTGTCATGCCTGTATGAGGGTGAGGATCAGCCCAATGACACACCGCTCTCCCTTCCAACAGCGTTCGCCACTGTCACCCTGGGACCATGACACTGACAGTGATTGGTGACTGTGTCCTGCACTCCTCTCTCCTCCCTGCATCCCTCCCATCCCTTGGTCTTGTGCTCCACTTTCATCTGGCCCAACTTGCTGCCCCTGGCTTTTAATGCAGGGCTGGGCTCACCATTAATCAAAGTCAAAACTGAGAAAGAGAGAGAGAGTGAGAAAGGGAAAGAGGTGTAGAGAGGCAGATATCATAAGAAAGTGTGAAGTAAGAAATGAAGGGAGGGAAAGCTTCCCTTTCTTTTTAAAATCAATAATTTTTAAGTCCAACTAAATATCTGTTTCACTGTTTTCTCCGTCAGTACTCCTCCAATAAACTGTCACAATATATCGTCATATACCTTAAAATACTTGATAGCCTTAACTTTGACACTTTATATTTTATTGTATTTCTTATTCTCCCTCCTTCCTACTATTATCTATTATTGTTATGTTTTACTTGAAACTCTGGCACAACAATTTCCTTCGGGATAAATAAAGATGTTCTTATTCTTATTCTTATCACACAGCGGAGAGTTATCACATTAAAATCTGATATAGCATTACAAATTCTTGTCGAAATCTTCTTGTTTGGCAACTGGACTTGAACTTTTTCACTTGAAGACGTTTCCCCCCTCGTCCAAGACACGTATTCAGTTCCAACAACCTGTGGGGAGTTTTCAAATATAAGTGCCAGGGTTTTGGGCGGGTCTAGGTTCTGGTGGCTTGTTATGGAAATTGTACGAGTTGATGGGCAGGAACTATGTCTAAGGGGGTTGTTATTCTAATGGGGTTTCGTTCATTGGGAACAAAGAAGCAACTTTTGTGGGCTTACCTGGATTACAAATGTGAAAAAGTATAGCTAGACAGGTAAGGGAAACCTGTTGGATAGCTCAGTGGTAGACCGCATGATCTTGTTGTGTGGGGTTCTGGGTTCAATTCCTGCCACTGTAAGTCGCTTTGGATAAAAGTATCTGCAAAATAGCAGAACCTGAATCTACATGACCTGAGACTCTGTGGAGGGGGTTGGTTCTGGTGGTGAATCTTTCCTGTTTCTTTGGCGGGTGCAGATGGGCCTTGTCCGTGTGTGCAAATCCCAATAGGACTTTTGTGAAAGGTTGTGTCTGAGGCCCCTTCCTCTCTTCAGAGATATTTTTTATGTTTTGACAAAGATGGCTTCTTTGACTCTATGGCTTCTTTAACTGGCTGTTTTGTCCTTGGGGTGCATCCGTTTTTGTCTCAGAGTGTCGTGCGGTTTGAAATGTACCGGTATATGGTGTTTGTTGAACAACCTTCAGAGTTTCTCCAACACCCTTCAGAGTTTCTCAAAAACAGTTTTCTTTGAGAAACAGTCCAAACATTTAGTAATGAAGTGAGTAGTATATTTTCTGCACTTTATATTTGGTTTCAAGCTGGTCATATCATTTTAGTTCATTTTGTTTATCTGCCACACTGTGAAGGCCAGTCTGTGAAAATATCCTCCTACATGACAACAGCATTGGGCACTTGAGACATTTTTCACATGCTGGGTTTATATCCTAACCCTAACGCAATAACAAGTAAATGCTGTATCCAGCTTCCTAATTCAATACGCAGCACTTTTCCTCAAACTGTCATGCCAAGCAATTTTTGTCCTAAATTTTCACTCTATTATCACCAATCCCACCACTGTTGTGCCTCTTCAAAAAGCAAAAATCTGGGTAACATTAAAATTCAGACTGATTCAGATATGTAACTGAACATCTCTTTCAATGGTTTCTGTGCTCTGAGGATGTTAACATCCGTGACATGCTCTCCAAAACTGTACTGTGAGGCAAATTTGACCAGAGAGTAGCCCTTAAACAAGGTCTACTATGAACACGGTAGAGAAAGCATTTTCTGCACCTATTATTCATCTTATTCACTGGGTAACATGCAGGCGAGCATCCTTTTGTTTTAAACAAAAAGCATATAGATAAATAGATAAATCTATTTCTAGCACATCTGTGGCCGGTTTTGAATAAAAAGCCATAGTGCATATTTTACATAAAATACAAAAAAATCTTGTTATTAATGTAATTGGATCACTGGATAATTGGATTCTATTCAGAAATTCTGTATACTATTTTATTGACAAGGCAGGTTTGTGACACCAATACGTCATCTATAATTGTAAAATAGGGTATCAACAATGGGCCAGATGTCAGAATAGGGGAATGCACATTACGAGTAGTTTAAGAAACAAAACAAAAACAAAATGAAAAAAACCTTATGGGTGGTGGGTGTACTTCCAAAATAGCCTCCCCTCCAAAAAAAAAAAAAAAAAAAAAACATGTCACAAAGGTATATACTGGGAGGGATTTAGTTAATGAATGTTAATTTATTACATTTACAGTAATTGTTAGCATGTAATAGCAATCTTTAACATCATATAGTTGTCTTTAAGTTTTAACTTTAATTATTTTGTAATTAAAAGTAAAATACTAGTATAGGACAATTTCAGAATCTTCAATAATATGTCTGTGGAGGATCTCAGTCTTCCATGTCATAATTAATTCTAGTCAAAATCTTCTTGTAGCAGCTGGGCTTCGAACTGAAGAAGCCTCTAGGATGAGAGGTGAAACATCTTCAAGGGAAGAAAATCAAGTCCAGTTGCCATGGGGAGAAGATTTATCCCTGTACTAAATAAACACAAAATCTCGTAAATTTCCAAAATGAAAAAAAAAGAGAAATCCATGTTTGATATGTGTGAATTAATGTGATATAAAAATTAAAAGTGTGCACATTCACATAAAGTAACGTAAAATGATTTCTTTGAGTTAATGTATTCCATTCATGTTATTACAATAGTCAACATGTATTTATATGTGATTTCAAATGGAGGACATTAGAAATCCCTTTACTTTTCCTTTAGTTGAAAAAAATGCTACGCATCATACGCTGTAGTGTAACGTAGAATGTTTTATGATTATATTAGCAGCAGATTTAGGGGTGATGGAAAATTCAGACTCTCCCATGCCCTCTACAAATTTCTGACATCAAATCAGGCTATTGGATCTGATTACTTGCAGAAATATGTACCCATTACAAATATACAGCTGACTGTATTGTCTTTGGGTAACGCTATAAAAATGTTGTCTATGCCCTTCTGGCAATTTTAAATTGTCTTCAACACCTGCCCTCTCTAATAGGCCAAATATTACATATTTGACAAAAGTTGATGATATAGGCTGTGATGACACTTTTTTTTTTTTAATGACTTCAGAAATTCCTCCCCAGAACTACGAAAGGCAGCATAAAACTGTTACAGCAGGCTGAGTATGACTTTTAAAGTCTCTTACTCCTTCCAGAGCGATCCTCAAGTTATGAAATTTTGAACACAAAGTTTTAACTGTCTGTGTTTCTAATACCACCCTCTCCAATTGACTTGGCATGAAATGACAGGACAGAGAGCTGCACAGTAACTTGTCAGCTGACTGATACTGGAAAAAAAGTGCAGAAATAAGTATCAACGATGTACAGCATGCAAGTCAGATTATTCTGTAGTCGGATTCTTCTCAAGCACAGTCGTGGCCTGTGCTTGAGGTATACGGACACATCACCGAACTACGCAGCCTGCTAATAGGGGACTATGAGATTTATATGAAGAGAGTTGCCAATAGGCATGTGCTGTGCCTCTGTCAAAGGCATAGGTTTAACTACAACCCTCACAATTAGCAGGGCTCAGGGGGCTCAGCTAAACCTTGACTACATTTGAATGGGCTTCTCTCAAACGATGGGGTTAAATTAAAATAATATAGGACATCTATCCTCCATGGCCTAACCTCTTGTTTCCTTTTTGAGTCCCGCAGAGCCAAAATCTTGTAAGTGCAGCTGGTTGAATGCAATCGACTTAGTCAGAATTGTTCTGGCACAGACAAGGACAGAGGTGTTTACATTCTGAAAGAATTACTCTCTAAACAAAGCAGGCACATGGGGGATAATTGCATATTGATATACTTGGCATTCAGTGGGGAAGGACTTGTTGGCACGTAATCTAGGTCAAGAGGGCTGTGCCAGTAAGATCAGAGAAATGTTGTGCATCAGCAATTTGTTAAGAAAGTCTACCTCCACTGCAGCAATAATTATACACATATGAAGGAAGTGAACGTTATTGTAAACACTGATAACTATGACTATAGCAAGTAGTAAAGAACTGTCACCTATGAGAAAGGGCAGAGCATAACCTATGCGTGCCTGTATCCGTAGTTCTGTGCTTGTTTCATCCAAAGGGCAAAGGCTTTGAATGAACTCCTGAATCAAAGTATTGATCAGTCCTTCCTCCAGACATATGGTTGGATCTAGGGCAGTTAAATGGCCTCTCCAGTGATTCACACTTAATCTTTCAACTCCCCTTACACTTCTAATATTATTTCTTCTCATCTCTATTGCATCTTATCATTGCTGATTTACAATGCAGACCTGACCATGGCAAAGACTCAAGTGCTATAGCATTCAGTCTATGTAATAAGATTTCCAAGATGACTGTACCACTTTTAAGCTATTTTTCAGAGGCCAAGCATTTCTATAGTACTCAGAGGCCAAGGGTTTTAACCCATTAACACTTAACAACAGCTATCAACTCGTAAGAACAAAATGTATCCTTCGCAATCATTTATTTTGTGGTGTTTATTGAAAAAACATGAAAAAACAAAAACAACAAAAAAAATCTTTGATGCGTTACATTGTGATATGTCTTTTTTCAGAGTATATCACAGTTCTGTGATACATTTTCTGAGAAAATGAATAAAAAGTCCATACTTAAAAAACATTATAAAAAGGGGAAAAAACAACAGTCCGATCTACCTCTTGTTCAAGATTTGTGAGATTTGCAAAACCTACCAAAAAAAGAGTCACCGATTTGTCTGTCCCTACTTAGGTTAGACGGTGAATGAAAAACATCCTCTTTTCATCCACATTGCCCTTGTCAAAAGAGGAACAGCTCATTCTTGGATGAATCCAAGTTCATTTGGTCATTACATTCCTCTAAGAGTCATCAAAATGATGTACTCCAAAAATGGGTCCAAATGTTTTTTCAAAATGTAGTTGTCTGGAAAGCAATCTGGACTTACAACTTTGTCCTTTGTACGAATAAATGTTCTTGAACAGAAATGGCAAATATATTTTGAGGTTTTCTTAATATGTTGCCAAACACAATTCACAGAAATTGGATAGCAAGGAGGGAAAATTCACAGCATATGTTTATGCAATTGAAAGGACCACAAATTAAAGCCTCCAAAATGACCAGAAACATAAATCAACATCCCTATTACACATATTAAGGAATCCAGAAGAGGGGAACATTCATTGTGTCATGATTAGTGGGTCTCATAAATTGTAAATTAGATAATTTTATATTATATAATCACTGGATCACACTTTTTACTTCATTATTTCCCGACTTCTCTGACATTCTTCACGACAGGAAGTCATGAAGCATGCTCCAACTGTAATGATGTAAAGTTTTCCTTGAGGGAAACTTGCCATTATGAACTCATAGTCTCTAATTCCCTGTAATATATTTCAGTAGAAATTGCATTGACACTTCTAAAGGTCTACCTCACCCCCAAAAAAGAGTTAAATGAAGAAAGCCTCATTAACCATGTTCAATTACTCAATATTTGTCCCTTAAAGGGGGTGTCTGTTAGCCAAAATGTTGAAAAATATGCATTAGGAGTCATGCAATTGTAACTTAATGTGTGTGTGTGTATCCAGTTGTAAACTGTAAAAAGAAACAGCATTAGTTCAAACAAATACTGACAAGCCCCAGGTTTTTTCTTACAGTTAATGTCTGACACGATTTACAGGGATTGATATATGATCGCAGAGGCAGGTGTGGGGTTCAAAGGGGTTTTCTGAAGTTGCCTCATTAATCCAGATAAAACACCAATAAACTAATTCGGCGTAAAGATCTGTTGCTTTTTGAATGGCGGGTATGTGAGTCAGTTGTCTTAGTGCCGTGGTAGCATATTGCACACTAACTCAAAAGCAGATGCATTTTTTTTTGTTACCCAGATACTGTATATATTGATTTTAAGTGAATACCATTAAAAAATGAGCTTGCAAGTACACAATCCAATGATGATACATCAAACACCCACAAGCCCCTGTGGCAATACACAAAATATACCTTTATTTATAGTACCATTTCTTTGTGGCTGACAGATTTTATTTGAATAACAGAGATGATTTTATCTGAATACAATACATGCTGCTTTGGTTGATTGTTAATCTTGTCTTCCATGAATGTATCTATGCAGATTTTTAGTCATCCAGGCCATTGTTAATTCTTCTCAAAATCTTTTCGTGGCAACTGGACAACTATTTTCTCCTTGAAGACGTTTAATGTCAACACGTTCAACAATGTGCCACAAACTCAAAGGAGTGAAAATTTTAATGTGGATGCATTTAGGATTATGTGTGTGTGTGTGAGTGTGTATGTTCAACATTAACAGGTTCAAAGCCAAGAGAAAAAATCAGACATACCGGCATCATGTAGCTGCAATACGTGATGACAATGATATTGCAGCCCCCCCCCCCCCCCCCCCCATTCTTAATGCCTTTGCAAAGGTATACAGACGTCAGGGTCTGACCTTGAGCATGAAGAAGATCCAGGTTCTGTACCAACCCTGCCACCATATCAGCCCATCATTAAAGTGGACAACACCTCTGGAAAACGGGCACCACTTCCCATACCTTGGGAGTTTTCTCTCCTCCAAGGTCGATGTAGACTCTGAGGAAAACCATTGCCTGAGTTGTGCCAGTGGGGCCTATGCCAAACTGAGAACAAGAGTCTTCGACACCCAGAACCTGAGGGCTCGAACAAAGCTTTTGGTCGACAAAGCTGTGATTCTTCCAACCCTCCTGTATGAAGCAGACTCATGGACCACCTATAGCAGACTTCTAAAAACCTTTAGAATTATTCCATCAAAAAGCTGTGCGGAAGATCCTGAGGATCTGAGGAAAACGGAAAGACAGATGCACCCACAGCAACATTCTTGAATAGACAAATATGCCAAGCATCACTACCATCATACTCTAACAACAACCATCTCTCAAAGCAGATTCTGTACTCCCAGTTGGAAGGAGGACAGTGAGCCCCTGGTGGGCCAAGGAAAAGGCTCATCGTTTGATATCACTTCCTCCAACCGGGAAGACCTTATGTAAAGCAGGCACCGCTGAAGGAATACAGTGCAGGAAGGGGCAACAGAGTATTAGTCTGCAATTCACCTTGCTACAGAGGCAAAGTGGCAATACCGTAAGGACAGCTGGGAAAGGGCTCCACCACCATCCACTGTTTCAACCTTCCCATGCCCACACGTGAGCAAGATATGTGGGAGGACAGTCCTCCTCTACGCAAGTGACGCCAAAGAAAAAGAAGAGTGTGTGTGTGTATATCATATCTGCACAATGGAGAAGGTATGGTTTTCAGGGAGGAGTTGAGAAAAGCTCTGGGTGGTCAGGGAGAGATTCCAGGTGATAAGACAACAACAGCTAGTGCTATCAGGGAGACAGGTAGAGAGCACTTGGTGTGTCATCTGAAGGGAAAGTAGATAAGGAGACTTGGTGGTGAAATGAGGAAGTGCAGGAGTATATACAGAGAAAGCAGTTAGCAAAGAAGAAGTGGGATACTGAGAGGACTGAAGAGAACAGACAGGAGTGGAGGGAGATACAACGTAAGGTAAAGATAGAGGTTGCGAAGGCAAAACAAAGGGTGTACGATGACCTGTATGCTCAGTTGGACAGTATGGAGGGAGAGAATGATCTATACAGGTTGGCGAAACAGAAAGAAATGCTTGAATTGGAGCTAGCAGGCAGGAGGTCTTGAGGAAGACCAAAGAGAAGATTTATGGATGTAGTGAGAGAGGATATGAAGGTAGTTGGTTTGAGACAGGAAGATACAGTGATAGGGTTAGATGGAGAAGGTTGAAGGGAAAAGCCGAAAGGAGAAGAAGAAGCACAATGGAGATTGTGCTCTTTCCAGCTCTGACCTAATCTGACCTTGTACAGTAGCACAGCATTGGGAATTTACCTAAAAAGATTCTATTTTTTGATCCACATAGGCAGCAGTGCTAACAAGAGTGCATTTACTGCTTTGGAGCCATGGTGCACGAAGAAAAAATAAAAATACAAAAATAGCTGTATTAAGTTCTGGGTTAAGGCCAGTGTTACGAACTGCATCTCATGTCTGTTCTTTGTGCCTTTTCCCAAAAAAGCATTTAGTCTGAATATGACCTCGCTACATCTGCAAACCTTAGGTCACCTTCAAAGATGTATTTATTTTATATTCATTCAATCATTCATTCATTGTCCACCACTTATCCTGCACTTAAGGTTGCGGACATGCAGGAGCTTATCCCCATCCCTATCCCAGCTGTCATCGGGCAAGAGACGGTCGGCAGTCAATCACAGAACCATATATAAATTCACTCTTATTCATACATTTGGGCTATTTTCCTACTATTCCAGTCAACCCCCTGCTTTTCTTCCCAGACATGAGAAGAACTTGCAAACTCTTGAATCGAACTGGGGGAGGTGGAAACGCTAACCACTGTGCTGCCCTATTTATTTATATGTCTTTGAAATCCTTTTTTTCCCCAACAACAATAGCACCATAGGCTTCCTAGTGCAAATCGAAGACCTATGACAGCATCAATAATGCTGCAGGATGACAGACCAAGAAATTACCTGGAATCTGTCATTTCCATTGGCTGGGCTCAAATTCTCTCACTTGCACAAGAGTAAGCACATATGAGGACAAACAAAATGGGTAAAAAGAGGCAAAAAAGAAGAACATGATGGAGATAATAGTTTCACTGTATGTAAAAATTAGAAACTACATCCACACATGCATACAGAGAGCTGTGGCAAAAAAGAAAAAAAAAATAATATGGAATGATAACAAGCTGTCTAAATATGTCTTGAGTTGGCTCTCTTTTGGTTGACATTTAACATCGCACAGTGGTCACAAATAGATATGATAACAGTGGAGATCAAATCACTATTCTGCAACAATCAAGTAAGTTGTACATTTACAGATAGCCATTTTAAGAATATATATATGTACATGTTGTCATATCCTTCCTGAAAACTACTCTAGATTTTTTTTTTTTTATCCTCACCTACACAGTTGTAGCACAGAAAGTGCTACAATTACAGTATTAAAGTCTAATTGCATGAAATTGGAAATGCCAGACAAGAGGTCTCGAGGAAGACTAAAGAGAGTTGGTGTGAGAGGAGAGGATACAGAGAACAGGGTTAGATGGAGAAGGTTGATTCGCTGTGGCAACCCCTGAAGGGAAAAAACGATGGGAGAAGAAGAAGATACATCCCATGATATTTTTAAGGCAGGTTGAGGATCAATCAGGTGATCTCGTTTACTGTTTTACCTTTGAAACAGCTATTTCTAATTACTGTAATATATTTGATAATACTAGTATATCAATTGGACAAGGGATAGGGCCTGCTGGATTGTACATTCATTATTATTATTATAAAAAAGGGCAATTATTAGCAAACCTGCACATCAAGGAAAAGTTAGTTTGCTCTTCACAAGCTTATATCAAGGCCTATCTGCATGACAGATTTAATTATGAATTTATTTCAGTTAATTTGATTGATATGATATTTCAAGGCATTATTAAGTTACTGGTTTATAATATGAAAGCAACATGTAATTTGTCTGCTTCGATATTTCATGTATCATTCTGATGTCAAATACCCCTGCTCTGTAAACTATGAATCGAAATTACTAGATGGAGAGAGTTGATTCGCTGTGGTGACCAACGAAGGGAGAAGCCGAAAGAAGAAGAAGACTAATTGCAAACATATTTTACCAGATTTTTTATTTATTCATTTTCATTTTTACCATTATAGGCTCTAGGAGAGAAAATTTTTTCAATTCATCTGAGAAGTTAGGAATCACTGATTTCCAACTGAATCAAACTGATTTTGCAACCGTATACAGCTACTGTACTTAGTCTTCAGATTTGAGTCGTAATCGAAACAATGATGTTTAATTCTGACAGGTGGGGTGCTGTCTGTGTGGAGTTTGCATGTTGTTCCCCCTGTCTCTGTGGCTATCCCTCTGCTCCGATCTCCTCCTACAATTCAAACCCTAATTGGAAACCCTAAATTGCCCAGACATGTTAATGAGTGAATGAATGATTGTTGCTTGTGACTGACTGACAACCGGTCCAGGCTCCCCACCTCTCACCCAATAACAGCTGGGACAGGGACCCCAACCCCATGACCCTGACTGCAGGATAAGTGGCATATGTAATTAAAGAATGTATGTTTGTGTTTGTTTTTTTTGGGTGTGTGGGGAGGATCTCAGCCCTCATGCCAACTTATCATTGCTACGCACATGTTATTTATTCTGAGAAAAGGTAAATGCCAGTCAAAAAGAATCCAAAGTTTTATAGACAGGTTTAAAGTGCAAGAGAAATGTGAAAAGGGAAATAGAGACTTGCTACATGCAAACAATTATTCTATGGATGCCCAAGAAAATATGCAAACTTAGACTATCGATTTCTTTGGAATTAATCTGTGAATAAATCATGACTAAAAGGGAGATGCTGCAACAAATACTCTTTGTCCTGCCAGAATCTCTAAAGAACAACACAACTACAGTACATATATGTGACGATGGATGCTGTAGATGAGCTGATACAATGGCTATCATTTTGAACCCTTTAACTATCATTCCACTTTACTATTGTAGCCACTTACCAGCCTGGTTGGTGGTAATGTCTATGGAGACATGCTGTGCAGGGTATGGGCTCTTATTGCTCACTCCATTGACAGCCTGTATCTCGAAGCTGTAGAGTGTGTGAGCCCACAAGTTGCTGATGAACACCCTTGTCTCAGTCAGACCCAGCTGTCGTGGGACGAAATCCACGTTGTCATCACAATGAGAGCAGGCGCGACGGTCAGCTCGGCACTTCTTGCACACAATGTTATAAACAACGTCATCACGACCGCCTGTCTCCCTAGGGGAATGCCATTCCAGGATCACAGATGTTTCATTCACAATAGAGATTACATTCCTTGGGCTGGACGGGACACCTGTAGAAACACAAAAGAAAGATTCGAGTCAAATGCTAGTGAATACAGGGTTACATAAATCAAAAACTAGACCTCATATCAAAAAAAGAAAAAAACAATTGGCTTGCCAGACCTGTAGTCATAACCCTGAAGCAAAAAGAATCTATTGGTTTGTGTGAAAGAAACCTATTTCCTGCATGAGCTGTTTGGTCAATTTAGTCATTGTAATGTGTTGCTGGCAAAACAGCAACTTGTCTTTTTCTTCTTCACAACACGTTCAGCACAATTCGAATGCTAATTTATTCTGTTCACACCCGGAGGGATCATACAGCAAAACATTTGTGTCTATCAAACATTGGTTATTTAGCAAAATGCGGTGTTGCATGGAGTATTATTATGCAAGTAGCTCTGGAGATTCGCACTCCCATTCACTCTCTCATAGCCCACAGCTGGAACACAACCTCAAAGATGATATTCTGTGAAAAATTGGGAAATTACAAAAGTAGAATTTTGCTGGTTGGCAGCTTGATATTAGAATGCACCAGAGACCGTGTACCCTCATGCAATTGTGTTAAAATTTTCTATGAGTTCAAATCTGTTAAAGTGACAGTGTATAGTTTTGCTCTGTATAGACTCCTTGTTCCTCCAGCTGCTTTAAGACTGCTCATTGTTCTCTGATAATACACTGCCAAAACATTCGATATTGCCAAGTCTTTAGTAAATGCTACTTAGATTGAGTCAGGCTGGACTTTGGAACTGATCTGGTACAACTCTAATGTTGATAAAGCATCAACATTATCATATCATTATTATCAGAAGTTAAAATCAACAAAATCCTTGATTTGATAAACTGAACATAAAAGTCCACTTCAAGCACACTATAACCCCTTTATTTTTCCTCTTTCATTTAAAATATGTCATCCAAAAGAACTTTCGGAATGGTTACCTTTCAGCATACTATGATATAGCACTCTCCCATTTTTCCTGTCAGTAGGCCAAGTAGTTTCTTCAGTCAACACAGACATGACATATCTTTGTTACTGCAAAGTCGTGTGAAATAGGCTCGGGGGATTGGGCCAAAGAGGCAGAACGGGTAAGAATGAGGGACCTTGGTTCAGCATCTCAACAAAAGTGAGGTTACTGACAAGAAGGCCGTCACCTCCATAGCTTGGAGTCATAGCTCAGGTTGGACTCAAAGGAGAACAACTTTGCCGGGTACATGCTCAAAAGGAACAGAATTTTCTACTAGATGTGATAGGTGTGTTGGAAAATGTCAGCAGAAATGTAGCTTTGTTGGTTGGATTAGCAGCAGTATTAGCTGCGTCAATGTTTTCCCACCAAGACTTGCACAATGAGCACGTCATATCGTTTACAATCTCTTGGGTCATCTGTATAATCCATCTGTTCAACAGCATTATTGTATATGCCATGAAAATCTGCTTATGTGAAAAATTTGCATTAATTCCTGCATGAATTGTAAATATTTTTATACACCCCACCTGGATAAGGCACCACATGTAATTTCAGTTGTTTTAAGTAGTTTCAGTTATAACTGAATAGTATGAGATTGCAACTTAACCAATGACTTGCAAGCAAATATCATAACATTATCTATTTGGCATAGGATTGAATTTGGTGAGAATATTACATACAGGGTAATGT
Source organism: Fistularia commersonii (assembly GCF_037954325.1). NCBI lineage: Eukaryota > Metazoa > Chordata > Actinopteri > Syngnathiformes > Fistulariidae > Fistularia > Fistularia commersonii. Next base: position 2,096,719 of record NC_141308.1, read on the forward strand.
TCATACCTCGTTACATACAGGGTCTCAGCTGGTATTCGTTTAAAAGGCCATGCAGGACTTGTATGGAAATGCACATAGTCTAATGGAGGTTTTATTCAGGAATGAAACATCATCCTCAAGAAGCCATCATCACAAATGAAGAAATGCTTGGTTTAAATTCACAATCACATCGTGGGCAAAGGATCATAACATTTAGAGGGACATATAGGGTGCGTCATACGAAAAGACAGTTGGGTCATGTACAGAGGAGGGATAGTGAATATATTGGTAGCTGGATTCTGGAATTGGAGCTGCCAGGCAGACCAGAGGTCTCGAGGAAGACCAAAGAGAAGATTTATGGACGTAGTGAGAGAGGATATGAAGTTAGTTGGTGTGAGAGAGGAGGATACAGAGAATAGGGTTAGATGGAGAAGGTTGATTCGCTGTGGCGACCCTTGAAGGGAAAAACTGAAAGGAGAAGGAGAAGACACATCCTATGATATTTTTAAGGCAGGTTGAAGATAAATCAGGTGATCTCCTTTGCTGTTTTACCTTTGAAACATCTATTTCTAATTACTGTAATATATTTGATAATACAAGTCTATCAAATAGACAAGGGGTAGGGCCTGCTTGAATCTACATTTATTATTATTATAAAAAACAGCAATTATTAGCAAACTTGCACATGAAGGAAAAGTTAGATTGCTCTTCACAAGCTTCTATCAAGGCCTACTGCATCACATATTTAATCATGAATTTATTTTAGTTAATTAATCAATTTAAAAAATATTTGATTGATATGACTTTATAAGGCATTATTAAGGTACTGCTTTATGATATGAATGCAACATGCAATTTGTCTGCTTCGATATTTCATGTATCATTCTGATGTAAAATACCCCTGCTCTGTAAACCATGAATCGCAATGGCACTTATCTTTCAGCATTCAAGCTTCACTCATTTATTTCCTATTTTCTCAAACAAAGCATAATAATTAGAGTCATAATTTAGGTGAAAGAAAAATGTTCCTTGAGTAAAACCTCACAATAAACTGTAGATTATTCAACATAAATATTTGGGCAATAACATCTGATACGGCAAGTTTCTTTGCATTTTCACCCCCAAAATGGAATTGAGTACCTATGTATCATACAGTTCAATTAAACTGAATGGATTAAACATGTCTTTGAGTTTTTATATGTGGAACATTAATCCTGCAATACACACAAAACAACTTTAACAAATGGTGTGTATGGTGGACCAATAATATTGGCTGGTTAACACAAACACAGCAGCAATAATTGTATCCTATAAATGCATGACGAAATGAATGAATGAATGAATGAATGAATGAATGAATGAATGAATGAATGAATGAATGAATGAAAAAAAAATCAAAACTAGCAGAGGGTTGTGTTTTAAACACTCAAATGATCAGCTAACTGAGATTAATGACGTGAAAATGAAATGTTAAGGATTCTGATTTGAGCTGAGCTGTAACTTCTAATTATTGATGTTCCTGGTGTAATATTTACCCATGGATGGATACTCGTCATTGAATAAACATATTTATTTATTCAATTATTGAAACATAAGACACAATTGACCCTTCATATACTTATCTACGCTTGAATGGTCTTCATTCTCACAAAACTTAGTACCCCTTGTTCAATGACAACCGAACAGCCTGAAGTCTAGAGTTGTAGTAAATACAAATGTGCATCTTATTGATGGTCTTTTTCAGGTTTATACCAGGCCTGAAAGTTAAAAGGATTTAACAGATGGCAACAAAACACCGCAGCCCTGTTTTCTCCCTGGCTAGTGATATCAAAAGTGCTCCTGTGTTCAGAATAAACAGTCCTGCACATTGTCGGCTAACCAAACCTTTGGCTGGTTTGAGACTGATGTTTCTCTTCTTTCAAAGTGTAACTTGTTATGATGTTTAACTGGCCGTGAGGGACCAACATCAGGTCCCTGTGTGGGTATACTGATCACAGCCAAAAGGGACTAAAAGAAAGCGAGAAGAGTTGCGTGGGTTAGCATGAGATTAAATAAAAACACATTAAGAGGAATAATGAAGTCTGGCTGAGAGACCAAGTGAGTCACAGATAGATTGTGGATTACGGTGGTTGCATCTGCAATGGCTAAAAGGAAAAAATATCTGCAGATTATTTTATCGATAAAAGGTTGATATACTACACGTGACTGCATTCCTCTTTCTCAAAAAAAAAATATATATATATTAATGGTTCCCTTGCTTGATTCCCTTGCATCAATATGTGATGCACACATTTGCACATTGTAGTCAGTAAAGCTATATGTCCTGGTAGACTTGGCTATTACCGTTTGCTCCTATTACTACTTAAGTATTATGAGATGAACCTACTTTGCCAAATCCTGCACCATTAAAAACACCCTCAACACTGCTTTGCTGATGAATTTGTTGTAAGGTATGTTGAAAGCAGAAAAAGGAGAATGAAACCACTGAAAAGAAGACCAAATAACACAAACTCTTTGGAAAGATGAGGAGAATGGAAATAAAGATAACATTATCCCTTCAGTCATGTCAGTGGATTTAGTCTGCATTATGAGCCAAGGGCAGTTTTTGACAGTAAGTGACAAAGCTTTTATATGTCAGGCTCATGTGTCCTGAGTGAGAACTGCATTTACAGATATACGATTTATAGCCAGCATGGTGTAGATAAGGAGGAAGCGCATCATCAGACATATATTCTTTATCTATTTTTTATAGTTATCTAATTACATTACATATATAATATATTAAGTTTATGTTTCAGCAGGCAGTAGTGGACATCTTAATTTGTTAATTATTTCCAAATTCGGCTTGCTTTAACTCCTTCATATCCAATGTATTTTTTGGCTCTGTGAAGAGGCTCAGTGTTTTGTTTTCCTGTTTTCCTTAATCCCTCAATCAATTAGAAGAAATGCGAGACTCTTCGTCTTAGTTTGTTATATCCTACCTACTATGTCAATGTATTCGCTCCTTATTTTGTCAATACCACTGCTCTTGTAACTATTCCCTTTGCTGCAATTATCTGATACTACTTACGCTTGAATCCAGTATCTCCTCACGTGCCCAGTGGTCTAATCAACTTGTTTGAATATCTTTCCCTCTCATCCAACTCATCCCCACTGAGATCAATCCATTGGCAGAGCAAACTGACCTTTCAAAGCTACGCCATTCGCACACTTACGCAGGCTTCTTTTGGAAAGACACCGATGTGTGTCAGTTGGATGCTTGGATCCTTGAGATAAGGATTGGCAAGCGATATAGTGAGATGCAAACAACAGTCCCAAGGCTCATTCGGCTGGGTGGTCACGCTGAGAGAACTAAGCTTCATACTGTGACAAAACTCAGCCTCCCTCCCCTCAGGCAGAGGCTGGGGTCAGCGGAAGACAGTGGATCGCAAGGGATGGGAGTTGGAAACAGAATGATGTGATTCCGAGAGTTTGAAAATCCATGACAGGAAAGGATGGGGGGATTGAGGGGAGTGGTGTTAAGCACTGCGCTGATAAACCAAACCCGTGGACAATCCATCAGCGATCTAATCAGACTGATCTGGAGCATACAGGAACCTGTTCCTCAGGCGGCCGTAAGAAGCATGGGCAACAAATTCTGCTGCAACAGATTGGCCTGATTTAAACTACTCTGGCATTGCTCTTATCAGGAACCACAGCATTAAAAGGGATTCTTACAAGAATGATCTGATTGATCCCTTCCTAGACCCTCCCCATGCCCCCTGCTGATATTTGTGTAGCCCACAGCATCAAGCAAAACTGTTGCTGAACGGTCAACCTGATCCTGCTGTGAGAAAGTTCTGATATGATAAAATGAAGAGGATTTGGAGATGGTTTTCTAATTTGAAACTGATGTATCATTTTTTTCTTCGTTTAGACAGTTTTTATTATTCCCTATTTTCTCTACTTGACAAGTCACATTCGTGTTTAAAGTTATGAACGCTGTTGATAATATATGACTAAGGTATGTTGAATCAAAAGAAAAAAAAATGTCTATCTTAAACACCGGATAACATGAACGTAGAGAAGCATGTAGTGCTATTCATTTTATGGCAATTTAGCCTCAAAGAACCAAGAAAAATGATCTGATTGAGATGATGCAACAGTAAAAAGAATAAAGAAACACACACTGCACAGAATCTAACCATAAAGCAGTGGGATGAGCCATAGGGAGTTAATGTAGAAGTTGCTTGGGGGAAATTCAGGGCCTCAAGGTAGATGCAATGCTCGGTGGAACATTTGCAAAGTCACCTGAGAGACATGGATACCATGAGGAGGAAAACAAAATTCAGGAATTGATCGTTTTTAGCCTGAAGGTATATGGATACACCCACGGACCATTAAAACAGGCAGACAGACATGTTGCCTTGAACTTGCCTCGTTTAATTTACACATATAGTCAGGGTCTAACATTCTATAGGCAAAAAAGAATGACTCCTCACTATGTACATGATAACCAATACATACAGTGCTTGCATATTTTCAGTTGAAAGGACAGCAAACATTTTTAGTTTGTATGTATGTATGTGTGTGTGTGTGTGTGTGTGTGGGGGGGGGGGGGTCAAGAACTTTTTTTTCCATATGTAGGTGTTGGCAGGGACACCGAAAATCCTTCACATATTGCTTTTTGCAAAATTTCAAGGTAACAATGATGCTGTGAGAGGTTTTGTTGGATCGGCAACAGATAACGGCAGGACATTGTTGCTTTGCAGCAGCTGTCCAAGTAATTAGGACTTCAGGGGATTTTAGCAAGCAGGAAGAGAGAATAACAGCAATGGATGAGGATAACTGAAGGGAAATAAAAAAGGGGTTTTAATGACGAGTGCATAGATGTCACTGCAATATGTTTCTGATAATGGGAAACCTTTCTGGAATGTGTGTGTGTGTGTGTGTGTGTGTGTGTGTATCTGTGTGTGTGCGCGTATGCATGTTGGAGGCATAACAACAAATCAGTTTAATAAATACATGGTATACTTAAATAGTTTTTCCCGCTACAAGAACAAAGTTTAGAATACAAGTGTTGTATTGTCGTGTACGATATACTCACTAGTGCAGGGCTCATCCGGTTGATCTGCATCACCACGATAGTAACCATTACGGCAGACACAAATGGTGGCAGCCTCCGCAGTGGAGCGGCTGTTGGGAGGGCATTGCAGACACAAACTGGAACCCTGGGTAGACTTGAAGGTTCCCGGGGGGCAAGCTGAGAAGAAAAAAACAAATAAATAATGAAAGTCAAAAACTTAATATAAATTTGGATTTTTGCCACCATGTGATCTTCAATCTGAACAATCTGATCAAGCATGGACATGCTCAGTCACTCAGCAGGCACTTCAAACTAAAAAAGTACTTTTAGTTCTTTGTGACTTTAGTCAGTCATATCATTTTCTCCTAAAAGTTGCAGACTAAAAACTAAATACATGAGTTCCCAGCAAGGCAAAAGGAAGAAAAGGAAATTTGTGCCAGTTGCATTAAATATTTTCCCCACATTCTTAATGTGTTTTCTCATCATGTGAATGACTTGTTAACATATTTTTGCAATGGCCCTTTACCAGTGACATGACTTTGTTTTCCCACCATTTTTGGCCACTGGAATTCAGTAGTGGCCTTCTGTCAACTACAGTGTCTGTATTGTGTTCAAGTAAAACAATATATATATATCATGTGAGGCAATATGCTACAGTTTTCTATCTAATAATGCGCTTGAGCCCTAAAAAGGCCATGGTGGAGGACAAAGTTTATTGTGACTGATACCACTGGGCTTAAATCCAGGCCGTTACTTTATCTATTTACAATGGTATCCCAAAAGAATACAAAGTGGATAGATTTGTGCACTATGTGGTAGGATTTACTGACTAACCATAATACAATCTTTAATATTTTAGATCCCATGATACTGGAGGATGTTCTGGTGTCACTACATTCCTTAGGGGAAGGGTTGTAAATTTAATGGGACAAGCATCCTAAAGTTCTTCTGGCTGTTTGAATTTGTCTGGGGTGAAACACTTGACTGCAGCTGACATTTTGGATGCTTGTCTTGGAACGTTGACAGTAAAAATGCATTTTCTTCTCCTTTTTTCTCCATGGATGGTGACAGGTTGAGCTGTTAAAATAGTATTACAAAAATTAGGATTATTGTAAGTGGTTTTAGCAAGCTGACAGGAGAAACTATTGGATGAAATAAGCCTTATCCTTATTACAGCTGTGTAGCATGTTATCAAATGTTTTGATTGCAAAATGGACTGCAATGTCAATGCATGGATTTCCTAATGATAATTCAGTTAGAAAAGAAATGAACAACACATTTTTAATTGTTTTTAAATTGTTTTCAGCTCTGTTAAAAAAAAAAAACAAACATGAATTAGGATTAGATCCTTAATTGATAACTTTTCCATTTGTACTCAACAACCTGCCTCTTTAATTGGTTGCTAATGAAAAATTTAAATAATCAAGAATAATGAGATTACATGAAGGGGAGAAGTAAGGCAGAAAGGAAAAAAAAAAAAGACTATTCTTCATCTTTGTTGTTAGGTCCAACAAGGACAAAAGAAACAAACTGACCTCACGTTTTCTCAAATAATACTGTCTACATGTCCATCACCAAAAACAAACATGTCAGAAGACTACAACAACTCCAGACAGCAGTGGGAGATGTGAGGCAAATAGTTACAACAAACAAGATAATACCTATAAGCAAAATACTTCCTTGTTTTCTGAAGGCTAGAGTTGACTATTAGAAACATTAACTTACAAGAGCTCTGCAGGGTCTGTCAGGAATCACAAAAAAAGAACACTAATAATAATACATTAAATAATACTCTATATGGCCAAAAGTATTTGCTCCCCTGCTTTCACTCGCATATGAACTTAAGTGACATCCCATTCCCAATCCATCGGGAGCAATTTGACCCCGGTCTGGCCTTTGCAGCTAAAACAGCTTAAACTCTTCAGGGAAGGCTGTCCACAAGGTTCAGGAGTATGTTTCTGGGAATTTTTGATCATTCTTCCAGAAACGCATGTGAGGAAGTGAGGTCACACACTGATGTTGGACGAGAAGGCCTGACTCTCAGTCTCCGCTCTAATTCTTCCCAAAGGTGTTCTCGCGGGTTGAGGTCAGGACTCTGTGCAGGCCAGTCAAGTTCATCCACACCAAACTCTGTCATCCATGTCTTTATGGACCTTGTTTTGTGCACTGATGCACAGTCATTTTGGAAAAGAAAGGGTCCAGCTCCAAACTGCTCACACAAAGTTGGGGGCATGGAATTGTTCAAAATGTCTTGGTATGCTGAAACTTTTAGAGTTCCTTTTACTGGAACTAAGGGACCAAGCCCAGCTCCTGACAAACAACGCCACATCATAATTCCCACCCCTCCACCATACTTCACACTTGGCAGAATGCAGTCAGACAAGAACCGTTCTCCTGGCAACCGCCAAACCCAGACTTGTCCATCAGACTGCCAGATGGAGAAGCGAGATTCAACACTAGCAATAACGTCTCCACTGCTCAAGAGTCCAGTGGCAGCATTCTTTACACCACTTTGCATTGCACTTGGTGATGTGTGACTTGGATGCAGCTGCTTGGCCATGGAAACCATCCTATGAAGCTCTCTTAGCACTGTTCTTGAGCTAATCTGAAGGCCACATGAAGTTTGGGGGTCTGTAGCGATTGACTTTGCAGAAAGTTGGCGACCTCTTCGCACTATGGGCCTCTGCATCTGCTGACCCCGCTCTGTCAGTTTAAGTGGCCTACTACTTTGTGGCTGAGTTGCTGTTGTTCCCAAACACTTCCATGTTCTCATGATGCAGCTGACAGTTGACTGTGGAATATTTAGGAGCGAGGACATTTCACAACTAGATTCCAGTTCAGCACTGGAATTCACAGAGCTCCTGAGAGTGAACCATTCGTTCACAAATGTTTGTAAAAAACAATCTGCATGCCAAGGTGATTTTCTACACCTGTGACCATGGAAGTGATTGGAACACTTGATTCTGATTACTTGGATGGGTGAGCAAATACTTTTGGCCATATAGTGTATGTTTCTCAGAGTGTAAGCAAATAATTTCTCCTTTTAATATAGAGACACTCCTTAGTCGTTTATGAAAAAAAAAAGTCAGTTGGTGTGCCATATTAAGAAGCTCCAAAGTCCAAATGCACAACAGTTTATATAAGATGATAAAACAAAGAAGTAGAAGATGTAAAAGATGGGATGCATACATGCCTTGTCTACTGGTCTGAACAAAAGTAATACATCGAAAGGAAAGTGACAAGAAAAACAGCATGAAAGCTACAGGCAAATTTATGGCCGGATACACATAGAAAAGTGAGCGACCACTCTAATGCGTGACTCTTATAAAAAGGATCATAATAAGTTGTTCAGTGTGTGCTTAATGGGGTGTGAGTACAATATGTGCATTGGGCTCTGCCCCTGGTTGTGTGTTTAGACAGAAATACGGTAGCTATCCTGGGGTCTCTTAAATGGGCAAACAGGGATTGAAGTACATGAGTAACTGTGCTGAATCTGCCATCTGAGATAGGAGGGCCGATACTTTCCCTATAGGCAAACATGCAAGTAGGGGAATGCATACATATACTGCTTGATTTACTGCCAGAACAGCTTTAGTAAACTGATATACCCATAACTTCCACTGACCCAATTAAGTGAGGTGGTCCACCCATATTTTTAACACTTGAGGAGCATATGTAATACTCAAACTGTGATAATGTAATGCCTCTGCTTGGACAGTTGAAGATGCTACAATCAGCATCAAATTACTGAGTGGAGAGATAAATATATAAAAAGACGCAGTCTCACGTAAATGCTGGACAGCAGAGCCCTTAACTCTAATTAAAACATATAATGTGCATGAATGCGAGAATAAAAAACTCATTAAGTGGCTGTTTAGCAATCTGCCTCTTAGATGAAGAGGGAAGAAGAAAGAGATGGATTATAAATGGGAGAAAGAATGAGAATGCAATGTCTGTAATGTTTGGTTTTAAAAGCAGACATTAGTTGCACGAGCATTGCTATTCTTCACTGGATTTGGAACCAGGCCAAGCCCAACAACTTTTCTGTGATTTATGAATTCTAGGAATGTATTGCAAAAAAAAGACACATCACTCAAAAAATATGTTGATTTACAGCATTGCCTCTCAAATTGTGTGACCCCGGGGAACATGCTTATGGTGTAGTATTAGCCCTATGGTGTAGGCTTTTTTTTTTTTTTGCATAGAGCATGCACACACACAGCACAGAGCAGAAAATATGAAATGCAGTGAACTAACCCTCAAGAGACACCATGGAAAAATATTGAACAAGGATGACAAGAATGGTGGAGAGAGATGGAGATAATGAGACAAATGAAAGTCACCTAAAAACTAAGACGAGGAAATATGACAAAGCGTGAATATCACTTGGCATCACTGTGACTACGGTGGGAGACGAGGAAAGACTGGTGTTTACTGGTGTTTACTGTTTACTCTAAAAATGTTGGCAGCAGACAGCATGAAGCCAAATAAATTAAGGCATTACTTAACGACATTACACCCCTGATAAGCCGCTTGAGTTTTTTCAGTGAGAATCTGCTGAATACAGTCATCCCTACCTGCAAAAATTAATTTCGGGGAGATGTTTGCAGCCCCCCCCCCCCCCCCCCCCCCCCCCCCCCCACACACATACATATATGCACACAACAGAGGGTCACTTTACTTCACCAAAATTGTATTGTAAGTAATTTCTTATAAATAGAAACAATACAACAAGAACCATGAGATCTTTTAAACTTGTCCTTTCTATCTTTGAATCTTCAAATCTGCATAGAATACCAGCCACCTGCCTAAATGTGGGCCTATTTATTTCCTGTGACTTTTGCAAGGTCTCATTGTATTTAGCTGCTGCTTGATTTGCAGACTTGAGTAATTTTGCTGAGACTTCAAGCTCATAGCACTCAGTGTCAATGAATTTGTTGATTTTACAGGACATCAGATTGCAGTACAGTACCCTTATGAGACAGGGATATGCTTTTGTGTAATCTGAGGTGAAGTGGGTTTTATATTTTTGTTTTTTTGAGCACTCTCCCTCTGCCACGTCATGGGTTGCACTGATTGCACTGAAAACTTTGGTCCCTGAGAAAATAAATAAAACCCCACCCACACTGAAAGCCAATTGGCTTATTTTGCTGAGTAAACCAATCAGGATGCTCTCTATCTCGCACACGCTATGAACAGGCTCACATGCACAGTTTCACTTGCATGCAAAGTCTCTCTCACTCTCTCTCCTTCACTCAATCATATGCGTGCATTCTATGGTGCTTATTAGATGCACGATGCTGGCATTAATGTCTCGCGTGCATGCTCTTGCTCGCTTGATCGAGACTCCGGTATATTTTCTCTATTCGCGTGCCACTATCAATATGCGGGAGACTCCCGAGACTTCTGGGAAGCTTGGGATGTCTGTGACTCTTGCCAACAATCATCCCGCTTTGGGAAAGCTACTTCAGTAATGCGAGCATTCTTATCTTAATAAATGTTAATAAAGTTGTTCTTTGTTGCAAGTTGATCAGTAGTCCTTTTTTTTTTTCTTCAATGTAAATAAGGATCCGATGTTTCACAGAGGTGTACATATAACAATTACAAAGACAAATAATACTATTTATAATTGAGGCAGAGTTGGGGGGGGTGAAATGTTTTCTTCTTCCTTGGGTGTGGGGGGCGTAACAGAAAATAATTGAGAAGCACTGGTTTACAGGGACAGAGTATAAAGAATTATACGAACAAGCAATTGGTATTCCCTGCAAGAGAATAACCCGCAATTAAACTGACTGCATCCAGAAACAAATCCTTTCCCTTTCAAGTGCTACCGACTGGGTCCTCTCTGCATTGTTCTCTCTTCCTCTACCTATCAGTTTATCTATGCCTTCACATGTATTTGGTTTGTCCCGCTGGCAATGAATTGTTCTCTCTTCTACCTCTCCCTCTTCTTGTAACTTTCCTGTCCTGATTGACAGGTATGAATCCTTGTAAGGTTAGCTTGTATTTCTGGCTTTCTATGAGTCTGTCTCAAACAGATGCTGCTGGGTTGACAGAGGTATGAAAGCTTTGGATCACTGCTCACTACACATTACATTGAACTATGATGACCTCATGTCACTATAAGTCTGACTGAGAGAGATCATTTGATGATCTCTTAACTGTCTGTCATTCCCCTATCAGGTGCTCCTAGATCTAAAATGATGACAGCAACTGGCTACATATATGACAACAGCTGACATGCTGATCTTCTGTGCACAAAACAATGATACATTGATTTAACAAGACAAATTATGTGTGAGCTGATGGGAAAAAGCAGTCCCTACAGGGACTAACCATGGCAAAGCAGAGCTTGTAGTTATCATCAAGGAGTTACATGAAGTAACATGCTTGAGAACCGTATAATGTAATACACGGAGTCAGACATATATCATACGTAGAGGCACACTGCGTTTGTGTCACGTAAGGTGTGTGTTCAGAATGTGCAGATGCAAAATGTGTAAAGACCATGAGAATCAGAGTTAATTGGAGATGTGGGATTTATGGGTTGAGCGATATAAAACCTGTAGAAGTGTGTTGAAAAAAAAAATAGAAAATAAATAATAAAAAGAAAAATTAAAGAATTACTGTATAAACATGAATACAAGTAATGACAAAAAAATAATAGGGAAAACAATTGACTAGAAATAATTCAAGATGCTATATTAAAAGTAAATTTACATTTGCCTGTTCTACTGAAACATTTGTCAGGTTTATACTGAAACCCCATATATGTTTCAGTACACTGAGACCCTCCCTGAGCTGGAGCATGCAAACTTAATGTGGGTAAGAGGGTACTAAAAATATGTGATAAATCTGTGAACTCAAGAGGTATCATTCTATATTGGAGATGTTCATTTTATTTTTCGCAAATACAGTGATATTGACCGTTTGCATTTTAAAAAAACACACTGAAGTTTTGATTCGGGTTAGACATTTTATTATTAATAATTTAGGTTATAACTTAAACAAGCTGCCTGCTCATGTCAAGGTGGTAAGCAAGGGGACAAAAGCATGAGAACCGTGAACTGAAGCCAGTGACCCTTAAGTACAACTGCTGGCCCCAAAATTTTACCTTAATCCTGTGCCTCATCACATGGGATGGATCAGTTTTTAAAGGCTTTGGAGTGATGCATACCCATACACTTATAACTCATTGAGACATACTTTGGATAGGGTTAAGACCCCGTTTGACCCCTTTTGCATTATTTTGCAGCTTTACCTAAACGACATCTCTTTCTCTCTCTCATCAACCCCGAAGATGCTGTATGCACAGCCAGTCCATTTCTTAAGTGTTGCATAAGTGATGTGTTTGGTCATATCAGTCAGTGATGAAATGACTATGTTGGTAAGACAAAGACCCACAAAAGATGTCAGAATAGCAGACATGTTAAAACAAAAAGGAACTCAAAGGTGGAACTCATTGGTATTCAGCCTCAATCTTCTGCCACTGTTCACTCTAATGCCACAATCTGTGTAATGAGTTGCTTTTCCAGCTCAGGTGCTCAATTTCTCTACAAGGTCATTGAAAAACACAATACAGAGATTGGAGACAGAAGCTCCGCCAGAAACAAAGGCTTGTTGAAATCACCATAAAACGCCTGCAGGATGTTAAACGTTCAGTTAAGTTGTCTTTTCAGGATATCATTGATTAATAGAACACTAATTCAAGTTTTAAATATCTTTATTGAATTGTTAGCAGGGATCAAAAAGAACTGATGAAAGCTATACAAGTTCAACAAACAGGTTACATGGGCCGCTTGGGATCGGGTACTCTGTAAATTTACCAATCTACTGTTGTAACTTGATGGGGAAAACCTTAGCTCTGCCATTTTTTAGCCTTTGTCCATCAAGGGATAACAAAGGTGACAGCGCTTGGCAGGTCTGGGCGGTGTTAGTCTCCATTACCCTCAGTCATCACCCTCTAATCTCTAAAAGTGGATGCATGGAGGAATGACGTGAGCCAGAGAGGGTTTCTGGGGAATAAAAGGATAGTAAAAAGACTGCACAATCTTACTTCTTTGTATTTGTTTCACTTATGGCACGAAAGAGGTACTCCCACTAACCACTCCCTTGGTCATTAATCATCTGTCCATTTCGGCCATGTCAGATCCTTTCTTCCATGGTAAAGCATGTAAAACGTGCAGCTACGCCCACAACCTCCCTAAAGCACACACAATTCCCCTTCTCTTTGCTGCCTTATTGCTCTTAACCAAACACAGCTCATCTTGACATGCCTCCTCCTTAAATTTGAACCCTTCTGACAAAGTGCTGATATCATTTAATGATTTTAATTTTGAAACATTACACTATACTGCAGTGTTGTCTTGGAGGCCTTTTTGAAGGCTTTTGCAATCATCAAATTCAGTGAATAATAATTTAACATTGTACCCCTTTAGTGGAAAATGTTTGAGAATTAAAACTGTGTTTGACTTCACTCAGTTGTGGCTAGTATACTGGTAATATAAGGAGAAGTGTTTGGCTAAAGATGATAAAATTGGTTAATGTGTGATTCTCCATTTCCTTTTTAAATCAAACAAAGAAAGACCAGTGCTAATGAACAAAGATGATATTTGCTGGATGATGGATATAAAAAGGTTCTGTTGAAATATTAAGGCTTATTTTGTGTGAGTGTGTGTGTGTGTGTGTGTGTGTGTGTGTGTGTGTGTGTATGTGTGTTGCACAAGCACACAATTTAGCAGACAGTCAACGCCCCTGGGCAGGCTGTTGTCATGGTAACCTCACAGCCAGTTTTCTTTTGGCCCACACTTTTCCTTTGAACAATCAGCCAATGCTGGGACCATCCGACCGGGAAATCTGGCACACTAGAGACACGTGCATTTGTTGTGTGCTTGTATGTGTATATGTTAACCTGTGGGCGAGGACTTGGATAATATGAACAAGATGGAGATCAAGTAGGCTATATCATGTTTGTGCTTCAACACATTCACCACACCTGAACATTGTGTTGACTGCTTAGTACCATGTTGAGCACACTGGCTTAGGGCAGTTGTATCTCCAGGAAGATGCAGCTATTTCTGAAGGCACCGGAAATACCCTGACAGATGTGACAGAGGCAGTAGATGTGGCAACGAAGACAAGGTAAGATTAGTATTCAAGAAAACTCCACTGTGACAATTTATGCCTGGCTGGTGAGTTAATGAAGAAACCTGGACGCCACCGCTCGGCAGGTAGCAACTCGCTCGCAATTCAATCTAAACTTTAATTAGAACCAAACAGGGGTCCAAGCATGCTCCGTATACATCCAAGACCAATACGGAAAAAAAAATGGAACAGGAGAGATGGAGACTTACTTGATGAGGAGTAAATCAGCCAAATAACTTATATAACCAAGGAGCACAGTAATGACAGACTAAAGAATAAACTAAGGAATTTATTCAAACCCACACACACACACACACCCACACACTTAATGTGTATTCTATTTAAACTATAAAAGCAAATATGGTTTACAGACAGTAAAATCAATTAAGGTATTCAAATAAACATTTACAAAATCTTTCCGCGTAAATATCTAATTTCACAACATGGATATCTGTGGCTAATGGTCCGTTCCAGCTTACATAGGTGAAATATTTTTTGATTATGAAATTTAGTGGGTGCAGCTTATAATGCGGTGCGCTCTATAGTCCAAATTACGGTACATTGATAGATCGATATATACATACATACATACATGCAGTAAAATTTCAATTAATTTTGATTTTGCCTCCAGTGATGAATGATCAAATGCCTATGGCTCATGAAGGATGAGTAAAATAATACGGTCAGGAGCAAGAGGACCAGTCAATCACCTTGAAATTCTTTTACACAATGAATAAAGTATGTGCCGCAATATAAATAGTGTTCCCTTCCTGAAATTGTGAAAGACCATTAAGCTCCTTGGTCTCAGCACTGTCTCTTTTAAAAAGGATGTAGGTCATTAACTGCAGGGCCGGATCAATTAATCCATAGCAGTTAGCCAACAAGTCCCACTGATGCTCTTTTTGTTCCCCAGCTATTTTATTACATCTTGCCTTCCAACCTTTTTAACAATGGTCATACTCCTGTCATAAGCAGAACTTAACCTGACATAAAAACTGTAGAGTTTGAACAAAAAATCAATATGCTGGAGAGGTGTAATGTGAGACCTGCTGCATTCTGAATTTAGCTTTGACTTACTGACAGTACACAACAGATGCACAGCAAAAGTGTTGAAATTGAGTTAGGCAACACTGATGTCTGACCATTTAATTATTTTCCAGCACAAAGCCTTAACCAGCTTTTCCTAGTACAGTATAATATATGGATGCTTAGGTGCCAAATTAAATGTGAGTGAAAATTAAATAAAACGGTCAAAGCTCCAGGCAAAGTCCGAGCCCTATTGAGTTTACAGCAATTACAGAACCTTTTACTCATATACTGTTGTTACATCATGCACCATAGCAGCAATTGTTCAAGACTTTAGAACAGGGACAAGGAAAACCTAATCTCTTCATGCAATTGAGATATTTGGGTTCTTGTTAATGATTAAAGTGACATACAAGCTTGTTGTTTTGTTATTGATTTAATTGTACATTTGTGTCAATATCTCATTTTTAAATGAATCATTTTATTCAAATTTCTGTTAGATACACAATAACAATACAAGCAAATAGTTTTGAACAGGACAAGAATTATCTAATTAATCTATCAATCTTCTGTGCATTAGAAACTACACCAAGTTATTCAGCATGTTATAACTAACACTAATCAATCATTGCTCTACTTCACATTGCCACTGTGCTCATTATTTATTCCTGTTGTTTGGTAAATATGGAGAGACTTTTTTTATAGATTATACTTTATACTTTTCCACTTCAGAGTTTATTCTATTTATTTATTTATTTTAACTTGTATTTTTAGCTAGCCTGTTACTGTCTTGTCCTTATATCTTGCTGCTGCTGCTGCTGCTAAAAAAATTCCCAAGCATGGTATTATTAAGGTAGATCTCATCTCTCATCATCTCTCATACACACTGGATTCATCATTGCTGTGAATGGAACACAGTATGATTTAAGAAGGACATAAAACACTACAGGTTTGGTTTCAATGTTGAGATTAGGCAGATATAGTTTGAACTTATGATAGATTTAAGTAAGGTGATTATTACATTTATATTTATTTTTTTAAAAATACATTCTATTTTTTTTGTTCTCTCAAAAATTGCCATATCAAGAAAGGTCTTATCCTTTATAACCATGGCACTACTTCACCTTAAGAGTATTCAAAGCCCTTGAGTCTTATCCGTATATATAAAACCAGAGTAAAAAAAGCATCTAAAAGGATGACTTCTCTATGCTTACAGTACAGTTACTTCTGATATTATATTTTTGGATGATGAATACAGACTACTGGCATCTTCTGATACGAAATCGATGGCCACCAGCAACTAAAAAAGACGCCAAAGACTAAATTGGTGCCAGCTCTTTCTCATTTGGTGTGACTTTAGCTCCAGATGATGCTTTGAAGACTAAGAAATATGTTGTGATCAAGGTCCAGATTCTAAATCTAGTCTTGTATTTAAAATGAAAGCTTTGCCTGCTATCGTGTGCCGTACAGTATATACTTAAATTGTGTCCATTTAAGCCACTGTTATTATGACAATAAGATTGTGGTTAAAAGCCCGAATTCCTTCTTATCACACTCCACCGATTTCCTGGTGGGCGAAAATTCAAATGGCCGTACACACTAAAATCCCCAGCCCACTGGCTGGGTCTCACAGCCCAATTTATAACTGTTAAGCATGGAGGCCTATGACAGGGAATGAATAAGAGTGCAGTATACCAGAAAAGGAGTACTGATAAAAACAAGTGAAGAAAATTAGGTCCTTTAGGTCATTACTGTTTTCGAATTTGTTTTGTTGTACAGATAAACAAAGTCCCCCCCATCAGGCTTTCATAAAGAATGTTACCATAGGAGACAAATCCCTCCACAAGACCTCCAGTGACATGTCTCTTGCCAATAATCCACCAGTAAATGACTAAACACATGGCAACAATCCGTCCGCAACAGTAGGAGGCCATGCGGAGGTTAGCAGAAGTGTATTTGCAGATGAAGAAAACAAAGACAAACAAAAAAGAAAATTAGTCAAGCCTTTTGAAAGACATGGGTCGATTCACCATCATGGATCATAGATGAACATGTAAATGGCAGGATGACAGGTGAACACCAGAGGTGGGGAGGTCATTAGTATTAGAAGCAGTAGCGCATTCAGGGATGATTATGAATATGCCTTCTGATGGGTAGCTCATTCTTGTCCAAATCTTCTTGTCGTGACAACTGGACAAGTGAATTTCTTCACTTGAAGACATTTCATCCTGCATCAGGCTTCTTCAGATCTAATGATGGGTGGGAGGTTTCCAAATATAACTGCCAACATTTTGGGCGGGTCTAGGTTATGGTAGCTTGTTATTTAAATGTAAGAGTTGATCTGCAGAAACTAGGGCTGAGGGGTTTTTATGGTAATTTTTATGGGGTGTTGTTCGTTAGGGACAAAAGAGCAACTTTGGTGGGATTACCTGGGTTGGAATGGTTGAAACGGTAAAGCTCGAGAAAGGAGTGAAACCTGTTGGATCACATGAACTACGGCTCATGTGGAAGTTACTGCGGTCTGGTTCTGGGGGGGAATCTTTCTTGGTTGTTTGGAGGGTGCAGATGGGCCATGTCCGTATGCGCAAATCTGTCTCGGTATTGATCCCAGTTCAACGTTATACGTTTGTGAAACGTTTGTGAGTCTGTTCCTCCCCTGTTCGGAGATGGCTTCTTTGTTCTGACAAAGATTGCTTCTTTGACTCCTCTCTCGAATCACCTGTCTTCTCTGGCCAGAATACCCTGGCAGTTAAATTTGAAAACTCCCCACGGGTCATTAGCACTGAAGAAGCCTCTCGGATGAGGGGTGAAATGTCTTCAAGTGAAGAAATTCAAGTCCAGTTGCCACGACAAGAAGATTTCGACAAGATTTCACCATGACCTGAATAAATGAGAACCTCCACAGATATCTTGGGTAGTTCATATTTACCAGCAAGAGACAGAAAAAAGTATGAATCCTTAAAATGTATCTTTTCCGTAAAGGAACTGAAGAAGCCTCTCACATGAGAGGTGAAACGTCTTTAAGGGAAGAAATCAAGTCCAGTTGCAGCAAGAAGAAGTTTTTGACAAGAATTGACAATGACATGGATGATTGAGAACCTCCACAGACTTTTCCCGAAGGTTGTTCGGGAGGTTGCAGAATCTCACTATTTTTTTGCAAAGTATACTATAAGATGTCCAGGATGACATTAGGTGACCAGACACTTAATAAAGCTGGAGAATAAAGTTACTGAGTTACTTTTTATTCACCTTGACTAAATTGGACAGGATATTTTTGGGTTCAGAACGACTGATATATAAACATTAAATTCAAATCAAGCTTGGGGCTGACAAGCGAATGAATAATGTGTATGGAAATTATATAATTTGGCCATGATGTAAAAGAAAGACAGATGTGCTCATCAAATATTCTCTTGCGTGTGATTATACAGAAGTTGATCCCATTCACTGGCATGCAGTGCATCTGTAGCAGCAGCTCCTCCAAGGGTAGACAGTAACACATCACATTGGTATTCGTGTCATATTTACATCTGAATAGCCTGAACATAAGCTTACTGGAAAGTGCCATCTTGTTCCAGAGAAGCATATACACACCAACATCAAAACCGTATGTGTATGATGGGGAACTGTAGCTTCCACTCACTCAACCTGTCCAAATCTGGACAGCACTGACCTTTATCTGGCAGCCTTAGTCGATATCCCTCAAGCTATGAAACTGACAAACATATGTGTTTTTTTTTTTTTTTTTGTGAGTGTTTGCCTGCGTGTTTATGTGTAAACGGAGTGCTCCAATGCATGACCTCCATACCCTTCAAGCACTTCTCCATGCACTATAGGATTGATTAAGACCAGATGTTTTTTTTCCAAGAATGAACGATGGACAGTGACGGAATATTATTGATTGAACAAAGACTGACACACACCAGGTAGACATTCAGAACAGAACAAAATTGTATAATATTTGGTGAGAAGATGAACTAATTTTTTGTCTTGTGTGGACTAGAAATATAAAATCAACTAAAGCTGAGGGCAGAGCTATCGTATGTTTATTTAAGAGGTCATAAAAACAGTGGCTCAATTTAAAGGAGTGCATGCTTTACATATTGGACTACACTTAACCTGTTGATGAAACATCCTTTAAGTAAAAAGTGTCACTGTTTTTTGAATGCAATTTGCTCTAACAACTAAAACAGAAATATAAACTGAATATGCAACTGAAAGGGACATCAGGATTCACACTGACATTTTTTTTTGTCATTAATATGCTACTAATCTTGATTGATTAAAAATTCTTATTTTAGTAGGCTTTAGCCAATAAATTAAGTATAAAGAGTAAACTGATCTCATGTCACAGTACTGATTCCTTGATTTTATTTCAGCTTCTATGTGCATAACTTGTGTGTGTGTGACATGTGTTTCTTGTCAAAATAATTAAAGGTGATTTTTGGATTAATCATGATGAGAAAGAAGACAGTTCTTGAGTCTAGAGCACTAGAAGATGTGCAGATATGTATGTGAGGATGGTCAGAGTGCACAAACAGAGGTGACCAAATGCTACGCTTGAATCAAAGTGCTTGTCTTTTCGTGTGTTCAGACTATTTGTGCATGGATTTACATGTTTTAGTGTTGGTTAGTAAAATGTGTCTTCTAATTAGACCTCATGGTAGTGACATCAATGACTCATCTATAAGAGATCTTGGGAGAAAAATAACGGAAAGCCTTTTAAATGACAGTTCTTACAAGGAACAGTGAGAAAGGTCAGTATTAATGGAGTGTGTTCCTCTGTGCTGTGTGCACGGATTATTTTCTATTTAAATTAAATACGACTTGCACCATACACAAATACTTTAGAAATAACTTCTTATCTTTTTAATGGGGTGATAAATAGTAAGATTGCAACAATACTATTAAAGCCAATATACATTTCAAGTTTTCAGAGTTGGGTTGCACAGTACTGTTTTACTGCACGGATTCAGAGAGAAAGAAGATGCTCACTTGTGTGCATGGAAGTCAAAAACAGGGTCAAATGATATGTGCTAGCAGTGAAGCGACACACTTGTACCTGTATAAGATGAACGGAATAAAATGTTTCATCATTCACGTTCTGAATGACCTCATGCGGTTGGGCAGGGATGTCCAAAGGACTGAATGTACCCGGGTCTGCTCTAAAACACTGTGCATTTATGTTTAAAAAAACACAGGCTAACTAAGCATTAACAGAGGAACACATGCTCTGAAATACACCTTCACTGGATGGGAGCTATTGAATAAATTGTGTTTTTTTTTACCTTTTTTTTTCCTCTTGGCTCTTTCTCAGAAGTTCTAGATTAAACGCCAAACCCACTTTACTAAAGATGACTGGAAAATATATCATACAATCCAAGGAGTTTAAACATCCACACATGCTCATATTTATACATAAACACACACAAATGCGCACGTACACATGCACACACACACACACAGTAAGTGCAATGCACTCTGATGTATGATGACACACAAACAAACACATAAATATGGTGGAAAAATGTTTACACAGGGACATATATAACATAGTGGGACAACCGAACACAAACGCACCTGCGTGGTGGGTTGCATCTACACTTTGTATTTCAATCACTGAATCGATGGTTCTAAATTGATTGTAGCTGAGCAGGGGCCAGAGATGTTCCCTCTGGCTCAGTGCCCTGGCCCTGTATTGATTAGATCTGAGAGAGCCAATTGCTTTCACACTGGATTAAGGTGTTCCGGGACAGTGAGCAGGAAGAGAGAAGCTAAGTAAGTGTGTGTGTGTGTGTGTGTGTGTGTGTGTGTCGCACAAGCACACGATTTAGCAGACAGAGAGAGAAAAGAGAGGAAGAGAGAGATAGATAGAAAGAGAGAGAGAGAGAAGGAGAGAGAGAGAGAAGGGGGTGACAGAATAGGTTTTTAAGCCTGAGAGAAACAACCTAAGTACTGAGATACAGCCAACACACCACTTCTTCGTGGTGAAGAGCATGGAAGCATAACATTATATGGTTAGTTAATTTACTCACTTATAAAATTCTAATTATATTATACATAAAGTATTTCAGAACATTTTTGAATGTTTTGAACACAAACACACACACACACACACACACACACACACACACACATACACACTACATTGCAATCCGAAGGCACAAACACAGATCAATTGTGTAATGAGATGAGATGTATTTTAATGATCCCATGCTTGAGAAATTGTTTCACAGCAGCAGCAAGACATACAAGGACAAGACAAGCTAAAAATACATGTAAAAAATAAATAAAACAAATAAACTCTGAAACGGTTGATAGAAAAAAGAAAATTAAAAAAAAAAAAAAACACAACTAGAAGAAGCCAAATAATTCAGGACCAACTGAAGAAACGTCAAGTATGATCCAAAAATCTAAAAAAAATGTCTAATAAATAATAAGCCAAGTGGCAATGTGAAGTAGTGCAGTAACTGATTAGAGTGAGTTATTGTATACAGTTATATGTATCTGTATCTTTCTGTTCAACAGCAGAGCTGCAACAGTCTGCTGGAGAAGCTACTCTGCTGTCTATCCAGCGTTAGGTGGATGGGGTGGTCAGAATTGCCCACAGTATTTTTAAGCGTCCTCCTTTCCAAAGTTCTCCATCCAGAGACCAATCACAGAGCCAGCTCTCCTGATGACCCTGTCTAGTCTGTAAGAATCTGGTTCTGATGCTGCTCCCCCAACACACAGCTGCAAAAAAGATGACACTGGAGACAACAGATTGATGAAAGATCTCCGACATCTTGAAGCATACATCAAATGATCTGAGCTTCCTGAGCTATTTGTAGTTGTTTTGAAAGAAAAATAAAAAAAATCGGGGTCGAAAAGGTGAGATGAGGTGGGAAAAAAATGAGGAAGATGGGATGGGATTCGGTGGTCCATTAAGACACTGATGTCTTTCAAGAACACCAAGGCATGTCTATATGCATCGACGTCCTTAAAAAATGATTTCTGTGATGCTTCTGTGCTGAACCATAACACCATACCGCTGATACAATAAATCTGTAAATGTGACATAAAGGCTGACTTCACTTGTAAGCAATAGAAAGGTCAGTTTACAATAAAGTAAGGAAAGTTTGGGGTGAGAGCCAGAGTTATGTATGAGAATTTTGTGTCGTTATCAGTCTGTGCTTGGCCCATTCCTCAAAGGGTCTTATTATGCATTGTGCTGGCTATGACACAAAGGCAGTGGCTCTGTATCTCAACACATCCAGCTCCCCCAGAGAACATTCTACAGACAGCAAATCCATTTTTGTTTGTCAGTGTTTGCTTCTTTTCGGCTTGGGATAATCAGATATCATTCACTTTGAGAAGCATACCTCTGAGCCGTTTGGCCCCCTGGTACATTGAGCCTTAACCTACCGGTACATTTAAATACAAGCTGTGGGGTTTTAGACAGGGGTTTTACGATGGCAAATTTTGTATATGCACTAAAACATGGTAAGGTGAGTGTTATTCATGATGGTATCTAAGAGTAATATAATAATTCCATATAAAATTGCATACTAATAAAATAGCGGTCCCCAGTTTAACTACCTTATTGTTTGATATATGATGTTAAAACCAGCTCTTTAATGGATGTTGTCAAACAGATGGCTCTTGAATTGGATAAAAATTTAATGGATATTACCAGAAAGATATGTCAACTAATTTTAAGGACACTGTGTTTTTAAGCAAAGCTATCAAATCTAAGCAAGCAGCATAATGGAAGCCAAGGTCAGACTTCATGTCTTGACAGGGCTCAGTATTACTGCTTTTAAATAAGGAGGATGAAGATAACAGGTAGAGCCTTTAACAGACAACCTCATAGATCGCCATTAATCAGATGGTCTTAGTCAGAATGTGACCTAATGTTTCCATTAGGTCAGTGATATTAGCTCATGTCACTTTATGCACTGGAGATAAGGACCGTTACATTTAAGTCCTTTTAGATCACATTTAAAATACTTGAATGAGGCTAGACTGCTTAAAATACAACACAAAATAGATATAAGTTGCAGGTTTTGACAAATGTAGGGCCTACCGTTTTTTCTCAGGTGTAGCACAATTACATTATGTCCTCTCAAAAATATAGGAAATATGGCAAACAACCGCGCCGCCCAATATTAAGTAATACTTTCCATTGCACTCACTAAGCAAACTGGTAGCATAATGAGCTTGGAGTAAGTGTTACTCACAAAATGAAACTTCAAGGGGACCTCAGAGGTCAGCAATCCATACCTAGAACTATACCCACTTTTTGGGTTTATTTAAGTATGCACATAGACATAAGTAAGTGCATAACTGCTTATGAAATACTGCAAATGTGGTCATTTGAATGTCAATATAGAGTTTAATTCACATATTAAACACATATTGCCCCATAAACACACACACGCAAATTCATAACTAACAAAATAGCTTCTCCACTGGGAAATAGGAGAAAACAGCAGAGGGTCCTGGTATGAGGACTGACAACAAGTCAAGATCAATAATTTGTCATTGTGACATGCCAGATAGATCATCATCAACTTCTCCACACTGTCATTGAGAGAAGAGATGTTTCCCCAGATTTTTGAATGAACCACTCATTCTGACCCTGAAGTGAAGTCTTTGTTCACTGTCAATGAAAACACAAATTTACACATGCACAATTACACACTAAGCAACAGATTACAGAAGTCGAAAATTGCTGGATAATTGCATCTTGAGAAGGTACGGAAAGTGTGTTAAAATAGGGTAAAGAGGAAAGATGGTGGATAATGCCATGTGTTATAACACAGAATGCAGACATAAATCAGCAAATGACAGACAGAGATGGCTTAACACTTTTCAAATTGTATTTTAAGTGGAAATACTCGGCTTAAATTATTGAGAAATTGGAAAACATGATTAGGTTTTTGAAACTGAATACATAAGTTAAGCCTAAGGCATTTGTGTCCACATGTATACGCCATTATTTGTCATTTTACAAGTTACAACTGGAATTCAGGGGTACTAACCTTTGCATTGCAATAAGCACCAATGCAGATTGATGGAATAAATGAACAACATGGAGAAAATCCTCATTTGGCTCATAGGATTTGGCCACTGTAAAAAGTATGATCGCTCCCTGCTGACTGCATTGCGAACAAGTTCAGTCAGTCGTCATACCAGAACTGCTCAGAAGTTGTGCATAAATAGTGATTCTGACACATTCATATATTACAAATTGTACTTCTATTTTCATATTTACATGTTGGAGTGATGGTTTAACAGCACAGTGTTTTTCTTACCATTACTGATTATGTCTTTGCTGTGTTCTGGCAATCATAATCTAAAAGCACGAAGGGTGGCTCCTGATTGATGGAGGTCAACGCCGGGGTGAGAGGGTGAAGTAGACCCCTCATGCCGCTAGCTTTTGTTTTGTCAGTGAGGGTGACATGGGCAAATTAAGTTGGGCTTTAGCCATCTGGTGAGTGTAAGAAGCTCTTTGTGTTTGTTCCTCTGACTCTCACTGGTCTTAACGCCCAGTGTCCATCACTGGGAGAAAATAAATGAGATGATGAAACTGAAATGAAATTGAAAAGTTAAAATTTGGGGGAGAAAAATACACACACATATATATGTAATTTCTTTTTGTAAGGAGTACTCAAAGATATGTATGGTCAAATACGAGCCTTTGTGTAAGTACCTTTGCAGTAGACATGGCAAGATGGGAAGATTCACAGCAAACAAATGCGTTGTCTGAAAAAGACTGAGGTTTAGAGAAGAACCTTAAGCCATTGCTAAAAAGAAAGAGAGGTAGAGGTAGTTGGGGGTATTTGTTCCCTCATGTGGGATGAGAAAACTGTCGTATGTGATATGTATTTCTATTACGTGTGAACAAAACCTCCAGATTCCCTCACATCATTAGAGACAAACTGTCGTTGCAGTGAGAGCTGTGCATCTGTGTTTCGGGTCATTACTGACACTCTGTTTGGCCCTTCAATTCAAAGAGTCTTTGTTTGGGTCACACTCTTTCACCACTGCTCTCTGCCATCCCCTATTCAATCTATTCAGAACCATGGAAACAAGAAGTCTTTCACTCTCTGCTCTTTCTTATAGCTTTTCATTCTTTCCCCCATTTTTGTCTTCCTCATACTGGATCTTAATGCCATGAGACTAATAGGAGCAGGAAGAGTCGGAGACTTACTTAATTGGGCCTCAAGGTGACTTGGTAGGTTTTGGTGTGTGTATGTGTATGCGTGTGTGTGTGTGTGTGTGTGTGTGTGTGTGTGTGTGTGTGTGTTTGTGGGTACACACGGATGCCTCTCTGCAAATGAAGTAAACTCTGTGGAACGGAAGTAGACAAGGCCAAATGGGCTGGAATTGGCTCTAATAGCTTACTGGGACTTTGTGGGTCCTGTCTGCCAGATCTTTTACACCAAGATACAACAGATAAAGAAGTAAATACAGCCTCACCAAAGTGTAAATCTCTGAAGATTTGCATTAGATAGCCCGCAAATATAATGTACTTCTATTAATGACAATAAACTCCATTGAAGTTAATATCAGGTTTAAGATATTAAGATAAGGCTAAAATGTGATAAATGGGCTAGAACGCTTAACTATCTTCCGAGTGTATATCCAATATCTGTTAGTGCACGTGTCACTGTGCATGTCTGTTTGTGCCAAGTGATAGCACAAGATGGATTTCAGTTTGCATGCCATGTGTGCTGTGTGTGTGAGTGTGTGTGTGTGTGTGCACACACGCGCATGTGCATACGTGTGGTCGTGCCCCATAATGGCAGACATTAGACAGGCGTAAGGCAGCCATGATGAATCGATACTTAGCCCAGAGAAGCGCACTTGCTCAATGGGCTGTGAATCTCCCGCTGCCACTGTCAGCCTGCAGAATGTTAAATAAAGTTATTTGAATATTTGTAATTTTAATGTGGCAGCGTGTCAAAAGCCTGCTGGAGCCTAACGGTGGGAGAAAATATGAGAGTATTCACATTACTATGTAAGCCTAAAGGACTGTTCGAGTAAGGAATTCCATAAATACAAAACTAAATATATAACTATGACTATAGACGGGTGGATGGGTATATGGTATATCCATTTGCAAGACGAAGGGGAGGAATGCTTAACCTCCTAAAAAAAGTCAGAATAAGATACATAACCTCCTCATAAAATAAAAATGACTGTTTTTATGGAGTGAGCAAAAATGTATCTCAGAAAAAGAATGACAAAAAGTAAATAAGGTGCTTTTCAATCCTCACCATTTAATTAAGCAATGGACACTGCACAAAAAAAACAAGCGACGTATGTCTCCTGATTTGTTGTTTTCAAGTTGTATCCGGAAAACATTTGTGAGTCAGACGATAATAGAGAGGCAGCAGAGAAGTAAACTGACAGCCACGATCTCATGGAGATCACATGGCATCGTGCACAGGGTTAAAGCAGGCTGATTGAAAAGGGGAAAGCTTCTTTCATCCATTACTTAGGAACATACTGGAATCTTGTCAGGGATCACATTCATTCATGTATTCATTTAATCGTAACCTACTATTAAGATTTAGACGTTGATGATATCAAGTGTCAAGGTTGCAAAAAAATGTATTCCTAGTTTTTTTTTGGCGTCAAAAAATATCAAACCACAGATTCTGAATAAATGATAGATTGCCAAGAACAAAACATAAATATGGTGTGGTCCACCTCAGTGGATCTAAGCCAATGACTTGCAACCTAAATGAAAAACCCCAAGTGGAGAATGATGAAATGATTACCTCAGAATTATTTGATCACTGTGTAATACTGCAAAGCAGCAGTATTACAAGGGTCAGTGATTATAAGTGGATATGGAACACACATTACCAAGGCATAAACCCATTACTTAAGTTTCGAAAGGACAGTTAAACAGCAGATGGAACCAAGTAAAACCAACAGGTAAGTTCCTCATGGATGCCTGAGTATAACATACATGCACGCACACAGAAACAGACACTCAGCCCTCCTTTAAATTGGTGGACTTACAATTTGGTGTGTCTCCGCTCGATTTAACTTGGAGGTGATAAAATATTTAGCAGATTGCTTACATGGCCAAAGGGTGAGGGAGTGAGAGCGAAAGAAGGGGAAAAGATAGAGGGGAAGAGGGGAGGGGTTCACAAATTGCTTGTGTGGGAGCTGGGGAACTGGTAATGAGGATTACATGCTGGCATAGTTGTTGCAGAGCACAACAACCCTACATGGTCTCTCTGCCCAACTGACAGCAGGCAGTGCACACAGGCTCTTGTACACACACACGCAAGCACACACGCAAGCACACACGCACGCACGCACGCTTACACACACAGACACAGAGTTCTGTAATTAAAAGACATACATTACAGAATTTGTCATAAGATAGAAGTAGTACTAAGCATATTCCCCCTGAAAGAGTCTGACGGCTAATTGCGACCATCATGGGAGCATGAGACGGCACGCATACAAGTATGCATGCATGCACGCACACACAAACACACACACACACACAGACACATACACACACGCACGCACAAAGCATATACGACACAGCTAGTAACACAATCTTCAAAACATACCTGACAAATGAATAAAGAATTTATCTAAATCAACATTTCACTAAAATAACATTTGCATTTCACTTAACAGCAGTACAAATGAGAGGAATAATCTTACATGAGCAGATTGCTAAGCACATTTCACTGTAAGCCCGACAACTCAGTGTTTTGTTATTTCAGTTGTGAACAGATATAAGACATAATGGTAGACCAAGTCTGTTATATATAGGCCATATATCAAATGGACTTGATTATTGTATCCAGTGCAGCTATTTTTTTAATTAACTGTTTCTTTTTGTTCTGTTTTATTTTTCACATTTACCTATTCATCTTCACAACTGCGGTTTAGGTATGAATACCTGACAATGGGCCAGGTTCAAATATTTTTGTATGGAAAGAGATCGGTGTCTCTTCGGCAAGCAACAATTACACACCACATATGTATGAAAATACACGTTTCTATTTTTTCTGAAAATACCGTAACATTATATTTGATTCCTCAGCC